>NC_136061.1:1277662872-1278262872 GCF_964261635.1 Lissotriton helveticus
CCGGCTGGCCGGGCTTGGCTCCGCCGGTCGGGCAGGCTACTAACTACAGCCCCCATCAGCCCTTGCTCCAGGACGCCTCCCCTACCATCACTGCACAGCGCCAGGTGGCGCATAAAGACCCACCCACTGCCGAGGACCGGGTGGCGGCTTGTTTGTCGGAAGGGAGAACGTGCCGGACGAGCGTACCTTTGTCCCTGGGGCTCCGCAGAGGCGTGTAGCAGCCTGTGGGTCGTGGCTGTTGGGTGGCCGGGCTTAGCTCCGCTGTCTGGGACCAACACCTGCTTCCGGCTGGCCGGGCTTGGCTCCGCCGGTCGGGCAGGCTACTAACTACAGCCCCCATCAGCCCTTGCTCCAGGACGCCTCCCCTACCATCACCGCACAGCGCCAGGTGGCGCATAAAGACCCACCCACTGCCGAGGACCGGGTGGCGGCTTGTTTGTCGGAAGGGAGAACGTGCCGGACGAGCGTACCTTTGTCCCTGGGGCTCCGCAGAGGCGTGTAGCAGCCTGTGGGTCGTGGCTGTCGGGTGGCCGGGCTTAGCTCCGCTGTCTGGGACCAACACCTGCTTCCGGCTGGCCGGGCTTGGCTCCGCCGGTCGGGCAGGCTACTAACTACAGCCCCCATCAGCCCTTGCTCCAGGACGCCTCCCCTACCATCACTGCACAGCGCCAGGTGGCGCATAAAGACCCACCCACTGCCGAGGACCGGGTGGCGGCTTGTTTGTCGGAAGGGAGAACGTGCCGGACGAGCGTACCTTTGTCCCTGGGGCTCCGCAGAGGCGTGTAGCAGCCTGTGGGTCGTGGCTGTCGGGTGGCCGGGCTTAGCTCCGCTGTCTGGGACCAACACCTGCTTCCGGCTGGCCGGGCTTGGCTCCGCCGGTCGGGCAGGCTACTAACTACAGCCCCCATCAGCCCTTGCTCCAGGACGCCTCCCCTACCATCACTGCACAGCACCAGGTGGCGCATAAAGACCCACCCACTGCCGAGGACCGGGTGGCGGCTTGTTTGTCGGAAGGGAGAACGTGCCGGACGAGCGTACCTTTGTCCCTGGGGCTCTGCAGAGGCGTGTAGCAGCCTGTGGGTCGTGGCTGTCGGGTGGCCGGGCTTAGCTCCGCTGTCTGGGACCAACACCTGCTTCCGGCTGGCCGGGCTTGGCTCCGCCGGTCGGGCAGGCTACTAACTACAGCCCCCATCAGCCCTTGCTCCAGGACGCCTCCCCTACCATCACTGCACAGCGCCAGGTGGCGCATAAAGACCCACCCACTCCCTCGTCCCGCGAGGACGCGCGCGGGACGCGCCGGGCTAAGCCCGGGCAAAGGGCGGGCCCTCTGAGGCCCTCAGAGACTGAAAGAGACTGGACTGGGCCACCCCCTTGACATCCACTCTCTCATGCCCAGCTACGGTGTTCATTTGCGTTATTATTTTTACTAATATACTAAGCAGTGGGTAATAGGTCTGATGGAGGCCAAAAGCAAAAATAAGGTAGCGGCTAAAAAGACACCTATGCTTACTCGATCAACCACAAGAAAACAAACTCTGGTGCCGACGCCCCTACCTACTTTAACTGCCATCGACAGGATGTTGCAACAAACGATTGGCGTTGTTGTCAATGCTATCGAAAGCACAGAAAGAAGATTATCATTACCAGCGAGTATGTGCTTAATTAATCAAACCCCATACACAGAAAATGTACATGTTAGTATTCCAAATGAAACTATAATGTCACATGATTCACTTCTATTGGAATCATATGTAGGTTTGCCAAGGTATGATTTAATTAACTCTGATGTACCACAGTTTACGGGACCCATTGTTCCTTGTACTAGGGAGAGTAGATTGTCTATAACACCTGACTTATCAGCGAGTATTTTACCACAGCCCCTAATATCTAGTATTGTGTCTGTAACTAATGGGGATTTGAATTGCTGTGCTACTAATTCTGTCACTCCAACTGTACAAATCAGTGATGCTAGCCTGTTAAGTAGTGAAACTGACGGTGAGTCCGTACCCTCCAAAAGGAAATTAACCCAAAGTCGAAAAAGGTTAATAATAAATAATCAGACTAAAATATACAGACGGAAGAAGAAGAGGGTTATACAAATTTTAGAACCCAATGTAAGAGAAGGTGACAAACAGCAAAATGGTGGAGGGAGACAGGCAAAAGATATAAAGTCCCTGGAATGGCAAACTGTTAATGTCGAGGCAGTTATTGAACGTCTCGAGAAAATAGTAAAGGTTTGCATTTTACCAGTGATGGAATCCCTGGGAATTTTAAGTAAAAAAATAGAAAATCTTGAGAAACTGGGAATAGCTAACTTGGATGTCCTTGAACAACTGGGTACACAAGTTATATCTCATTCAGTTAACTTAAATCCCGGGTCCAGAGCAATAGTAAACCAAGAACAGTAAATTGTGCTCCTAATGCGCCCAATGCGAAGGGAAATCCGGCACCCTCTACAAGTGGAAGGCAAGGGCCAACAACCATCATCCCCAAGGTAGCTCGAGGGCAAAAAGTAGATGGGGGACAAAGTAACACCAATGAATCCGCCCCCACTAACAAGAGCTTACCCGCACTAAGGCGCCATATTAACAATGTTATTCCAGCTACTATTAATTTGCCACCTGATTGCAGACCATTCGTAGCAATACTTGCGAACGTCCCCAAGTTGTTGCCTAACCAATTCTAAAATCAAGAAACTTTGAAAAATAAGACCTTGCATTGGTTGGTGAAAAATTGTGGATTTCCATTACGAGGTGCGGAAGAGATTATAACTACACAGAGGGTAGGCTGGGTAGGGCCAAACAAAAAGGAAATAGACGGGGACTGCATAATTATAAATTTTAGGACCACTGAGTGGGCAAGAGATTCGATTTTGCATGCACCTATGCCATCGAATCCCGAATATAATATTACATTGTTCCCACTTGATTATTTTTATAGGAACCAGTCAGGAAGACATATCACTACATATAACTTCCAGCATCCAAGAGTGGTTCCTACTAAATATCCTAATGTCGTACCTAATGGTCCCCCCCCTAGTGCCCAACCTAGTGCCCAACCTGTACGATAACTTCGCGGTCCCAACTTTTAATAGATTCCAGCTGCTCAGTTCACTTGATGAGAATGACTGACTGTGTGAACTACCCCCGACCCCGAGCTCTGGAAGCACCGTAACAGGTGATACATTAGCATCTACTCAGGGTAAAGAGCAGGGTGATGAAAACTGGGTAAATAATATAACTGAGACGCAAGTAGCTTCATCATGTACTGAGTTATGTATAGGCAATGTTGCAGATAATGAATCAACTGTAACCAATGACAACGCTAATGTTCCTCTGATTGCAAGTTTAGAAGTTTCAGTTTTGTCTAATCACATTGAAAGTACAGAGATTAGTAATACTGACTCGCTTGTATTTAACAGCTGGAATATAGCTGGAATTAATTCCAAATTAGGTACTACATTTTGGGACAATTTCATCACATGTGGCTATGACATTATCTGTCTACAAGAGACATGGCATACAGGATTAATAGAAGTTGAAGGTTACAGCTCCTACAATGTGGCAGCAGTGGCTTCGAAAGCTGGTAGAGCTAAGGGAGGTTTACTGACTATGGTTTCAACTAACTTGACAGAATTTATTCTTGGGGAACACTCTATAGTCTGTCAGCATGCGTCTATATTGCGCCTAAAACATAGCCATGGTAGGGATTTAATAATTGTGAATTTTTACAACAACATTGTGGGCCCCAAACGTGATAGGATTGTCCCCGATGTTGAACGTGCTATTGAAGCTGCAATCTCTCTTTCTAAGAATAACTATATAGTTCTGTGGGCAGGTGATTTTAACATTCAAGCCTGCAGATACGCCCGGAAGGGGATATGTGGTCATCACGAGGATTATGTAGGGGGTGACAGTGTTTATGTTAACCATTTCCCGCAGAGTAACTATGGCAGCGCATTGAATAATTTAATAGCCAAGTTTAATTTGGAATTGCTTGATTGTATAAAAAACAAAAATAATGAAATTTGTCCAACTTTTAGGGGGAGAGATGCCCATACTAATATAGATCACATTCTGGTGTCTAGTGGTTTAATTTTTACCAATGTTTGGGTAATAGAGCAGCCGGTGAGTGATCATAACAGCATCTCCATGGAACTAATGGGCTGGGGTCAAAAAAGTGTTGTGAGTAGTAAAGCTGTTCACGGGATTTCCGCTGAGAGACCAAATGGAACAAGAATTAAATGGATCAAAATTGACCCCAATAAATTAACAAAGGATATTATTTGTAAATGTACCAGAGAGGTCGAATATTGCCTAGCTCCTAATGTGATAGCGCATGATGTTCTCTCCAACTTTATGAAAATTACATGTACAGTTGAAAATTCCCTGTTAAAAAGAAACAGAAGGGTTAAAAGAAACAAAACTGTATGGTTTGATAAAAGTTGTGCTGAGACTCTGAAAAGACTAAAAAGTGTATTGAATGCTAGACCTAGAAATAAAGAAAGAGTCAGAGAAGAACGTAATAATTATAAACTGGCCCTGGCACTTAGGAAAAGGGAGCTACAGGACGAGGCCTGGAATAAACTTGATATGGCCGCTGTAACTAAAAACCATAAACTTTTCTGGGAAACAATAAATGGCCCATTCTTAAAGAATGAAAATACCCCTGAGGTTAGTTCCCATGTCAGTTGTCTTGCATGGATTGTACATTTCTCAGAGATTTTTAATTCGGATCTTAAAATTGATGGGTCGATTTTATGTTTTAACTGGAAGAAAATGCAGTTGTTTGTAACTATGAATGAAGTGATAGATGCAATTAAAAAAAGTAAGGGTGGTAAAGCCCCAGGGCCCGATGGGGTACCCATTGACTTTTATAAGCATGAAATAACATTATGGGCACCAATCCTAACTCGTTACTTTAATGCTGCGGTGGAAGATGATCTACCACTGACCTGGGGCCATTCAATTATTATACCCCTTTATAAAAAAGGATCCAGGTCAGAGGCTAGGAACTATCGTCCAATCTCTCTTTTGGACTCGACAGTTAAAATCCTTAGTCGAGTCCTTTTAGTGAGATTGGAAGCCTGGGCCGAGGAGAACAACATTCTGTCTCCAGTGCAGTATGGGTTTCGTAGGGGATTAGGAACACTGGAGCAGTGCGTGAACCTGGAACTCATAGTTGGCAAGTATACCAAAGCAAAATCAGGTAATCTTTATCTATGCTTTGCCGACTTGAGTTCCGCGTTCGATCTGGTGGAACACGCACTGCTCTGGCCCATATTAATATCTATGGGTGCCCCTACTGAAATTATCCATCTGCTAGCTCGCCTGTATAGTAATCTATCATGCAAAGTAAGGTTTGGAATAGATGGAGAGTGTACCCCTTTCTTTGAAGTCAAGCGAGGCATCCGTCAAGGATGCGTATTAGCTCCTTTATTATTTTCACTTTTTATTAATCATGTGGATACATTTCTTAAACTGACTAATGCAGATGCTCCAACTATAAATGGTAACCCCGTCCCTGTCCTTTTATATGCGGACGATACGGTCCTCCTTTCTAGGACACAGAATGGTCTACAACAACTAATTGACCAATTTCAAATTTTTATTAAGAACAGGAATTTGAAAATTAACAAAGGGAAGACCGTCACTATGGTTTGTGGTAAGAAACCTAGAAAACACAAACCTTTTTTCTTAGATGGAGAGAAATTAGAATCTGTTAATAGTTTTTGCTATTTAGGAATCAATTTTTCGGGTAATGGGAAATGGACAAATGAACAAAATAGTGTCCTTTTCAAAATGGCCCGGAATACAAACTGTATTTTTAGATTCGCAGCGAAACTAGGGGATCGCAGAATTCGTGAAATGTTAACCCTTTTTAACGCTAGATGCATCTCCTCTGCTATCTATGGGGCTGGAGTATGGGGGTATGATGCACAGTGTACTAAATCTATCCAGGTGAGGGAGAATGCGTTTTTAAAAAGATTAATTTGTGCTCCAGTTATGGCTTCAACAGAGTTAATACACAAGGAATTAGATATGTACTACATCAATGATCTAATTGCCCTTCGTCCTCTATCCCTGTGGCGCTCAATATGGGCAAAGGAGGAAACCAGGTTCACACAGGACGTAATAACAGATTGTATTAAACTTGATTGCCGATCGAACATTCCTTGGCTGAAGCATATACATTATTGGTATAAAACTGTATACGGACTGGACATTTATAATGATTTAACAATGGACCCTATTTTATCAAAACGGGAGTTGAAGGTCTCGTTTATGAAATATGCTGAAGAGGCCAGGCTGGAAATATATACTAAACAGAGCACATTCATTTTTTACCAACGATATAATATTAATGTTGGCTTTCAAACCTACTTTGTAACAGTTAGTATTCCATCCCACCATTTTGTTTTAACCCGTCTCCGCCTAGGAATTGCGCATCATCTTGTGGCTTTTCCTGTGCCCAAAAAACCTGGAACTTGTGTATGCCCATGTGATGGTAAATCAAAGCAGAGCACATGTCACTTTATACTATCTTGTACTTTTTATACTTTTTTAAGGAAATATTACTTGAAACCCATCTTTTTAAAATATAACACGGATCATCTACAAACAGCAATGTCACTAGTATTTAATCTAGAGTCTTCAGATGTATGCTTTTATGTGGCTACTTATATTTTAAAATGTATCTCTGCAAGAAAATCAATTATTGTATGAATTTTGTTAGTTGTTAATCGTACTATGCACTTTAAACTTGATGCTGCTGAACTACGTATTTGTATTTTGCACAAAACCATGGTGCACTTTGAATTCGATGCTGCTGAATCATATAATTGCATTTTGCACATATATTGTTGTTGGACTAATTGCTGCTACCAATATTTTCTTGTGTAGGATTATCTTATTACCTGCAGTTTATTCATTATTATTTTAAGCCAATAGTCAGTTTAGGTTCTGCTAATTGGATATACACTTTAGAATTGTTAATTTGCACATATACTAATCTCGAGATAATACTTAGCACTTTAAATTGTATATTTGCACATAACCAAAGATCGTAGGATTGTTAAGTTCTTTTGCCAAATTTGTTGATCCTATGACTACGCATTTTTTAATACTGTTAAAATGTTTTTAATCATGAGTGCTATTATGCAAGATTATTTTTGAGATAGTTTAATTTAGTATGGTGTTAAAATTCTCTTGTGTGTATGCTGCTATATGGTTGTATTTTTTTTTTTACAAACCGAATAAGCATCTTTGAACTTGAACTTGATATCCAGGAAGCAAAAACCTGGTTCTGGAAGGAAATTGTACTGCAAACCTGGAAAGCATACCAGGAAAACACTGTAACTGGTCAGTTCCTCACCCACAAATGTACACCTAGCCTAGAGCCTTACATGGATCGAATGTACCCGTACCTGAGAACTCACACTATGAAATGGGACAGGACATTTCCAAACTCCAAGTTTTGCCCAAATTGCCCTACTATCGTGGAATCGGTAGAACACTTCATGTTCTTCTGCCCACAGTACAGAAACACGCATGAGAAATGGCTGATAGGTGCACTAAATTATATGGGTGTGAGACACTGCAGGGAAGTAGTAGGGCTCCTCAAGAGCGACACTAGGGAACTTCTAGCATTGGCAGTATTGTGCTATTTGCTCTGTGCTTGAAATCAGGGGTAGAAGGCTATATAACTCCCCTTCTATGACAGCCAGCTTGCAGTAAAAGGTATTGAAGGTTTGTTTAGCGTCTTATTACCCTCCATGTCATACATTTTTATGTCGATATCCAGGATATTGTCACTTTTTACGGCTTGTCTATCAAATAGTATTATCTACCTATGAATTCTTATATTTATGAAGAATGCTTATACAATATGACAGCCTTGTTGCTACTGGTTATAGTAGCTTGTTTTATCAATCACCAATTATTTTTAACCATTGTTGATTTTAACCTGATGTAAAAAGGAGGTTTGTATGTTTTTACCGAAATTTAACTGAATTGTATATCTTTTTGGATTGTAACTTTTTATGGCACATAGCCGAAATAAAAGGTTTGATAGTGATAGTGCTTGAGGATGGATCAACTATAGATCAAGCTTTGACAACCTGGCAATTAGGCTTGTAGAGAAGCTTACTTGGACTTACAGTTACAAAAAAGTACCACCCTTCTTTCTCATAGGTCAGCAGCAATTGTCAGGAAACACAAAACAACAGCCAACATGAGCAGCCTCCCAAGCAGTTGAGGTATACAGATATGTGGCTTGGGGTGGAGCACTTTATGGGGCAGACATCTCGGGCTCAGGAGATACCCTGAGTCTTATCGCAGACAATTATTTTGTAAGATCCTTGTTGAACGTTCCACTTAACACTCCCCTAATTCCGTTAAGGTGAAATATGAACCTAAAAAGGATAGATCATATTGCCTGCCTTAAAATTTTGCCCTATTGGATTAGAATTTGATAACTCAGGAGCTGGCCCGCTTTAAAACCACCCTACAGGAGCTAATTTGTTTGATAAGCCTTGATTTACACCCTGGTTGAGAGCTGTGAAGTCTTTATGTAACTAACAATACTTACCGGGCGTTTGGGGAGATCCTAGTAAGATGGACAGAAACTTAGCTAACTGGATGAAGGAAATATGCTAGTACTATGTTCTCCAGAAGGCATGGAAAGAAACAGGGTCGGAAGGGCTGGTGGACTAATTCCTGAGCCACAAATGTCCATAGCAATTTGAACCATTCCTTGATAGAATTACTTCGGCAGAGGCCAAGTCTTTGTATATTCGTTTCTGATTTGGCACACTGCCACTTAGGTCTTTTACCTCGAAGTGGGAACTAGATGATGTAGGACTAGAGGGTTGTTCATTCTGCCCTAACACGTCAGAAACTGAGGTACACTTTTTATTGATCTAGCAAAAGTAAAAAATCCCTAGATCAAGGTGGATTTTTCTGCCTTGTCTTAACTTAGGTGTTAAACAATATGCTGTAGCATTACGCCTACTAAAAACGGATACAACTGAATTAACTGAATGCATTCTCTCAAGATCTCTAAAGTGGGCTTGGTAGCTTCATTTGGCTGCACTGAATGCTCAGACCTGAGAAGGAACAGTTGATTATATAAATTATTTTGAGCCATTGTTTTCCATTTGATTTGGCAGGTATCAAATATAATCTTCCCTCATCTAATCAGACATTTGCATATGGCGATTATGGCAAGATGAGTTATCATATCTCACTCTTAAGGGAACGTCCCCCTTCACTTGGGTAAAATGTATAATTGAAATTGTAACATATCCTGTGAAAGTGTATTTTGTCTTTGCCCAATTTTTCTGATGACAAAAACAACTAGATCCTGGCCTCTGGCCTGGGAAAACATGCAAATGGAAGAGCAATTTGCTACATGATAGGTTTTCTTGTTTGGATCTTGGGCTTTAGCAAGTGTGAATTTGAATTGGGGAATTGTTTTGGGAATATGTTGTTTGCGCAATTACCCAAGAAATGGGCCATGCCTAGCCCCATTCACTTTCGATTTGTTTAGTCCTTCTTGGGGAGCTTCGCCTATAAATTTTGTACACACTCTGATAACCCTTAATATTCTACCCTGGCCTTTAGGTTTTATTGATATCCTCTTTTAATAGCATTGATTTTATATGTAAAGGTTATTTTAGAGATATTTTATTGTGTATAACATATCTTAAAATGTGATGTACTTTGATGATGTACTTTTGTGGTCATACAAGACCAAAATAAATTAATTGATTGGTTGGTACTCTAGTTATACTTAGCTGATTGTCTTTATTTCGGTGTCTAAATTTATATAAAAATCTGCTTTATAAATTGGTGTCAGATTTCTTTCTAGTCGTGTTGAAAACTTATCGTTCATGTTGGGGCTCTGATATGCTTAACACATGTTCCTCTAGTAAAGCCTGACTGCTCTTGGTCACTCTACCATAACTGAGCTAAGGATTTAATATTGTGAATCCAAGGACCATCTCTGGAGTATTGTGAGAGTATTTCATGGTGAGGCTTAACCAGCAGCACCACATAATACGCCACCTTGCTACAGGTAACTACTGAGCTGTGTTTTGTTGACTGACCATCATGTCAGAGCGGTCTAAGAAAAGAGTTTATAGGCTATGTAAATCTTGTGGAAAACCCAGATTATTATCAGGCGACCCACATAAAAAATGTCAATACTGTTTATATCCTCAGCATAAGCCGTAGGAATGTTAATATGTCAGGGCTTTTTCTGAAAAAACCTACAAAGACAGAAAAGCAAGGTTACTTTATGGCTTCAGAAGAACAAACCTCACGAGATACTGCATCTGGTGAGGAAGCTCAGGGCCCATCCGCACCCACCAGAAAATGTAAACATGAGGAGTGTTCCTCATATGGAGAGACTTCTAAAATAAGTAAACATCATAATAAATCTGCAGATGCTGATCTGCCAGTTAAAAAAGGAGATCATGTTTCACCTTTCTCTCAAAAAAGACTTGGACAGACTGCTTATGAGCCTGCTACTCCTTTCAAGGACTCTTCTTCTCAGAAACAATATTGATGACGGACGCGCCGTTCAAAAGTAGGCTGCTGAGGACCTTCACTTTGATGAAAATGACTTTGACTACCATGATGACGCCTTTGAACACTACCACGACAAAAACACCAACAACGTCAGCCTCATCCTCGTTGAAGACAGCAACCACATGGACTTCACTGACTAAACCATTGACAGTGCTCTCTTAGAAAACACTTTACTGTCAACGTCGTAAATGCCTGTAGTCCAGACCAGTGTCACAGCCAAGCATACAAGAACTCCTTCATCGACGGTACTGTCAAAGGTGCAGGAAACCTCCATTTTGATTACTCAGGAGGGCCTTCCTGTGACTATCCAACCTCTTCATACCTCCCCAAGTATGTTGTCACTACTTCCACCTGTACACCTGTTAGAAGTAGAGGATTCAGAAGATGATGATGGTCCCTTTATTCCAGTGTATAGAACCATGCAGCTACACGTGAAGTGCCAGGAGGATGATGAAGATCAAAATAAAGACACATCCTCATACTATGAAGGGGATTTGTCTTTTCAAAGTACACAGGAAAATAAGTCTCACCATTATGAATCTTTCAAGAGCATTCCCCTTATGAGCAAGCATTTAAGGAGAAACCTCAGTATGCAGAACATACCATTAGAGTACCAGAGTCATTAATGGCAGATCTTCGTCCATGCTTGACAATTATTCTAATAGATTCCTTGAAGCAAAGGTTTCCCTGCAATGTCCTCATACTTCTAGTGCCTATAGGGTGCAGCTATGCAAGAATAAACCCTGAAAAGTGATCAGCCCCACTCAGATGCTCGAGTGTTGCCACCGATCACGATTCATGATGATTATGTAGAAAGTGATGGGGGGGGACCAACCCTGAGATGGTGAGATCCCTCAGTCTCAATCAGTCTTCGGCAAGAATAGGATGATGATATACCCCCCTTCCTGCATCACCCACGCAATCACCTACTGTGCCCCTCCAGATGATATCAGAGTATTTCATGAGCTTTTGACCTGTGAATACCTGTTAAGCAAACTGTTAGACCTGTCAGCCTTAGGGTGGTCTTCCTCCAATCTTTTTGCTATTTCCCTCCATGTTTTGCTGAATCTTTTTGTTGGCCTTAGGACTCTGAGCATCTTACCACTGCTAATCAGTGCTAAAGTGCATGTGCTTCTTCCCTAAATGTGTGTAATTGTGGTGTACCTGGATGACCTTTCTAATTTACTTGTAAGTCCCTTGTAAGGTGGTATACCATATACCCAGGCCTTGTAAGTTAAATGTTATGAGTGGACTGCTGCACTGATTGTGCCACTCACAGAAGTCGTCTTTCAAACCTGTCTCAGGCCTGCTACTGCAGTGTCTATGTTTGCAGTTTATTGCCACTTCGACTTGGCATTTAAAACTACTTGCCAAGCCTTATACTTCCTTTCTATTACATATAAGTCACCCCTAAATTAGGTCCTTGTTAGCCCTAAGGGCAGGGTGCTATGTAAGTAAACTGTAGGACATGCACTTTTATATTTTGCATGTCCTGGCAGTGACAAACAGCCTATTTTGTTTTTCACTACTGTGGGGCCTCCGCCTCTCATAGGTTAGCATTGGGATTTCCTTAAATACACTTTTAAGCTGTAATTCCTAATCAGAGAGGAGTAGATTTTTCGTGTTTCATATGTTTGAGATGGTATTGATAAATTCTACTTACTGGTAAAGTTAAATTTAACTTTACTATTTTATTAATGCCACTCTTAGAAAGTGTTGAAAAAAGTGACGCTAGTTGCGACCCTTGCTGTTGCACTGCGTAAGAGGAAAAAAATCTTCCATGTAATCCAATAGTTCGTATTTAAACCAAATAATCTATAGTGAACCAATTCATTTTAATCAGTTATACTCATCATCTCCTTCATCCATATTTAAAGTCAATCCGGAGACAGTAAAAATTCACTGGATATTTTATTTTATTTGAGCATTTTCAAACGTTTTCTGTTGCTTATCCAAGCTTTAACATAAACGTGTGCTTTTAACAACATTCCGTAAGACCCAATGCATTTCGAACCAGTTAGGTTCTTCATCAGGGGTTGCTGTAAAACATTGAAAGCATATGCCTTAGCCATCTAATTAAGCATCACAGACTTAGTAAATACAAGAACAAAAATTATCATCCCTTAGAACAAGAAAAAATTATCATCCCTTTAAAAATGCGTGTCTGCCTGCCCTTTGCCGCCCTCGCGGTGTCCCAAATAAGTGTGGAAACAAAAAAACTACAAAATCTCCTCTAATGAATACAACTGATGAAATATAACTAAATCTATCTAAAGTGCCCTCTGCAGTCCCCCCACTATACTCTCATGTAATATACAGAAACTAACTGAAGACAATCTGTCACATTTACATAAAACGAAAACCCATTTACCTAGTGAAAGCCAAACCCAGCATGCTAATCTCTTTAAACCTTCTTTCGTTCTCGACAGGATCTAAAACATTGCTTGCTCGTTCCTGAGTTGTTCTTTTAACCGCTAACGCAGGAGAGCGCAATCGGACCACATGACTCTCTTATTCTGCTCAAAACATGCTTATTTCTACTTCAGGTCCCGCAATGCATTGCCCTGTGCTGCATGCCCAGAACGAAAACCCGCACCCACAAATCTACCACAAAATCATCGTGCCATAGTACATAAAACAAACAAATCGTAATCATAAACAAAATCCAGACACATAATGAATTTGCATAAAAGTGACATTGAACGTAAGCCTAAATGAAACAATCCTTAAAGTGTAACATGAGTAGAGTCTTTGAATTCAATGTGCTTCCAATAAAAGGAATGTGCTGTTCATTGATTAATCCTTGTGAACTTAAATCGAATACACTGTCTCCAGACCAGCGTTCTTTTCACTTTTAAGTCAATACTTCTTCTCATTAAACCATTGGGGTGCAAACACCTTATGGGACGACAATATGTTTGCGAAGCAAAGATCAAAGAATGGTGAATGTACTCCTTCCCGTCTCATTTTAATAGTGTTGCTGTAACTGCCAAAATGTATGCGTGCAAGCAGCGCTGTAGTCCGTCCGCTCACAGCATGTTGAAAACATTGAAAAAAGTGACGCTAGTTGCGACCCTTGCTGTTGCACTGCGTAAGAGTAAAAAAATCTTCCAGGTAATCCAATAGTTCATATTTAAACCAAATAATCCATAGTGAACCAATTCATTTTAATCAGTTATACTCCTCATCTTCTTCATCCATATTTAAAGTCAATCTGGAGACAGTAAAAATTCACTGGATATTTTATTTTATTTGAGCATTTTCAAACGTTTTCTGTTGCTTATCCAAGCTTTAACATAAACGTGTGCTTTTAACAACATTCCGTAAGACCCAATGCATTTCGAACCAGTTAGGTTCTTCGTCAGGGGTTGCTGTAAAACATTGAAAGCATATGCCTTAGCCATCTAATTAAGCATCACAGACTTAGTAAATACAAGAACAAAAATTATCATCCCTTAGAACAAGAAAAAATTATCATCCCTTTAAAAATGCGTGTCTGCCCGCCCTTTGCCACCCTCGCGGTGTCCCAAACAAGTGTGGAAACAAAAACACTAGAAAGTGGACATTTCTCTGCACCTATTGCTCTGTGTGCCTGACAACCTGTCTCCAATACATGTCTGGGGTGGGTGACCGTTACACTTTGTGCATTCCCTCTAGACAGCTACAACACAGAAAGGATATGTTTGTCAGAGTACCCATCTACATACATCTGCATTCTGATGTACTTGCCTGGGCAGGATGGAAGGAAAAGGCTAACAATTCACTCAAATAGCCAGTGTCCTGTCCCCACACAAAGGGCTGATTTATCCCCCATTGATAGCCTGGCAGACAGGACTGGGCTAAAAGGGGAACCTGTACACTTTAGAGAGCTGCTTTGAAGTCACCCCCACATCAAAGGCAATTTTGGGTATAAGTACTGAGTCTCTGACCTCCTAAAACCAGACACTTCAGGATCTTGAACGTAATCTCTGTCAGTAGGACTGCTGTGCTGCTTACAGGACTCAACTGAATTACTGATCTTGAAGGACTGCTTTTCTGTGTGTTGGCCTGTTGCTTGCTGCTCTGTTGGAGAGTTGGACTCTGCCATCCCTGCAAGTGATCTCCAAGGGCGTGTTGGCTTGCCTCCTGTTGCTTGATATTCAGGGACATCAACGTATCTGCCCCTGCTCCTGTGCCTGGCTCACTGGAAGTGGCCCAGATACTTACAACACAAATTTTGACGCACTTCCTGACTGTGTGTAACAGAACCGGTGCATCAACCCGGTTGCAGGAGTAAAATCAGTGCATCGCATCGGAACCAGTGTTTTGCCTCCAGAGATCAGTGCATCAGACAGCGTATCACTAGCTTGGTGAGATCGAAACATCCCCTCGACTGCATGGCAGAATCCAGCACATCGCTCGATGCCTCTCGGCTTTGACACCCATCTTTGGAACTGACGCATCGCCTTCACTGCATGGAAAAGATAGACACATCTTGTTGCTTGTGGCCAGGTAAGGTATTTTGTTCACCGCGGCCTGCGTAGATCCTGAAGCCAGCCTGCATTTCTACGAGGTTGACCCAAACTTTGATTTTGCCCTGGTCCAGCGTGACCTAAAATAACCTTTTACTGCTAGTTGCTTCTAAGCGCTGTACTGCATTTATTCTTTTTTAATATTCAATATCTCAACTACTATACATTGGATTTCTGTTGTTTTGCTCTTGTTTGGTTTATAATAACCTATTTTTATGAACCTATATGGAGTATTTTTGTGGTGTATTCATGGTGTTACTGTGTGTGTGTATGTGTGTGTGTTGCACAAATGCTTTACACATTACCTCTTTAGTTAAGCCTGACTGCTCTGTGCTAAGCTACCAGAGGGTGAGCACATGTTATCCTTTAGTGTGTATCTAGCTTGCCTGACTAGGATTTTGGCTTCTGCTTGGACAGGGTGCATACCTTTGCCAACTAGAAACCCTGTTTCTAAAGGAAACCAATTGTTATTTATATGATTTACAGTCTCAGCCAGAAAATCAGCAAAATCCATTCCCATTGTCAATCACATTTGGGAAGAAGGTCTGAAGTTGATGAAAACTCCAGCTTCGGTGGCAGCTGTCATTCCTTGATTTGACAAAAATGACAAGGGGCCAGGAAATTAGCCCTCAAGCCTAATTGGACATCCTCGTCTGGACTCAGTGGTGATTCAGAAAGCCCAGGGGAGATCTATAAACGCCTCAACTCCGTTTGGCTCCACCAGATAAAGAATGTGGGGAAGAGATTCTCCACAATGGTATCCACGACTATAAAAGCACCAATGCACTGGCCATATTGGAGAGATATGGCAGTCAGATGTGGTCCGATATGGCACTGTTCCCCTAGTTCTTACCTGAGGACAAACAGAAAGAGGCTGTGGAAATATTGCAGGAAGGAAAGAGTGCCTCCACGAAGATTATCAATACTGCTAGGGCTGTAGCTGCTACAGCCTTTTGACAAATGGCTGCAGCTGCGGTGTTTCGCTGGCAAGGATGGCTGAAAGCTACCTCTTTCCGTTCAGAGGGCTCCAGGCCAAGTTTCTGGACATTGATGGGAAAATCTTATTGTCAAGCATGTGCATGATGCTCTATAATCTATTAAGGCTGACAAGGAACGTTTGCTGGGATCTTTAGATCAATGCCATTTCCAGGGCTTTCAGGGCAATAGAAGAAGAGGTCAGTTCTCATCATAGGTCATTTCAGTCATACAGGTACCAACCGTACCCTACAATCCAACAGGGATTTTGTCAGCAGTGTGCCATACAACAACAATAAAGAGCACCACCAGCTCCATCCTATAGGAGACAAACAACCTGTAGGAGACCTTCTGTGGGAGGAAAGGGTCATGAAGCGTCCAGACATTAGTGCTAATTCTCAGGCACCAGTCACCTCTCCACAGCTACAAACACAATCTTTACCAGACTGGCCCATTTACTGTGACCAGTGGATGAATATCTCGTCAAACAAATTGGATCTGAATATCATCTGTCACGGTTGCACCCTAGAATTTGTTCAAACTCCTTCCAGGAACTCTCAGCGAAAGAGGTCTCATCAAAATCTAGCTCTTCTACATCAAAAGATCGCTTCTTATTCGCAAAGGGTCTTTAGAAGAGGTTCCATATATCCATTGAAACGAGAATATATTCAAATCTCTTCCTCATAAAGAAGAAGTCAGGGAAATGGAGGCAGGTCATGAATCTAAGAGTTTTGAACAAATTCATAAAGAAACAAGGGTTCAGGATACTTTTGATTCAGATCTTACAACTCTGAAACACATTAGATTTTTATGACTTCCTCAAATCTTCTTGATGCTTATTTTCACATCCCATTCATATGAAACACAGAATATATTTGAAGTTCGAGGTAACAGGGTGCCATTATCAATTCAAAGTTCACCCATTGCAGACTTCGATCTGCTCTCAGAATTTTCACCAAGTGTATAGCTCCGGTAGCAGCGTTCCTAAGAAGAAGCTGCCATCAGGTATTTCAAGGTGACTGGCTCATTAAGGGCCTGTCTTTCTGATCTGTAAGAAGCTCTACAATGGCTTGTATGAAACTCTTCAACAAACTAGGGCTACGGTTAAACAAGGAAAAGTCTTCTCTGATCCCATGCACATGGATTACGTTCCTGGGGGCGAACCTAAATACAGAGACATGCAAAGCATATCCCACAAAGGAAAGGATAAACTGCATAATACATCTGGTTTCACCCCTTTCAGGAAACAATTTCATGTCTGTCTGAATGTTCAAGACCATGCTGGGAATGATGTCTGGGTGATTTCCACTAATCCCAAACTGCTGGCTACAAATGTGATCACTGCAAGAACAACTTTTCTCAGTGGGTTCAGGCAGAAGGGTCTTTCACGGACATAATTCAAATTACATCATCTTTGAATATAGCAATGGCATGGTGGAAGAGAGAAGCCAACATTTCTCAGGCCTGCCTTTCATTCGCTCTCGCCCTCATTTTACATTGATGTCCAATTCTTCATTAGAAGGGTGGGGAGCACATTTGCAAGATATAGAAATTCACAGCAAATGGTGTCCTCAGGAAACCAACATGCACATCAACCTTTTGGAGTTGAAAGCGGTGTTTCTAGGACTTTGTCTTTTCTTCCCAGGATAAAGAATTTGGAAATCCTGGTACGTACAGACAATACCACCACTGTGTTTTACCCTAACAAGCAAGGTGGAACAACGTTGATAATACTATTGACACAAGCACAGCAAATTATCAAAATGTTTCCTCCATTGTAAGTATAAGCTGTTCCAGGGGTAGAAAACAAGTGGGCAGATTCCCTAAGCAGAACATCAAAGGAATGCCACGAATGGAAATTGAACCAGTCACAACTATGGGAAATCTTCAGCAAATGGGGTTCCACAAATCTGGATCTCTGTGCCACAGCTCAGAAAAAGAAGGCTGATTGTTCACAAGCAGGTTCCCACAGAAGCACTCCTGGTAGGATGTGTTCCAAATCGCTTGAGCAGAAATTTTTGACTATGCTTTCCCTCCATTTGCTCTAGTTCCCAGAGACCTGCGCAAAATGAAACCTAAATCGTGTCATCTGCTTCTGATAGTTCCGACATGGTCTAGACAGTATTGGTTCATAGCGCTTCTTCTCATATCTGAACGGCCACACCTTCCGTTCAGCTGGACATCATCTCTCTTAACAATGAACAAGGGATAAGTGGTTCTTCCAGTGATAAGGTCACTCAAATTATCAGCATAGTTCCTCACAATAATTAGTTTTCGTCTTTGAATAATGCTAAAGAATCCACAGATATTATAGAACAAGCTAGAGCAATCTCTACAAACAAATGCTATCAAGCACAATGGACTAGATTTAGTCGTTGGTGTTCATCAAACAACCTACACCCTTTTCAGTGTACCCCAGAGCAAATTATACCTTATTTACTACATCTAGTACAATTTAAATATTTGTCATGTTAAATGGCACTTTTACTAACTCTTACTTCAGCCAGAAGAATAAGTGAGATTCATGCCGTTACAATCAAGGATCCTTATTTACAATTCAAAGACAACAGAGTAATATTAAAGACTAATCCTTGCTTTATTCGACACTTTCGAATCTCTTTTCATTTGAATGAGCCTATAGTCTTAAGAAATTTTTTCATGGACCTACCTACCATGGCTGAGAATACTTTGCCTATTTTGAATATCAAAAATTCTATAAATAAAGAACAAAGACTTTCAGAAAGTCGAAACAGCTGTTCATAGCCCTTGCCCTTCCTAGGAAAGGTTATGCTATTTCAAGGGGCAGTAAAGCTTGCTGGTTTTCAGCAGCCATTTCCTACTGTCACAGCAAGTTGGGCCGACCCTTGACTGAAAACATCAAGGCATACTCTACAAGAAGTGTGGCTGCTTTTACAGCATTGTTCGCAGGGAAGTCTTTACCGTATATTTGTTGAGCAGCAACTTGGTCTAATGTCTACACTTATTCCAAGCATTATTGTTTGGGCTAAACGTCAACATCTAACACAGCAGTGGGTTAATCGTTTCTACATCCTCCCTTTCAATGTGGTGAGATTTCTACTTTTCATGGATGATGAGTTATCATTATATGTATGTATGTATGTATAAATATATATATATATATATGTATGTATGTATGTATTTGTGACCATGTCATGAGTGATGTAATATGTGAGGTCATAAGCAGTGCATTCCAGGGGCGCGGGTTATAGTTAGCTCACTTACTATAATGGTAGAATATCACTGTTTTTGTAAGAGTAAAATCTGACCCTAACTATAACATACCTGTAACCTTTGTGTTTTTTAGAGAATATATATATTTATTTATTTTATGATGTCGACCCTCTGTACTTTACACAACGTTTGTTGTGGTTATGTTTTACTGTCTATGTTGATGAAAATGGTATATTTATGAATGGTTGGTTCTGCCCACCTCCTCTTTTCTTTGAAATTACTATTAGTTACACGGTTATAAGCATGTTAATCTATGAAAGATTCAATACTTCAGAAAAAACAAGTTACTTACCTGTACACTGTGGTTCTCCAATATTAATATATTTCATAGATTCATATGGAACCGTCCCTCCTAACTTGGGACTCGCCACCTCTAGATCTCCATCTCTCCTAATTTTTACCTCACTTTTGTTTGAAATCTGAGGTTTGGTGGCACAGGGGAAAAGTCTCAGGGAGCTGCACTCTGATTGGCTGAACTTTGGTTCTAACAAAACAATGTGAATTGCTTAACAATGTCAATTGATTTTTAGTATTGCTTTCAATGCTTCTCTATGTACTACTTGTAATTATTACTATGGGGTTCCCACTACTACGACGGAGAAGATTCAAGCATATGAATCTATGAAAGATATCAATACTGGAGAACCACAGTGTACAGGTAAGTAACTTGTTTTTTATGACATGGATGAAGCAATGCAGGGCAGATGACTACACCCAAAATGCAGAATTCCCAGGTAATTACAAACTATCATTCCTTTCATTAACACAGGCGCAACTGTGCAAGGGGACAGTTCCTCAACCTTTACCCACAACTGACACTTGCATCTATATGTGTTGTGTCAAATCTGTTTGTTGAAGATTAAAGAAAGAAACAATTGTTACCATACCCCACATAAGACAGTTGGGTCACACTAGTAGGCTAGGAGACCTCATGCATTTGTACTGGAGAGGACATTTGATAAAAATCTGTGTAATTTGAGGCGCAGATCAATCTGTGACTCAATATATAGAGAGTGACATAAACTTTCAGTAGCGATAGGTGAGGGTAAAACCTCAATGTCGATTAAACAACCCAATTGGGGGAGCAAAATAAAAGAACGAGGAAGAACAAGGGAGGGAGGGTGAGGAAGAGGGGGGAGGGGAGGTTCCCTGGGGGTGGCAGACAAGTTTGCGTGAGGGCCAGGGGAATGGTAGTGCTTCACTAGATCACCGGGGGAGATCCAGATTAGGGGCTCCCCATGTTATGTGGAAAGATCGGATCTTCAAAAAGCTGTAGGGCCCCTAGACGGGATGGGGTATAGCTAGAATGTTCTAATTTGGAGAAGTGTTCGATTAGTGGGTGCCAGGGTTGCGTGATTTGGGTTTTGATATAGGTGATCCAGAAAGTCAGAAGCTCCATCGCCATGATGTGCCAAAGGCGCAAGAACCATGCGGGGGTAGGGGGGTGGAGGACTTCTTCCAGTGTAGTGTGATGGTCTGTTTAGCTGCTCCTAGCATGTGTGCAATGAGGTGCCAGTCAGAATGGGTCATGGCTGTGAGCTGTTGAGGTCGTATACCCAGCAAAGTCACGGTGGGGGAGCTCGGTATTGGAAATCCCACAGTGTCTTTAATATGGTTCAGGACTTCCTTCCAAAATGTAGTCAGCCTCATGCAGGTCCAACATGCGTGGATGAAATCCCCCACCGCTGACTGGCATCGCCACCAGAGGGGCAAAGCAGGCAGAAGCATTATATGGAGGCACGCAGGGGTGTAGTTTCAATGCGTCGTAAGCCTGTAGGCAGATTTGCGTTGGGGGTGCTCCTGTAGGTTTCGGGGATGTCGCGCCAGTGGTGTGTCCAGCTTTCTGGTGATATCTTCTCCCCTAAATCTATTGCCCATTGTTTTAGGTATGTGTGGGTGAGGGTGGGGGAGATTGCTGTAGTACATGGTATGTGCGGGGTTTCAGCCCCATGTCCCATCAAAGGCGCAAACCAAGGCCTCAATGGGGGTAAGCTGTCTAATTGCCCCCGGGGTATAGGTAGGCGAAAGCAACCATTGACGGATCTGATAATATTGTAGCCTAGAGAAGTCTGCAAGGTGAAAGGCCTTCCTGCATTGCGCAAAGGTTTTAACAGTGTCTCCCTTAAATAGATCCTGTATCGTGCAACATTCGCCCTCCTCCCATGCTGAAAATGAGTGCAGTTGTAGGCTGGAGGAAAGGTGGGCCACTGGGGTATTGGGGTAGGGAATGACGTGAGGCCCCTAGAGAGTGCTATTTTATCCCAGATGTTGAGGACCTTTTTCGGGGGGGTGGCTATATAAGCAAGGCCAGGCCGTTCTGGGAAGCCAAGCCAGGTCCCAAATGGATCTACAGACGACTGGGCGATTCATATGGAACCAGTGCTGTTCGCGGGCAGCCCATTCCGATATATAACGCAGGTGGGAGACCCTGTAGTATTCCAAGAGGTTGGGGCAGGCTAGGCCCCCTGGGTCTCGGGGAACATGAGTATTTTGTTGGAGAACCTTGGTCGCCCTTACCCCAAACTAAATAGTTTAGATCCTTTGAAGCCGTTGGATATCTGCTTGGGGTATAGGTGTGGCCAGGGCCCCGCGCCTCACTGCCCCAGCAATCTCCCTACAAGGCGGCACCCTGACCAGGCAAAGGGCGCCAGTCTCCGGGGGGCCCCAACCCCACAGACGGTGGCGCAGGCTCTCGGGCCCCGCCCGATCAACAAAGCTCCTGTCTCCGGCAGGCCGCACAGAGTGAAGTGCCGGGGTCCTGATAAGGAGCTCTGCAGTACGTGCCCTCCAGGCAGATAAGGCAGAGACTCAGCGGGAGGGAGTAAGGTTGCAGTGCACCTCAGCCACCCAATGTAGGCGTAAGGGGGGCCCGGCTCTCGTCCAGGCTCAGAGCTCCCGACATCAGTGCGGGGTAGACAAGGAGGCAGAGGGCTGTGCCACCACAGGTGTCGTGGGTGCCCGAGGAAGGGAAGGAATCCTCCACGGGGCGGACAGTTCCGTGGCCTCTCAAGATGGCGTCCCCGGGTGGAGCAGCAGTCTCGTCCCAAGCCGCTTCCACTCTTCTGGGCGCCCTCTGGCTCGATGACAGGTGACCAGGGTAGCCCGCCAACTTAACAGGGAGGCCCTGGAGCCCTCAGGCAGTATGGTGGGCTTGGATGGCCGGCGGTTCAGCAGAGGCCGGCTGCGATGGAGCGGAAACATATCGGAGCACATCCTACTCCATTTGCAGCTATATGTTTTAAAATGTGTGTTTGAAGGCACATTACCATTGCAATTAGCAGGAATTTTCTTTGCAGTGATCATCCAGAAAACTCACCATGCAAAAGCTGGCATTCATCAGAAAGCAAAGCAAAGGCATGCTTCTTAGTTGCAAAGTAGTAGAACTGCTCCAACTCATCAGGTATACCCAAACCGTTGCTGGTTTGGTGGACTCATAGAAGAGTACAGTGCCTCAGGGATGGGCTGGTTTAAAAGACTTTAAAACACATTAAGGTAGGCCTTTAAAACCGGGTGAGGCCGATAATCCTGTTGAGAACACAGTAACAGTTCTCATTTTGGCACACTGTTTTCATTCCTTGACTGCGGTTAGCTTTTCCTTAATCTCTATTAGAAAATGTGAAGTTCTTCAAACTCACACATAAGTGCTGGCATCATCATGGCTGACACCCCTGTAGGCTACCATGTTTTTTGTTTATTTTAATATGTGCTGTGTTTGAAAGTTGGCCCCTTCCAGTGTAAGCTTACTTTTTACAACGACAGAGGCCTAATGTTAGCATGTGGATGGAGCTGACACATTTTGTGCAATGGTAGTTAGGAGAAGCTTCACTGTCTCCAAACCCTGGTTTTTTTTATAAATATGACGTGAAATTAGTGTTAAACTAATATACAAATCCCATGATTTGACCATTGATTTGGAGTGGTCTTAGCACCAGAACTATTGTCAGAGATAAACCCCAGATTCATGAGCCCATTACTCTTAGTTGAAGAGTTGAATCCAGAATCTGTGTAGAAGGTGTCCGTCACCAAGAGAACATATCCTACTTCTGAGGAATAGCTGCAGCCAGCTATTCAAAAGTATGCTATGTGATCTATCCCAAGAAACTTGGAAGGCAGTTTTTGCTATTTAATGCTTTAGGCAAGGTTTAGCATTGTGCCAAGAAATAGCTTTAGGGTCCTGGGATGTCAAAAACTTGCTAATGTTAGTCAATACTTATCTTGTTTTTCCTGACCGTTATATGCTTAACCCCTTTTATTTTTGTATTCTGTAGGGTTACAGTACATCTTTTCTGCACTAAAATAAGGATTTTAAAATAAACATTTTAAACTACATGGCCTTGTTTTTTTATTGCTATAATTAAGTGGGTTATTCATAAACCAAAGATTCTTCGGATTACCAGTGTGTCCCTGAACTCATTTAGATGGACTGAAAGTATCCTGAAAATTTAACTTACGCAGGATTGCAAAGTGGTCTCGTGTTAGGGCTTTGGCCCAACCAGCTTTCTAATTCAATGTTGGTTCAATGAACTTAGTCCTTGCATCACAGGGTTAGAAATCTGATGCTCTGTGGCTTTACAGACCCACAAGTTTCATGTCACCATTATTGTCCCCAGCCGGGATTAAGAGGTCTGCTGAGTTACAGGGGACCTTTTGTACTTTCCCCGGAGATTCTGGCTACTGAAATGAGGTGGTATCTCGGGGGTAAACTTTTTGGAGGAATGAGGACGTACCAGGGGAATCGGACCAAGAACCATTCATTTCCCTTGCAATTCCTCAGGGGATTATCAATGTTCAATCCCCATTACTTGCACTGAAGTTAGCAAGATCCCTGGTGTCATTAACAGTTTAAAAGTCGCTTACACCAGGCACTTGTAATTAGGCCCACTGTGGTAACACTTCATATTAATAGCGATTGATACTGAGACACAGAAGGGTGGCATTCCATGTACACTACAAATAGAAGTTCTTCATGTGCTGGAGAAAGTTGACATCAAAAGGGGTGATGATCTAGTACCGTAGTTCCCACAATGGTCATTGCACAGAAACCTGTGCAACCTGATAAAATCTGCACATGCATCAAAATATTAAGCTACTTAATCACGCAGTCAAAAAGGGAAAACACCTACAGTAAATGCCGCATCAAGCCTCCAATAGTCATCAAAGTATGATCCGTCTTCTAAAGAGAAATGGCAGTCTGTATCCTCGATATAAAGAGAGATCAAGAAAGCCAAGTTGAATTTTTATTCTCAGAAAGCTCAAAGGCTCAGAAGACAGTACCTTTTTACACACGGTGTGGGAGTGTTCGACACTGCTGAGGTATTGGAGAAGTTCTGGGGCCAGAGACCTCGCTGTCCCCACGACTAGTTATATTACATATCACTGAGAACCATGGTGAAAATAGATATAAACGTCATCTGCTGTTCCTTTGCTTCACTTTGGCAAAGAGAGATATTGCCAGGGCATGGAAGGATGAATCTCCACCATCCGTGGCGGTGTGGAAGCAGGGATTGGACTTTACCATGGGCCTGGAAATCCCAGTCTTTAAGGCGAGGGGATGCCCCCAGAAACATTTGTTTAAGAATTTTTATTGAGATTTTCAGAATAACGGGAGGAAAAAAATACAGAGAACAAATCAAAAATAAAAATAAACATCCTTATCCAAACAATTAAACTGAATATAAAAAATACATGAGAGGAAATTATAAAAATACAATATATTAAATGTTACCAGAAAAAAGAGTGAGGAATAAAAGAAAAGAAGGTAGAAAGAACATACAAATGAAAGAGGAGGAGGGTAGAAATGTAAAGGGTAAAATATGGTGAAAATATTGACAAAGGCAAAAAGAAAAGGTAGGAGGAATTTAAAATATAGGAGCATGTGAGGCAAGATAAGATGTGAAAGGTAACCAAAGAAGATCAGATTTAATTTTTGGGGGTAAAGTGGAAGAGGAGACAGAAGCAATTAATGTTCATCACAAATTAAATTCCACCAAATCAAAGAGGATAATTTGGAATTATCTTTCCAACATGACAAAATAACTTTAAAAGCTAATGCTATAAATAGATCGAATAATAAAGATACAGGATTACCAACACCAAAATCAGGTGAAGATGAACCAAGAAAAACATTTTGCAATGATAAAGTTATATTACTATTGAAAACTGTCATACACTTAGACCAAATAGAACGCCAAAAGCTCAAAACATTAGCACAATCATAAATTTGGTGTTTTAAAGTTCCAATGGAATTAGAACAAGACCAATATAAGGGAGATGAGGTAGGGGAACACTTGGATATACAAACAGGAGTTATCACTGCTCTATTATACGAGCAGCAGGTGAAATTTTGAACAACTTAGGCCATAATTTATCCCAATCAGAAACAGGTATTGTAAAAGATAAGTCAGATTCCCAGGCTAATTCAGTAAGGGATTTAGGTCTTTCAGTAACATGTAGTGATAAAAGTTTATAAATATGAGCTGCTTTAGGTTTATGTTCTTGAGAAATGTTATATAGTGGTGTAGGTGGTCAGTGAAGCGGAGACATTGGAGAGATCAAGGGTAATTAAGTGAGAAAGCAGAGCTGTTGAAATTAAACTATATTCCCCAATAAATGTATCTGGTAAATTATAGTGTTATTGTAATGTAGGAAAGGAAATAATTTTGGTGAATAAGTTGATAGACAAAGATAATTCCCTTCTCCTTCCAATGTTTATAATAGAACGATTTACTTTTATACTTAATGTACTTGTTGTACCAGATAGTAGAGGATAAAAAACATTGTAATGGGTCAAGGCCATCAACAAATATATTGTATAATAGGTTTTGGGAGAACTTTAAAATAGGATACTTAGCTATAAAAGTACAATTAGACATATAAATTATATTGCGAAAAGAAAAATCTTTTAGTAAGGATCGTTCAAAAGAAATCCATTTAGATATAGGGGAATCACCGAATTCATAGCAAAGGGCAAATAATTGTCTGATTAGAAATGCATCATGATACGCCTTGAAATTAGGAAAACGAACACCTCCCTCAGATTTGGGGCGTTTAGGTTTTGTAAGGGAAATGCGATGGGTGTTTTTTATTCCAAAGGAATTTAGTACGAATAGTGTTGACTTGTGAAAAATATGATAGAGGGATCTGAAAGGGTAACATAGATAATGTTTATAGAATATGAGGGACAATCATCATTTTAATGGTGTCAAGTCTGCCCCACCAAGAAGGGGAGACAAAGAAAGTAAAAGAGATTGAATCTCATTTATTAATGCATTAAATGTATGCTTAATTGTGACAGGTAAAGTAGCAAAAAACCAAATACCAAGGTATTTTATTTTAGTAGGACACTAAGTGAAATTAGTATCTTTAAACATATATTGATAACAGAGGGGATTCAGCGGTAGCACCTCAGTTTTTGTGAAGATAAACTTATATCCCGAGACACTGGAATATCATTTAACCTCTTCTAAAAAGGGAGGTAGAGAAGTGAGAGGGTTAGACATAAAAACTAATATATCATCAGCGTAAGCTGACATTTTGGTTTCTAGGGAATTATGTATGAGGCCAGAAATATGTGCGTTAACACTGATATGTTCAAGGAAGGGTTCAAGACAGGAACAAATAACAGGGGAGAAAGAGGACAACCTTGACGAGTGCCTCTAGATAGGGGGAAAGAATTAGAGAAACGGTTATTTAAAAAAATGCTAGCATGGGGTTGAGAGTATAACAGTTTAAATAAACAGTTTTTTAAAAAATATTTTATTTATCATTTTAGGAGAAACAAACAAAACAAAGTACAGAACAGCTAGGATTTGGGCAGACAGTCCATTCACAAATAATAACGAGTCAGGCAGGAGGATACAATTACATAAACAATCATAAAGTTCATCATAGGTACATATATCAGGCAGGATGGATCTCATACTATTAATTCATTCTATTCAAGCAGAGTCAATGTCGGTACTGTATATTACATGGCAATCGCTAGATATCCAATGTAGTGTGTACAGAGTGCTTAATCCCTCAACATGCCTTTAGTCCACGTCCGTTCTTGCTAGCATGTATGCCGTATAGGGCCCCCAGATGTCCCTTGGGCGTGAAGCAGAGGGCAACCCCTACGAGTGACAAACCAGTTGATCACGGCAATATGCCTGCTCCTGCAGCCAGTGTTTCAATTTTGGAGCTGGTCGACCACCCCAACATGTAGCTACCCTACGCTTGGCCAACTGCAAAGAGAGCACCACCAATTTGCGCACTCACGCCGGGATTTTGGAGACTATCCCCCACAGACATACCTTAGGATCACACCCAATGGTAACACCAGTCATGGCGGACAGTACCTCCGTCACATCTATCCAAAAGGCCTGCACACTGCCGCAGGCCCATGCCAAGTGCATAAAGTCGGCGTCATCTGAGCCACAGCGCACACAGCTATGAGAGTCTCTTACTGCTAGATTCATCAAAGACCCGTTTTGCGAGTCTATAATAGCGATTCATAAGGAATCGCTATTACAGACTCGCAAAACGGGATTCATGTAGGAATCGCAATATTTATTGCGATTCCTACAGCTTCCTTATTTGCGATTAGCTAATTGCTAATCGCAAATAAGGAATAACTTCCCATTCATTCCTATGGGCCTACAGGCCCATAGGAATGAATGGGGAGTTATTCCTTATTTGCGATTAGCAATTAGCTAATCGCAAATAAGGATGCGAATTCAAGGGTGCCAGGGGTGTCCAAAGGACACCCTGTAGCACCCCTGATATGCAAATTTACACAGGTGTTGCGCACACACATGTCCAAAGGACATGTGTGTGTGTAACATGCAATTGAGAAAAATGCACTAAAGTGCTTTTTTCTATTTTTTCGCTATTTACCATGAAGTCAGACTTTGTGGTAAATAGCGACCAAAAATTGCGAATTCGCAATGTAAAAATGGTTAATGAATTGCATTTAAGGAATCTCAAATAGAGATTCCTTAAATGCAAATCCTCGCAAATGTGCGAATTCTTTATTAGCGAATTTTGCATTTGGGATGATGAATCCCAAATGCAAAAATTGCACTCGCAAAGGGCCAGATTCTCAGAATCTGGCCCTTTGCG
The DNA here is from genome assembly GCF_964261635.1 of Lissotriton helveticus. NCBI lineage: Eukaryota > Metazoa > Chordata > Amphibia > Caudata > Salamandridae > Lissotriton > Lissotriton helveticus. The sequence continues at coordinate 1,277,691,302 of NC_136061.1, forward strand.
AGCGCAATTGAGCTTGATGAATCTAGCTGTTAGTCCGTACCTGTATAACTGTGCAGGGGTATTGTAAGTTTGATGGAGATATTTATAATGTATAAGCTTGAAGTTGCCATTAATAGCAAAACTCCCCGTCATCCTACAGCTTTCCTCCCACTCATCATCTGTTAGTTGCTGCTTAAGGCTACTGTCCCACCTGTCCCTGGAACGCGATTCTGCAATGCCCTCGTCCATTTGTGAGGCCTGACATATCCTGGATACTAGCTTACTTCTATTAGGGGCGTGTACAGAAGCTGCAAGGCACTCAGAGAGGGCTGCTCATCCAGAAAAGACGGATACAAATCTCGCAGGGCTGCAAGGAGTCTGGCATAAATGAATGTGGCCATAACTACATTCCCCAATTTCTTGAGGAAGTCCTGCAACGCGAGAAAATGATTTTGGATAAAGACGTCCCCCATGTTTTGCAACCCGGCAGCATGTAAAATCTGAAGCGCCCCAGCCTCAGCCCCAGCCTCACTTGTCACCGAGATACTGGCATGATGCAACAAGGGCATTGCGGTAGCATTTAATGGCTTTCGCCCCGCTCTCCTCCCCAGCTCCACCCATGCTCGAGCTGTGCACTGCACTGTGTCCACCTCGCCTTTTCGTACACCGATTGGGGGTTCACTACCATGTCCTTAAGGGGTAGGGGGTTAACCGCGCCCTCCTCGACCGCCACATGCGGTGTAAACGGTGGCGCCGACTGCCAATACGAGGCGAAGTGAGCCTGCGCACACAAGTAGTATAAGCGCATATCAGGTATCGAAAAGCCACCCAATACATACGGTTTAGTCAGAGTGTCCCATCCAATGCGAGGTTTCTTACCCCCCGCCCATGCAAGCGTGATCAATAAGGAACGCAGCGTGTTGAAAAAATGGCTTGTCAGGGGAAGCGGAATATTTACAAAAAAATATAAAAACTTGGCAGCACCACCATCTTGATCAGTGCTATCCTATCCGCAAAGGAGAGAGGCAGCCGTATCCACCGAGACACCTGGTCCTCAAGCTTCGACACTGCCACTCCATAATTTGACCTAATTACCTCCTGCGGGTCCCTGTGTACCCATATGCCGAGATACCGGACCGGGTCCGTTGCCCATTCTAGGGGAAAGTTTAACACAAACGTGACAGTGCTTTGTGTAAGGGGTAGAATGACCGACTTGGCCCAGTTAATTGCCATTCACTCATGTGGGAAAACAGCTCACCTCCCATTTAGCCTCAGGAGCAGTGCTACCATCAAGTTATAAAAGGAAAGATAGTTCCAGGTGCGCCTGCGCCAGATGCCAATCGAACCAGAAGCGCTCCTGCGTTTATACACCAAAGAAAGAAAGTCACACGCGCTCCTGTACTAGAACCAAGGAAAAGAATGTCATAAGCGCTCCTGCGCTAGAACCAAAGAAAACTGTTACACGCACTCCTGCGCTAGAACCAAAGAAATGAATACTGTCAACGCTCCTGCGCTATGCACCAAAGAAAGAATGTCATATGCGCTCCTGCGCTAGAACCAAAGAAAAGAACACTATCAGCGCTCCTGCGCTATGCACCAAAGAAAAGAACTCTAACTGCGCTCCTGCGCTATGCCTCAAGGAAAGAATGTCATAAGCGCCCTTGCGTTAAACCTAACATAACCCCCATAAGCGCTCCTGCGCCAAATACCCTAGCGTGCTGCTCGCTGATACCTGGGAAGCATGGAGGTCAAGTGCGAGGAATCAGAAGGAACAATCGCTCCTGCGCTGCTGGAGTGTCCGCGGATGGAACGGATATAGGCTACCAAGGCAAGAGCTCCGGCGTCTTTGGAAAGGTTCTCGATTGGAAGTAATCCAGGGGCTGGAAACAGAAGGAACTAATCCGGGGGCTGGAAACAGGACGAAGATGGTATACGAAGCGCTGTGACCGGGGGAAGCCGCGCCTGATAAGCGGGCTTCTCCGGAAGCGCTGATGACGCTACAGTACTTCCGGCCATAGGCTGAAACGCTAACCTGCCGAGGCCGGAAGTGAGGCTGCGTCCCACTCAAGTGACGGTATCCACACACACACACGCAACAGGTAAACAGGAGGGGGAACCCAGAAACCATGACACAGCCTAACCAGCGTCCTTCACGTATTCATAAAGGTGTAGCAGTGGTTGCAGCTCATCTGCGCAGGTGTGGGGTGTCCATCTTCCCCTACCTCGATGACTGGCTGTTGAAGGCGTCCTTGTCCCAGGCAGTTGTCTCCAACCTTCAGACTATGGCAAACCTCCTGCATTTGCTGGGGTTCTCTAGAAACATGCCCAAGTCATACCTGACTCCTTCTCAGACGCTCTCTTTCATCGAAGCTGTTCTGAACACAGTGCAGTTTCGGGTTTATCCTCCAGAGCAGCGATTGCATTTTATTCAGGCTATGATACCGATATTTCAGCCTTTATCTTGGATTTTGGTGAGAATCACTCTGAGGCTGTTGCGCCTCATGGCCTCCTGTATCTTGTTTGTAAAGCATGCCGGGTGGCTTATGCAAGCTCTGCATTGGGACTTGAAGTTCCAGTGGGCACAGCATCAGGGAAATCTCACTGATGCGGTTCAGATCTCAGAAGGGACTGCGAAAGATCTGCAGAGGTGGTTGTCGAACCGTGATTAGGTCAATGGCAAACTCCTCTCCATTCCCCAACCAGATCTTGGAGTCGTGATAGATGAGACACTTCTGGGATAGGGCAGCCATCTGGTAGAGGTGTAGATCAGGGGACACTGGTCTCCGGTGGAGTCGGGGCTCCACATAAATTTGTTGGAGCTCCGAGCGATTCGGTTGGCATTGAAGGCCTTTCTTCCCTCTGCCAAGGGGAAGTTAGTGCAGGTGTTTATGGACAATACCACCGCCATGTGGTACTGCAACAAGCAGCATGGGGTGGGGTCATAGACTCTTTGTTGAGAGGCCGTGTTTCTCTGGACATGGCTGGAACAGCAGGGCATGACCCTGGTGGTTCAACATCTGGCAGATTCTCTGAATGATAGGGTGGATGAACTCAGACGGCGATGCCTAGTGGATCATGAATGGCGTCTCCAGTCGGAGGTGGTGCAAGGTCTCTTTCAGCAGTGGGGAGAACTTTGGTTAGATTTGTTCGCCTCTGTAAGAGAACGCGAAGTGTCAGCAGTACTGAGTGATGGAGTTTCCAAAGCGGCTATCGCTTTTCGTTGCCAGTGGAGATCAGGCATGCTATACGCCTTTCCGCCCATACCACTCCTGCCCAGGGTTCTGAAAACAATCTGGAGCTACCAGGCCCAAGCCATTCTTGTGGCTCCAGACTGGACGAGGAGAGTCCGAAATCCAGAACTTCTGAAAATGAGCATCAATCCTCAGATCTGGTGGCCCTTCGTGAAGGTCTTCTCTCACAACAGCAGGGGAAGGTCCTCCACTGGAACCTGTCTTCTCTGCGCCTCCATCCGTGGGGACTAAACGGCTGCAGTTGATGGCTTTTGACCTTCCTCCCTAAGTATGCAAGGTTATTTTTGTGGCCATTTGGCCAACCACAAAGATGTTATATGCTTGACATTGGCAGAAATTTATATTATACTGTACAGACCCTTTTTCGGCTTCTCTTTCTACTGTTCCTTTGTACATTTTGATCATTGCCCAGCAGGGCCCTGCTTTGGGAACTCTCAAGGGTTACCTTTCTGCTCTGTTTGCTTTTTTGCAGCTGCCAGAACAGCTTTCTCTCGTTAAGTCTCCTATTGTACATAGATTTCTAAAAGGGCTGGCTCACTTGTCTCCACCCATGCCCTTTGTTATGCCACAGTGGGACCTTAACGTGGTCCTCACCTACCTGATGTGTATTCCCTTTGAGCCTTTACACAATTGTCCCCTCCGGTTGTTGCCCATTAAAACAGACTTCTTAGTGGCGATTGCATCTGCCCGGAGAGTGAGTGAGTTGGAGGCGTTTCCTTGTTCGCCTCCCTATCTGATGTATTTTCCAGACAAAGTGATGCTTCGCACCCGGGCTTCCTTTTTGCCAAAAGTTGTGACCCCATTTCATCTGGGTCAATCCATAACATTGCCCACATTCTTTGCTCCCCGTATCCCTCAAAGGAAGAGGAGCGCCTCCACCGACTGGTCCCAAAAAGGGCGTTGTCGTTCTACCTTTACCACACTAAAGAGTTCTGGGTGGATGACCAACTCTTTGTGGGGTACGTGAGAGCTAAGAAGGGAAGTGCAGTACAGAAAAGGACTAACTCTTGCTGGGATGTTCTCTGCATTAAGATCTGCTATGTCCTTGCAAAGAAGCAGCCCCCTGAGGGATTAAGAGCCCATTCAAACAGGGGAAAGGCAGCACCACAACAACCAGAAGGCCGTGCATTCGGCCACACCCACTGCGGCAGATGTTTAAATTTGAAGGGTGGGCAGTGCAACAGTGCTTTCATTTTCTTTGAACAACACCCACAGAAGAAGGGACTTTGAGACTCCCAAAACGCGTCTGGCGTAAGGATTCCTTTGATGTGTGTTCTGTCAAATCGCCTGCTTGCATGCTGCCATTAAACTATGTGAAAACAATCAATTCTTCCTGTGGCCTCCTTCAAATGGGTTTCCTGCATTGTTGGATTTATTTCGCCAAATGGCGGAAACAACGGCTGGGCTGGAAGGGATTTGGCTGGGGATGATTCCCCTTCCAATCGTTCTGGAGAAAGGAGCCTGCAAATCGAGATGTCTCAACATCCAGCATTACGCTATTTTAACATTCTGACTGATTTCCATTGGGATTCATTCAACAACGTGTGTATCAGCTAGCTGAGCAGAGTACCATCTTTCTGACAGCAAAACGAGTAATTCCTCAAAACAACACTTACCTGCACGGAATGATGCACTCTGAGAGATGCAGGCTAATCTCAGTTACCTGATCAGAGACGTTATAAAACCGCAAGCACAGAGGCACTTGGTGAAACTTTCTGCCCGTGATCAAGGCTGTAGCGCCGAAACTAGTTGGACTGCAGGAAGCGCTGTGCGCAAAATCTTGAATTAAAAGCTCCGTCTCCTGAAGAGGGCCTCTTGTGTGTCTTTCATGGAGTGTGAAATTGGCGGGCGTCTCCGTGCCCGTCTTGAAGAGGCCGCCCTGTAGGGTTGGTGGCTCCCAATTCGGAGGTTTGTGTGTATATAACTAACCACTAGTATATGTAGTAGACCTTTGTACTTACTACCATTCTTATGTGATTTCAGAGTTTATCTATCCTTGAGTGACTTTACAACTTGTACATTTGCAATTTTTCTGTTTGTATCCCTTATGTAATTCATGTAATCCAAAGTCCTTATGTAACACAACTCGTTCTTTTGTAAAGAGCTCTGACACCTTCGGGTAATGTTCTCGCTATAAAAATCGCATTAAATAAATATTTCACCAATAAAATGAACATCTTTAAATCCCGACGTCGCCTTCTTTGGATTCCACTTCTTGGGCTTAGGTGTATTGTCTGACCCTGCAAAAGTAGATGCAAAGCTGCATCTGCCCCACAATAAGTTTCACAATTGTGACATTTCTTTGCAATAGTAAAGTACTGCAGGTTTTTTCTTAAAGAGCTATAGGATCTTTTTAATTCTGGCAGACAGCTTGCTTACCCACGTAATGAGCTTCTCTAGTAGAGGACCACCTGCCATACTAGGAGATTTCCACTTGCTTGGCTGGGATATCGTAGCCTTCTGAGCATTCACCAGTGCAGCATATGCACTGAAGGAAGAGAAGTATGCTGAGCAGGTGCCATGGTCTTTCAGCTGATTTTCATACTTTTTTCTTTTAATGAAGCAAATACCCACAGCCGGAAATTGCTTCCCTTTATCTAAAAAGCTGTAGTCTTCAAACTCAAGGAGTCTTCTCCCTGTGTGCGGGAACTATTGTGAGTTTTCAAGGCCCGGTAAGTAAGAGATGGTTGCTATTCTCTAAATAGGGTGGAGCAGCTGTCACTGTGAACGGGTGTCCCAATGTCAGACAGGGTGTCGAGTCACGGATTTCAACGACACAGTCAGCTGAAACACTGACTTGGGAAATTGGTGTTCTCTACCTCTAAATTGGCTGGAAGAAAAGCAAGATTGACTAGGCAAGAGTACGTATAGAATGCTTCTGTTCCCCAAACCTCTAAATTATCTCACAAAGGGGCCTCATTTGTATTTTTGCAGATGATGGGCATCCGCCAGGGAAGAGGGCAGATTCATTCCATGTCCAGTGTTTTTTTTTGTTTTACAGAAAAACTTCTGCTTTAGGAGCTTGTCTGTGTAAAGAAAAAATAAATACCAAGTGGGCAAAAAACATCACTGTGCCTGCTCGGGATTGAGAATTGACTTCCAGGTATGCACTACCCCTGCGGACGTCTAAATATGGCATTATCAGACCATCCTTTAGAGGGTGGAGTTCAGGGTTTCTGCTGACATGGCAGCTCGTGTACCACCTGGCAATGTCCAATTAAGCCCCTTAGCCACTTTGACAAACTTCTTGAGAGCTTCTGCCGAAAGTTGTGGCCTAGAACATGGGCAAGGAGCAAGAACAAGTATTTCAAAACAGAAAGATTGCTAAACAACTCATTCAACCTTCATGTCCCCTACAGACTTTGCAAATCCAATTAGACAAAAGGGAGGTGCCCATGGCACACACACAAGTTGACTAGATTAAAAAGAGAAGCAAAAAAAGGGAAAGAGAATGGAGAAAAGCATATGACGATCACAGCAAAGACAGTTACAGAATATTTTAACCGAATAAAGTACCTATTGGTTGAGGGAAAGAGTTGCCATAAAAACTACAAATGTGCCATAAGGCTGGCAAGAATAGACAACATAGAGAATGCCCCTAACTCCTCCAACTGTTTAATCTAATAAACAGCTTTTTGAAAGCACCATCTAGATAAACAGCCCTCCCTCCGTTTTAAGAATACTGAGGTATGTTCGCTAATTTCTTTCTTAATAAAGTCAATAACCTACTCAACCTCCTGCCTATAACTATTATGCCCAGCGTAATATCCCTCAGTTAAGGTCATAGACAGGCCCTAATTTGACTGCGTTCCCTGCACTCAATGACACAACTATGGAGTCAACTATAAAATCAGGATGACTGCTCGATCCGGTACCTCCCGACATCCTAGTGAAAGGTAGCAGTGCTCTCCTCATGGTGATTGATATTCTCAATCATTCCCCGACAGGTGGCATTATTGCCCCAGCATAGAACCATGCAATTGTAAAACCGTTACTAAAAAAACCACAAACAATTCTCTTTTGGCAGAAAACTACAGACCCATCTCTCTCTGCTGCCGGTAGCTAGCAAAATATTGGAAAAACATGTCAACAGATACATTTCTGGCTTCCTGGAAGCTCATGTTACCCTCCACCCGACACAGTCTTCAGACCAGGCAGCGGCACTGAGACCACCCTGCTAGTAGCCACCGAGGAACTCTGAGACATTCTGGACCAAGGTGACTCAGCTGCCATGATAATGTTAGACTTGAGCTCTGTGGACGACACAGTCTCACATCCTACCCTCATTCAGAGAATGAAAGAGGTCAGAATCATTGGGGATGCAATGAAGTGGATGAAAGCCTTCCTGGATAATAGAAGCATGCAGGTCTGCGAAGATACTTTTTTTCTGCTGTCAACTGTCTCAAGTGGGGGGTCGCATAGGGCTGGTCACTGAGCCCCACATTCTTTAATCTCTACGTGCTCCCACTGGCAGTGATCGTTTTTGCACACGGCTTAGCCTTTGTGTCATTTGCAGCTGATACGGAAAATATCATGGCCCTTACGCCTGAAGCTAGTTGAATGTCTGCCCAACACAACCATTGTCTAAATAATGTCCGAAACTGGATGTCCGCCAGAAGCCTGAAATGTAATGGTGAAAAGATGGAACTACTTGTGATTAGAAACAACCCCTCAAGGTGGGCAGACTTGTCATAGCCATAACATCTAGGAGAGAGTCCTAAGCCTGCCCAGACAGGAAAAAAGCCCGGGCTTCTGGATCGATGACAAACTTATGATGGAAAAACAGGCTCGAAAACTGGCAGGGTCCTGTTTTGGTATTCTTAGAACTCTGATAATTCCTACACATGCTGCCACTATCTAGTAAGAGAGTGGTTGTGCAGAGATGAATTAGTTCACGGCTAGATTATGGAAAGTCCCTTTATATAGGGAGCCCAAAATGTGTTATCAAAAGAATTCAAATAGTCCAGTATGCCGCAGCCTGGATCCTTTATAACATCCCCAAATACCAATCTGCCAGTCCAGCCCTAGCAGCTCTGTACTGACTGCTGGTCCAGAAAAGGATCCCTTCTGCATCATCCATGGGATCACACAAAGCTCACCTATCACATGAAATGTAATCCCCCTTTATGTTCCAAGGAGGCCTCTTCAGTCTTGGAAGCAAGTGTTTCTTATTGTAACCTTGGTCAGCAGAGTGAGAAGTGACAGCCTTTCCTTTGCGCACCTTGTCCCGAAACTGTGGAAAAGTCTCCCTGCCTACCTCAGATTTCAACAGTAGGAAACCAGCTTCAGAAAACTCATCAAAACCCACCTTTTCTAAGCCCAGCACCAACCTAAAGGTAATTAAGGTATTGGGGCTGGTGTTGTTGCTATTAGGATTGGGAGGGATGTATGACGTTACAACGCATGCTATTACAACGCATGCCTTTACGAAGCAAGTTTTACAACGCAAGTCGTTACAACGACTTGCGTTGGGGGGCGCTGGATAGTGAATAGTTTAATTTACTATTCCAACTACAGTCCCCGTGGATAGTAGGGAAGGTGTTGGAAACTATTCCCTATCCTAGAGCGCCCCCCAGCGCAAGACGTTGTAAAAGTTGCGTTGTAATGGTTGCGTCATAAAGGTACTTCGTTGTAAAAGTTGCGTTATAAAGTATGTTCCCCGGATTGGGAGACCAGCCTGGGTAGCTACGTGCTTTACAAAAACATCAGAATAGAATAGAATATCAAGGACACACTTTCATTCATCACAACTATGATGATAACAGGCCAACACAAACAAAGTGGACAATTTTAAATCTCCACCAATCGTAAATCATTAGAACTTTTATTTTGAAGCTTATCAAAAACCCTTCCAAGTACAGAGAAGTGGATTCGTTAAATACTAGATTACTAACTTTAAGTAGTGGAAAAAAAACAGAACACATAGCCCAGCTGACTGCCTGTTCAGACATGACTGCCAGGGTAGAGGGATTTCAACTGTTGCCCATTTCTCTGGAGTATGCAAAATAAGGTTTTGAAACTGATGACTATTTACCATTGGCAGTGGATCCCATCCAGAACAACACTCGAGAACATTAAACGAAAGTCTTTCCCTGCATGCAACTGAATCATGCCTCAATAAGGCAGACCACTGCAATATACAACAAGAATTATATGTTTTGTCTGATGACTTACTGTTAATGCCATTGCCCCATATAGCCCATACTCTGCAGCTAGCACATGATGGACCGCAGTGAAAAGTTAAAACGAAGATGAGGGTAAAGTATGGCTTCTAAATCTAGATGACCTATTCGAAGAGGTGGTAAATTGCACTGCCACAGGTAGGGTTGAGTGAGCTTTAATTACCCATGAATACTGAAAGCATTCCACTCATTCTACAGGTTACAGCAAGTGTAGAATTTAGTTGTTTCCTTGATTTAAAGCACATTAGTCATAGTGGATACTTTAACCAAATATCCTGAGAATGGAATTGTGAGTTTTTTAGCGCTGGAATATGTCATCCTGAAATCTGAAATCATCTTTGCCAGCAATCGTTTCCTAGAAGAATTCAGAAGAGATAATGGGCCTCCATTAAAAGGGAGAAAAATAGCAGATTATCTATGCTAGCAATCAGATCTATCAAAGTTTCGCCACAATTACCTCAGGCAAATGTGTGAGCTAGAGGCTATCCAGTGTTATACGGCTCCTACAGATTTAGTAAGACTGTGAATTAGAGCAACAAAACTTCAAAATACTCTGACTGAGTCTTGTTATATCATCAGTAAATGTTGGTTCGTCTAGCTCACAGGATTGTTTCTAAACTCTTAAACCTCCAGATTCATAGAGGCCGTAGGCAACCTCAAACATTACCACTCTTATTCCCAAGGAATTCGTGGAAACAGATCTAACCCTTTTGTTTGTTTCTGTTGCATGCCAAAAGTATTACAAAGAGAAGAGACAATAATACATTTTCATTGTTTATTAAAAAGGTCTAATCCACTTAAGTAAAACATGAACTGCAATTATTAGACAGACGAAAAACAACTTTGTTATAAGCATTATTAGTTTGGTGAAAAACAAAAACAATTCAACCATGTTAATTGTTCCTAATGTTACTCCTATCTATCTCTAATATCCATACTCTAGTGAGAGCATGATGGGAGTACCCTTCAGCCAGACCCAGTTGGAATGATCTAACCCCATACCTTGATTTGTCTCAGGAAGTCGGCCTCAGTGCATTAACGAATTCACTCCGTCTTAGTGTGGAACCCTGCACACATCTCTGCTTGTGCAGCTATCTTACTCCCTAAGATGAATCTCGAGACCTGTGAAGCTGCATCTCATTCACAGCTCTCAGCAGCTTCCATTATAACTCCGGTGTGATGTGCCTCTCACTGAATTAAAAAGGATGCTGTTTTAAAAAATAAAACACTGTCCTTATCTCATTCTGTTAGAGATGCAGAATAGTATCTTTACTTAGTCTGGTGAAAAATAGTAATCTCCTAGTAGCACATAATAAAGCAAGGACATTGCGTTCTAGTATGTGTGTCCCTGGATCTGACAGTGCAAACTACATAACAACGTCTACCAAAAATTAAATGCGTGTGTGTCATTTTCACACGTTAGAGAATAACATGTTCAAACCGCCATCTTATAAAGATGCTAAGTCAAAAAAGAAAACTAAAATGGAGACTAAATATAATCCCTGTAACACCCTCCCTGTGGTAGAAGAATACGACTATATTAAAATAGCAATTTGTGTAAAGCCTTGCGTTTCATAAGATCAAAATAACAGCAGGAACAAACTCATAGCCCATAAAAAAAGAAAAAGGAAGAAAAATGCTAATCTGAAAGACTAAAAGACATTGAATCAAGAGGATGGGATATCCGAAGCATTCACAACATCCATTTCCAGAATGTCATTAGGGATCAGAAAATATCCTGCATCCGTAGACATCACATAGAAAAATGCCTGAACAGCGAGATCCAAGTGATCCAAGATAGTCATCACAAGCCCATTCAACAGTTGTTGAAGGCAACAGTGTCAGGTGTGCAGCATCGGAATAGTGCCCAAACTCCAGGAAACACAAAGGCAAAAGAGCACAAGGCATTGGCAAATATACCTCATAATAGGCTTCTTGTAGCAAAGGAAGCAGCATCACTTAACAACATGGCTGATGCTAACGCAAAGGACGGACAAACAGATTTATATCTGGAGACTATCACAGTTGCATAGCAAGGCATAAGTTGAGGGCACACTCAAATGAGCACCAAAGAAAGCGAAACACAGGCTGCACTCTATGAAACCAAGCGGGCCGGAAGGACAGAGACCAGTTCTTGTTCAGTTCCAATATTATTGACTTTCCAAAAAACGGTATTATGCGTTCATGACCCAGAAGGATGTGCGGTAGTTCCATTTCTATTTGGCATTGTTGTGGGACATCTATTGTACAGCAAAAAAAATGAAATCGAAAGAGCAACTAGAACCAACAACACAAGCGGAATACCTACAAAAACACTCAAAAACAAGGAGTGTATAAAGGATGGAATAACTCCAAGCACAGTCTGGAACATAGAATACAATCCAGACCCAATCCCTTTAAAAAAGTGTGCTGGTCCAGCTGCTTTAGAAGCATTAAAAATACAATGTATCAACTCACTGAAATTCTGAGGCAATTGAATTTGTGAAAGAGATTGCACCTCTGATGAGGAACGTGCTACTTGGTGATCAAAAGTTTCTTGCATGAGAGCCGCATCAGTTTGAAACGATAAAGCTTTGAGTCGGCTTAATCTATAAAAGTGGATGCATGCACTCAGACATTGGGCCATAAAGTGACTTCCCCAGTAGTATGTGTAGGAGGATATAAATCATGCACACAACAAGTTACAACCTTTGAAATAGTGACTACATACTTGGTTTCATCCCACAACAGCTTTGATCATTTAAAATTAGATAGCTCCCACTAGAAAGCAATACAAATTCATATTTGATCAAATGTATGGGTGCAACTTTTAAGTAGAAAACAAAGGTTAAGGAGGGTCAAGGGGACTATGTTTATAGACCTACCAAACTCTAAACCCCTAAATCAAACTACAACAAACAAAGAGAGTCGGAAGGTCTGTTAAACGACATAGCTGAGTTTATGAGGTCCTAATGAAGTGAACCTTTTGGACTGCACCGAACCAGGCCAAGTGGTCACACGACACAAATATGTATTAGATATCCTATCAGCCCACCCATCTGGCGGAGCCTCGTCATGTAGGACGTCTAACCAGGGTGGTGAGTCCAAGCCCAGATGAATTGGCCAGACAACACACACTACTGGTTCATCTTGTGGAAGTGTCCGTGCCACAGAGTGGTGCTGAAAAAGTGCAGTGCAAAGGAGGGAATAAAGAATAAGTGATCTAAAATGGCGGTCGAGGCAAAGAAAAATGTATTTATTAAAGATATTCACCAGGACGCCAGATTAAAAAGAAGTGTAGAACAGTGTGAAAGAATCACTGTGATGCTTTGCTGTGTTGTGACTTAGGCCAACATGTTTCTGCCGAAGGTGAAACTACACCGGCATTCTTCAGGGCCAACTACAAAGAGATGTTGCTACTGCAAAGGTACACTCAGATAATTTTTTACAAAGTGAAGCAAAAAAAGGGACAGACCAAAATGTTTGTTAAAGACCTGTCCAAACTACTGGTGTGGCCATCTAGACCATCCTACCATATCCTCCAGATCAGCAGTTGATAGAGGAAGTAATCCTAAAAAATGACTCCCACATATTGCTGGGTAAGTCCTTTTATATCCTGTTTGAAATTAATGTTCAGCAATGACTGATGGCTTACTTTAATATGAAACCTTTAACACACATGGCTGTCCTAATAGGGACTTGCCAAGCTGAGTTCATATGTTGGTCCTGATATCGTGAATAGTCTATTTTGACTGTATAATGTACAACATTTGTTGTTTCTTTTGTGTTTTCATTTTTTAGGATGTACCTTTGCAGTAGCAACATCTCTTTGTAGTTGGCCCTGAAGAATGCCGGTGTAGTTTCACCTTCGGCAGAAACATGTTGGCCTAAGTCACAACACAGCAAAGCATCACAGTGATTCTTTCACACTGTTCTACACTTCTTTTTAATCTGGCGTCCTGGTGAATATCTTTAATAAATACATTTTTCTTTGCCTCGACCGCCATTTTAGATCACTTATTCTTTATTCCCTCCTTTGCACTGCACTTTTTCAGCACCACTCTGTGGCACGGACACTTCCACAAGATGAACCAGTAGCGTGTGTTGTCTGGCCAATTCATCTGGGCTTGGACTCACCACCCTGGTTAGACGTCCTACATGACGAGGCTCCGCCAGATGGGTGGGCTTATAGGATATCTAATACATATTTGTGTCGTGTGACCACTTGGCCTGGTTCGGTGCAGTCCAAAAGGTTCACTTCATTAGGACCTCATAAACTCAGCTATGTCGTTTAACAGACCTTCCGACTCTCTTTGTTTGTTGCAACTTTTAAGTAACACCTTAAGTTAGTCATCGAGGCATTACAGACTCCATGAAGTTTAATCTCTGCGGACCATCGAGTGACCTAAGGAAGTTCCACAGGGATGTAAACTAACAACAGCCTCTTTGTCCTTGTGCATGCATGTGCACTGAAAAGGGAGGAAGCAAGCTTTGTGTGAAAAAAAGTGTACCCATCTCCTTATATCTGCCTACTTGAAAATGCCAAAGACATGTTGTGAAATGAAACTTGAAAATCGGAAGAGAAATGAAAGCATGAATTAACCAAACTGCGGAGGAAGTTTCAGCAACCAAAAGGGGAACTTTCTCTAAACGTTCGATATTAAGCATGGTGAAGGGGCTTTATTTATTAATTTATTTATTTTTTGAAAATCTTTTTATTAGCAGAATAAAAGAAAGCATTTAGCACTAGCTTCCAATTTAGCTGCGGGTCCTTGAAGTAGAAGCATGCAATCACGGCCTGTCTCCGAGTTTGAATCCCTCGTTGGTTAAAGTGCACTTTGAGTAATCCTACCCTTTCTCCCCTTTAATTTAGAGTAGGAGCAGATAAGGTGTTCCATGTCCTCAGTACCGTTCCCACATCGTCGGCATGTGTTGCCACATTTCTCCGTCTGCCAGGGTGGGAAGTGTGGAATGACTGGCAGGATAAACAATTGCGGCAAAATTATTGCCAACTTTAACGTACGGCAGTGAGGTGCTCAACGGAAAAGACGTAGACATCATTAACACCTCAGTCGCTAAAACGTATAGAATTTTATTTTCTCTTCCTAAGAATGTCTCTCAAGCTCAAGTGAGATTGGAATTTGGGCTAAACAACCAATGTTATGCAAGGAAAGGGCACACAATGAAAGTGTGGAACAGAATAAAAAACGATCAGGACAACGAAATGTCTCGTCTACTGTGGCTTGAAATAAAAAATAACCGGTCGCTAACTGCCAGCTCTTACTTAAAACAAGCAACTGAAGAGTTCGGTATAACACCCATCTGGAACACTACTGTTGTGCAGGAGAGCTTTAAAAAAGTGGTAAATAACCTAACTGATTACCTCTCCCTAATAAAGGACAAAGATATTCTTGTTAAACGAAAGCACGCTTGGTCAATTGTGAACGGTTTAAAAAAAAGAAGATTCAAACCTACTTGGAAACTTCATGGTAAAAAAAAAACAAGCAAGTTTTTATGAATGCTAGGTTTGGCCACTTTCCAGGCTTATGCCACTTGGCACCATGGAAAAGATCAGACGAAAATTGCTTATGCAGACTATGTAAATCAGGTCAAGAAGCCATCTTACATCTATTGTGTCTTTGTCCTGATTTGGAAGCGGAAAGAAAAAGTACACTTAAGAAAATGTTTAACGAACGTGGTGTAAGGACTTGTAGACAGGCACTAGTGGCAAGCTTAAATCCAGAGGACTTACCAATGAACTCAGCTTTCGTTAAATTTCTACTTATGGTTCAAAAAAAGTTGGAAGCCTGTACTTGATTCATTTATGAGTTGTGTGAATATGAACCTTTTGAATTAACCAAAAAAAAAACAATTTTAAACGATTGATTTTTATATCAGATTGATGAAAATTATTCGAACATACGGATAGTTTGCATTTTATAATTGTAAATGTTTTTACTTGCTTTTTGTAAGATTTTAATTAATCAAACAAATAAACAAATTTAATTGACTGGCAGGATTCCTAGCCTGTATTTTAAGAATTGGTCTTTGGCCTTCCTGGAATACCCCAAATTGAAGTATGCCTGAGACCCACGTGATTTGTAGCCATTCAGTGTCATCCATGCATGGCTCTGCCTGGCAAAGACAGCTTTGTCTTTGACAAGGGAGATTTTCTTGATTGCCTTTTTTACTACTTGCTTAAAGAGAAAATGGGTAGTTTGAGTTTCCCATAGGTCGGCTAGCCCGGTAGTGGCAAGTGAGTCCTCCAAATACTTTCTGGCCAGAGAGTTGGATATGTCGCAAAGTTCTTGCCAGGGCTGGTGGTTCAGTGTATTCTGGGGGAGTTCTTGATTTTGTACAAACACATTATGTAGAAACCTTGCTTTTTCAGAAGTTGTTTGGTTAGGTCGAACTACAGTCGAATCTGAGCAGGTGAGGTGCAAGATGGAAGGTTAAACATAACTCTTTAGGCCCTGGTGGTATCCAACAGTTTTGCTTCCCTGTCCCTCAGTGCTTCGCTGCCGTAGGTGATGGAGGGTAGAATTTTAGCTTGTGCTACCCAGAGCAGAGGCAAAAAGATAGGCCCTGTAAGTTTTGTTTTTAGCTGCCTTAGTGTTATTGATATTGCCATCCCCTTACTCCTGATGGCCTCAAGTTGGATGGCAAATTGGCCACCCTTGTCGATGGCTACCCCTAAGTATTTGCAGGCAGTGGTGTTCACAACTTGGTTTTTTTCCAAGTACCAATTGTGGAGCCGTTGTTTGCTGTTGATTTTCATGGTTTTTGTTTTATTGATGTTTACTTCTAGGTGATTTTCCGCTGCGTACACGTGCATTTTGTTGAGTAAGCGTTGAAAGCCGACTTGAGTGTGGCCTACCAGGACAACATCGTCGCCATACAAGATACTGGAGATGGCTTATCCACCGAGTTGTGGTGCGCCTGTGTTGCAGGTGCCGAGTTCTGATGTCATATCTGCTGTGTACAGGTTGAACAGTGTTGGTGCAAGCACACATCCTTGTTTGAGCCCTTTGGCAGTTGGTATGTGCCTCGAGAGATGGGTGCTGTTTCCTAATTTTACCTGAATCCATGTGTTGGTGTGGTGATGTATTAGGAGGTTCAAGGGAGATGGCGGGATTCCCTCTCCAGAGTGCCAGTTTTCTCCACAGTGTTGCTCATTTAGCAGTGTCAAAGGCTGTCTTGAAATCGATGAAACAAAAGTGAATCACCTATTTGGATGATTTTGCCTTGTCAATGAGCAGTGACATGTTTAGTATGTTGGTTGATGTTCCTGTGTCTTTGCAAAACCCTGTTTGATGAGGGGGGGATTGTTTCCTTCTCTTTCACACTGTCCCAGAGCTCTGTCAATAAGGTACCGGCGAAGTATTTTGCCTCCATGCTTAGTAGTGCAATCAGAGGATAATTGTTTGGTGGGGTTTTGTCAGCAGCCTTATAAAACTGGGAAATTCTTGTGCCCTGCCATGAAGCGGGAAGGAAGCCGGACTAACGGTATAAAAGAGGGTTGACCGTATTTCTGACCAGTACTTAGGATCTTGTTTAAAGAGAGCTGGTGGAATCCCGATTGGCTCCGGGGCCCCTTCCGTCCTTTCTTTTGAAATTTGGTTTGAGATGGTTTGTCATTGTGTCGGTCTGGTTATGATAATAGTTGTAAAAATCTGGGAGTTTGCAGGCAGCATGGGATGATGGTGTTTGTGGGCTGTTTGAGCTCCCAGTGCCTGCTCCCTTCGGGGTGACCAGCCTAGAGCTCCTCTAAGCACAGAGGATGTTTTTTCCCTGTTGCTGTTGGTTCCCTGCTGCTTGGTGACAAGTAGTGGGAGGGGGTATCCAATATTGTGATGCGGTGAGGTTCGTATGCTCCATGATTTGAAGATTTCCCATTTGTTCAGAACAATTTGGTTTAAACCACAGGTAGCCTTAGTGGATTCCCTGCCCTGGGCCCTGTCTGCCTTTATAAACTCTATGGAAAGGAGATCAGTTGTGGGGGTGTCTCTTAAGATTGGTATTGTAGCCAATAGTTGGAGAATGTTCCCTCTGTTTAGGGTGTCACCGTTCCCTTTAGAGTCATACTCTGGGGTGAAGAGAGTGATGCTGGAATTTGTTGGCTGCCAGGCTGGAGATGCTCTAGAACGATGGTCCCCTGGTAGTTTTGTTCGAAGGACCAGGAACGCTGCCGGATTGGCCCATTATAGTTGTTGGACTTTGGACTATCTGGGCGGCAGAGATCCAAGGAGCCTTCTGTGCTGGGATCTGTGATTCTGTTTTGGTGTTGCAATAAGGGAAGGTCTGAGTTTCCCGCTGTTGTTGTTTATGGCCTGTGGGACTTTCCCTGTGCCTTCACTGGGACTGGATTATCACCGGTGTTTTCTCTTTTCGCTTCCCTTGTCACTGGAGTCGATGGAGTTGGTAACTGGGCAGTGCAGAGTACTGAGGGCTCTTCTGCCGTTGTGGTTGCATTGTAGTGAATGCTCTGTGGTTGTGGTGGGGTTAAGTTGGGGATTGCCTGGTTCCATGAGTGAGCCCCGTATCCCATTGGGTTTTTGTTTGGTGCCCGCGCCAGCTTAAGTTCCTGCTTGAAGGGCATCTCCCTTTTTCTGCCGCTGGTAGGAATCGGCTATGGTTGCTGAGTCTGTATGACTGTATTTTAAGTAACTGGTGTACCGATTAAGCTGCCCAGGGCCTCCGTATTGGCCCGACATGGAGCTGTTGCCAATTGGTCCGCATTTAGGGTTGCTGCACCTGGAGTTTCCGTTTTGCTGGTTAGTTGTTCCATGTGCTGTTGTTTTGTATGCTGTTATCACCCGTGTTTCTTTTTTAGTGTGAAATAGAGGGTATACTGCTGTGCGGCTGGAGGTTGTTGTTTTATTGTGGCCTTTCCTCCTATGTTGGCGTTGTTGCTTGGCATTTTGAGCTGTAGTTAGTTCCTTTTGTGGCTGGTTAGAAGCAGTGGCCAGGCCGTCCCCTGGCAGCTCACTGGATTTGAAGCAGTGGGATCTTCAACAGTGGGATCCTTTGTGATTCATTTCTTGGGTACTGCTTTTTCTAATTTAGCAATGTCTTTTTTATTATTTGGTTCCTTTGGTAGAACCTCCAGAAGTCTCAACACAATTGAGGGAAGTGAAGACAATTTGTCGATGATGGGTCCGCAGCTACAGCTCAATTTGGCCTCCTGTTGGGCTTTGCTGATTATTGAGTTTAGTTGCCCCAGTTATTCATCTATCCCCCCTACAAAAAGAGCCAAGGTATCGAGTGGTGTCAGTTGCAGGTCCATTTTGTCAGACTGATAGTGCAGAGCGTCAACAGTTCTTTGCATCATGTTTAGTAAGGTGTCCCAGGTGTTGGAAGATCGACTTGACGAGTCCATGGCGTAGTTATGGATTTGTGACAAGAAAGGGGTGAACTCTTGGCTGATTTGTGGACCTGGCCTTGTTCTGCACCTATACTCCCTGTATGCGGGGCTGTTTTTTTGGGGTGTCCATGGTGTAGGAGGCAACTAGGTTGGCCCACTCCTGGTAACATAGGTAAGAGAGAGCATTGTGCTCGCCGCCCTGGGCTTCTGGGGTCACTTCCTTCGGCCCATCGTAACTTCAGAGTGGCCAGATACAGTCTTATTTGTATGCAGCTGTGGAGGCCGGTCTGGAGAGTATATTTGGAGATGTAGTGAGGATGGCGCATTCAGTTGCAGTTTGCCTAAAATGTCATGAACTGGCCCTTTTTCAGCTCCGGCAAATCCCAGTGCTGTTTGAATTTTGGTGCGCTTGTCGTAGCCATCTGCTGTGGTTCCCAGGTGGATGGAAGCTTTGGGAGTTACCTCATCCCTGCTCTTGCTGGGTTGGGTGGACGGATGAGCTGAAGAGTCTAGCCCATGAGTCGGCTCCTTGGAAGGTGAAGTGGGGGAAGCATGGTCAGCTCGGTTTGGAGAGTTGACCGGTTCTTCCTCTACTCTCTTATGTGGAATGGTATTGCTGTGTTTGATAGGTTTCACAGTTTTTCCGATGGTTGTGAGGCAGCTACCGTTGGTCAGAGGGTGATGAGGCACTAGATTGTGCGGTATCTGACTGGGTGATAGGCTGTAAGGGGAGAAGGGGATTCTTTAAGGAAGTAGAATTTTGAGTACATTTTGGTTGAAAGAGATGTGGTGTAAGCCTCCCCCCGGAGGAACACCTATCTCCAAGCGCCCCTGATGGCTGCAGAACTGAGCTGGAGGGGATTACCTCCGCTAGATCCTCAGAGGAGGTCGCCGGGTCGGGTTTGGTTGCCCTGGTGTATGCTTTGTGTTTAGATCTCTACGGCTGGATGAGTGGTTGGCCCCTATTCCTTCCTGACCTCATAGCAGTGATCGTGCTGGGCCTCCTCTAGCCAGGTGGCTTGAGGGCTGTGTGCTCTGCAGTCTGTGCCAGCTTTTTTCTTCCTTTTTTTGTTTTCTGGCTGCCCAGATATGCTTACGATTCGAGTGACCAGTGGATGAATGTTAAAAGTCAAATGAGCCGATATACGAAGGAGGTAACTGAATGGTCGGGGATTCCCTTGTGGTATCCTTAAGTCAGGGTAACCAAGCCTTGAAAGCAATATAGACAAGGTAGGTGTTGTAAGCCTGTGGGCCCGGGCCCAGGGCGCAGTGGGCGCAGTGGGCGCAGTGGGAGGGAGGGAGGAGCGGGGGTGGGGGACGGGGATGTAGGGTTGGGGGTTTAGGTTGAATACAGCTTCCTCCCAAAGGCTGCCAAGACCTGGTCATCTCTCCTTCCCCACTCACTGGACAAAAGCCTCAAGCCCCCGATGACTGTTCCTCCTGCGTGAGCCGGCTACGATACTGCACAGCTCCTCTCGGTGGGAAATCTGAGAGGATTCGAGAGGGTTCCTACCCCCTCGTGGTGACACTGGTCTTACAACTGCTGTTCCTGTTATGCATGCTTATTGAGCCCCAAAGAAGCTCCAGGAGAGTGGAAGCTCTATGCTTTGCTGCAGGTCTCCAGTGCAATACAGTGCAATAACAGTGCAAGAACAAGAAGGGCCTGGAGGTGCTTGAGAGCGAGGAGAGGGCACCATTGGGGTAACCTGTTGGTGCCACTGGATGCTACTGGACGCAGCTGGGGCAAACCAGGGCTCCCAGCAGAGGCCCACAGTCAACACCCGGCTCTAGCCGAGTAGTTCCTGTGGGACCCCTGGGGCTCCTCGCTTAGCGGCAGCAGACTAAAGCTGCCACGCTTGTCCCAAGGTCCGAGCCGGCAATCCAAATAGAACCGCCGGCCACCATGTGCTTACCAAGTAAGCGGAGTAGGAAGTTCAGGTCTCGGGACTCGGTGCTCACTGCAGACTCAGCCTCGGCGCGGCGCGGCTCGGCTCCTGATCCTGTCCGCGGCCTCGGCTACTCAACTGCTCCCGGCTGCTCGATTGCTCTCAATGATAAGTCACTAGGTGGTGTGCCAGATTTGAGAAGGGCCGTTACCAATACCTCTTGGGTCATAGGGGGGAGCCCCCCCTCTCTCCAAGGAGACATTATAGAGCTTGACAAGGCAGAGAGTCAGACTCGTGGCATATGTAGAATCAAATTCCGCCGGCAGCCCATCAGTGCCCGATGTTTTATTGCAAGCCAGTTCCAAGATGTTTCGATGAATCTTGTTCACTGAGATGGGAGCTGCTAGAATTTTGTGGTCAGCTGCTTCCACCTGGGGAAGCTTTAACTGGTTTAAGTAGGAGGTTATTGCGACTGGATCAGCATGGTCAGGGCAGGCATGATTTATCTCCAATTATGTAGTATCCGGGCCATGATTCGGTGTATGTATGCAGAGAATAGGGGTTTATGATAGCTCAGGTTTAATTAGGAGGGCAAGATGGGTACCCGAGCTGTCTGCCTCTGTATGCGTCTTTTAATTTCAAATGTATTTTTATTGAAGTTTTTTAAGAACAAAAAGGACGGGCAATACAATGTAGTATATATGCAGTAGGCAGATATGGCGAGCAAGACAGACAGACACGTCTTCTCTATGAGTCAACAAAGAAGCAAATAAACCATGCCCATGTGGAGATGCATTGCCCACAGTCCGAGAAAGGAGCCACTTGAGAGTGTATGCGTCTTTTGAATATGTTATTTGATCTATGAGCTGGAACTGTTCCAAGAGTTCAGCATGAGTCACTTGCACCTCTCAGAGTTGGGGAGTAGATTCAGGAGCATGCGCCGCTACATGTTCCAGGGAACGAAAGGATTCTCGACACGATTAAGCTCTCGCGTGATCTCTCCTCGGGTGCCCACTAATGTATTTATGGACACCCCTCGCATCACCACTTTGAAAGCCTCCCATTCAATCAGTTCTGATGAGGCAGTTCAGGTATTATCTGTGAAATATGTATCAATGGTTTTCGCTAATCTAGCGCAGAACACCACGTCTTCAAGCAGCAGCGACTGGAGATGCCATGTGGGGACCCAGGCTGGGACTCTACCCCATGCCATTGTGATCTCTTATGGGATGTTGTCAGGCAATGTCTTACCAAGGTACGTGGGATGGGTGACCTGAGATTGTAGAGAAGAGGTGCAAAGAAACCTGTCAAGGCGGGGGTGTAGTGCACGTAGGTTGACGTAAAAGGAGTATTCTCTCATTTCTATATTGCGGCTATGCCAGACATCAGCAAAATCCCAGCCCGATCCCTACTGCCGCAGGATTTTGGTTTGTCGGGATGGGCCTGTGCTCGGCAAGGGGGTGTGGGAGTAGTTCAACTGTATACCCATCACTGCATTCAAATCCCCTCCTATGACCCAGGGAAGGTGCGCCCAGTCTGCCAGTGTTGTAGACAGGTAAGAAAGAAACCCATCCTGTTCGTAGTTTGGTGCATAAATGCAGCCTAATACTGTTGGCGAAATTTTAAAGCTACCACGCAGCAGGACACCTTGTCCATCAATTTTGGTCTCCTGGAGCAGGAAGGGGACCCAGCCCTCACCCAGATCGCGGCTCCCCTGGCATTTGCCGAATATGAGGTGCAGTAAAGCTGACCTCTCCATTTTATGTGTAGCTTCTGGGCTTTGGCTAAGGTGAGGTAAGTTTCTTGGAGGTAAGTAATATGCGCTTTATGCCTATGAAGGTGTGCCAGTACCCTATGTTGCTTATGTGGGGAGCCCAGTCGTGATACGTTACAGGTGAGTATGTTAAAAGAATTTGGAACAGTAGCCATGAGCATGTGTGATACAAAAGACATATATGGTCTCCTGCTCTTGAAATAGGACACCCCATTGTGTAACAGTAGGTGACAGGCTTAAACATAAAATGTAACTTCCCCAATTCACGGTCCAGTGATTGAACTTTGTTCGACCAAACAACCATGTAGAACATAACAGGAAAAAACTATTGAACCATAGACCTATGCTTTTGGGGTACATTGTCCAAGCAGTGATGTGCTAAATACCAGCTCTGTAACCGTCACTGGAGGCCAAACAAGTGCCCAGAGCAAGACCATTATTGTTACAGGGTTTTGAATGTGTCATTTAACATGACAGAAGTAATATACAAACTGTACAATGCACTGAGTACAATTACTAAGTGTCAGATTCAGATTCAGATTCAGATTCAGATTCAAAATGCTTTATTCGGTATATATGAGTATATAACCATATAGCAACAAAAGATCAGTACATAAAATAATACAGTACATATACCAAATATATATTCAACCCGTGAATATCAGCATCAATTTCAGAAGCTACGAATGCAAATGCATCCTAAAGTGCAATTTTATCTTTAGAGCACGTGCAAATTTGCAATAAGGTAACACATACTAACAATTAATAAAATATATGTGCAAAATTAGCATTCAGAAAAGTGCATTAATCTTCTTTTAGTATATGTGCAAGGCTAGCAGTAATAAAGTGCATAGGACTTGAAACACAGGTTCAAAAGATTAAAATGTTATATCGCAATTACAACAATGCACCTGGAATAGGATAAGCTTAAAACATAGATCTGAAATTTCATAATATCGTTAGTGCAACTGCATAATAAATTGCAATTTTATCTTCATATAGTATGTGCAAAATTTGCAATTAAGTGACAGGTGCTAGCGATTAATAGAAATATGTGCAAGATTAGCATTCGAAAGGTGCAATTGTCATCTTCCAGTTAATGTGCAAAGCTAGCAATGATAAAATACATGGGAATTAGAACACTGGTTAAAAAAAGGATGCGGGTTCACTGTTGCAATAATGCGCCCGGAATCAAATAAACTTAAAACATGAAGCTAAAATTCATACCGTAACCGATGCACTAGACACATAGTATAGCAGTGGCTATTGTTAACTATCACTATTATGTCAATATATACAGCTTTTAATTCAGGTTGTTCATAAAATCATTGATTTCCGTACAGATATGCATTTTAAAATGTATGTTGTTATACAGCAACATATATCTGGACTCTGCAGATTAAACAATACCTGCATGGCTGCCTTAGTGCATCGTAATTTATTAGATAAAAAGATGGGTTTTAAATAAAATTTCCTCATTGGAGTATAAAATTTACAAAACAGCATAAAATGACAGCTACTCTGTTTAGATGTCCCGTCGCAGGGACAGGGGGAAGTGCTATGCTGGTTAATCAGAGGGAATGCCACTAGATGGTGTACAATGCCCAGGCGTAAGCGAGTTAACACAAAACGGTGTGAGCTTTTCGTAACTGATGTTAAATATGATTGAAAGCCTTCGCTAACGCTATGCTCTTTGTAAAAGGTAAAAGTTTTTTGTTTCGAGCATTCAATGGATCTAATATTTCCCATGTATTTTAGGAAGGATACAGCAAGCTCTTTTTTTGATATACAGGCCACCGATTCAGGTTCATGAAAAGCATCAATTGCATAAAGTGTTTTATACCAATATTTAATATGGCCAAGCCATGGTATACATGAACAGTGGTCGAGCCTTAAACAGTCAGTTATCACATCCTGGGTAAATTTGGTTTCTGTTTTTGACCAGATTGATCGCCATAGGGCCAATGGGCGCAAGGATGTTAAGTCCTTGACATGTTTTAGGCCCACTTCCCTATGGATTATCACAGATGAAGCCGAAGCCGGGGCACATAGCAAACATTTCAGAAATGTATTCTCTTCCCTCTGAATTAGGTTGCCGCTTTGTGTATTGTAGCCCCAGACGCCAGCCCCATATAAGGCTGATGACAGGCACCTTGAAATATAGATCGACACCATCTCCTTTATTCTCCGGCCCCCTAGTTTAGCAGCAAATCTAAAAAATACTACTTGTATTCCTAACCATTTTAAAACTTACACTATCCTGTTCGCTACCCCACTTTCCATCCCCTGAAAAAGTAATGCCAAGGTAACAGAACCTTTTAACGGTTTCTAATTTATCCCCCTCTAAATAAAAGGTCTTGTTTTTCCTACTCTTCTTCCCACAGGACATAACAAATGTTTTCCCTTTATTTATTATCAATTTCCTGCTATTTATGAAGGTCTGAAATTTATTTATAAAACATTGTAGACCATTTTGGGAACGGGACAAGAGTACAGCGTCGTCCGTGTACAACAATATTGGGATGGGGTTGCTGTTAATAGTAGGTGCATCGGCTGGGACTAATCTCAGGGTTTGGTCAATCTGGTTGATAAATAAAGAAAATAAAAGGGGTGCCAAAACGCATCCTTGCCGAATACCTCTGTTGATCTTAAAAAAGGGGGTACATTCTCCAGCTGGGCCAAATCTGGCTTGTACTAGATACATTTTCATACAGTCTCGCCAGGAAGTGGATGATCTCGGCAGGTGCCCCCATATCTAATAAAACTGGCCATAAAAGAGAGTGTTCAACTAGATCGAAAGCAGAGCTCAAATCTGCAAAACATAAAAATAGGTTACCTTCTTTAGCTTTAGTATATTTACTGACAATGAGCTCGAGGTTTACGCACTGCTCCATCGTTCCCAGCCCCCTTCTGAATCCGTACTGCACTGGGGATAAGATGTCATTATCTTCGACCCAAGTTTCTAATCTCTCTAAGAGAACTCTACTGAGAACCTTAATTGACGAGTCCAGAAGGGAGATGGGACGATAATTGCATGCCTCAGACCTCGAGCCTTTCTTGAATAGGAGAACAATGATCGACTGACCCCATGTCAGTGGTAGCCTGTTTTCGGCAGCAGCATTGAATAGACGTGTCAGAATGGGTGCCCATGGGTCCATTTCGTGCTTGCAGAGGTCCACAGGTACCCCATCCGGGCCCGGGGCTTTACCGCTCTTGCTTTTTCTGAGTCCCTCTTGAACCTCAATCAAGCTGATATTTAACTGCATTCTCTGCCATTTCGATTCATTTTCTTTAAGTGTGTCTAAAATTAACCCATCTGAATTAAAAAATCTTAGAAAAATGAACTATCCAGGCGCTACAACTTACGTGGGAGGTTATTTCGGGAATATTTTCATTTTTTTAAAAAGGGCAGTTAACTGTTTCCCAGAACAACTTCTGATTTTTAGTAGATGCCTGCATATCCAGGTTAGACCATGCCTCGTCTTGTAGCTCCTTTTTTCACCTAGCTAGCGAGGTCTTATAGTTGTGGCCCTCTTCCCTGATTTTAATTATATCTCTGGGCTTGGCATCTAGGGACATTTATAGTTTAGTAAATGCCAAGGCACAGTTTTTATCAAACCAGACCACCTTAGTTTTCCATGGCCTCCGGCTCCTAGCAGTCAATAACCCCTCAATTACCACATTTATTTTTATAAAATTAGTGATAAGACTAGCAGGAGTCGCCTCCATACCTAAGCAGTAGTTTATTTCTACAGCACATTTATAGTGAACATCCATCATAAGTTGGTCGGGGTTGGTGTTAGCCCATTTTATTCTCATGCCATTCGGTCTTTCAGCTGAAATCCCTTGAGTATATCTCCCTTCAGAATTGGTTTTACACCCCCAGCCGTATAGTATGAGTGAAATGCTGTTGAGGTCACTCACAGTTTGTTCAACCACCCATAAATTAGAGTAAGCCGAACCACAGGACACGAGGACATGATCAATGTTGGAATGAGCATCCCTTCCTTTAAATGATGGGCATTCCTTATTATCGCTATTTTTTGTGCAATCCAGCAACTCCAAGTCCATTTTCGCAACTAAGTTGTTTAAAGCATTTCCGAAAACGGTATGAGGGAAATGATTATATGGAGTTCCGACACTACTGTCCTGCTCACCTAGGTGACCACAAATCCCCTTTTGTGCATGTTTACAGGCTTGTATATTGAAGTCGCCTGCCCACACGGTGACTGGTGGGTCTCTAGATTGTAATAAAGTTCTTTCTATTTCCCTCCCTATATCTTGTATTATCAGTTCCTGGTTAGCTCCCAGAATATTATTGTAGAAATTTATTATAACCAGGTCCCTACCTTTTCCATGTTCTAGACGCAATATCTGTGCGTACGGGGCAACCTCAGAACAACTCCCAAATTTGAACTCAGTAAGCTTGGTTGATACCAAGGTTAGAAGCCTGCCCTTTGCCCTACCTGCTACGGATGTTACTGCAGCTATATGCTATGATATATACCCCTCCACATGAATTTGTTCTCTAATCCATGTCTCCTGGAGACAAATGATGTCATACCCTTGATTAATAAAGTTCTTCCAGAATGGGGTGGTAAGTTTTCCAGCAATTCCCGCAATATTCCAAGTGGTGATGTTTAAACCCACATCTTTAGTATTATTTGGAATAATGTGGGGTTGGACTATTACTGAGCTATCTATTGAACAAGCATCTGTAGCTGGAATTATGTCATATTGAACTGTCATTACAGATGAATGCATGCCATCTATCACAGCTTCTTCCTCACTATCCACGACCTCTTTAATTGGTTCAGCCACCTCAAGGTCAATAGCAGATGTAGACAAAGACTCCTTGGATGATGCTATACATCCTCGAAGGGCCTCTCCCATACTATCAGTTATTCCGATATCTATGTGTGAGAATTCAGGTTGCTCGCTAAGACAATCTATCTCATCTAACGAGTCAAATACCTGAAATCTATTATAGGTGGGAATTGGGAAGTTATCTCTGAACATGGGTGGGATAGTGAAGTTATGGGCTATGCTGTGGTAGTTAACTCTGGGATGATCAATCGTTCGTGCTTTATGTTGCTTACCTGACTGGCCCCTATAGAAATAATCAAGCGGGAGTAGAGTGGTGTTATATTCCCAATTAGAGGGCAATGGCGCATTTAAAATTGAGTCCCTGGCCCATTCTGGTGTTCTGAAATTGATAACGATACAGTCGCCGTCAATTTCCTTTTTACTGGGGCCTATCCAGCCCACTCTCTGTAGCATTACTATCTGGTTCGCCCCATGCATGGGGAAGTCACAGTTTCTAGAGAGCCAGTGTAATATCTTGTTTTTAAGCGTTGCTTGATTTTCAAATTGGGTGGGCTTTAATTTTGGTATGTTAGCAAGAATTGCTACATAGGCACTGCTTTCAGGGGGTGGATTTATAACCGCTGGAATGATGTTATATATTTTTTGCTTAGGGGCTACCTTACTTGAATTAATAAGTTCTGGGCTAACTTTCTTGGACTTTTCTACAGTGGCTGATTGCCCTGTAGTTATAATACAGCCATTGAGTGCTGCATTTTCCAGGGTAATGACTGGTCTAATTGGTGCAGTATGATTTTTTTCTCTTGGTCCACCAGTAGCCGGTTTGTTCCCGGATTTTTCCTTTGGGGCAATTTCCTGGGCTGGCCTGAGAGATGTATTCATGTTTTCAAGCATGTCTAAATGGGCTATGCCTAGCTTTTCTAGATTCCCTACCTTGTCTACTAAAACCTTTAATCTTTCCACTATTGGTAAGGTGAGTGACTTAATTAACTGCTCGAGTTGGGTCATAAGGTCTGCTACAATTGGGGATGCTGTTTCCTGTTGAGTAGTGCACCTATCTTCGTTGGGCTGCAAGTCGGAACTATTTAGTGTCTTGTTATTGTCAGCCTTTTGTTTTGAAAAAAGGGGTACTATTTTCTTCTGTCTACCTCTAGGTTTCCCCCAGAATTTATGGGCAATTAACAATTTTCTATTGGGTGCAAGTTTACCTTTGGAGCCTCTGGCCCCTATATTTTGTCATTTTGAGGGGTATTCACATCATCTATCTTATCTATAGAATTTGTATTGACATTTCTGCATTCATTCAACCTCCCCAAATCATCCGATACATTAATTAAAGTAGTGGGCTCCTCCTCTATTCGCATATTGGGAGTTACTGACAATCTGTTTTCTCGGCATGGGAAATCAATGGGGGGTGATTGTTGTGGTATACTGACACAGTTATGATCTTTCCCTGGAAAATCTGCATATGATTCCATTAAGATAGTGTCCTGAGAATACACTCTAGTTGCAGATGTATTTACATGAGTATTCCCATAATGGGTAGATAGATTTGATAGACACAAACTTGGTGGTAGTGACATTCGTCTCTCAGTACTTTCGATTGCTGTGACAACAACCCCAATAGTTTTTTGTAGCATTCTATCTATCGCCATCAGGCTTGGTAGTGGGGTGATAGATAGATCTTTTTTCCTTGATGTGGAGCGTGTTGACATAGGGGTATTTACAGCCTTATTAGACTTTGTCGCCATTATTATAGGTGTAGTACAATCAGCTACGTGTAATTTGGTATTGGTCGTCACAGTTTACCTGGTAGTAAATGTCCCGGGAGATGGAACCAAGAATGGTGGCCCTGCCCTGCCTACTCCTGCCCCGGACGGCCACAGACGGCTCGCACTCTGCCCGGGCTCAGCCGGCGCGCCCCGCGCGCGTCCTCGCGGGACGAGATAGCACGCTGATCTATAAGCGCCTCCTGGCGCAGGATGATGACAACAGTGGCGGCGTCCTGGGTTGGGGCTGCTGGGAAATGTAGTCCTGCCCAGCGGAGCAAAGCCCGGCCAGACAGGAGAGCAGTGGGGGTAGGTCGCTCGGCGGAGCGAAGCCCGGCCGCTACACCCAACGAGTAAGGTGAGCCTCAGACGCCTCAGCGGAGCAAAGCCCGGCCGGCGTGAGACCCTCTCAGAGCAGCACAGGGGTCCTCGAGAGCACGCTGATCTTTAAGCGCCTCCTGGCGCAGGATGATGACAACAGTGGCGGCGTCCTGGGTTGGGGCTGCTGGGAAATGTAGTCCTGCCCAGCGGAGCAAAGCCCGGCCAGACAGGAGAGCAGTGGGAGTAGGTCGCTCGGCGGAGCGAAGCCCGGCCGCTACACCCAACGAGTAAGGTGAGCCTCAGACGCCTCAGCGGAGCAAAGCCGGCCGGCGTGAGACCCTCTCAGAGCAGCACAGGGGTCCTCGAGAGCACGCTGATCTTTAAGCGCCTCCTGGCGCAGGATGATGACAACAGTGGCGGCGTCCTGGGTTGGGGCTGCTGGGAAATGTAGTCCTGCCCAGCGGAGCAAAGCCCGGCCAGACAGGAGAGCAGTGGGGGTAGGTCGCTCGGCGGAGCGAAGCCCGGCCGCTACACCCAACGAGTAAGGTGAGCCTCAGACGCCTCAGCGGAGCAAAGCCTGGCCGGCATGAGACACTCTCAGAGCAGCACCACTAAGTGTCCCTCTGTTGCACTCCGTAAACGGTCAAATGGACCTTCTTCCATTAAACAAGTTCCACAAACAAATTCATACAATTTTTTATTCCAAACGTAATCTTCTTTATTGATCAGTGTAGCTCCTCATACTGATACATCTCATGTATGAGTGTATAAATGAGCATCTCCTGTTTCAACATATCACATCGGTTGTCATTTAAATGATCCCAATGCATTTCGAGTCGAATGACTCTTCGTCAGGGGATAATTATCCTATAAACAAATGAATCGTAATTACCGTCAAGACATAGGGCCTTCAGGGAAGAGCAGCATATAATCCATACAATAGTTTAACATAATTTAATGTGAAATTTCTAAACCATAGAGAGGTGATGGAAACCGTGTGTTTAAAGTTACATGGCTGAAGCAATTCAGGTGCAGTGCTCGTCAGGAACACGTTGAGAAAATTGTGCGGTCGGAAATATGGAGTGTGCGCGAATGCAGAAAGCAGAGCATGCCGACAATCTAGAACGAATGAGTGAAGGTCGGGGACCGTGCGGTGTGTCAATATCGAGAGGAAAAAGAAGTGAATCCGGTATGCATAAACATTTTGCGGCAATCAGGTAGATTTAGCGTGATAAACGATTCAAGGGAAACCAAGCCCCTAGGCGATTTACCAGTGATTCTTACCAAATGATAGCCAAACGGGGAAACACTGTAAGCTTACCACTTGCCGGATTCACTTCTATTTCCTCTTGATATTGACACACCGCACGGTCCCAGTTCTAGATTATCGGCACCCACTGCTTTCTGCATTAGCCTACACTCCATTTTTCTAACCGCACGATTTTCTCAACGTGTTCCTGACGAGCTTTGCACCTGAATTGCTTCAGCCATGTAACTTTAAATACACGGTTTCCGTCACCTCTCTATGCTTTAGAAATTTCACATTAAATTATGTTGAACTATTGTATGACTTATATGTTGCTCTTCCCTGAAGGTCCTATGTCTTGACGGTAATTATGATTAATTTGTTTATAGGATAATTATCCCAAGATCAAGATCTTTGCTACAGTAGGTCTCGGGTGTTCGCCTGTTATGGGTTTCTTCGTCGGCATGCATTGCTCCTTCTCCACTGTGAAGAGGTCCAATAATACCATCAGGGACACCGCAGTGCACAGCCAAGTCTCTACAAATTGTGTTGGGTGGGGGCCTTCAGTGCCATCAGGAAAACCTACAATACGTACATTCTTTAGACGTTTCCCCCCTTCTGTATCTTCAGCACAGACTTGAAGCTGCTCCACCTGTTTGTGTAATTGTGACAATGTAGAGGTTTGGTTCGCAAAGGCCTTTCTCCAGTGTCGACGGTGATTTTTCAGCAGTGAGGACCCTGTCTGCTAACTTACGGTGTTCGTCCTTCAAGAAGCTTATATATGCAGTGATTGCCCAAAGTTGCTGTTCCATAGCAGCTCTAGAGTCGCAAATTTCCTGTACAATTAAGTCTTGTGTGTCCGCCTGACGTGCCCCTACTGTAAGGTATACAATCTGCAGGTTTTAGAGTAGAGGAGCAGTCTGAGGGAGGAGAACAAGAGCAAATCCCCTTATCTTGCCCAGGGGTTTTAAGCTTGATGCACCGAATAACTGTTACGTTTTGCCGCACCCACAACACTTTGGGTATATTCTAACACAGTTACCACCCCAATGGATTGGGGACCTCAATAGGGTTGCCAGTACTGCCCTCCAAAGCGACCGTAGGAATGGTTAACAGTACAGGGATAGGTAATGTCCTTGGTTCCAGAGCATGAATTATGTCCACAAATTGTAAGCTGGAGGAGGGGGGCATCAGTCAGGCCGGTACAATGTTCAAGGTCTGATGCAGGTATTCCTACTGATCTCTAGCCCCAAACAAAATAGCTTGGGCCACAAGGGAGTGTGTCAAGTACGTCCTCAACTTACGCCTGGTACTTACTGCAGCCTCTGGGCTGTGGCACAACCACCATGAGCCTCGCAGGTCTCTGATGAGGTTGAGAGAGTGGGTATAGAGGTGACACAGAGGCTTCAGGCATGTCTCATGTAGACAGAGTAGCAGCGTATGGGGTAAGTTCCTATATTAGAGTGGTGGGACCACGCGGAGAGCCTGATCAATATACCTGTCTCTGGCGATTCTGGTGTCAGGGCACCCGGAAGCCGCTCCAGACATTAGGCTAGATGGGGCGGGGAAAGCCCCAGTCAACAGCAGCTCCAGGACAAGACAGGCCACAATATTCTGCAGCCTCTCAGGTCAGGAAAGTATCTGAGGGGGGCACACGGGCCAGCCGGCCAGCCACAGAGACAGAAGGCCACATCGACCACAGCCACAAGCCGGAACAATAACCCGCTCCACCATGGTCTGGGAGGTCTGCAAAAGGGGCTCACAAGCTGCAGTACGGCTCCTGCTAGCAGCATTATAAGTCACAGATTGCCGCAGCAGGTCCATGATAGGGAGAACGGCTACATATAGTATTAGAGGCCATGAGGCCAGCCCAGGGAGTGACAGTCCCACAGCCGTACCTCAGGGGCACAGTGGTGAACACCACAAATGGTTGCGGCCCAGCTCCACAATCCCGCAGAGTATGCTGATTCACAGACCGCTGTATTCCAGGGTAGTCATGCTCTCAACAAGTCCGGTCAGGTTCCTGGCACTAGTCCCTCATCTGACACCACAGAACACTGGATCCCAGGTGCAATGGGCACATTTAGCAGCATTTGAGGTAGGTAGATGATGCTTTGGGCCATTGGATTCCAAAGTATTATCGATCCGGGAGCTCTGAAATTATGGGTCCGCCATCTTGGGCCGTTGAACACTTCCCCCACCACACCAAATCCTCCTAAGCTGCTATTATTATCTCTAACCTGCGGTTCCGGTTGGGTATCACTCAATCACCCACCCCAGAAATGCGAGCAAAGGGATCATTTTCAGGAATCACTAGATAGGAATTTTTTGCTAAATAGGCTTTAAGTAAATATTCGCCACTAGCCGAGGCAGTGACTGCAACCACAATGTCATTATCTATCCTCATATGTGAACGAACAATTGCAGCCACAAACGCAATCTGAATAGCTGCCTTGGCAGGTTTATCAGCCAATTAATTCCCTGCATCGTGTATACCAAAACGTTGATGACTCAATCTGTGATCACATGACTCTGTAACAAAGCATCTTGTAGAGCGCAACTTTCCCCCAAAGTAGCTTATGATTAGTTGAATTTCCTTTAGAATCTCTGAATCCAGTCATGTGCCAATAAAGAAAATTATCATTAAATGCCCCAATGCAGTTACAGGAATTACGCACTATAAGTGTGAGTAATTCTGAATCTGTATTTTGCAGAACCAGAACCAAAGCTTTCAATTCAAGCAGCTGAGTGGGGCAGCCACCTAAAGTTTCTGTATGCATTCTTTGATAATGAAAAAACTCCATTCCTCATGACACCCTTAACTGCAGCACACGGGGCTGAGTACTTGTACTTTGTACCTACTGTTAGCTGAGCTGAACTATCTGTATACACAATGAAACCATACTCATTTAGAGGGAAATCCCATCAGTCATGGGGTATTCCAGTCCATATTGGAAATGTTCCCTTGTTCTCAAATTAGGGTAAAACATGTAATCTACATGAGTAACTGTTAAGAAAGTGGCCCACTGGCTCCATCTTTGATGCAATGATTTAGCATTTGGAACACTTGCCTTGGTGATGGCTTCTAGAGCCGGATCAGGAGACACCACAATTTTGCATCTTCATTGTGAAAATGGACGTTCCTTCAACATAGCCGTTTAGACTGCAGTAAAAAAAAGTCTGTCTATGCAAATGCATTGCCGCATTGGACTATAAATGCGATTTATAAGCAATCAGCACTGTTTCTCCTTCATTAAATAAAACTTAAGTTTAACCACTGGAACCTGCAATTATGCAAAGCACAAATTAGTAATGTTAACATGAGTATGTAGGTGTTTAGACTCAAGCAAGTGTGCCTGTAAATTCCGGAGAATATTAGTATGTTCAGTAGTACAATGTTGGAAAATCAGGACGAATTAAACTATACAAATGTCTAACTCGTGCATATTCTGGTATGTACTAAAAAAAAATCAGAAATCCTGAAAGCAATTGAAGCGTTTGTAAGGTATTTGGTGGTTGCAATAGAGCACATTTCTTTATGAAATGTTATGCCAGACTTTTACCTTCATTTGATAATTCATATCCTATGTAGAGGACTCTTAGAAAGTTAGTATTAGATTTTGGAGAATGGAATTTATAACCAGGGTCAGTGAATCCTAGAATAATATGATGCACTCTGGACAAATGTGCATTTAAATCATCATCTGTGATGTAAATGACTTCAATGTAAGACAATGCTTCTGAGTCAATTTCTTGTCAAATTGACATCACTCGGGCAACAAACAAACCTGGACTGTCCTTATACCCTTTTGGGAGTCGACAGAACCTTTGTTGTGTTCCTAATGCTGAGAAAGCAGTCAAAATTCAGATTTTGGGTGCTATATTTTGGCACAAAAAAAATTGAAAATGTCCAATGTTGTTTTTTAGTTTTTTACAAACTATGGCCCATATGTACAAAGGCATATTCCATTTCTTAAATGTGCAAATGCAAAATGCCACGCCGAAATGTACGAAAGGCATTTACGGTGGTGCAAAATGCGATTCCTACCTAGTATAAATCACATTTTGATATTGGCAAAATAGGAAATCACAAATAATTTCCTAAATGTCATATCCAGTGGTCAAATTGCTTTCATAGTAAGCAGTATATCGCCCTCAATTTGAATGTCCAAATCATTTCTTCTATCTGGAGGGGTAAGATGCTGATCTGAAGTTTCAAGCTGCAGATATTCACCAGTCAGTTTAACCAGAAACTCTCTATGAGTCAGGTGAATTATTGTGACCTCTGCTGAACGTTTGAGAAGAGTTTTTGCCCAGGTCTTGTTCGGAAGAAGAGTTCAGAACAGTTGTGACATTTTTTGTGGAAATACCTGCCACTACTTTTTAAATTGTGCTTTTTGTTGCAGAAGTTTGTCTTCCTTTGTAGGTCAAGCCCAGGCAGCTTACATGCACTGTCTGCAAGACCTGCTGTATTTAGTAAAAGGGCTTTGATCCCACCTGCTGCTTATCATGAAGTTTTTGTTTTTTTTGCAGAGTTTTATATAGCGCGAACTAGACCCGAACCGAATCAGGTATCAGAGCGCTTTACATAGCACCAGTTACGTTACATGAGGACACACTTTCATTTTAGGCATGGGGAGATTAAGTGTTTTTGCCCAGAATCACAGGAGGTTTTTGGCATCGTTACCGAGACTCGAACCCAGATCCCCAGGTCCGAGGTCGAGCGCCTTAGCCGTTAGGCCAACTCCTCTCCCCAAGTTGAGTTGAGTTGACTCCAGTTATCCGCCGAAACAATTGGGGGGTGCACGCCCATCAAATAAGAGTACAAAGAGAAAAGGTAAAACATTGTTCAGTCAAGCGAAAAAGAGCAAAACCAATGCATTGTCATCATCAGCAGCAGACACTAGGGTATCACCGACACCAGTTCCTGTTGCAACTGATCTCCCACTGATAGAAGTGTTTAAATCCACACTATGTATCATATTGGAAGATAAACTTCGTCCAATTATGATTAAACTACATAACTGTCCCGGGTTGTGGCGGGACGGAGAGGGAGGAGGGGAAGGGGATGTAGATATAGAGTCCGAGACCTTGAAGAAGGTTTTAAGTGAAGGCTTTATTTTTATATACGACTTTCTCCTTCGGCTGGTGATTCTCTCTTGAGCAAAGACGGCAGGGTCAATGGCAGGTTTCCGTAATGACTCCAGCTTGCGATCCGGTCAGGTATCCGCTTGTCCCCAATTTTCCGGTTGCAGCCGCCGTCAGGAAAGGAGAGAGAGGGACGTGTTAGTGGAGGGTTTGGGACTCAGATAAAGCAAGGGCCGGGAGTGAGGGTAACCTAGTGCAATGGTGAGTTTATACAGCCGAAGTGTAGGAGTGCTCGTGCGAGGAAAAGGGGAGAGGGTCTGAGGACTGTACACAGGGCTATACAGATATACAGGCTACTCCGTAGGTTGGACCCGATGTCCCACCCAGCCCGCCACTCTGCCCCGTACCTGTTGGAGCCACGCTCCTCCCGTGGGAGCGTGGTGGGGAGACACGTGGAAACGGTGGCCTCCTGGCATCTCCGACTTCCCTCTGGTCTTCAGGGCTTGTTCCGAGCTGTCCTTCTTGTCCTCACTCTGCTCTACGTTGGGGTAAACGCCGTCCGTCGCTTCCTGGGTTCCGTCCCCTTTTGACGTTGGGACGCTCGGTAGGGGCGGGGTCTCGCCCATTGTATACTCCCACTTAAAGGGATCAGGCACCTCCACCTCTTCGTATTGCCACCATTGTTCGGGGTCTCGCACTGCCCACACGTTCTGAGGACCTGATTCGGGCTGCTGTAGGGAGGGAAGGGAAGCAGGTAAAAGTGGCGTGGCGGACCACCAGTCCAGTTCCGGTGACTGTTCCTCCACCGGGGGACCCGCCACATCACACACCTCCCCCCCTGGATTCTCCCGATCGGGGAGAGGAAATACTCTGGATAGAAAGTCTGCATTCCCATTGTCCGCACCTTTCTTATGGAGTACGGAGAAGGAGTAGGGTTGGAGCGACAGGAACCAACGGAGTATCCCTGGGATTGTGACTTCTATTTTGGTGCATCCATTTTAGTGGGGCATGATCAGTATGGAGGATGAATGGCCTCCCCTCCAAATAGTATTGCAGCTTGTCTACCGCCCATTTAATTGTGAGACACTCCCTTTCTATGGTGGAATATCTACTCTCCCTTGGAAACAATTTCCGGCTGATATATAGAACCGGGTGTTCTAGCCCGTCTGTACCCTTCTGTGACAAGACAGCCCCTATCCCCACATTAGATGCATCAGTGGCCAGAATAAACGGTTTGCTGAAGTCTGGGGACACTAGAACTGGGGCGGTTGTCATGATGCATTTTAGAGTCCTGAAAGCACTTAAAGCTTCCAGGGAGGGCTGGTTTAGTTCTCTGGGCTTCACATCCTTGCGCAAGAGGTCCGTCAGGGGAGCGGCCACCTCAGCAAACCTGGGTATGAATCTTCTGTAATAGCCTATGAGGCCTAAGAAGGGTCTCAGGTCTCTTTTGTTTGCTGGAAAGGGTATCGTTTCGATAGCCTTCACCTTTTCACTTTGGGGGCGATGGTGCCATCTCCCAGGACGTACCCCAAGTAGTTGACACTAGTAAAGGCTGCTCTTGACTTTTTGGCGTTGATGTGTAGCCCAGCCTGTGTGAGGGCGGTCAGGATAATCCATAGGTGGTTCAGGTGGTCTTCCCAGCTACGACTGTATATCACAATGTTGTCCAAATAAGCTGAACTGAAGGACAGATAGGGTTGTAGAACCGAGTTCATAAGGCGCTGGAATGTAGCCGGCGCCCCGTAGAGGCCAAAGGGAAGGACCGTAAATTCATAGAGACCTTCGTCGGTGACAAAGGCCGTTTTCTTCCGGTCTTCCTCCCGGAGGGGCACCTGCCAATACCCCTTCGTGAGGTCCAGGGTGGTGATGTACATAGCGTCTCCTATTTTTTCGATAAGTTTATCAACCCGCGGAATCGGGTATGTATCAAAGGAGGAAATGGCGATTAGCGCCCGGAAATCCATACAAAACCGTTTGGATCCACCGGGTTTCGGGATCATCACGATGGGCGAGGACCAGTTGCTCTTTGATGTCCGGATGACTCCAAGGCTCAGCATGTCCAGGGCTTCTTTCTTCACTGCTTCCCGTCTAGCCGCGGGGATTCAGTAGGGTCGCTGTTTTATTATCTTTCCAGGAGGGGTTTCAATATGGTGTTCAACTAGGGTCCTCTTCCCGGGCAGGTCAGAAAAGATGTCCAAAAAGGAGTGTAATACGTTCGTTAGGTCTTCTCTCATCTGCTCGGATAGGTTCGGGTTTATCACCAGCTGTTCCAATGAAGAGGGGTCTCTCCCGGCGGATGGTACCGCCAAATGGGTCCCTCTGGGAACGGGTCCCAGCCATTCCTTCAGGAGATTGATGTGGTAGCACTGTGTTTTGGTAGAAGACAGGCGTAAACGGTAGGTGGTATCCCCTATCGTCTCCACTACCTGGAAGGGTCCCTGCCATTCATTTTAGCTCTTGCTGCTGATAGATGGCAATAACACGAGTGCCCACTTTCCCACCGAAAGGCGCCTCAATCTCTTCCCTTTATCGTAGTTCTTCTTTTGTTGTCTTTGACTGTGCTCCAAATTGGAGTAGGCGAGGTCTCTTAATTTAACTAGTTTAGTCTTCA
Organism: Lissotriton helveticus; assembly: GCF_964261635.1. Taxonomy (NCBI): domain Eukaryota; kingdom Metazoa; phylum Chordata; class Amphibia; order Caudata; family Salamandridae; genus Lissotriton; species Lissotriton helveticus. The sequence continues at coordinate 1,277,729,576 of NC_136061.1, forward strand.
GTTGCATGGTATATTCTAGCATGGACTTCTGTTCTTGTGCTTCTTCCGACTCCCATATGTCTTTGGTCATCTCCAGCAGCGATCTAGGGAGCCGTCCGTACAGTAGCTGGAAGGATGAGCATCCCAGACTACTCTGTTTCTGTGCTCGCAACACGTTGAGGGCCAGGGGTAACAGCCGATCCCAATCCGGACCCTCGGATGTCAACATTTTCTTCAGGGTGGTCTTGAGGGTCTGATTGTACCTTTCCACCAGGCCGTCCGTTTGAGGGTGGTATACCGATGTTTTCAGGTGTCGTATGCCCAGCGTTTTGCATACCTCCTTCATCAATCTAGAGGTAAATGGTGTGCCTTGATCGTTCAACACTTCTTTGGGAAACCCTACGCGGGAAAACAACTTTACGAATTTCCCAGCAATCGCAGCCGTGGTGGGGGTTCGCAAGGGAAACGCTTCAATGAATCTTGTGGCATAGTCCACTATAACGAAAGCGTATAGATGTCCTTTAGAAGATTTAGGCAGGGGGCCTATTATATCCATGCCCACCCGTTCAAAGGGGACCCCGATGATGGGCAGAGGTTGTAACGGGGCCCCGCGGGGTCGGTGAGTGTTTCATCTCTGACAGATTTCGCATTTCGCACAGTATTCTTGTACGTCCTTGTAAATACCAGGCCAAAAGAAATGTCTTATTATGCTCTCTGTGGTCTTTTCTTTTCCGGCATGTCCAGCAGTGAGGTGGGTGTGCGCAAAGAAGAGCACCTGCTCCCTGAGGGTTGGGGTACTAACAACTGGGGGCTGTTTCCTTCCTGGGATACCCTGTATAGCAATTCTCTCTTAATGATGAACCTGGGATAGGTTGGGGTTTTGTTTTTGCAGAGTTTTATATAGCGCGAACTAGACCCGAACCGAATCAGGTATCAGAGCACTTTACATAGCACCAGTTACGTTACATGAGGACGGACACACATTAATTTTTAGGCACGGGGAGATTAAGTGATTTGCCCAGAACCACAGGAGGTTTTTGGCGTCGTTACCGAGACTCGAACCCAGATCCCCAGGTCCGAGGTCGAGCGCCCTAGCCTTTAGGCCAACTCCTCTCCCCAAGGAGTTGGGTTTGTGCTCCCTGGAAAGCGTGAGCGCTTTCCCACGCATTATATAAGGTTCTGTCTTCTCCCTGGGCGAATTTGAAACTACGGTCCGCTGTCCAAGGCTTGGGGGTTAGGTATGCAGGGAGGGGCCCATCTCCCGGTTGTCTGTGCCGGTTTAGGGTGTTCTGAAAGAGGGAGAGAAACTCAGGGTTATCCACCCCCAGGATCACGTCTTCGGGTAGGGAGTCCACCACCCCCACCCTGACGGTGCACGGACCCTTATCGGTGGGAGATAGGGTAATCGAGGCCAGGGGGTAAGGCTTTACGTCCCCATGGACGCATCGTATGTGTACTATGGCCTTTGGAACGTACTGGCTGGGGAGGACAAAGCGTTCTTGTACGATGGATTGTCTGCACCCTGAATCTAGGAGGGCCCTCACACTGTAGCCATTCATCCTCATACTTACATAAAATGAAGCACCCTTTTCTGCAGAGTATAGTACAGTCTTGGGTAGGTACCCCACTTCCATGGGTTCCTCTGTGGGTCGTTTTCTGGGGCACGTCCGAGCGATGTGTCCCCATTCCCCACACTCGAAGCATTGGGGCCCCTTCACCATGGGAGAGATCATTCCTGAAGGTCTGGGTCGCGTTGGTTCCCCACTCGGTTTATATTTCTTTTCCACCTTAAGGAGTGAGGGTTGTTTGCTGGTTTTCTCGCTTTCCCAGCTGGGGTTCCTGGGCTGGGCTCTGGCGAACATAGCAGCCATCTCAATGGCCTGGCCTATGTCCAGTCCAGAATGCTGGTGCAGCCATCTCTGGGAGGCATAGGGGAGGGCGTCCATAAACTGTTCCAAGTAAACCTTATTCAAGATTTCTTCCTTGCTACAAGACTCTGGCTTCAGCCATTTATCCGTGGCCATTTTCAGACGAAAAAAAAGGGGTTCGGGATTCTCCCCGGGGACCCCTCTCTCCTTTCGAAACCACACTCAGTATGCCTCTTGATCCAGACCCAAGTGGTCCAAGATAACTTCCTTGATTACCGTATAGGGGGTGTTTCCCAAGGGATTGGCAGCCTGGTAGGCCGACTGCGTCTCCCCCGTGAGGAGAGGAGCGAGGAAGAAGGGCCACTTCTCTTCGGGCCATCCCAAGGCACGTGCGGCCCTTTCAAAATTCATCATAAAGGCATCCGGATCCTCACAATGCCCGTAATTTTGGAGAGCAATGCCCGAGAGGTTAGGGGTATGTACACAAGCCTCTCCAGGAGCATGCAGGGTTGGAGGCGGCACATTCTTCAGGGTCTCGATGTGGGCCGACATTTCCCTGTCTTCATGGGCCGAGGACAACTGCCGCTCCACGGCCCACTCGAGCTTTTCCTGCCCTTTAATCAAGTGCTGTATCAGGGCGTCCATCTCTTTGCTGCAGAGGGACTTTGCTGGAGATCCCACTTCTGACACCACTTGTCCCGGGTTGTGGCAGGACGGAGAGGGAGGAGGAGAAGGGGATGTAGATATAGAGTCCGAGACCTTGAAGAAGGTTTTAAGTGAAGGCTTTATTTTTATTTACGACTTTCGCCTTCGGCTGGTGATTCTCTCTCGAGCAAAGGCGGCAGGGTCGATGGCAGGTTTCCGTAATGACTCCAGCTTGCGATCCGGTCAGGTATCCGCTTGTCCCCAATTTTCCGGTTGCAGCCGCCATGAGGAAAGGAGAGAGAGAGACGAATTAGTGGAGGGTTTGGGACTCAGATAAAGCAAGGGCCGGGAGTGAGGGTAACCTAGTGCAATGGTGAGTTTATACAGCCGAAGTGTAGAAGTGCTCGTGCGAGGAAAAGGGGAGAGGGTCTGAGGACTGTACACGGGGCTATACATATATACTGGCTACTCCGTAGGTTGGACCCGACGTCCCACCCAGCCCGCCACTCTGCCCCGTACCTGTTGGAGCCACGCTCCTCCCGTGGGAGCGTGGTGGGGCGACACGTGGAAACGGTGGCCTCCTGGCTTCTCCGACTTCCCTCTGGTCTTCAGGGCTTGTTCCGAGCGGTCCTTCTCGTCCTCACTCTGCTCTACGTTGGGGTAAACGCCGTCCGTCGCTTCCTGGGTTCCGTCCCCTTTTGACGTCGGGACGCTCAGTAGGGGCGGGGTCTCGTCCATTGTATACTCGCACTTAAAGGGATCAGGCACCTCCACCTCTGCGTCTTGCCACCAGTGTTTGGGGTCTCGCACTGCCCACACGTCCTGAGGGCCTGATTCGGGCTGCTGTAGGGAGGGAAGGGAAGCAGGTAAAAGCGGGGTGGCGGACCACCAGTCCAGTTCCGGTGACTGTTCCTCCACCGGGGGACCCGCCCCGTCACAATAAGATTGAGCAAAGTATAGCAGATCAGCACAATATTATACAATCTGTTCAAAATCAAAGTTTTGCTGTGTCAGCCCCTTCTGCTTTAAATAAAGAACTCCCGACGGTAAATAATGTCTGAAACCCCTCGCCCTCGAATTAACTGTGTACCTGCTGTTTCTGATGGGAGTCTTAGTTGCCCAGAAGGGTTGAACGACAAGGCTCCAGGTCGTTTGACAACAGATGGAGCTCAGGCAACAAAGCAGCATGGTGCAGTTCTTAGTGTAGTGGAAAAGAACGGGGGCATGTTGTAGGGGTATACCAATGATGTACAGCAGTAATTACCTGCAATTGATTTACCGCCGCAGTCAACATCGTTGGTGGCTATCTTAGGGAATGTGCCTTCTCTCCCAATGGGCACAAAGGAGGATTTTTTTCAGCTTAAAAATAAGGTTACTCATTGGTTGTCCTGTAATACTGAAGCTGGCCCTGCGATTGCACGCAATATTATTATGTTCCGTCGAGTTGCTTGGCTTGGAAACTCTAGGAAAACAAGGGAGGGGGACCGTATTGTTGTGAATTTTAATAACCCTTTGTCCGTAGAGGGAATCTTTTGGGAGGTAAATGCTAGCCCAGCGAAAAGGGGCCAAGGTATTGAGATACTACCATTGGGATACTTTTATAAAGTGCTGAATCCGAGACAGATTAATTTTAATTCAGCACAGCATACCTGGCCTCAAGCGTTGGGGAAGACGCCTAGGACCGGGTCATTTAACCCTTGGGTAGAAAGGCATAATCTACAGAGGGATTGTTATCTCTCTTCTATCGTACAGGGGCCAAATAGATTCACAGCTCTGTCAGGGTTGAATGACTGTGATTGACTGAGTAATAGCCCAGAGCTCTTAGAATCAATGATCCAGATACCTGCATCCGTTGACACTTAATTCTCCCGATGCAGGTTATCTGGACAAAACACTACCAGAGATACCATCTGCTGCGTTATTGGAGGCCATAACTGGTGCAGGGCCAATAGCTCAGGAGCAGCGAGTAATATCAATTCCCGTGCTATTGGAGGATCTATCTAATGTACCTCCAGGGGCCCGACCCAACATAGAAGACTATAATGTCCTATCTTGGAATATTGCTGGGCAGGCGGAGAAGATTGTAGACCCACTATGGGTACAGTTCATCAGGAATTTTTCGTGATTTGTCTCAGGAGACTTGGATGGTGAGCTGCAACCTATTTTTGGAGGGGTATAAAGCTTTTTTTGTCCCAGCATTTCCAGCAAGTAGTGGAAGAGCTATGGGTGGTTTGGTTATTTTTACATCCCTGGCTCTGAAATGTAGGATTAAGGATATCTCCTCTGCCCATAGCGATTTCCAAGCGATTGTTTTAAGGCAAGGAAACTCTAGTCTTTGTTTGATTAATTTCTACAATGCAGTACACAGACAGGGGGGTTGTAAGATAATCCAATTGAACAGCTTTGTCAAACAGTATTGTGCCCCCTTTAGAAATAACCTGATGATAGCTGTTGGACCCGGCCTCGGGGCGTGGTCCCACTTCTCCCGCCTGGCGGGCCCCGGACAGCATCGACCCCTGTCCCCCGGCCTAAAGCTATCCCCTCCAACCTTCACGAGAGCCGCCACCCCTGGCGACCCCCGGCTCTCCCCCTTAGGAGCCCGGAGACCCCTACTCGCCCACTCGGCTGATCCGACCCCAATCCCGGGCCACCATTTCAGGCCCCGACTCCATCTTGGACCCTCCACGTCCGGACCGCGTGGCCTTGGCCCGACCTCGGCCACAGCCCCCGCGAAGCCCCGACATCAAGGCACCAAGATCCAACCAGGTGGTAAAGCGGCCACTTGACGGATCCAGGAGGAGGGGAGTTTCGATGGGCCTCCAGGTCCCCGGACGCCTGGTTTCGATCGCCCTCTGGCCTCCCTGGGCGCTGGCTCCAACTCCCTGCTGGGTGTCTGGACGCTCTCATCCCGGCCCCTCTGACCCCCAGGCGCAAGGGTCCGGACATCAAAGGACTCCAGACCTATATCTGGGGCAGCTCTGGAATGGGTCAGCAGTTGTATCCTGGAGTCGAGAGCCCTGCTGACGCTGTCGCGGCTGACCCTGAGAAGAACTTGCTACTTTGAACCCTGAATCTCTGGAGCCTGCTGGCGCTGCCGTGGCCCAACCTCGCTGAAACCATCTTCGGAGCCTGCTGCCGCGGCCCAACCTCGCTGAAACCATCTTTGGAGTCCTGCTGGCTCTGCCGCAGCCCAACCTCGCTGAAACCACCTTTGGAGTCCTGCTGGCACTGCCGCGGCCCAACCTCGCTGAAACTATCTTTGGAGCCTGCTGGCGCTGCCGCGGCCCAACCTCGCTGAAACCATCTTCGGGTCCTGCTGGCGCTGCCGCGGCCCAACCTCGCTGAAACCATCTTCGGAGCCTGCTGGCGCTGCCGCGGTCTGACCTCGCGGAACCCCCCAGCTCGAGGATTGAGAGCTGAGCGTAGGGTACCCCTGTGCCCGACTGGTACCAAGACTGTCCCGCTACCCTTTTCCCCCAGTTACCGAGACACTAAGGATCCCTCGATCCGTTTTTACATATTGCCGAAAGAACCAATCGTTATTGCTGATAAAGATTCTAAGAAGTTACCCTCTTGTGTGGTGTCCCTTTGTAGTGGTGTGATTGCTCTGCTGTTACGATTCTAGGAGGGGAGCCTCGCCAAGGAGGCCTCTCGACGGCGCTCGGCCAAATTCCATAAGGGGAAGTGGGTCTCGAGGGGGTCAGTCAGACATCTTCTGTCTCCCCGGGGATCGCCTTTCTAACATTGGTGGCAGGCGGTGCGATACGAGCCGACGCAAATCGTACAACGAGTGACTCACCCACTACTGACAGAAACACACCACAACCATGACAATCAAAGAAACCAGACCGACCGCAGAGTTCCAGAAGGAACGGTTGGAAGAATATAACCACAAAGAATTGAAACAATTCTGCAAGGACCTGGGCATCGCTACCACTGGACTAAGCACCAAGGAGGAGTTCAAGCAGGCCCTACAAACATGGGTGGAGGCAGGAGCAACGCCACCCCAGAGCGAAGACAACACCGTTCCGAACATGCACCCGGAGACCGACGCAACCCCAGCGGGGGAAAGACCTACGAACATAGACACGGGCCTCTCCCACGAAGACGCCCGAGAGCGAGAAAGGAGCCGGCTCCACGAATTGGAGCTCGCCCGACTCCGTCTGGACGGAGAACTACAGCTGGCCGAGAAAAAGATAGCCCTTGAGCAACTACGGCTGCAAGGAGACCTAGAGGAGAAACGAAGGCAGAGAGACTTGGAGGAGAAGAAGCTCACGTTCGAGCACGAGCGTGGCTTAAAAGAACTTGAGATCAAGGCCAAGACGGGGGAGGCCAGCGCCTCCGGGAATCGGAGCCCACCTCCTCCTGCGGACACGAAGGTCCACATCCCCAAAGATGTCGTCAAGGAATATTATAAAAACGACGACATCCAGTAGTGGTTTAAGGCCTACGAGGTAGCCATGGCCTCTCATCGAATACCCCAGAAAGACTGGGGTGCCGGCTTGTGGGGGAAGTTAGTCAACGAAGGGAGAGACGCCCTGCTAGAGCTCCCAGATGCAGAGATGACCTCTTATGAACACATGAAAGCCGCCCTCCTTACTCGCTATGGACTCACCCCCGAGATGTACCGACAGCGATTCCGAGACTGTAAAAAACTCCCCGGTACTACATGGGTGGAGTACGTGAACTTCTATAGTAGAGCCCTAGAGGGATGGATCAAAGGCAGCCGGGTCACCACCTATGAGCAACTGTTCAACCTCATTGTATGGGAGCACCTCTCCAACAACTGTTTTATCGAACTCCGGCAGCATCTCCTCGACAGCAAACTGACCGAGCCACGTAAACTCGCCGTCGAGGCCGATCGATGGGTGAGCACCCGGGTCCCCCGGAGCCCGATGGGAGACTACGGCCGAGGTTCCCCGGGAAACCACTGCCCGCGAGGCGGCGGGTGGGGCCCGAACAGGAACCGCGACTCCCCCACGGGGCCGCCCCCGACCTCCACTTCACCATCCCTGGCCAGAAGAGGGCCCCCCCCAGCACGGCCGGGGCCCCGCCCAAACGTTACCTGCCACAGATGCCAGCGGCACGGTCATTATGCCAATGACCCCCTCTGCCCGATGAACCAACGACCCGGCACCACCGGTCCTCCAAGCCTCCAGATCGCCGCCCTGGGAGAAGAAAAGGGCGAAGAAGAGGACTATGACCCCGACCAGGCCGAGTGGGAGCCCGCCCCTATGTCCCTGGTATGTCTGGGCGAAAGAGACATGATCCCCCGGGCCCGATCCCGGGCAACACTCAGAAGTACCGCCAGTGGGTCACCATTAATGGGCGCCAGACCGAGGCCCTTCGCGACACCGGAGCCAGCGTGACGGCGGTCCGATGCCACTTGGTGACCCCTGACCAGATCCTGCCCAATGTGCTGTGCCCCGTACGGTCGGCGGACAATTCCGAAAGCCTGTGCCAGATGGCCCGTTTCCCCTTCGAGTGGGGAGGGGTGTCGGGCATGCTGAAAGTGACCGTCCGGGACGATGCCCCCGTGGACTGCCTCCTAGAAAGTTCCCCCTGGGACGGCGTCGAACGGAGAGAGCATCTGGGGATGCTAGGCCTTCCCGAGTGGGCCTGCGCGACCACCCGATCCATGGCCGCCCGGGCCACCACCCCGACAGAAGCCGCCCCGACTGAAGACCCAGAGTGGCCCGCACCTCCGCCGCCCGCCGTATCCGAAGACAACGACCCAGAACCCGACCCACTGGGGCCCAACAGTGAAGAAATTGCTGAGCTTGGCAACCTCCCGGAACTAGCCAATGGCGCCAAGAAGGTGGCCCCACACGAGAACAGTTCCGGCAAGAACAGAAAACCTGTCCCTCCCTCGAGGGAATCTGACAGAAACCGCCACTCAAGCCGTCGGAGACCCCTCGGGGTCCCACTGGGTCTATTGGGACCACAATCTCCTCTACAGTGAACAAAAGATTGCCGAACTGGGGGCCGGCCGGGTGCTGGTGGTCCCCCTCCGATTCAGAGACTTCCTCCTGAACCTGGCACACGACGTGCCCCTCGCCGGGCACCTGGGGCAGGACAAAACATACAGCCGCCTGGTGACCCATTTCTACTGGCCAAAAATGAAAAATTATGTGAACAATCACTGCCGGACTTGCCCCACCTGCCAAGCCAGCGTGAAGAGTGGAGGGAAGCACAAAGCCCCCCTCCAACCCTTTCCAGTCGTCAGCACCCCCTTCGAGCGGGTGGGAATAGACATGGTGGGGCCTCTGGAGCCCCGCACCTCCCAAGGACACCGGTTTATTCTCGTCCTGGTGGACCATGCCACCCACTATCCCGAAGCCATCCCTCTCCGAACTGTGACGGCCCCCGTGGTGGGCCGGGCGCTGATGGGGATCTTCTCCCGAGTGGGCTTCCCCCGAGAAGTCGTCAGTGACCGGGGTACGAACTTCATCTCCCGATACATGAAATCCCTGTGGCACCAGTGCGGGGTCACGTATAAGTTTACGACCCCCTACCACCCCCAAGGGAATGGGTTGGTGGAACGTTTCAATAGAACTCTCAAAGGGATGATCATGGGCCTGGAGGAGCCATTGCGTCGCCAATGGGACGTGCTGCTGCCCTGCCTCCTCTTCGCCTATCGGGAGGTCCCTCAGAAGTCCCTGGGATTCAGCCCCTTCGAACTATTGTACGGACACCCCGTCCGGGGTCCCCTCAGCCTAGTCAAAGAAGGCTGGGAGGTCCCAGTCCAAGATGCTCCCCCCGACGTCTACCGGTACCTCCTGACCCTCTGAAATCAGACTCGGAAGTTCCGGGAATTTGCAGAAGCCAACCTCGAGGCCAGCCAAGAGGAGATGAAACGCTGGTATGACCAAAACGCCTCTTCCATTGAGTTCGAGCCGGGCTAACAGGTCTGGGTAATGTCCCCGGTCGAACCCTGTGCCCTCCAGGACAAGTGGATGGGGCCCTTCAAGGTGGTGGAGCGCAAGAGCCCTGTCACTTACCTGGTGGACATGGAGTCCCCCAGGAACCCCCTCAGGGTCCTCCACTCCAACCGGCTCAAACCGCACTTTGTCCGAACGGAGCTTAGCCTGCTGATGGCTACCGATGGTGGGGCCGAAGACGACTCCGAGCCCCTACCGGACCTCCTGAGCACCTCCGAAAAAGACGGCTCCATCGAGGGGGTCACCCTCTCCTCCGCCCTGACCCCAGAACAGCGCCAGGATTGCCGGAAATTGTTGGGTCAATTCGCAGACTTGTTTTCCCTCACCCCCGGAGTCACCCAGTGGTGCGTCCACGATGTCGACACCGGGGACAGCCCGCCTGTGCGACACCGGGCCTACAGAGTTCCCGACCGAGTTCGGACCTGCATCCAAGCGGAGGTCTCCAAGATGCTGGCCCTGGGGGTAGTCGAACCCTCCGACAGTCCGTGGGCCAGTCCAGTCGTCCTGGTTCCAAAAGCCGCCGCCCCTGGCGCCACTCCCGAACTGCGATTTTGTGTCGACTACCGGGGATTGAACGCCGTCACCCGGACTGATGCACACCCCATTCCCCGGGCCGATGAACTGATCGACCGCCTGGGGATGGCCCGCTTCCTGAGCACCTTCGACCTAACCTCCGGCTACTGGCAGATCGGATTCTCTCCGGGCGCCCAAGAGCGCTCCGCTTTCTCGACCCCTGATGGCCACTACCACTTCAGGGTAATGCCCTTCGGGTTGAAGAACGCCCCCGCAACCTTCCAGAGGCTGGTGAATCAGGTATTGGCAGGGCTAGAAGGGTTCGCATACCTGGACGATATTGCGGTATACAGCCTCCACTGGGCCGAGCACCTCAAACACCTCTGGGAGGTCCTGACGGCCCTCCGACGGGCCGGACTGACAATCAAAGCAAGCAAATGCCAGATAGGCCAAGGTTCCGTGACCTATCTGGGACACCAAGTGGGGAGCGGCCATGTGGCTCCCCTTCAACCCAAGATCGACGCCATCATGGCCTCGGAGCCCCTGGTCACCCAGACAGCAGTCAGAGCCTTCCTGGGGCTCACTGGGTATTACCGGTGCTTCGTGAAGGACTATGGGAGCATTGTTGGCCCCCTCACCGAACTCACTTCCAAGAAGCAGCCCCAGAAGGTGCACTGGACCACCGAGTGTCAGGCCGCCTTTGAGACTCTGAAAACAGCGATGTGTACCGCCCCCGTGCTCCAAGCCCCTGACTACAGCCGGGAATTCGTGGTCCAGACAGATGCCTCAGAGCACGGTGTCGGGGCGGTCCTTTCCCAACTCAACGCCGAAGGAGTTGATCAACCTGTGGCCTTCATCAGCCGACGTCTGCTGGGCCGAGAACAACGCTGGAGCACCATTGAACGAGAGGCCTTCCCCGTAGTGTGGGCCCTCAAGAAACTCCGACCCTATCTCTTCGGCACCCACTTCCGGGTGCAGACTGACCACCGACCCTTGCGGTGGTTGATGCAAATGCGAGGGGAAAACCCAAAGTTGCTGCGATGGTCCATCTCCCTCCAAGGGATGGACTTCATTGTGGAACATCGCCCCGGCAACGACCACGCCAACGCCGACGGCCTGTCCCACTTCTTCCGCCTCGACGAGGAGAACCCCCAAGAAGATGGGTGACTCTCCCCGCCTTCAGCTGGGGGGGCGACGTGTGTTGGACCCGGCCTCGTGGCGTGGTCCCACTTCTCCCGCCTGGCGGGCCCCGGACAGCATCGACCCCTGTCCCCCAGCCTAAAGCTATCCCCTCCAACCTTCATGAGAGCCGCCACCCCTGGCGACCCCCGGCTCTCCCCCTTAGGAGCCCGGAGACCCCTACTCGCCCCACTCTGCGGATCCGACCGCAATCCCGGGCCACCATTTCAGGCCCCGACTCCATCTTGGACCCTCCACGTCCGGACCGCGTGGCCTCGGCCCGACCTCGGCCACAGCCCCCACAAAGCCCCGACATTGAGGCACCAAGATCCAACCAGGTGGTAAAGTGGCCACTTGACGGATCCAGGAGGAGGGGAGTTTCGATGGGCCTCCAGCCGTCCCCGGATGCCTGGTTTTGATCGCCCTCCGGCCTCCCTGGGCGCTGGCTCCACCCCCCTGCTGGGTGTCTGGACGCTCTCATCCCGGCCCCTCTGACCCTCAGGCGCGAGGGTCCGGACATCAAAGGACTCCAGACCTATATCTGGGGCAGCTCTGGAATGGGTCAGCAGTTGTATCCTGGAGTCGAGAGCCCTGCTGACACTGTCGCGGCGACCCTGAGAAGAACTCGCTACTTTGAACCCTGAACCTCTGGAGCCTGCTGGCGCTGCTGTGGCCCAACCTCGCTGAAACCATCTTCGGAGCCTGCTGGCGCTGCCGCGGCCCAACCTCGCTGAAACCATCTTTGGAGTCCTGCTGGCTCTGCCGCGGCCCAACCTCACTGAAACCACCTTTGGAGTCCTGCTGGCGCTGCCGCGGCCCAACCTCGCTGAAACTATCTTTGGAGCCTGCTGGCGCTGCTGCGGCCCAACCTCGCTGAAACCATCTTCGGGTCCTGCTGGCGCTGCCGCGGCCCAACCTCGCTGAAACCATCTTCGGAGCCTGCTGGCGCTGCCGCGGCCCGACCTCGCGGAACCCCCCAGCTCGAGGATTGAGAGCTGAGCGTAGGGTACCCCTGTGCCCGACTGGTACCAAGACTGTCCCGCTACCCTTTTCCCCCAGTTACCGAGACACTAAGGATCCCTCGATCCGTTTGTACATATTGCCGAAAGAACCAATCGTTATTGCTGATAAAGATTCTAAGAAGTTACCCTCTTGTGTGGTGTCCCTTTGTAGTGGTGTGATTGCTCTGCTGTTACGATTCTAGGAGGGGAGCCTCGCCAAGGAGGCCTCTCGACGGCGCTCGGCCAAATTCCATAAGGGGAAGTGGGTCTCGGGGGGGTCAGTCAGACATCTTCTGTCTCCCCGGTGATCGCCTTTCTAACAATAGCAGGCGACTTCAAGTCCACGCATATGGGGACCTTGAATGGACTAGCTGCGCAAGGATCCGGGGTCTTCACTTTGAGCATTCGCCACGGGGAGACACACTTAACGATCTGCTTGACGAATATGATCTGTTTTCTTCCATGTGTTTTGTAGCATCAACTAGTAAACAGATGGTTCGGTCTTTTAAAGGTCGTAATGGTGGATCTTTTATAGATCATATTCTGATATCTACAAGTATTCAGCACCTCTTATTAGGATTTATAATATTAGAGAGTGCCTTCAGCGACCACAATCCTGTGTGGGTGCATTTGGGAGGCAGAATATTGACAAGGCAAGACAGGGTGCTAGAATCAGGCACTTTGAAGCTTACTGATGGTAGGCGCCGCCTTAAATGGGCCCAAGTAACTCCATCCCTTTTTCACGAAAAGGTTTGTGAATCTTGTGCGGCAGAACTTATATACTGTGTGGAACCTGATTCTACTGCCAAGGGTATTCTAAATGCTTTTAAAGGGATTGTTTCCAAGGTGGGGGCATTGTTATCAGTCCCGGTACAAAGAAGGCTGGATGACGACCCTAAGTGGTTTGATACATTATGCTCCAAAGCAGCTAGAGAATTAATGGCCGCTTTGAAAGCGAATCCCAGGAATCAATCTCAGATTCGTACCCTTCTTATGAATTATAAAAAGATATTGGCTAATCGTAAGTCGGAACTGAAGGAGGTTACTTGGCGGGAACTCTTAGATCCTTCCACATTACGTAGCAGTTCTAGATTCTGGAGCATTGTTAATAGTCCGCTCTTTGAAAGGGACAGAGCTGAGGATTTGGGCACTAACATAACAGAAGTGGAATGGGTGTCTCACTTCAGTTGTATTTTTAAAAGTGCCTCAACCTTACCCCGGTTGCAACCGAGATTCCAGGAAAATTACGCGGTTGTTTTCACTCGAAGAGAAGTGGAGGAAGGTATTGTTAGTCTCTCGTGTAATAAGGCACCTGGCCCGGACGGCATTCCACCGGACCTTTTTAAATCTAATCCCTCTCTCTGGGCATCGATTCTGGTGGCAGTGCTTAATGCTGAGGTGAAGGAAGGGTGTCCAGAGACATGGGGTATCTCCAAAATCGTACCTGTTTTTAAAAAGGGTGATCGCAATAGCACTATGAATTATAGACCGATTTCCCTTATCGACTCCGTGGTTAAGGTTGTCGGTGGAGTCGTTTTAAATAGATTGGCGGCCTGGACGGAAGAAAATAAGATCCTTTCTGATATTCAGTATGGGTTCCGCCCAGGTCACTTTACCATGGCGCAATGCCTTAACCTCTATCTGATCCTCGGAAAGTACACTGTTGCCCACCAGGGGACAATCTACATGGCCTTCATGGATCTCTCCTCCTCTTTTGACTGTGTCGATCGGAGGAAGATGTGGCAGTCCATGAGGGCCATGGGGGTGGAGGCAAATTTGGTGGACTTTCTGATGGATTTGCACAAAGACACCAAGGAAAACATCAGATTCGCCCAGGACCTGAGGGTCTCTAGGGACTTTAGTTCAGAAAGGGGTGTACGGCAGGGGTGCATCCTAGCCCCGTTTCTTTTTAACCTTTATATCAATGATTTAGATAAGATCTTGAGAGAAACGGAGGTTGACTTCCCATTTGTGGGATGCAGGGGACTGCCCATCTTGCTTTATGCAGACGATGCAGTTCTCGTGGCTCGTACCCCAAAAAGCTTACAGATTTTGCTCGACACCTTTCGTAGGTTTATGGCCGAACGTGATCGGGCCATAAACAATTCTAAATCCTACGTAATGCAAGTCGGGTGGTGCCCTAGGAAGCAGTACTCCTTTATGGTGAACGGAGAAAAAGTACCTATAACATCAACTTTCTCCTACCTGGGTGTCTTATTGGATGACCGCCTGGACCTGGGTCCTCTACTTAGGAAGAAAAGGGGGGAAGTGTCTAGGACTAATGCAGTGATTTTTAACTTCGCTACAAAAATGGGCAAGCGCCCGATAGCGGCGATGATAAAAATGTATCAAGCAAAGAGTGTAGCGACTGCCAGTTATGGTAGCGAATTGTGGGGATATTTAGGTCTGGAGGGTATTCAGGTGGTAGAAAATAACTTTTTAAAACAGCTGTTGGGGGTTCCTAAAGGGACCTCGAGCTTAATAGTTCATGAAGAGACTGGGCTAACATTTATTGGTGATATTCTGACTATGCACCCATTGCTTTTTTGGCTCAATTGTTGGCTGAACGAGGATCTGGGCCTTACTCAAGAGTTAATTAAAGACATTTTGAGCCTGGAGCACATGATTGAAATATCTTGGTTAAAATACCTAAAGGGCTGCTTTGGAGAGTTGGGACGTCCGGACCTTTTTTTAAGACCTGATTGTATCACTAGATCAGATGTGGCCTTTGTGTAGCAATCTTTTATTTTGCAAAAAAACCTAAAAAGAGATGGGATGGAATTGTCTAAAAATAGCATCCGTAAGTACGTGATGCTCAAGTCCACTCCAGATATGGAGCCATACCTGTCGTGGCCTTTGTCAGCTCACGAGCAGTTTTTACTAACTAGGTTCCGACTGGATTATTTCCATCTTTTACTTGCCGTACCGAAGGGGTGTCACAAAGGACAAGTGTTAGCACCATGTGGCTGCGACAGTTTGTCTCCACAGGATCTGTTGCACTTTGTGTTTTTTTGTAGTATTTATGATGCCCCTCGGAGGCTCTTTTTAAAATCAATTCTAAAAAAGTTAAATTTTAGTCAGGTTCGCCCCGCTCTCTATTTTGTGCAATTATTAAAGCCAGAATTTATCCCATTTGTGGTTGGTTTTCTGAAATCTTCCTTAAGGTATAGATACTATGTGGATTCCTAAATATTGGTTGATGTATTTTATGAAGTGACTTTTTAAAACTTTGACGATGTTGTGTTCATAATTCTTCTTTTTTAAATGTGTTGTATGTATTGGGATATTTGTTTAATATGTCTGGATATGTATATTTGTGCTTTTTATATTTTTAAGAATTAATTGCAAACTTTTATGGTTTTCTAATATGTAATCCGAATAAAGTATTTTGAACTTGAACTTGACTCCAGTGTGCTCTTCTTTGCTGCCTCCTAACTGGTTTGCACAGGCTATATGCCACTTCCACAGTTTCCTTACAGTTTCATTGTTAATCTGTTGTTTGGGAAACCTTTTTTTTGTTTCCTTCTTCAGCTCTTGTTCTAATGTCCTTGTTTCTGCCCCTGTTTTTGAAGTTTCGCTTTACTTTCTCTAAGCACTCACCCAACTGAAAATCGTGTGCGAGCATTCTGCATTTCTGTTCATGGACACCAGCTTCATGCGATTCATGGTTTTTTGGGGGGTGGGGCTTTAGAATTGGCTTGAGTTTGTGTTGTTTATTTTTTGGCGGGCTTGAAATGGCATTCCTATCAGTGTTTGGTGTTTGGGTTTATTTTGAGATGGTGTTTAAATAATTTTTTGCCTAGAAAAGAGATTTATATGTTCGTACATGGTACCGTTCTGTTTCTTTTGAGGTCACGTTGAAATACTTTTGGTGCCTCAAAAAGCATTAAAACACTCCGATCACGCGCGCACTCAGCAGTCTCACAGGGGCAAAAGAGCAGACCGACTTAAGTGCTCCCGATCATCGTGCATTCAATCGTCATCCCGGAGCCAAGCAGGCATCCACTTCTGTGCTCCCTCATTGTTTAATCTTGCCGCTGCTCTTATGAGATGTACGTTTGAAGGAGGAGCAATCACAGTTCACTTGATTCTCCCTGCAGTCATAATTGCCATCTTGACTTTGGTAAGAATTACACTGGTTTCTACTTCTTGAGTTTGCATCTTGGATTTACGGCACTTTAAGTTTGCTGCATGTTTTGAAACACAAATTCAGATAACAATTTAATGAACTCTGCTGCTTCTGTAAGCATGCTTTTGGGAGGAGAGGGCACAAAAAATGGGATGCTGCTTGACTCTATACTGTTACTAATTAGTGGTTTCAGACTTATGATTTTTCCCTTGTAGTGGCCAAGGGTTTTGAATATCCTTATCACTTACACATGCATACAGGGTTTCTTTTAAGACCGTTTTTCCTGGACAAGCTACTACCGCCAGGGTCTCGGGTCCCATAGGGGCGGCAGTGAGGAAACAGCAGTGTATGGAGGCGGTCATGGTATCTGCACTGCCATTGGGATTACAACCTTCCTTCCTGCCGACCTTTTCATGGCAGTGATCCTGCCATGGAAGGTCATCAGAAAGGAAGGTAAGGGACCCCCAAACAAGACCCCTGGGCGATTCGGCCCAGAGGGAACAGTGGGTTTGGGCACATGTTGTGTCTGCACTGTTGTGCACTCACTGTGTTATGCATGACATGTTGCATGGCAACAGGGCGCCCAACATGATTCAGGCGCAGCATTGCCTTTAGGCTCACTCATTGAGCCGAAGCATGCGGCTGCCACAAGACCACCGCGGGTACACCGCTATCCCCTTAGCGAACTCGTGATGTGGCGGTCGGGAAGCCGCTGGCTTGGCTGTGTTCTCCAGACCACTGAGACGGTGGGCAGGAAGGCTGCCCGCCCCCATTGTAATCGGACCCTAACTCCTAGCTTTCACCTCAGAGATGCAATAATGCTGTTCTTATGTATCAGCAATGAGATGCAGGAACTGCTTAATCTGAAATGCGAACTCTAGTCACTAGCTCCACAAGCATTGCTATATTCAGCAATGACTACTTTCAGAGAGAAGTCAAGAGGGTGCAAACCTTAACAGAACAGCAAGGTATGGATGCAGCACTTAAATGCAGTAGTTATAATGGAGGGGACAGGGTGGTACTGGTGGAAGTGGTGCAGAGTGTTGCTGGAGGAACAATGCAACAAACATCTGTTATTCAGTGCCTACATACCCGTAGTGGTGAACGTGCGCTTTACAAATACACATGTTATGTTATGTTATGGTAAACTAACAAAAAACAAAAGACTGGGACTTGTAAATATGGGAAATACTGAAGGTACACATCTTGAAGCGCTGTGTTGATCTTAACTGTGTTGAGTTTAACTGTGCAATAACAGCTGCTTTAAAGGCATGGACGTCATTTAGGGGTCGCCAGGGGTCACAGCTGTGCTTGCTCTTTGCTACTCCTGGCATTGCTCTTGAGACCTTGTGACTCTGATTGCAAAAGTATATTAATAACACACAAACCTAGGGGTCTAGAAAAGAGGAAAAGAGGAACCTCTACAACAAACAATCAGATAACTGGATGTCTAAATTAGTACCTCCAGATGCTGTCTAGACTCACTAGTTCTGACTCTAGGACATTGAAATCACAAGAGTAAACCAATAGTGATTGTGTTGGAAACACATTGCAAAAGTATAGCCATGAATAAAAACATGCATTATCAATGCAATCGGACTTGCATTTGTGAAAGTGAGAGCTCTTGGCTTTGAAAATTACCATATATTTTACTTTCGTATTTTGTATGCAGTGAAGTAATGATATTTGCATAGCGCTGTTGCCATTTGTATGACCTCGCACTGTTTGAGAACCAGAAAATGAGAAATAGGTAATGAGGTAGGGGAGACAAGAGTAATATGCTGAAACATATTACTGGAAAAAGCAAACACTCATAGGTAATGCAAGATTAAGAAAAGCATGTGAAATGTAAGCAGGAACAACATGGTTTCTTTAATGATTTTAGACTTACTATTCAGAAATCAATGAGTGTTTTTGCCTGAAAATTGAAGGACATGACTACAGGGCTCGGAAGGAAACCGTTTCAATGTCCATTGCTTATATCCTAACAAAACATAAGCAGTATGGTTTAAAAATACCACATCCGTGAACACGGAGGTGCACATTTTCCAAACTAAAATAGGGAAAACAGCTTTACATGGATCACATTAAGGGGCAGATTTATGTCGGACTTGCGGCACGTTTATGCCGCCGGTGCGTCACGCAACAGCGGCGTAAACGTGGCGCATCCCTGCGACCCATTTACAATGTGATGCATCTAGGCAGATGCGTCACGTTGTAAAGCCCTGCGCCACCTGTGGGCGTTCCGGCGCAGGGTGGGCGTTCCGGGGCAGGTGCGCCTCGCAAAAGTGCCTGTGTGAAATCTACAAGATTTCACGCAGGCACTTTTAGGCCAATGCTGCGTCAAAACCCTGCGCCTGCTTTAAGCAGGCGTAAGGCTTGATGCAGCATTGGACAGATAGGGCCCCCCAGGACATTGCTGGAGCTGCGTCGCGCTTGTGACGCAACTCCAGCAATGCGCCGCCTTTACGGCACAGATGCGTCACTCATCTGTGCCGTTTTTGCCCCATGGTGCGCCGCATTGTAAATGCGACGTACCATGCGTGGCGGAGCTGCGGCGCACAATAACTGGCGCATCCCTGGGGATGCGCCAGTTATTGTAAATCTGCCCCTAAAGGTTTTCCACTGTATATATCAACCAGGTATTGCAGTATCTCCAGAAATGGTGCACTTTTCCACCTGTGGAAAACAATGTTGTTCAAACAAAGACGAGACACGAAAGTAGTGCTTTACTGGCAAACTCTGTAAAATGGCTCAAATGTGTGTGGTTGTGAATAAAACCAATCTGGCCACTTTGCGACCACTCTGTCTTGCTTTATTTAGTTTTTTAAAAAATGTTTCTTATTTTGAACCTTTTTTTTTCCTCTCCATCCCGAGGCTGCACTATAGAATAGAAAAACGTCAGAAAAAAATGCATTTGTAGCCAAAGCTTTTCTTTCTTTGTTGGATCCTTTTCACAGAGGATTAAATAAAGAAAAGGAGAGGTTAAGAGCCATTTGTTGAAGTCATGGTTTTCAGCAAGTGAGGAGGAACAAGTCAGAGACAGAAAGAAAGGGAATAAGAGGAAGAGGAAGAATGAAAGAGAGGGGGGCAGCTGCCAGCAGCAGAGCAGGAGAAATGAACAGTGTAGGGAGGCGGGTGGTGTGAGATGAGTGTGGTGAGGGAGAGGTGTTCATCATAGTCCGAAGGAGGCTTATACATGGTGGCGAGGCAGATAAATCTATGGGATCGGTTGCATTTATTGAGAGTTGACCAAAGACGTGTCGAGGAACAAACCTACTGCCATCAACTAAGCATGGAACCGTGTTACCGTCCAAAGCATGAAGCGCAGTGTCCATGAAGCGGGCACAGTGCTGATACATGAGCCGAAGGAAACCAAAAACAAACAAAAAGTGTGAGCACGAAGGAACATACATTAAACAAAGATTAAGACCACACATAACAGGGGCAGTCAGCTGGGAGGGTCCGAAACTCCAAAAGGTGGGACTAATTAAGTATATCCACCAAACAAAAGCAGGCACTTAGAAAGGGCACTAACAGGGCGTCAATAGAAAACATGGGAGGTACTTTAAGCTTATATCCTGGATACAGTATGCCTCGCAGACCAGCTCATGCGCTACCTAGGCTCGACCTAAAAAAAATATAATCTTTTATGAAACGTTACAACTTAGGCAGCATCTTTATATAAAATATATCTACGCTAGCTCTCACTACCTCCTAAAAATCAAAGCCTAAACAGTAGCTCCATGACATGCAGTGCCCTTACAGCATTGCATGGTTTCTGTGTTTGCAAGGAAATCTGCATTTCGTGTCTCGAGCATCGCCTAACTTCTCATGAGTCCAGCAACCTGGAGAAATGGCCTGGCAGATTGCATCTTGAATCTGAACAGAAGAGTATACATTTCTAACTAAGGCTCAGAAAGTTGATGCAAGGAATGACTTCCAACTAGCAATACTAAAACCACAACAGCAAGTGTGTGTGTGCATGAGTGAGTAAACAAAATGTAGCTAGGTCATGCCTTGGACTAAGCTACTGGAAGTATCACTTTACTCAGGAGCTTTTGCGAGTGGAAGCGTGCATGCTACACATAGGAGGCAAAGTTGAGCAGGTTCTTTTAATTATACAAATATTAATAAGAATGCTGCACTGTTTTTTACATGGACTCAACACGTGCAGATGGGCTATTCTCCCATGAAGCCATGTGATTGGCTTGGACAGGGATACACTGCATTAATTCACAGCCCACACATCTCATGATTTATTATACTTCAGACTGTTTCTAGGAAGATATTTGTTCTACCATTGTGTATGTACTACATACAATATGATAAACACCTATTTTTGAGAAGGCAAATATATATCATACCCACATTTCAGAAGCAAAAAAAGAAAGAAATAAAGCACTTTACCAATGTGCCATAACACAAGATGGAGGTGGTATATAATATTTAGTTCCTATAGAGCCATGTGCACATTCGTCTGTAAGTGGCTCTCAAATGGATTCCTTAGCTACAGGTAACCTGATTTCCCCAGTTTGAGTTTTTGGTTTACTAATGTATTCAATTTTCAAAGGTGCAGAACAGTAGTAACCTAAGCAGGACTCATTTAATTTTTTTTCTACAGATGGTCTCCAAATTTGACAGTAATCATTAAAACTTTGCTTGCAATGACTTCATGCTGCTCACCTCCTTAAACAAGCTCTCTGATTCTTTCTCTGCATTTTCGGGGACTGTGGGGCACTTATAGCAACCCTGTTGTTTCAGTGTGGCTGTCTATGGAAGGAACATATGTGTTTTTTGATACACAAGTAACATCTTTAAAATAAGAGTTTACAGAAACTATTCAATTTCATCTCGATTAGACTGTGAATTTGAGAACAGAAGAGGAGGTCTGGCGAACAATACAGCAATTATTACTGCCCGATTACCATTAACTCATGCTAAAATTAAAATGTGCATTTACATTGCGTTATAATGCTTCTGATAGATACATCTGCCGTGTGGATTCCTCACCTTGTGAATATCCCCTTGCGTCAGCAACATTCGGAAATTCTTTTTGTAGCTTCGCGCCGACGTGGACTTGGACGTCATAGAGACACGCATCGCACGCGACTCCGCTGACGTCACCGACGCCTACAATAGGCCCACGCCGGCGTGATGACATCAGTTCCCTTTTTTCCGCGTCGTCGACGCTAACGGTTTCGGGATACTCAGTAGCTTTTGATAACTCTGTTACTTTTTTCTTCGTTTTCTTTGTTCTCTTGCCTCTTTGTCTCCCTAGAATGTCGACAAAGAAGACTGGATTTAAACCCTGCAGGGAGTGCGGGAAAATGATGTCCGTTACGGACCCACACCAGGAGTGTATTTGGTGTTTAAGCTCCGACCACGACGTGGATGGATGTTCGTCGTGCCAAAAAATGAACCCAAAGGCCCTGCGAGAGAGGGAGACCAAACTTCTTGTGGCGAAACTGAAAGCCGATAAAGGAAGGAAGACTTCAAGATCCCGATCGAGGAAGTCGAGATCGAGGTCAAAATCAAGATCAAGATCTCGAGAGGCATCGGCTTCGAAGTCCTCATCGGATCATGCTTCGAGGTTGCATAAGAAGCACAAGAAAAGGAGGCATGAGTCTCGACTTCATTCGGGTGAGAAGTCGGGCTCGAAGTCGAGGTCGCCCAAGAAGGTTAGATCAAAGGTGATCCCACCGCAAGAGGTTTCGGGTAGGGAAGGAGAAGCCTCGCCTTCGGAGTCACAAGTTCAATCTCCGACTCCGGTTTCCAATCCGACACCGTCTCCGGCTCAAGAAGAGGTGGAGGAAGTTCCTAATGAGGAAGAAGAATCGGCGCCTATTGAAGAGCCGAATTCGAATATGCCTCGAGATCAGCCTGAGGGTGATCATCCGCCTTTTCCTGCACTAGGTCAGGATCAATCAGCGTTCCTGAACGCTATGTATGGGGTATTCTCGAGATCATGGTACCCCTCTGGTGCACCTTCGGGTCCCATGGGTCCAATGACATTTAATTTGGGTGTTCCACACTCTTATGCCCCGGCACCTTTCATGCCGTATATGCCAGCCCCGACTCCGCTGTGGCAGTATCCGGCTCCGCAGAGGTCGACGCCGGCTCGACCGAAGTCGACGACTCCGGTACCGGCGTCGCCCGCTCCAAGCAGATCTTTGGAGCATCCATCTAAGCCTTCGGATTCTGTACCGACGTCGGCTCCGGCTCCGTCGGTGGTGAATCCGACTGCGATCCGTGTAAAGGAGAGGTCCAGGAGGAAAGCTCAACGCCTCCTGGAGGAACGGAGGTATTACGAGTCTCACCCAGACTTGGAGGAAGGTGAACTGGATGAGGATTGTTTCGAAGAGCTGGCTGATGCTAGTGGCCTTGATTTTTCCCCAGAGTGGGAGTTGCCATCAGGTCCGGATACGCCTTCAAAGGATGTCCAGCCATATGACGTGGTAATGGGGAAGTCAGCAGGACTTTTAGGTTTGACATTACCAACTGTTGAGTTTAAGTCAAATCTGCTTACAGAAGTACTCCATTCACCAAGCTCAACTGTGGAACCATTACTCCCATTTAATGAGGCATTAACTGAACCTATTATGGAGGTGTGGAAAAAGCCTCTTTCTGCTCCTGCTGTCTCAAAAAGTGTGGCGAGGAGATATAGGGTGGCTCCCGAAGACCCTACCTTTTTATCATCTCACCCTTCTCCTCAAAGCCTAGTGATTCAGGCTGCGTGCTCTAAAAAGTCGGTTGGTGCTTTTCCCCAAGTGCCTGGTAACAAGGAGGCCAAGAAACAAAATCAATTGGCCAAGAAAACCTTCTCCTCCGCAAGTATGGCCTTAAAGTCAACGAATGCCACTTGTCTTATGGGGAGGTATGTGCACGCACTTATGGACTCAATGCGTTTGTAGATTCCTAAGGTTCCAGAGGACTGCAGGGGTGACTTTGAGGAGGTGTTATCTGATACTCAAGCGGCAGCTCGTCAAGTTATCCAGAGCGGTCTAGATACTGCAGATTCTGTGGCACGGATCATGGGCACTGTGGTTGCCACAAGAAGATCAGCTTGGCTGAAATCCTCGGATTTTTCTGCGGATGTGCAGTCTGCACTATTAGATTTACCTTTTGATGGAGTTGGACTCTTTGGCAAGAAGGCAGATACAGCCTTAGAGAGGTTTAAAGACAGCAGAGCAACTGCTAGATCTCTTGGTCTTTAAGTAAGAGGTTCAACGACCAGAAAGTTCAGAGGTTTTGGACGCTCTTCTTTTTGTACCTATAGACAAGGTCAGCAGCAGCAACAACAGCAGCAGCAGCAAAATACCTTGTATAGGTCATAGAGGGGAAAGCAAAGGGCACGTCCTCGAGGGCGTCAAGCCTCTTCCTCCTCCACCTCCTCCAACCCCCCAGCCACAGAAAAGCAGCCCTAGATCCGCCATTCAGGATCATGCGGGTCCGGTGGGGGGTCGGCTTACCCGCTTTCTACGGGATTGGAAATCGGTTACATCAGATCTTTGGGTTCTCAATCTCGTAGAAAATGGGTATGCCCTTCCCTTTCGGGAATTCCCTCCCAATTACCCTCCTTGCCAGGGGTATTGCTCAGAGGAACATCTGTTGCTCCTTCAGGAGGAAGTTCAGACTCTATTAAGAAAGGGTGCAATAGAGGTGGTCCCAGAGCAGGAAAGGGGTCAGGGATGCTACTCCCGGTATTTCCTGATTCCCAAGAAGGATGGCAGGCTTCGTCCAATCCTGGATCTCAAGATCTTGAATCTCTATCTGAAACAAGAGAAATTCAAGATGCTCACCCTTGCTCAGGTTCTTCAGGCACTGCTGGAAGAAGACTGGATGGTGTCGCTCGACTTGCAGGATGCGTACTTTTACATCCCGATCCTGAAGTCGCACAGGAAGTAGCTCCGTTTTACGGTGGGATCGCAGCACTATCAATTTGCGGTCCTTCGGTTTGGGCTTACTATTGCGCTTTGAGTCTTCACCAAGGTGATGGCAGTGGTGGCGGCGCATCTCAGAAGGTCAGGGATTCCTGTATTCCCTTATTTGGACGACTGGCTGATCAAAGCAGAGTCGTCCGAGAGAGTGCTCCATCATCTGCGAGAGACAACCCAGTTGTTGTACAGGTTGGGTTTTTCGATAAATGTACCCAAGTCTCACCTGGTGCCCTCCCAGCGCAACCTGTTCATAGGTGCTGTACTGGACACAACTGTATGTCGTGCATTCCCTCCTCCTCAAAGGATTCCCGAGACACTGGAAAGTATTCCTTTATTTTACAATGGAGCGGTCGTTCCAGTCCTGAAGGTCCTTCGCCTGCTCGGTCTGATGGCTTCATGCATTCTGTTGGTCAACCATGCACGCTGGCACATGAGGGCGCTCCAGTGGTGCCTCCGCAGGCAGTGGTATCAGCACAATGGAGATCTCAGGGAGTCAGTGAGGATCTACAGAGAAGCTGCGGCGGATCTGTCTTGGTGGGGCGTGGAAGGCAACCTGTCTCAGGGGAAGCCTTTTCAGTTGCCTCCTCCGGTGGCCTCAGTGATAACGGATGCATCCACTCTAGGATGGGGTGCTCATCTGGGGGATCTGGAGGTTAAGGGTCTTTGGTCTCCAGAGGAAAGGTTGCTTCACATCAACCTTCTGGAATTGCGGGCGATACGTTTGGCGCTCAAGGCCTTCCTCTCTTCCCTTTGTGGTCGTTCGGTCCAGGTCCTGACGGACAACACGACCGCGATGTGGTACAGCAACAAACAGGGAGGAGTGGGGTCACAGTGTCTCTGCAGAGAGGCTCTGCGTCTCTGGTCCTGGGTTCAGGACCATCAGATTTGTCTGATGGCAAATCATCTGGCCGGAGTTCTGAACGTTCGTGCGGACAGTCTCAGTCGGCAGTTCTCTGCCGACCACGAGTGGAGGCTTCACCCGGAGGTGGTTCACGACATCTTTCAGATGTGGGGGACTCCTCGGGTGGACCTGTTCGCCACTCGCGAGAATGCTCACTGCCTGTCATTCTGCAGTCTCCAGTATCCGATGCAAGGAGCCTTGGGGGACGTGTTTCAGTTGAGTTGGGGAAATCAACTCCTTTACGCGTTTCCTCTCATACCTTTGATTACTCGGGATCTGAGGAAGGTTCGCCAAGACCGGGCCCAAGTCATATTGGTCGCCCCGGACTGGCCAAGAAGGGTGTGGTATACAGATCTTCTCCACCTCTCCTCTCACCTGCCGCTCCGTCTCCCTCTCAGGGCAGACCTCCTCTCTCAGATGGAGGGGCAGGTTCTACACCCCCACCTCCAGACATTACACCTTCATGCCTGGGGATTGAACGGGGCAACCTGAATTCCTTTTCTCTCCCGCCTGACGTGGTGGATGTCATCTTGACGGCCAGGCATGACTCCACTAAGTCCATCTATTCATATAGATGGTCAAAATTTGTCACTTGGTGTGGAGGAAAATCTATTGACCCTTTGAGAGCCCATTTGTCTGATGTTCTCCAATTTGCCCTTTCTCTGGCGCAGCAAGGGCTTGCTGTTGCCACTGTTAAGGGCTATCTTTCTGCGCTGTCAGCATTTCTGCTTGCCTGACCAGCCATCTCTTTTTAAATCTCCTGTAGTTTTAAGGTTTTTGAAGGGTCTCACAAATAAGTTCCCTCCTACTCCTTTTATTGTGCCTCAGTGGGACTTAAATCTTGTCTTGACCTTTTTGATTGGTGCTCCTTTTGAGCCTCTTCACAAATGTCCTTTGAGGCTTTTGACTCTTAAGACAGTCTTCCTCGTTGCAATTACCTCTGCAAGGAGGGTAAGTGAGCTTCAAGCTCTTAGTTCCAAGCCCCCTTTCTTGACCATTCATGCTGATCGAATGGTTCTTAGGACCAGGGCTGCTTTTCTTCCAAAGGCGGTTACTCCTTTCCACCTTGGTCTATCCATTACCCTCCCTACCTTTTATCCTCCCCTACTCCCTTCCAAGGAGGAGGAGAGGTTGCACCGTCTGGACCCCAAAAGGGCGGTGTCCTTTTACTTGGACCGATCTAAAGACTATCGTTTGGATGACCAGCTCTTCATTGGGTTTGCTGGCTGCAAAGGAGGAAGATCGGTCCTTAAAAGAACTTTGTCAAGATGGATCGTCCTCTGTATAAAGATCTGCTACTCTTTGGCCGGTAAGGAACCACCAGAGGGTATAAGGGCTCATTCTACAAGGGCTAAGTCTTCAACCTCTGCATTGGCTAGAGGTGTTCCTGTAGAGGATATTTGTAGGGCGGCAACTTGGTCTTCCCTCCACACTTTCGCGAAGCATTTCTGCTTGGATACCGAAGTGAGGGGAGACGGCCACTTTGCGCGCTCTGTCCTCCAGGATTTCCTGGTTTAGAAGAGTGGACGCCCTCCTCCGGGAGTGGGGACTGCTGTGGGACTCTATTCACAAGGTGAGGAATCCACACGGCAGATGTATCTATCAGAAGAACAAGTTACTTACCTTCGGTAATGCTTTTTCTGGTAGATACAATATCTGCCTGTGGATTCCTCACTGACCCACCCGCCTCCCCGTTGTCCACTCTTCTATACCAGAGTTTCTGTAATGTATTTATTTTATTGTCAGGGAGTTGTTCATTTCAAATGTTTTATTGCATTTGCTTCACACTGTGTGTGTTACCTTGATATTTGTACTGCGTATACTGTGTATATGTCTACTGTCGTTGGTCTGTCCGTGTGCCTCGAAGGCACATAAAAAAGGGCGAAACTGATGTCATCATGCCGGCGTGGGCCTATTGTAGGCGTCGGTGAAGTCAGTGGAGTCGCGTGCGATGCCGTGTCTCTATGACGTCCAAGTCCACGTCGGCGCGAAGCTACAAAAAGAATTTCCGAATGTTGCTGACGCACGGGGATATTCACAAGGTGAGGAATCCACAGGCAGATATTGTATCTACCAGAAAAAGCGTTACCGAAGGTAAGTAACTTGTTCGTCAGGCACATGCCGCGAAAACACTAGCAGACAGAATTGTAACGGGGAAAAGCAAACTCTTCAGAACTGTTTAAGGTGGGTGGTAAATCCTGCAGCTGGTTCCCACTTTGCTGTATGCATAGGGGCAGGACAGGAGCAGTGCAGGCCAACGAAACACACTGGACAAAATGTATTGAACAAGTGAGCCAGTCAACAAATTACCAGGGAGAGAGAGCCATAAACAGCAGTGGTGTAACACAATCTGTGGCCACGATGCCCAGATGGGAGGAGGGGCCATCACACGCTATAACAGGAAAAAAAGCGTGAACACCGCGATGGCCAACTAAAATGTTCACTGAGTGAAATCACCTGGGCGTCAATCAAGCACCCATAGGAGGGACTTTGAAAAGCAACCCACTAATAAAAAGTCAGCATTTCTGACTGACACAACAAAGAACCGAATGGAATATATACGGGTGTGGTTTAAGCCCAAAGGGGAATTTACAGCATGTCTTGCAGTTAGCGCATGTGCGCTGCCTAGGCTCACCCTGTTCACTTTCTGAACTCTGGAGGAAAATACATTGCTTGCCGACATCCTACAGACACCTCGTAAAAGAAAGCAGGATGCTGTTCCTTTCAGAGCCTGCTGAAGAAGGTGAGTCTGGGTGGATGCACCCTTTCTCCTGTGGTTAACTTTAAATGGCGAGGGAAGGGGCGCAATACCTCGCCTAGCATGTGCCAAAATACGGCATGGCCGAGGTTTAAACCACAAGCTTGCCAATCCGCCCTCCGCACATCATGAGGCAGTCTTTTTGGACCATCGTTCGATCTACGCCATAGGATTTTGATCAGGTACCGGCGCTCCCTCCCTCACAATACCTGGCCGCGCGCCCAGCACATAGTTTCACGGAAGGCCAAGCCCATGATCAGTGCGCCCGCTGGCCCCCCTGCAACAGGGGTGCCTGCTCATGCGCTGAATATCTCCACGCGGCGACCGTGCTCTCACGCTGAGGGGCTCTGAAGATAACGCACAGAGACCAATGATAAGGAGCCGCCACTTTTAAACTTTTAAACAAGCAAGCTCTGCCCTCGGTTCTCACGCAAATAATCTTTTTGATCTCACTGCTTCTGACCCTTGGGAAACAAATCCCTCATGTGTGGTCCCCCAATTCAGTGGTGATTTGGGTGGACACACCCTGATTGATCAGTACAAGCCTTACCATTTTGTGCCTGAACAGATTAACTTCAAAATGGCAAACTTTATACGTTAATTAAACAAAGGACCACTCACCTCACATCACCTCATGGACAAAGACATAGGACTAATAGACACAGCACGCTATCAAACACAAACCAAGGAAATCGAAAAAGGACTTGCCCCTCTCTCTCACAATTTGGTGGCCATCTTTGAATGGAGCCCCGTCTACAACTCCATTGGTATTTCAATCCTGTTGCTCTTTTCACTTTAAATCATCCCCATCTCTTTACCTCTTATCCTTCTCCTTTATTTTATCTCTCCTATCTTTGTCCACCCCCAACTATCCTGCCCATGTTTTCTTCATGATCTCGCTACCCGTCCTTCAGATGCTCTCTTCTTCGCCTCTTTTCAACTCTACCCCCATCTATTTTAAATATCAATCCTATTTCTACACTATACAATTGTATTTTTAGTGCGCTTATTTTGCCACCCCTCTACCACACCCCCTTCTAACATGCTTTTATTTGCTTCTCTTTTTGTATTTCACTGTACAGAATGTTGTATTATATATCATTATTGTATGTATTTTACTGATTAGGTGGCTCTTACCTTGTATTTATCCTGTAGTTAGCTATCTATCTATGCATCCTGCACCTTATTTCATTTGATGTTTACTCTCTTTAGTCATCTCTCTCACTCCTTAACCTTATTCATATCTTTCTCACGCTTAATCTTAATCTCTAATGTTCCCTTTTTGATATGTTTTATAATTGTTGTGTAATTTGTCTGATTTTGTTGTCCCCCTCTATGATGTTCCTTCATGTGGTTCACCCCCATTTCCTATTTTTATTATTTGCTGTTGGCCAAATGTAACCTAGTGCGATATCTATGCATCTTGCACCGTACTTCTCTAGTGTGTGTTCTCCTTAGCTGACTCTCATCCTTCCCACTATTAGTTTACTTCACATCTTTCTCATTCTTAGCATTAATCCCTGAATGTACATTTGAACGTGTTCTACTATTGTTGTTCATTTTATATAACTATGCTGTCTAATGCTGCTTACTGTATTTGATTTTGTTGTCCCCCCCATAGGATGTTCTTCTATTTTGTTCTCCCAAATTTCTTTGCTGTAATTTTGTTTTGGGCTAAATGTATCTCTGCCATAATTCAGCCTTTCTATATTCCTGTTCTGATTAATCCCATGATTTAATCTGTTTACTCCTTCTCTCCCTCCTTACTCTCCTAATCATGTCTCCCCTCTCTCTTTCCCCCTCTCCCTCAGTATCACCTATCTCGAAACTTGGCCCAAACTCTTGGTCTATCCTCTACCCCGCCCATCTCTCCAAGCCGCATCCTCCCTCTATTTATGTCTCTCCCTCCCTCCTCTCTCAATGTTTTGAGACTGAACTATTTTGTCTGATGCCCGATGGAGCTACTTGGTTTAGCTATTGGGGAGATGGGCCTTGGATTCTCTCTTTGGTCGTCACCTACCCAGTCGATCTTTAGGCAGACTTCTTTTCGTCTCTCCCTATTGTCTCTTCCCTAGCTCCTATCCTCTCTCCCCTGAATCTCTCCCCTTGCCTGCTACTCTGCCTACCCCCTGTGCTTTGCGCCCTTGACTAAGCACTCCTTCTCCCCTTGTTGGGGAAAGATCCAATATTTATAGTCTGGAGTCTCAGTGAACCCGCTGAGTGAGTCCACTGCGCCAAGGGAGCCACTCACAATTGAGGTATGGTATGGCACCCCTTGCCAAAGCACTCCCTCTCTCCTTTTTGGTGAAGGATCCAGTATGTAGGCCTTGGAGTCTCAGAGACCTCTCTGAGAGAGTCCACTGCGTAAAGGGAGCCTCTCGCAATAGAGATAGGGAAGGGATACCACTTCCCCTGGGATTACAGTTTACTGGACTTTGGACGTTGCCTTGACTCGTCTACCGGTTTGTGTCCCCGTCACCCTTTCCCTCATGCTGTGTCTCTCACCCTCCCCTCCTCTTTCCCACCTTCATTTTCTGTCTATTTCCCCCTACTCCAACCCCCCCTGAATCTCTCACCTTGCCTTCTTTTCCCCTTACGTATTAGTGCTTATTGTTTATCTCGACCTTACAAGTAACTATGTTGCCATGCTCTAAGAACTGTGTAACCTTTGTAACAATGTAACCTGTAACTATCATCTGATGCTCATGTAAAGCGCTCTGATACCTCCGGGTCTAGCCAGAGCTATATAAAACTTTTAAATAATAATAAATAATAATAATGTGTCCTAGAAATACATTTTGTTTCACTTTTGCTGCTGTGTTTTGCCAGCACCCTAGAAGGCCTCAGACCCCAGGCCGACAAAACAGCAAGCAGTTCCAAAGGCCAACTTAATGTCTGTACATTTTTGGATTGCCTGACTCGAAATTGATCTGACAATGAGTGCCTCTATAAACTGTACATTTTTCAACTTGCTCACTTTAAAGTACCTTCTTGAGACACTGAAGCAACATTTTCTCATTTGGTACATTGAAATTAACACAATTTAAAAAACAAATTAATGTCAAAATGCAATGATTTGATCAGGCAGATCACCGGAAAGAGAGGATCTCGGATCTGCTGCTCAGAGTGACTGAATTTTAAATCATAATCTGACTGCACGTTGTATGAGGGATATGCCAGATATATGATCAATTTTTTCTCAAATGTCAAGTTATGTGCCGGGCACACTTCAAACATAATGTGCACACACATAGCTGCACGTGGGCCTCGTACTATATGTGACACAAGCAACCAGTCCTCATAGTTTATCTAACAGCACTTGGGGTTTAGGACTTCTAGTTTTGTCTTTATCACAGCATGCAAGTAAGAATCACAACATGCAAGCCGTTGTTCGATAAAAAGCAAAGTCAGCTTGATGGTGTGACACATTACATGATGCCTGTTAGCAATACTGCAGATCTCGCCTTCATGCTGCACATTGTATGTACATGTTTTTGAATGAGGTTTGAAGTGGCGATTTTGTCTCCTACTTTACCTATTTTCTGGGGCGTATTTGCTTCGGTTCATATTGTGCCTATATTTTGAGCAAGGTGTTCCTACCGATTGCCCTTGCTGCATTTCTTTTTTGACTGGGGCTTGCATTACAATGTGCTCCCAGTGCTGTACCTGTTTAGAGAGGGATGCTACCACATGTGCTGTTAATGCTTTTCATGTTGTTGCACAACTCCTGCCAATCCGGCACCAAGTTTGTGAATAACACTTTCATGAATATGAGAGAGCGCAAACTGAGATAAATATATGAGTACATCACACTTACCTATAGAGAGCATAATTCATGAAGAGAAATGCCATGAGTGCTAATAGTATATGAAATTATATTCTAAATGTATAGCTAATATAGAGATTTAAGTAGAAGTGGAACTAATACAGAAATGTGTGACATTATATGATTTTATTAGACGTGATTATTTTGAATCTATGTCGTGTAGCTGTTAACATATAAGATGGTCTGTGGTAAAACGCAGAACGTGGTAGGCCTCAGGGCCAGAGCTGGAGCTAAAAGGGAAGGTGTTTCTTTTCACGACACAGATTGTTTAACGTTTTTGGTCATTGCATTAATGGGCCATGATTTAGAGTAATGTTTTCCAAATAATAGAATAAGAGTTTTAACATGCTTTAATTAAATGAAGAAATTGAATGCTATAATCATAATGTGAAATATTGTAGGCCTGAAATGTTTTAGCAGTGATTTACACGTACATGTCTGGGCTGAGAAATGTTGCAAGCCTTTTTAGAAGTCTATGAGAGTTGGGTTCTTGGCGGCAGATATCTGTCTGCAACAGGAAAGGGGGGATCCAATTATAAGTGAATGAATAGAGGTCTGTTCAGTAGACGGCCCAGACATGGAGGAGGGTTCTGGAATGTTTAAGGGGTATCAGCGGGCCGGAGAAGAGACTGAGAAGCAAGGTCAACTCTAACGTCTGAGGCCCAATACAAAGCATCATGGAAAGAGCTTGAAGTTGCACCACGTGAGAGGCGTTTCGCAAGGGGCGTCTCAAATGTTGTTGACTGTTTTGTATTAGGGACAGCACCCCTGGGTGGAGTTAGAGCAGAGACCTGAGGACCCTTTAGAGAGCGGATGGGTAGGCAGTGAGGGGTCATGACTGGAGAACTTTAGGTTTTCACCAAGAGATTTAGAGTGGGTGACTTCCCTTGGGGGTCATTCATTGCTGACACCTTTGTTAGGTTGGGATTTGGTTAAGTAGGGATACCATCTAGAACAGGGTAGGGACGCCTAACCTGTGTTTGTTTTCCTCCAACCTAAATGAAGGAGAGATATGCGTCTATGCTTATAGCTTTGCTATTTTTAGAACTTGTGTTAGTGATTTCTGTTGCTCGTCTGAGGGCTTTTCGAGAGCACATGTATGTAATTGGACCTGTGTATCTCGTGAATCTCATTCTGAGATGCCTGTATTTGCAGCTTATCATTTCTTTACAATAAACTTTTGAAAACTAGAAGTTGTCCGTGATCTTTGGGAGTAGAGTCCTTTCTTGGGTGAACTGGCTTGGAAATAGGTGCACTTTCTTTCCTTACAGACAGGCAACAAAGGTTCAGTCGACCAGATCGAGGTTTGGATCAATAGATATAAGGTATCGATCAAAATCTCGCCCTTTCAGTTGGTAGCTATAGAGGATGGTTGCCTTCTTGAGGACGGTGACCTAGGCCAGGTTAGCTTACCCCAAGGCCCCTAGAAAACGATGATCGGAAGAACAGCCCGCCGAAGAAGATCCGGATGACGTGAGACAGAAAAGCAGCAGTATCGGTTGAGAGTGAGTATAAAGGGTTATGCGTGTTAGATTGCGGCGTTTTTGTATTGTATCTATGTTGTAATGTCTGGCGGAGTTAAATGTCTGTAGAGTGACTGTGGAACAGGTTGTGAGCGCGCGCAACCGGTGGAAATCTTAAGTTCAAGGAGAGCTTAAGTGGTTCGGGTGTATCGGACACCCAGAGTAATTGTCAACTAGTGTGAAGGGGGTCATGAGGTACCATTGATCACCCGAGAGACCGAGATAGGGGGAACGTAAGAGTGAGTGCGTGAGTAACGGACGCTGGTCGGAAGTTACTGTGTGTGTAAGTAACCTATCAGAAAGACGATAGACATCTCGTCAGTTGTGTTGACAATTACAGATAGACTGTGGACGTACAGTCGAGAGAAGTGACCGCTTGGTCGGAAGTAGTCATTTTTCAGTGTATGAATGGGACGCATGCATAACCGGGAGACGAGTTGAGAAAGGAGGGGTGCTGCTGCGAAGCGGAGAAAAGAGACGTCAGGTGGTGTCGCGCAGTGATTGGCTGACCGGAGAAAGACCGCGCTGTGATAGGCCAGCTAGCGAACACGTCATACAGGGTCGCGACGTGATTGGCCAACAGGAGAAAGACCGCGCTGTGATAGGCCAAGCTAGCAAAGCCGCGACAGGATTGGTGGATTGTCATCAGGAAGTAAACAGAGTAGCGAGGCTGAATTTTGTGCGCATAATTATGAAGTGTTTTAAATGGTTGAAAGCGCTGTTTAAGAAAGAGAGGCGAGGATCGTATGAAGGGGAAGAAGCCCCGCCGGAGGGTACGCCAGCTCGTTATATGGCAGTAAATGTTGGGTTGCATACGATCCTTTGGATATCAGAGTGGAGTAAGATTACTGAAGGAAACGAGGAACTGACGTTCCCGAAGTACGGGACGTTCAGATTAGAGGTGTTACATCGATTGAAATCAGTCATGACCTCAAAGAGACCCTTGCCTAGACCAACCCAGTTTGAAGCCCTTAATGCATGGCTTAGGGCAGCGCATGAAAGGAATATGAACAGACGACAAGAAAGGGTGAAACGCTCGGTAAGGGCAGTACAGGATGCCAGGTGGGATGCGGATGCTAAAAGATGGAGAGTGCATAATTTGGAAATAAATAAACTGTACCCAGTGATAGAGGCGCCAGTAAATAAAAGCCCCCTAGAAGAAGATGATGAGAGCGAAACAGAGGACAGCCTGATAAACAGATTACTGACAGACAGGCCACCCCCGTATAATAGAGCAGGGGGAGAGGTCGAGAATACTGAAGGAGAAAAGGGGGGCAATGCAGGAGAGCATAGACCGCTTCCCAGTTCAGAGTGGGATCCTGAGCCAAAGAAAGAGTTGCTCCAGCCTAGTCAGGTGCAACAGGTAGTCGGTAGGTTTGTGGTACAAAGAGCGCCGGAAACGGAAAGCGCCACATCCTACCCATTGCCAGATGCACTACAGGTACCTGTTACCATAGGTCCTATAATATCGATATATGACCAAGAGAGAGCAAGAGGGGAAGAACGGAAACGGAAAGACAGAGAAAGAGCAGAGCAGGCAAGGAGGAACGATACCACTAATTCCCCAAGTCAGATGCCGATACCCAGAGAGTGGAGCACCCCGATGCACACAGAAGGGGACCCAGGAGGAGATCCTGGGGGCCCTAGATGGCCAATGGATCTGAGGGGATCTGGACGAAAATCCTTTCAAGAGCTAAATGAGTACATGAAGCAGTGGGATGAGGCAGTGAAGGCTCAAAAGTGCATCAATGCTGCAGAAGCAGAAAGGGAAAGTCAGGACAGCAGAGCACGGACTCACTGCGGGGCTGGGGAGAGTAGCCCGGAGTGGGACTGTAGAGGGAGTAGGGGAGTCACCCATTGGGCCCGGAATGGAGGTAGAACAGACCTGGAAAACGGGGGCCCAGGGAGTGGAGGGGTGGCGTGCCCAATACTCAGTGAAGGGGAGAGGAGAGCGCAAGAGTACAGGAACAGCTTTAAGTGTCCACACTGTGTGCCTGCCACCAGAGAACAGAATGGGAGTTGTGAGAGGTCGCACCATAGTCCCTGTGATGACAGAAATGAGCGCAGCCCAGGGAATATGGGGAACCAGGAAGGATCGTATCGGATACTGAGCGATACGAGGCAAAGGGAGTGTAGCGACCAGAGGGAAAATAACAGAGAGATGTGCGGTGAGAGGAGAGAAGAAGACGAGAGTGGGCAGAGAGAGAGTAGGGATAAAAGGCCCGTGTTCCATCACCTTCCAAGATTGGATGGCCGAGCATGGGACCTGGAGAGATGGGAGCAAGGGAGGCCACCCATTAATTCTCCTGAGCCCAAACGCAGAGCTCGAAGTTGGGATGGTAGGGAGACCAGTGAGCCCCCTTCAAAAGACATATTGCGAGCTGAGATAAAAGCCAAGAGACTTGATGTCTCCAGCTTAAGGTCAGATCTGGATGACATGGTAGATGGTACCCTGCCTTTAGAAAGAATGGAAATGTATGAACAGGATGAAATACTGTATATGGCAAAGGACATCACACGAAAGGCGAGAGCAGTCCATGAGAAGTTAGTCGAACTAGCAGGCAAATATATGGTGGACTTGTCAAGAACCAAAGCATTACAGGGTAACCACAGGCTACATTACTCAGATCGAGATCTAGATGAGAGGAGAACGATTGGGCTGAAAACACACATAAGGGAATTGATTACTGGAATAAGGACATGGAGGGCACTAGATAAATGGGAAGAGAGGTGGTCCAAGAAAGGGACCGGCAGAAGAAGCATGATTGGTATAACACCAGGACAGCAGGGAATAGAAGCTTACCCTTTGCGTGAAGTTGCCAATGGGAGCTATGTACATGTCCCTTGGAGTAGGGGAGATTTAGCTGCTTTTACCACATCTTTCCCCAAGTTACGAGAGAGCCCCGTGGAGTGGTACAAGCAAGTCGAGAGGTTTGTAAAGATCTCAAAAGTCCTATGGATAGATCTGAACACGCTGTTTGACATTGTAGTACCAGGAGATCTGTGGACAGCATGCAAGGTTAGCGCTGAGTGGCCCACAACGGAGCCAGAGAGAGATGCTAGGACTAATGGGCCGTCCGAGATCGTGATGGCAAAATTCGAGAGAGTGATGACTTGGCTGAAAGAAAAAGTGCCAATGCAAGACATAGATTGGGTCAGAATAGACAGAACGAGACAGGAACCCAAAGAGACAGTCCATGAATATTACGAGAGATTGCTGAAGGCGTTTAAACAGTATAGCGGCTTGGATGTAATGGATCCAAAGGACATAGGGCAATTCGTGTCCAAGTTCGTCCTGGGACTGAGACCGGATATTAGTTTAATGATTCAGCAACACTCGATTTGTTGGCAAAGTAGACCCCTAGATGAAATACTGAGATATGCCAGGTACTGCTGTGATGAGGTAGACTCCAAGGCTAAGAAACTAAAAGAGAAGCTGATGGTGGTACAATTGCAGGCAGCAGGAAAGGGGGGACCGCAACAACAGCAGCAAGGGACAGGTACAGGAGGTAAGAAGCAGTACAGTCAGAACAAGGGTAATGAGGAGAGTACTACCTTCAGACCCAGAGTAGACATAGCTACCTTGAAGAAAACGACTAGGTGCCACCAGTGCAACGAGTTGGGGCATTGGAAACGCGAGTGCCCTTACAATGTAGAGATCGGAGAGCAAGAGATAGAGGAGGAAGAGGTCCAGAGCGCACCTATGAGAGGGGCGACGCCATACCAAGGAAAGGTGCTCAAAGGGGGGGGGGCTCCTCCCCGAGCCCAGTTCCCGCAACCTCCTCGAGTAGGGAGTATGGGTAAGACCTATAGACAAATGCCCCTGTTTGTGGAAGGTGAAGAGTGCTATTATGTGGACCCATTAACCGGACAGAGAGTGGAAAGAGAAGACTGCACCCTTGGGGCAGCCTTAGAGGTAGATCAGAGGGGACCCTATGTTGAAGCAGAAGTAGCAGGGTGCCCTACGACATTTCTGGTGGACACAGGAGCCACTAGATCCACGATCAGATCAGCTGCAGTTCCAGACCTGCCCATGTCTGGAGAGACCATACAGGTGGTAGGGGTCGCAAACAGGAGAATAACCAGCCAATTGACAGAACCGGTACAGGTGAAAATAGGGAAGTACAGCGATGAGCACCAATTTGTGGTTTGCGATTCAAGCCCTGTGTGTCTGCTAGGAAGAGACCTGTTGTGCAAATTGAATTGTACTATATATTGTACACCCCAGGGAGTGGAGGTATTGACTAATGATGATGATGCAGATTTCAAAGTTGCAAACTCAAGAATATGTGTGGAGCTGTACCCTACTTTGACAGTAGACGAGCTTCCCTGGGATTTGAGAGAGACAGTGGCATCAGAGGTATGGGATTTCACTGGGGAAGAGATTGGATTGGTCAAAGGGGTGGACCCAGTGAAAATTGTAGTGAAACCGCATGCTGAGTTCCCAAGAACACCCCAGTATAAATTGACTCCAGAAACGATTGCAGGCATAAAACCCGTGATCGAGTCCATGATTAAACAGGGAATACTGAAAGAAATCGTGGGTAGTCCATGTAACTCCCCGATTATGGGTCTGCAGAAACCAAATGGGAAATTTCGGATAGTGCAGGACCTTCGAAAGATTAATAACATAGTCGTTTCATGTTGTCCAGTGGTACCGAATCCATCAGTGATACTGTTTCAGATTCCATTCCAAGCTGAGTGGTTCACTGTGATAGATCTTTGTCAGGCTTTCTTTTCGATCCCTTTGGACGAAGATAGCCATTTTCTTTTCGCATTTAAGCTGGAAAATCGTGTCCTAACATGGTGTCGTATCCCTCAGGGGTATACAGAGAGTCCATCGATCTTTAACCAGCTTCTGAAGAAAAATCTTGAAAGTCTAGTGCTGCCCCAGAAGTCAGTTCTGGTCCAGTACATAGACGACCTCCTTGTGGCGTCAGAAACAGAAGAAGCTTGCAGGGAAGATTCCATTGCTTTGTTAAATCACCTAGCTGCTAATGGGCACAAGGTGTCCCCGGGAAAATTGCAGTACTGCCTGACAGAAGTACAGTACTTGGGACACAGAATTGAGAAAGGCAAACGAAAGGTGTCACCAGACAGGATAGAGGCGATCATGAAAATGAACGCGCCTCAGACACAGAGAGAGGTCAGGATGTTCCTAGGGATGGTGGGTTATTGCCGACAGTGGATCGTGAACTTTTCACTGAAAGCAAAGCCCTTGCAAAAACTGACGCACAAAGAGGTGAGTGATCCGGTACCATGGGACAAAGACTGTTTGATGGCATTCTTACAGCTGAGAGAGGACCTGTGTCGTGCTCCGGCATTGGGAATGCCTGATTACAATAAACAATTCTTTCTTTACTGTTGTGAGAGAGAAGGTTGTGCGTTGTCTGTGTTGGTCCAAATCCATGGGAATGCCCGTAGACCAGTTGCTTATTTCTCAGCTACTTTAGACCCAGTAGCCGCAGCGTTGCCCGGATGTCTCAAATCCGTTGCTGCAACGGGTGTCAGCATTGAGAGATGTGAAAATATCGTCATGGGGCACCCGTTAGAGGTGTGCGTGCCACATTCTGTTGAACTGTTGATGACCAGGACCAAAACACAGCATCTGACCAATAGCAGGCTCACGCGCTATGAGCAAGTTATTCTTGCTGCAGAGAACGTGACCCTCAAGAGATGCTCTGTTTTGAACCCTGCTACCTTAATGCCACTTCCAAATGATATTGATGATGATGATGAATATTCAGACCATGACTGTCTCGATGTGACTGAACTATGCACCAAACCCAGACCCGACATCGTAGATGAGCCACTGACCGACCCAGACGAAGTTTTCTTTGTCGATGGCTCATGTGTAAGAGACGAAGTTGGGCAGTTGAGAGCAGCTTATGCTGTTTGTACAATTGAAGGAGTTGTGGAAGCAGGGTGCCTGGAAGGAGTAAACTCCGCTCAGGTAGCCGAGATTATTGCCCTAACACGTGCTTGCTTAGCAGGCAATCAAATTCGAGTCACCATCTACACCGACAGCCAATACGGGTTTGGGGTAGTTCATGATTACGGGCAGTTATGGTCTCAAAGAGGGTTCATGACTTCTTCAGGCTCTCCCATTCGCAATGGAGAGTTTGTGCGCTTGTTGTTAGAAGCATTGCAATGTCCAGCAAGTATCGCAGTTGTAAAGTGCATCGCACATACCAAAAATGAGGACTTTGTTTCGAAAGGCAATAGATATGCTGATGAAGTTGCGCGGTATTGCGCAGAACAAGGTTACTCTTTCACAGAGGGGGATGTGGGTGGAATAAATGTGAGAACTGAATTAGCCATGATACTGGAAACTGTTGATACTTGGGATGAATTGTCAACCATGCAAGAAAATGCTCCTGATTCAGAAAAGGAAACATGGGTAAAGGCAGGATGTGTAATGGGTGAGACTCATTTTTGGGTCTCAGCAGACGGCAGAGCAGTGTTGCCCAATGAGATGGTGAGTCCAATGGCTAGACTCATACATGGTCCCGTACACTTAGGGAGAGATGCTATGCTGAGAGTGTTTAGACAGACTTGGTACAATCCTAAGTTTAGAATAGCAGCAGAAGCAGTGTGCCAGCGTTGTGTGACCTGCCAGCAGCTGAATGTAGGGAAAAGAACACCAGTTGCACTAAGTCACATAGGAAGGTCTGGAGGTCCATTCAACAGAATGCAGATAGATTTCATTGAAATGCCAAGATGCAACCGCCTCCGCTATGTCCTGGTGGTTGTTTGTGTGTTCTCCAGATGGGTTGAGGCATACCCTACACGTAGGTGCGACACCCTCACAGTGGCTAAGTTACTGCTTAGAGAACTTATCCCTCGGTTCGGGGTGCCGGCCTTTTTGGAATCAGATAGGGGAACACATTTTAACAGCGAGCTTGTGAAGATGATTTGTGTTGCACTGAATATAGACCAAAAGCTCCATTGCAGTTACCGACCAGAAGCCTCAGGAATTGTGGAACAAATTAATGGCACGATCAAGTCCAGAATAGCGAAAGTGTGCTCCTCAACGACCCTGAGTTGGCCTGATGCCCTGCCATTGGTACTCATGAGCCTTCGTAGTACCCCAGACAGAAGAACAGGGTTGTCACCACATGAGGTGTTAATGGGGAGAGCAATGAGACTGCCATCTATTCCAGCTACTGCACTGTTAAATATCACAGATGATATGATCCTGGACTATTGTAAGGGGCTGTCTGACGCCATGCGTTCTGTGTCCCTTCAGGTGCAGGCTGCAGAGGTTCCAGCGTGCCAGGGCCCTTGCCATGACCTGTATCCTGGGGACTGGGTCCTGGTGAAGAAACATGTGAGAAGAAGCTGCTTGGATATTCGTTGGCGTGGGCCCTACCAGGTCATCCTGATCACAAGTACAGCTGTAAAGGTGGGAGGCCTGCCCAACTGGATACACGCGTCGCATACGAAAAGGGTTCCAGCACCTCTGGAAACAGCTCCTCTCTCGGATGGACGTCCAGCTGAGGACCAAGAAGCCATAGAGGGGGCTAGCCAAGCTGTAGAGGTGCCAGTGGAAGCAGGGAACGAGTCTGACCAAGCTGAGGACGGTCAGTACAACAGCGAAACAGAAGACGCTACAGAAGGAGAAGACAGCTGGGAGTACGAGTCTGACCCTGACAGGTCTGAAAGAGAGCGAGAACAGACCAGAAGGAGAAGGAGTAGAAGGGCACGTGGAGAAGCAAATTGGCCGCAAAGAAGAAGTTCTAGCCTGAGGTCAACTCCAGAAGCAACCCTTCCTCCGATATCAGAAGACTCAGACCCAGAAGAAGGTGCTCAGGGCGCTGAGGCACCGAACCGAAGGAGGTCAAGAAGAGTGCGTGTGCCTAACAGAAGATACTCCACACCTGAGTGGACATATCTGGCGACAAATGTCTGTGAAACCGGAGACAGGGAGGATCCGAGCGGTGGTGGTGTCCAGTTCTGAGCCCATTATCACCGTGGAAATACAACTGTTGGTACCCGGTGTCGAACAAGAAGGGTCACTAACATTCGTGCTCCCCAGACCTCCCCGCCTCAGCAAGTTAAAACACATGTTTCTTACAGAATTGAAATTCCCCGACTTTGGTACCACGATAACAGCACATGAAGAGCATACTCTTCGCATGGAAATATTGAACTATGCTATTGAAGCTGCAACCACAAATCTAATAGTCGATTGTTAAAGGACTTTGTAAATAAAGCAAGCAGAAGAAAAGAAGATTACCTAGCGCCCAGGAAGCAGAGAATTTTAGGGAACCCCTTGAGTGGATGGAGAAGGGCTAGGGTTGTCTTTTTGAACTGTGAAAGGACTTTTTGCAAAAAAGGCTGTCAGCCTCCAGCTGTGTGGATTCTAAAGAAAAAAAAAAAGGATTGAAAGAGACTGTAAAGGAACGAGAGGAAAAGAACTTTTTTTGCAAAGAGAAAGGGAAAAGCTAGATTGTCTGACGAAATGGAGGCCGGCACCCCGAACCGCAGAGCTAAATGTATAATAGGTACACTAATAGTAGGAGTGATAATATTAATAGCTTTAGTGGTAACAATTTCTTATGTAAAGGGACATGAGGAAGAGGTAAAGGTAACTGATGCGAATTCTGTAGTAACACTTACACCCACTGTTGCAGGTGAGAAAAGGGAAAACACTCAAGAGAAAGCGTTATTGGCTGCAGAAGCCCGCAGGTTACATGTAGACGAGTCCCAAGGAGACTTTAGGTCAAATGCTTATGCTAAACTTTTGTATGAATACGTGGATGCCATGGAGGTTAAGGATTGCTACGTCTGCATGCAGTTGCCTGCGTCTGTAGATGAAGGAATTCGATATCATCACCTCCCTCTGACATATGGCATTACATGTAGCTTATTGCTTAGTATATTTTATGAGAGAGATAGTTTTGAATACTATTTCTCCAATTATGATTCTGTGTTGCCAGAAGTCCCGAATTATAAGCAGATGAATAAATGGGATTACTGGAAGAGTGAAGACAGATTGGCCAAGTTCTTCATTCCTTGGATTACCTTAGATACTTCACATGCCCGTAGAAATAATCTGACATGCAAGGTGTCAGAAGTCGAGAAAAAGTTCATAGGGCAGGTGGATGATCGTTACAGGAGACAAAAGATTTTGAAAAAATCAGGACAAGGGAAATTAGATTGGACCGAGGAAGAGAAGTCACACAAGAGAAAGGGTAGTAGTGGTCCAATAGCTTTAGATAAAGCGCAGAGAGGAAAGTTATGTCTTCACCGAGCCAAAACGTATTATGAAAATGTATACGTGGGTGAAGTTGACTGTGAACATGCTTTTAATTTAGAGTACTACACGAAGGATTTCCTGAAGGGAATGCAAGTGATTCCAAATGTGTATTTTGTATGTGGAAGAAATGCTTACGTGAGACTACCTGACAACTGGTATGGATCATGTTACTTGGCAATTGTCTTCCCCAAAATATATCATGCACAAGACTTATTGATCATTGAGGGCCAGACATCATCGAGGGGAAGGAGAGATTTAGGCGATGCAGAAATGGTTGGAGATGTCTTTGGAGCTATGTTCCCTCTTTTGGGAATAATCCTTAATGATGTTAAAATTAGACGACTGGCAACAGTTGTCGACAGGTTGTCTGCCAGCACTGCTCAGTCCTTAATGCTGGTAGAAGGAGAGATGCAATTGATAAGGGCTATGGTTCTTCAAAATCGGCTTGCATTAGATGTCTTATTAGCAAAAGAGGGCGGAGTCTGTAAGGCTTTGAAGGTTCAGGAATGTTGCACTTACATTCCAGACCTTTCAAAACCCCTTGAGAAAGTTATTAAGAACATAACTAATATACACAAAGAGATCGAAGACTTGAGTAGAGAAAATGTCTGGGAAAAGGTGGGCCACGGAATGAGTGCAGTTGGAGGGTGGTTTTCCACCTTAGGCAAAAGCTTTATTTGGTATATCCTAAAGCCTATCATCATAATATTGATCTGTGGGATAATATTGTGGGGATTGGTGAGGGTATTCAAATGGTACAGAGCAAGAAGGTCAGAAAGGGCCCAAAGAGAACAGTTGCAGAGATTGGCTGCCATACAAGATAATCAGTACAGGAGCCTGAGAGCTCTGGAAGCGCAGAGAATGCCAGCAATAACTGCAGTTTAAATGTTAGTGATGACCCCGAGAGGTCATCAAAGGGGGGAACTGAGAGAGCGCAAACTGAGATAAATATATGAGTACATCACACTTACCTATAGAGAGCATAATTCATGAAGAGAAATGCCATGAGTGCTAATAGTATATGAAATTATATTCTAAATGTATAGCTAATATAGAGATTTAAGTAGAAGTGGAACTAATACAGAAATGTGTGACATTATATGATTTTATTAGACGTGATTATTTTGAATCTATGTCGTGTAGCTGTTAACATATAAGATGGTCTGTGGTAAAACGCAGAACGTGGTAGGCCTCAGGGCCAGAGCTGGAGCTAAAAGGGAAGGTGTTTCTTTTCACGACACAGATTGTTTAACGTTTTTGGTCATTGCATTAATGGGCCATGATTTAGAGTAATGTTTTCCAAATAATAGAATAAGAGTTTTAACATGCTTTAATTAAATGAAGAAATTGAATGCTATAATCATAATGTGAAAT
The DNA here is from genome assembly GCF_964261635.1 of Lissotriton helveticus. NCBI lineage: Eukaryota > Metazoa > Chordata > Amphibia > Caudata > Salamandridae > Lissotriton > Lissotriton helveticus. The sequence continues at coordinate 1,277,773,415 of NC_136061.1, forward strand.
ATTGTAGGCCTGAAATGTTTTAGCAGTGATTTACACGTACATGTCTGGGCTGAGAAATGTTGCAAGCCTTTTTAGAAGTCTATGAGAGTTGGGTTCTTGGCGGCAGATATCTGTCTGCAACAGGAAAGGGGGGATCCAATTATAAGTGAATGAATAGAGGTCTGTTCAGTAGACGGCCCAGACATGGAGGAGGGTTCTGGAATGTTTAAGGGGTATCAGCGGGCCGGAGAAGAGACTGAGAAGCAAGGTCAACTCTAACGTCTGAGGCCCAATACAAAGCATCATGGAAAGAGCTTGAAGTTGCACCACGTGAGAGGCGTTTCGCAAGGGGCGTCTCAAATGTTGTTGACTGTTTTGTATTAGGGACAGCACCCCTGGGTGGAGTTAGAGCAGAGACCTGAGGACCCTTTAGAGAGCGGATGGGTAGGCAGTGAGGGGTCATGACTGGAGAACTTTAGGTTTTCACCAAGAGATTTAGAGTGGGTGACTTCCCTTGGGGGTCATTCATTGCTGACACCTTTGTTAGGTTGGGATTTGGTTAAGTAGGGATACCATCTAGAACAGGGTAGGGACGCCTAACCTGTGTTTGTTTTCCTCCAACCTAAATGAAGGAGAGATATGCGTCTATGCTTATAGCTTTGCTATTTTTAGAACTTGTGTTAGTGATTTCTGTTGCTCGTCTGAGGGCTTTTCGAGAGCACATGTATGTAATTGGACCTGTGTATCTCGTGAATCTCATTCTGAGATGCCTGTATTTGCAGCTTATCATTTCTTTACAATAAACTTTTGAAAACTAGAAGTTGTCCGTGATCTTTGGGAGTAGAGTCCTTTCTTGGGTGAACTGGCTTGGAAATAGGTGCACTTTCTTTCCTTACAGACAGGCAACAAAGGTTCAGTCGACCAGATCGAGGTTTGGATCAATAGATATAAGGTATCGATCAAAATCTCGCCCTTTCAAATACATCCTACAACTGTGTGATGGAGGCTTACTGTGCAGCTCTTTCCAGTGTTATGTGAGGGATGACTTCACAACTAATTCCTTTGCTGTATCTTCTGTTTGTGAGGTTGGTTTAAATAGCTGCTGTCCATACTGTGGCTTTTCAGTCTGTGCACTAACAACGTTCACACTGCTGCTATGCATGTTGTGTGTTTGTGAAGGAAGAACACTTTTATTCCAAGTGTTGTACATCTAATGTTTCTCAGTTAGGAGGAAAAGCTCACACGGCTGCTTCCTGTGGTGTATGTTGTCCCATGTTGCATCTGTTTATGTGTGTGTGACTGATATTGACGTGGCAGAGTAAGCCTTTTTGATCATCTCAAGGGGCTTCACACCCAGTTTCTTTATAAAGGAATTGAGTGCAATTATACTTTTCTCTAGTGCTAGTACCCTGGTTTTGATCACATTGGACCAAGAAAGTTGTCTCTCAAAGGTTATCCCGAGATACGAAAAAGTATCTGTGTGGGCTAGTTTACGACTTTCTATGTAGAAATGTGGGACCCTCCTCTTTCTGCGTCCGGTTATTGAGGCAAGAGACTTCGTCTCATTTGTTTCAAGCCTAAACTGTTCATATAGTTTACATATGTACCCAATAGTTGTTGAAGGGCACCTCCTGTATGGGCAATAAGGACAGCATCGTATGCGTATAGCAGAATTTGGGTACACATGTACTTAATCAATGGGACGTCTGGGGTGGAGCTCAACATAGGTGCGTCTACCCTATTCGTATAGATGGCAAAAAGGAATAGGGCAAGAACACACCCCTGGTGCACTCCCCTCAAAACTGGGAACGACCTGGGGCACTCACCCTGATTTCCACAGCGCACAAATGATATTGCAGAAGAATAAAGCTGTCTAATGAAGGTGGTTATCGCATCGTCAATACTAATTTCTGCCATTATTTCCCAAGGTGGTGGTGGCCTACGCAGTCAAACGCTGCTGAAAGGTCCATGAAAGCCAGGTACAATTTCTCCTGATTTACCATGGTATACTTAGCCATTAGTAGGGTCAGGTTGAGGCTTTTTATCTTGAGTGCCACATCCCTAATTGAATCCGTATTGTACCAGGCTCATTATGTTATTGTCAGTGGCCCATTCCTCAAGTCTGTCGAGTAAAACATGACCAGTCAGTTTGGCAGTGCTATCTAGCAGAATAATTAGTCAAGTAATTTTATTTGGCAATACACCATAAAAAGAAGCACATCAAGAATACATTTTGCCATATACCAAACTGGTACAAAGGTTAAAATACAGAACAAAATACAATTTTAGGTAGGAAGCACAGTGTACCAGTTCATTCTCACAATCAATTGAACTCAATTTAGATAGATTGAAAACAATCAATGAGCAATTTGTACAAATAGGCTCTAGGCTGACTTTAAAAATTAGAATTCATTTTTTTCCTAAGAGTGACTACAGTACAGATATTTTCAGATAAAAAGGGCTTGTTGAATATACCGTATAAAAGTTGAGAAACATAATTTCGTATCTAAAAGTTGAAGACGATGCAGAAATACTTTAAAAGATCTAAAGCCAAAGGTACATAACACCTGAACTGTGTCCTCTAAAAAGGGGAGACAGACTTGGAGATGGACAATAAGGCTAGCCACACTCCTTGGTGTGGCTAACAACCTACATAGAAATATAACCCCATGCACCGGCCCAATAGAGCCCCACAGCCAGACTTTTACTCTTATAAAGAGTAATTAATTCCTTGATAGGTTTATGCCCTAGTTTTTTAGAGAACCTGCAGCAAGCGTCTATGGCCACTTCAAATTTTCAGGCTCTCTGAGTCAAGAGGGTTTCTCACCTCAAATCGGCTTTTAGCAAGACCCCAAGGTAATTAAACCTTGTTACTTTAAAAATGGGCATTCCTACTATATGGTGAAGGTGTGAAAGGATCTTTTTAGGACCGCATATTATTACGTGCTATTAAAACTGCATTGTCTGCATAAAGTAAGACAGGGACGGCACAGTTCCCAATTCTAGGTAAATCTTTTCCTTTAGTCCCCAGCTCTGACTTGAGGGTGTTTATATAAAAAAAAGGGAGCTAAAATGCATCCTTGTCTTATGCCTTTATTAAAGTAAAAGGGGGTTGTACAGTCGCCATTTGTGTCAAAACGGACCAGGGCAGTTGTTCCACTATGCAGGCGTTTTAATTGATCAATGAAGGCAGAGTCAATCCCTGCGTTTCCTATCATGGACCATAATATGACCCTGTACACCAAACTGAAGACGCTTGAGATGTCCATGAAGACCATATGGTGGGCCCCACCCTGGCTTGGACATATTTCCAATGTTTGCTTGACGGTTCCTACCCCCTGGCGAAAGCCGTACTTAGCCTCAGTGAAGAACTTGTAAACAACTGCCCAGTCTTCAAATCGTTCGAGGATTACCTGCCCTAGGATCTTAATGGAAGAATCTGATAGGGAGATAGGTTTGTAACATGAGGGATCATTTATGTTTCCTTTTTTGAAATGGGGACTATAGTGGACTCCTTCCAGGAGTTGGGGTTGTCACCTCTAACTATGGACCAGAAAACGTTCATCAACAGAGGGGCCAAAAAATGAGGGGGTCTGTCTAAATATGTCAATGGGCACCCCATCTGGCCCAGGTGTCTTCCCAGCAGAGGGTTTTAAAATTGCTCTAAACAATGCGCTTACTTTGATGGAATTATTTAAGACGAGGGATTCAGCAAAAGAGGTAGTCAGAATCTCCGCTGGTGGGTGTGGTGACTGATCTTTGCAAAACATTTTAGAAAAGTGACAGACCAATTCCTCAGCAGGAATATGACATGCTATTTTCAGTTGATTGGCATCTGTGAAGTGTGGGCTATTAACAACTTCTCAAAAAGCCCTTGAGTCCCTAACGGGAGAGGCTGCTTGCAGGTCATCCCAAGCCTGTTTCCTTACATCATGTTTTCTAGATCCTAATGTGGCTTTGTAATGGGACCCGAGGAGTCCAAACATCACCATGTTATAAGGGTACGTATTAAAGGCCTCTTTCAATTGCTTTAGTGCTTCCGTACAAGATGAGTTAGACCATTTAGAAGGGCATGGGTACTTTTACTTAGGATGAATAACCATCAAGCTAGATGCAAATTTGCAGATAGCATTAAAACTCCCCCTCACGGGGCGTGGCTGAGCCACGAGTCGCAATGGCCATGACTTAGTAGAGCTCTGTGTCTTCCCCAATCCCCCGTCTATCCATGACAATTATCCGTAAGCCACAACACTGTCCTGTGTCGTGGAACACCCCAGGTGGAGCCTGTGGGAGCATCGCGGTCCTGCAGACGGTGATATACGAACATCGGGCCTGCCTGGAGCAGTGAAGCCGTGGCCTGGCCTGGAGAACGAGGCCGTGAGAGCAGGAGGCAGACCCGGGGCCTAGCACTTGGTGGACACCGGTGGAGGCTTGAAGACCGACACCAGCTGTGGAGCGTCGGCTGGGCATCTCCCCTGTGAGTCGGGACTGGAGCGGGAGTGGTGCTGTTTCCCCCTGCTGCGCCGTGGAAACTCGCAGCCGCGGATGGGGACGGAAGGGGCTTGGCCCTGCTGCAAGGAGAAGCCGGGGACTCGAGTACAGGTGGCCGGGGGAGGGACGGATTGATCCAGCACCTTAGCCCTTGGCGACGCCCGCGGGGAGCTGGAGGCCGGACCTGTGACCGGAGGACTGAAGAAGTGTCCCTGTGGCCCCCGGTGGGTGTTGGTGGCGTATAACACCCCCCTGCCCTCCAGATAGCCCCGCATATTGGCGTGACTAATTATTCCGCGTAATGATGGGGCATCGGTGAAGATGCCTCTGGGTGCATTGGCAGCCTGGGGCTCGCGGCAGTGAGCACTGGCCCAGGCAGTAGGGACTACAATACAGGTGACGGCCGTGAGGATCAACAGAGCATGGACTTCCCTGGAGGCTGCAGCGGCGGGCACTCAGGGGTGAAGGCGTGAGGGACCAGAAAGCAGCATACTGGTGAGCCCCCGTGGACGAGGACTTGAAGCGACAGTAGGGGGCAGGGGCCAGTGCAATTGTGGAGGTCATGATAGCACCCCCTACATCTGGTCAAGATGGACAAAACAGCGGATACCCACGGTGGACCTGGTGGCCGTATGAAGAGAGGCTCCACACAAGTAAGAATTGACGCCTAGTGCAACATGCGATTCACGCGCTGGAGGGGACGAGGGACAGCCATATTTCGCTCATTGCCTGGGACCGCCAGTAGCAGCTCGTAAAGGGATGCCCTGAGGTTGGGACTCCACCCAGAAAGAAGCAATCCGGAGTGATTTGCCCCGGATGAAGTGCTGTACCATGTGCCAGCAGCCATTGTGGTGAGGGGAGAGTAAGTCCAAACTTCCACCGGGTGGCTTGCTTCACACTAAATTTGGATATTGGGCGCAGTGAGGATTGCGGCCTGCCCCTCTACACGCCGGTGCCCACGGTAGCAGATTCAGAGGTTTGAAGGGGTGCTGGCCTTGACATCTCACGCTGCAACGCATACAATTCCACCCTGAAGGCATTCCAACCCCTGGCACAGCCTAGCCCGACAGCCGACTTTGAGTTGGGGACATTTTCTGTGACGCCGACTGATTGTTGCTCCCGGGGTCCCTGGCTGATTGGACGGCCGCCCGGTCAGCCTGGTTGGTGGGGGTGAGCCAGGCATAAGTGATGCCATGGCATCGTCAAGGTGAAGCAAACTGGTGCAGCAAAATTGACTCAACCGTTACACTCTCCCCAAGACAACGCTGCCTGATCCTTCCCCCACGGGTAGGAGCAGCGGAGCACATACTGAGTCGGACCCGGAACCCACCCTTAAGGATGTGCTGGAAGCAATTGCGGGAATTAAGACATCATTGGAGTAAAAGATGGACGCAATATCAGTGGAAGTCAACCTGCTTAGGGTGGACCAGAACAAACATGGTGAGAAAATCAAGCAACTGGAACTTACAACTGCGAGTCTGGTGGAAGAAACATTTCAAGTGCAAACTGATAATAAAGAACTGCAAACCTTTCGTAAATACGCAGAAACAAAGATGGAGAACTATGAAGGGAGGCTGCGGTGCAACAACGTGCGTATCCTGGGAGTTCCGGAAAAATCTGAGGGGCAGGCTCCTGACCTCTTTGTAGAGGACCTCATCCTTAAACACCTGCAGCCAAAAGGACTCGGAAAGTTCGTTGTTATTGAGAGAGCCCATAGAGGGCCGGGGGGCCGCCCGAAGCCGGGGGCCCCTCCACGCCTAATCCTAGCCAGGGTACTGAACTTCAGAGATCGAGTAGTTATCCTCCAACATGCCAGAGCGGGGTCTCCGCTCAGATATGACAACGCGGAAATCACCTTTTTTCCAGACTTCACTCAGATGGTTCAGAGACAGAGGCGTTCCTTCCTTGGGATTAAGAAGGCGCTACAAGAGAAGGGTTATAAATATGTGATGCTTTTCCCAGCCAGGCTACAATTTACTACTTTTTTTTGGTGTGTGTGGGCGACAGGCACTCTGCAAGTTTGATCGTGGGCAGTTTTGAGGCCAGAGGGCAGGGGTGCAGGGAGGGGGGGCAGTTGGGAAGGGTTGATCCGTTTTGAGATTTATCGTTTGTGGTTTGTTTTTGTTTTGTCAACAACAACACAAAGTAACGCAGAATGGGTACAGCGTGAAATGCACGTAGAGTTTCCTCTTTTGACAACACCAATAAGGGTTACCAAGCAAGAGCGACTTCTAAGCATTAAGATAGATGGGTACACAGTGGGACATAGGGGTTAGAGTTCTCAGCTGGAATGTAAATGGATTGGGGGACAAGGTCAAACGTGGCGCGGTCAACCAATACATCAGGCGACAGGCCCCAGATGTCATCCTCCTACAAGAAACTCACCTCATTGGGAACTCGTGCCAAGCTCTTAACAAGGGAGGTTACAAGTTGGTGGCACATGCAGGCTTTACTACCGGGTCACGAGGGGTGGCCATATTAACCAAAAACTCGTTCCCTTTCACCGTGCAAGTCACATGGTCTAATTCAAGTGGTAAGTATATCGGAGTCTCGGGTATGTGGGAGGGTAGGACGGCCACATTTGTTTCAATATATGTTCCCCCCGGACTGGGTACCATACTCTTATCGCTCCCCGTAGGCATCCTTGTGATAGGAGGAGATTTGAATGCAGTGCTTTCCGTAACACTTGACCGCTATTCACCGTAAGAACTCAGACCCGCACAGAAGTAGTTACCAGAAATTCTCGAGTCTATGGTGGTAGACGGGTGAAGGATACATAACCCAGACAGGACACAATGCACGTTCTTATCCGGAGACCGCCATAGTCTATCCCGAATTGATTACATCCTGGTCCCGGCAGCACAGGCATTAAATATCCTGGAGGTTCGTCACTTGGGTGGAGGCATCTCGGACCACTCTCCGGTCTGGATGAAGGTAGTCCTGGGTTAAATGAGCTCCAGAAAATAGCCCCTATTTATTCTTGGTACACGTGCGACCCGGAAATTCAGAAGAAAATAGACCAAGCCACAAACAACTACTTTCAACATAATGAGGGGATGGTTGATTCAGCTCAGACGTTATGTGAAGCCTACAAAACAGTTATTCGTGGGGAAGCCCTGTCCCTGATTGTGGGTAAGGAAAAGGAAAAACAGTTAGATTTAGTGCAAGCAGAATAAGAAATACTGAGAGTAGAAGAGGAGCTAGCTCAGGCGGTGACACCCGAAAATTTACATCTCCTTAATCTGAAACAAGACAACTTCAAAAGCATAGCTGAGGATAGAGCCGGGGCTCTGGGTAGGGACACGCAGAGCAGAATCTATGAGCATGGCAATAAGGCGGGGAAGCTCATTGCATGGTTGGATAGGAGGGACTGGGCGGCCCGTCTGGTGCCCGAGTTACGAGGTGAAGACACTGTCCCCATAGCTGACCCACAGGAAATAGCTGACTAGTTTGCGGACTACTATCAAATGGTGTACCACACGTCTGGTAAATATACAGATGACAACAGCAGTGGTTTGCTTAGAGATATCAGACTTCCTACCCTCTCAGATGAAAATAGAGAATATCTCGAGTCTGCTCTCACAAACGATGAGATGGCACAGGCAATACGGGAGGGTGAATTCGGAAAAGGCATCAGGTCCCAATGGTATTCCGATTGAACTGTACAATTTGAGACCGGACAAGATAGCCCCATACCTCCGGTCGATGTTCGTCGAAAGCAAGGGAAAGGGGATGCTCCCCTGTGATCAATGAGTCTCAAACATCGTGGTCATTCATAAGGAGGGGAAATCTAAAACCAGCTCTGCGTCCTATAGACCAATATCGCTACTGAATGCAGAACCTAAGATCCTTGCAAAATTATTAGCCACACGTTTGATTAAAGTTATTGATACACTAGTGCACCCCGACCAGTCAGGCTTTATGCCACATCACAAAACCGCCCTCAATCTACGCCGCTTGCATGGTGTTCTGGGCAGAGCACCAACTATCCTAGAACCCGCCATATTGGTATCCTTGGCCACCACCATGGCATTTGATATGTTTGAGTGGCCATATCTCTTCGCCGTGCTAGACAAATTGGGATTTGGTCCAAACTTTAAGAGCTGGGTTCGCCTGTTGTACTCCAGCCCCATGGCTCAAGTTGTGGTGAACAACCGCAAGTCTCCAGCATTCCAACTGAGCTGTGGCACTCACCAGGGGTGCTCTTTATCCCTGCTCCTTTTCGCGTTAGCATTGGAGCCCCTGGCGGCATGGATCCATAGGGATCAAGTGATTCACTGGATGCTGTGGTCCCCGGGCTGGGAGGATAAGATTTCGCTATACGGACGATATTCTGCTGTACCTGACCTCCCTGAGAGCCTACTTGATTGGCCTCCTGGACATTCTCGTGGTGTTTGGGGAGATACTCCGGATTTACCATAAACTGGTCAAAGTCTGTGATCTACGTTCTACGGGGAGAACCACCTACTCTCCCGAGGGGCTGCCAGATTGAGATAGCGTCGGACGGCTACCGTTATCTTGGCATCTTCATCACGCTAAGCTCGGAGCTCCGCTTTATCCGTAACTTGGTGCCACCTATGCAGAGACTGAAAAGTGACGTCAAGCACTGGAAGTCTCTACTCCTCTAATTGTTAGGTAAGGCGGTCCTTTTCAAGATGATGGCACTGCCCCGCTTCCTATACACCCTCCAGAACTCAATGGACCCAGTTCCCACGTCTTATTTCGAAGACATAGAGACCCTCCAAAGAGAACTCCTATGGGACGGAAAGTCCCGAATCGCCCTCACCAAATTAACCCTTAATTGGTATGATGGGGGAATTAGCCTTCCAGATATTAGGAAGTATTATTGGGCATCCCATTTGGCAGCTAGCAACCAGGGGATCTATGGTCGACCGGACGACTCCGGATGTGCCATGGGTAGATGGCTGCTCCTGGGAGGGGGCCGGGTGGAGTACAGCAGGGTGCTATATCCCGGGCCCCGCAGTTATCTTACAGGACCGACAGCACATTCGGTCCATATGTGGCATGTAGCTAACAAACAGCTGGGTTGGAATCGCAGACTTACCATGGCAACGCCACTGTGGAGATCTGAGAAATTGGGTAGTCTGTGGCGCTCCAAAGGCTTTGATAAATGGGACCTTATTATAATCTCACAGATCAAAGACATCTGGGGTGCGGAGTCTATTCTTCCCTTCACTTCCCTACAACAGCAGTACAGCTTGGCGGACACTGAATATTACCGGTATTTCCAAATACGGCATGCCTTGCTCTCCCACGTTACCATAACTCCATACTGCCGGAGGCCTCCCCCTTGGAGGACAGCCTACTAGATGGCCACCTCCCCGAGATAACCATCTCCCTGATCTACAAAAAATTAATTAATAATATGGAAGATCCACACTATCATTGAAGGAGAAATGGGTTAGAGATGGCTTAGAACTGGATGAGGAAGACTGGCAAGAGGCAGTCTCCTCCCCAGGTGAAGTAGCAGTCCAGGCAAGGCTACGCTTGGTACAACTCAAAATTCTACACAGGATATACATCAAAGGGCTGAGTCTGGTACGCATAGGCAGAGCAGAAAGTGGGTAGTGCAAACATGGGTGCGGGGAGATCGGCACATTTATATATATATTTTGTGGTCCTGTGTGCACATATAGACTTATTGGCAAGCAATACATCGCACTGTACGGGAGGTACTTAATTGTGACCTATGGCCTGAGGCCTGTAGGTGCCTTCTGAACATTTGGGAACCTTCGAATCTTACCTCTCACACCACACAATAGGCGAATCTGGCACTAATGATTGCGAAAAGGAATATTGCACAGCTCTGGGGGGCCCAACAGCCACCTACACTGGGAAAATGGAGGAGTACCTAGACTAGTGTATGTTTCGGGAGAAGTTGGTTTATGTTGCAAGAGGGTGCTCTGGGAAATGGAGTAGAGTGTGGGGGCCATGGCACCACTACAGAGGTGATATCTGTACTCCTCCGACTCCTTTGCATGACTCTGGGACTCTTGATACCCCTTGATTTGTCTTGTATAGTGAAACGCTATTTGATTTACTGTGTTATGGATTGAAAATTCGGAATTGGTAATGCCCTTGCTCGTGATATACAATGGTGAATTTTGTCGATGCTGTTTAATAAAAATACTTTTTTTTAAACTCCCCCTCACATCCTCAACTTTTGCGACATTAAAAATTGACTGTTATCAACTTTATCCCATCTAAGGTGAATACCTTTGTTTTCGACACACTCAAGGGTAGAGGAACAATTACGCATTTGCAAATTTGGTAGAGGACAAATTAAAACAATAGCATTGGGGTTATGGTTGCTTATATCGGTGGGAAGGATATGAGAATCTTTTATGAACAGGACTATATGTGGAATAAACAGAATGAAGTCAATTATGGAGCCCTTGCCAATGCGGGTAAAAGTTGGCAGACTTGGTTCACCTACTTTGAAGAAACCAGTGTGTCAGAAAGTAGGATCTACATTCATGGTTATCCCCCACTTTTTGCTGGTGTTATACTGTTTTCTGACTAGTATGACTGGGATCCTGCTAATCAGGACCCCAGTCACTGTGCTTCCTCCCTAAATTTGACAGTGGCAAGTACTTTTGTACCTTTCCACTTGGCTATTGGTGTACCTAAGTAAGTTCCTACTATATGGTACTAAGGTACCAAGGAATAAGTACACCAGGGTTCTCCCATGGGCTGCAGGATGTATTATGCGACCCATGAGAGACCACTCAAATTGCAACTACAGGCATGCGTAGCCTGTGTAGGTTGGTGCTAGCACTTCTTACGACAGATATAAGTTTCCTTATATCTGAGGTCACTCCAATTAAAACATACAAGTCACCCCCTATGGCAGGCCTTTCAATCCTGAAGGCAGGGTGCTAGGTTATAAGTGAGAGGGTGCCCCGCATGAGCAGGACACCCCCATACAAACCCCAGAGTTGATTCTCCAGGCTTTGTAAGTGAGGCCAGCCATTCTGATACATATAGTGGCCATGTGTCATTATGCAATGGCTAACTATATATTGCCCGAAACTGGGCATGTTTGGTATCAAACATGTTGAAATCATACCCCAACACCGTTATAGGTATTGGAGGTATGATTCTGTGCACTCGGGAGCTCCTCTGGGAAGCCCCCAGTACTCCTGGTAACAGCCTTCCAGAGTCTGCCAGCAGGCTAGTGTTGCTGCCGACCCCAGACACGATTCTGCCATCCTGCTGCTGAGCTGATCTCAAGCAGGGGAAGGTAGAACAATTGATTTCCTGTCATTGGGAGGTGTGACCACCTCCAAGACAAGACTTGGTGTATTGGGCTGGGGTGGTGGTGCTTGCCAGTGCCACCAGACTGCTTTGAAGGGCTCATTGGTGCCCTCCTTGCATACTCCAGTTTGAGCCAGTTCAGGGACCCCTTAGATCCCACTCTTGCGCAAAACTGGACAAACAACATCCTTCTCTCTGTCCAGCCCCTCCTCTGGGAGGGACCCTGGAATCATCCCAACCCTTCCCTAGGGTTATTAAGGGCTTGCCTGTGAGTGGCTCATCAGATTCATCATCGGACAAGATTCAAACCTGAAATCACTTCAACTTCGACTGTCTGGGCACCTTGGACTTCGCTGTACTGCACCAAGAAAGCCTCCTGCTGCTCCTGGTCTTTGTGTTCTGCCACTCTTCTTCATTGTCTGTGCCTGTGCTTCATCTAGGTTCCTTGCTAGGCCTGTGGGCATCAAGGACACCAAAGTAATCTCCCTTGGAGTGAAGGAGTCACTCCCCTCCATCTACAGGTACCGCAACAAATCTGACCGCTCTGCTGCTTTTGATACTCATGGAGTCTGAAAGGCTCAGCAACACAGGTGGTAGTTCTGCAACTCCCTCAAGGCCCGACCTGTCCTCCCAGTAAGTTTGAAGCCAGTATCCCTTGTCAGAACCGCTGGAACAGAACCCATGTGCACCACAGCAAATTGCCGTTGCCAAGGCTTGTTGACTCTGTACACCAAAGATCTTCAGGCTATAAGAAGCTGCAGCCTCCAGCATCTTTTCCTGCCAAGATCTATGTCCTCACTGCATCCTCTGCACCGTGGCCCTGCATCTTTGGTGAGCTGCTCGAGATCCTCTTGCGAATCCTGTGACTTCAGCCTGTGGGCCCTCTTGAGGATCTTCTTTGGCTTCAGTGGGCTCCCCTGCTTGATTGGGGTCTGCTCTGATTCCCCCTTGGACCTTGCTGGTCCCAACATTGCTCCTTTTTCGTGTACTATGTCTGTTGCTGCTGCCAAGGCTTGTTGATGCTCCCGCCAGACCCCAACCCTCTGGTTCTCAACTTCCAACAGGTGACAGCTCATGAACGGCTCCTGGTCTTCCAAAGCATCGCCTGATCCTCAAAGCTGCAGTGACATGGTCACCGGCATTGCTCCTGCATCCTCTGTCATCGGTGATCATTGGTCTGCCATGCCTCCTGTTCACCTCCAAGTGGCATAGACTGGGTCCTCTCTGCTTGCAGTTTCTTCTCTTCAAGAAGCTAGCCTTGGATTTCACTGGATTCCTCCACCATCCGTCGCCAGTGGCCTCTTTCCTGAAGTCCTCCATTGTGGTCTACGGCGGTTTCCGAAGTCACTTCGCTCCTATGCACCCGACTTCCCTGGTATAGGTATCCCGGTTTCTGGGGTATCCACAGGCGGGGTGACTCTCCAACCTTCTGTCTTCCACTGGGTTTCTTCAGGGTCCACTTGGAAGGTTCTTCTTCTAAAAAACTGCAATCGTGCTTTCCCCTTGACTTGTATTGAGTATGCGGCTGTGTTTCCACTCTGCACACAGCCTTCGTGGGGTTCCTGGGTACTTACCTCGGGTGGTTCCTTGTGTCCCCCAGCTCTTCTGAATCTTCTGGTCCCAAGTTCTGACTTCAGTCGCAGGTCGCATTCCTCATCTTTAGTTTATGGTTTGGTCTTCCCCTAGAGACCACTGTGTATCTGTGCTTACTTAACTGTTGAAGTATTGAGTTGTTATCTCCGGATAGGGCATATGCCAAAGGGTTTAGTGAACATAACCTAGAGGTGCTCTCACTGTTACAGGATGGAGAGCTGGATATCCTCGGTGTCACGGAAACGTGGCTAGAGGACTCCTCAGTGCCGGACTTGGTAGCCTCCATTCCGGCTAATTTCACGGCGTTCTGCCTTAATAGACCAGGCTCAACAAGAGGGGGTGGTGTGGCCCTTTTATACAGTACCCGTCTGAGGGGCGAGAGTTTTTTCGCTGAAAGTCTGGGAGGCGCCGAGGTTTTGGGCGTCAAACTTGGGATAGGGATGGATTGTTGGACTATCCTTCTAGTCTACCGGCCCCCTTGGGCGTTGCCGGACTTCCCGGATTTATTTCTGGATTTAGTACAGGACGTACGATCACTCTATAACAATGTGATCATCATGGGCGACCTGAACTTCCATTGGGAAAAGTCCCCGAAGGAAGGTCAAGCCAACCAGATAGATGAGGCCCTTAGGTCCTTTGGGCTAGTCCAGAGGGTAATGGGCCCTACACACGATAAGGGTCACACCCTGGATCTCGTTTGGATAACAACTCCTGAGCATGGCCGAGACCATGGCCCAGTAGTTGCGCAGCCATGCGCATGGTCAGACCACTTTCTAGTGAAGGGCACGATCTCGGTTGATGAACAGAAGGGGAAGTCCGGAGCAGGATGGAAAGTTGTGAGGAAATGGAAAGACATAAATGGCGATGAAATGGTAGCTCACCTCCTAGCTAATTCTCACCTTAATAAGATGGAAGATAATCCAGAAGTTATCTGTAACGTTTTAACAGATAAATTGAAAAAGGTAGTTGATCTCGTGGCACCAGCACGAAGGATGAAGGTGGTAGATAGAGGTGCTGGAGCCCCGTGGTATGATGAGACCCTTAGGGGAAAAAAGAGGGCTCTACGCAAATCTGAGAGAGCATGGCGGAAGGACTACAGTCCCAACGCACGGAGTCTCTACATACAGGAGCTTGCCTCTTATAAACATGCTATTCTCTTAAGAAAAGCAGAGTTCTACGAGGACAGGATTTCCAGAGCCTCGGACCCACAAAAATAAATCTTTAAGGTGCTCACGGAACTCAGAAAAAATAAGGAGCAAAGTCCAGAGTTCAAGCAAGAAGACTGCCAAAAATTTCAGGACTATTTTTCCACTAAGATTAAAGACCTTCTATCAGAAATTGCCAATACCCTAATCCTGGACTGTCCTCTACAGCCTGTTCCGGTCATTCGTCCGCTCGATCACCCTTTGGTCACTCTGCCCTTGATTACGAAGGACAGACTGCTAAATTTCGTGGGGCGGGTCAAATCTGGTTCTCAGGACGACCCGTGTCCTCCGGAGATATTTAAGTTGGCTATGCCAGGTATTGAGGAAGATGTTCTGACTCTCCTCAACAACTCCTTACAAACAGGACAGGTTCCATCCTCCTTTAAGGAGGCACGGCTGATCCCCCTGCTGAAAAAAACTGGGGCGGACGTTAAAAATTTGAAGAACTTTAGGCCTATTTCGCAGTTACCATTCTTGGCCAAAGTTCTGGAGCAGCACGTCCTTATGCATCTCTCTGACCATCTGGAGAAAAATGTTTCACTGGAGCAAAACCAGGCGGGGTTCCGTGCACATCATAGCACGGAGCTAGTGATGTTATCTATCCTGGATGAGTTAATGAACAGAGCGGACAGGAAACTCCCTGGCGCCCTGGTGTTACTGGACCTCTCCGCGGCTTTTGACACCGTGTGTCATAGTCAACTGCTGCTGCGGGTGAGGGATCTAGGCATCCAGGGCACCGCACTCGTGTGGCTCTCTTCCTTCCTCCAAGGGAGAACTCAGAGAGTTCAATTGGCAGACCTATCCTCAACCCCAGTGCCGATCACCTGTGGGGTACCACAGGGTTCTGCCCTCTCCCCTCTCCCCTCTTCTATTTAATGTCTATTTGCAACCTCTGATTGCGGCTCTCAATCAGATGGATTGTCAAATATACAATTATGCCGATGACACCCAAATCATTATCCAAATGGAAGATTGTACGGGTGCACACGCAAGAATGCAGAATATCCTAAGATTTACAGCTAATTGGATGTCTCTGAATACTTTGAAAATCAATCCAGATAAGACCGAGGTGTTGCCAATCACGATCATGGGCAACACCTGGAACGACCAGTTCTGGCCATTAGAACTAGGAGTGCCTCCGGAACCTGCAACAGTGGTGAAAAGCCTGGGCATCTCCCTGGATGGGAGTTTGACGATGCAAAAACAAGTCTCAGGAGTGGTAGGCACGTGTGTTGGTCTCCTCCGACAACTAAGGAAAATCTCCTCACTTCTGTCCTTTGCCACCCTGAGGTGTGCTGTATCTGCCATGATCCTATCCAGGATGGACTATGGCAACTCACTATATGCAGGGCTTCCGCAAAAACATCTGAATCGTCTGCAAGTTGTCATGAACGATGCGGCAAGATTGATTTTTAAGAAACCAAGGAGAACGCATGCGTCTCCTTTGTTGCGTGAACTCCATTGGTTGCCCGTCAAACAGAGGGTGTTGTTTAAAGGGCTTTGTATTACACACAAGGCCCTGTATGGGAAGGCACCAAACTACATCAAAACCCGTCTGGCCCCATATAAACCTGGTGGACGGTTGCGTTCGTCTGATGCGACTCTTCTAACCCAACCGCATTTTAGACTATCTACCCTTGGTGGTCGCGCCTTTTCTAACATCTTTCCTGCGGTTTGGAATAGTTTACCAACTGAATTGCGCAAGGAATCCAGCCTGCTGCCCTTTTGGAAAAGATTAAAAACAGTGCTTTTTCAGCAAGCATGGGAGGGGCTGTAGGTTTGATGTTCTGCTTTTCAGAACCTGCTTTGGCATATACCTGGCAAAGTGCTTAGAGACCTCGGGGTGATTACGCGCTATATAAATCAAATAAATAAATAAATATGTATAATAAATATACCTACTTTTAGAACTACACTGTGTGGTTCTTTTTCATTTAACCTACACTATATGATTAGTTCAGTTAAACAAGCTGCTTAACAATTCTGGACTAAGCCTGAAGGCTGCACGCTACAGCTACCACTTATAGAACTTTCTATAGTTGTCTAACCCCATTAAAATCACCATAAGGATTGTCTGGATTAGTGCAAGGTGCTTCACTTAATTAAATGTGCACACTATATTAGGCCAGCCTCCTATATTGGTGTGCAGCGGTTAGGATTTAAGCCTGCACAGTTTTACCAGCTAATCTAGGTGTGGTTAGATGAAAAACTATCACTAGCATTAGGCACATATAAAATATTTTTGTAACAGTAAGTTCTACTGAACTTTTAGATTGGTTGGTAAGGGCCTAGCACAACCCTTTCTCCAATCTGTGGAAGTTTAGTTGTCACTAGGGTAGGTAGATACAACACCACACTACACCTAGTCACTTTGTCTTTAATCGTGGATCCCAGTCGGTCCCAATCCTCTAGATACAGTGGTCTTAAGTTCCAGGAGCTAAGGGCCCTGTGTACCTCTAAAAAGATAAAGAGAGGTAGAAACCCTAACACTAAGCAACCCCTAGAGCTGCTTCTGCAGGATGACCTCCAGACTCCTGATATGTCAGAAGGGCAGGACAAAGTGGGAGGGGATGCTCCAGAAGTTGTGTCAGTAAGGGTCCCCACTAGTGACCTTAATTCTGAGCATGACCAGGGAGGAGTGAACTCTGATCCCCCAGGGATGCTTCAGAGGAAGTCCCTAGAGGTAGGTCCCCTTTTATTCCTCCTGGCAGGGTGCAGAGAGTACAGGGGAGGTCTAAATCCTCCTCTGTCCATTTCTATACCTCAGACACATCCACTGGGACCTCCATTCCTAGCAAAAGGAACGACTCCTTAGAGAGGGTGTACCACCTACTCAAACTTGAGAGAGCCAAGCTCTAGCTCAAGTAAGCAGTTGGCCCTTGATAAGGAGACCCTGGAAGTCCAGAGGGTTAGGAAATATTAGGGACAAGAATCTCATGGTGGCAGCACTAGTGTACCCATATTCAGGGGAACTCCCTTTGATACTGGGAACCTGAGCAGGATAGTCCCTCCTTACCATAACATGTATTTGTAAAGCGCACGTTCACCCGTAGGCATCTTGGCACTGAATAACAGATGTTTCTTGTTACCCAGAACTGGCCTGGCAGTTCGGTCTGGACTGTTCCCATGAGGTACAGGATCAAGACTGATTTGCATATTGGCCATGTCTGAACTGGGGTGGCCTGGTGAGCAGGATAACGCTGGACAAGACCCAGGTCTGTGACTGGGGGTGAAAGGGGTGCCAAAATAAAAAGATTTATTTTTAAAGAAAAATATATATATTAACTTGGAATTGTGGCAGAGGGTGAGGGACATGGAGGTTTTGAAAAGATTGGAGAGCGATCATGATCCCCCGATATTGTCTTTGAAGGTATAGCCCTGTCCTCCATTGAGGGGCACTATGGATATCGTAACAGCAGATTTAATTCTGTCCAATGACTGCCGCAGGTTAAAGTAGGCAAAGATTTCTGAGGATGAGGGCACTTTGAATTGGATTAAATATAACACTTGCAGGTTCTCGTACTGCCCTCTCACAACTCGACCCTAATGAGGACACTCTTCCTGCCCTCACAATAGCTCACAAGGCCCTGTTTGCTAAGTTGAGATCCTTTTTCATAAAATCGCAAAAAAGAACCAATATGTTCCTTATCCACAAGTCAGCTAAGTGGTACGACAGGGCATGTAGTGAAGCTTACAGGGATCTGTCTAAAGCCATAAGGGCAGGTACAATGCAGGAAGTAAGGAATTTGAGGTCAATTTACAAGGCAACCCAAAAACGGGCCAAGAAGGCCTTCGACGAAAATAGATGGAGGGACTTGTTAGACGCTAGTAATGGGAAAAATTGGTGGCGATTTTGGCATCTAATCAAGTGGGGTAGTGACAATCCCGGTCCGGCACCAGTCAACAATGTCCCTCCAGAGGTTTGGGTAGCACACTACCAAACCCAATGTTCATCCCCTGCAAACAGTCCTGGGCAGTATCAATGTGTGGCCCAGAAGTCAGCCTTAACATTTACCATAGGGGACATTGAGCGTGCTCTTGATGGGGTAACCACAGGTAAAGCTCCGGGGGCCGGATTGTATTCCGGCAGATATACTTAAGTCTGACAGGGAGAACTGGATCAAATATATTCTTACTTTTGCAAATGGCTTGGCCAGAGGTGCCCCCATTCTGGAATCCTGGCGTGGGGCTGAAATCACTCCCATTTACAAAAAGGGGGTCGTGTCAGCCCATCCAATTATCGGCCCATAAGCCTTACAGACACAATGCAAAGTTGATGGCCCGATTAGTGCTATGCAGGATTAATAGATGGATCGATGACAACAACATTTTATCCACCTACCAAGCAGGATTTCGCTCCCATGTTAGCACTATCGATCAAGTTTTCAGATTCATGTTATTATATTGGAACACAGTGATTTTAGCTGGGAGGACCTTGTATGCAGCATTTATAGATCTTAAATCTGCATTTGATCTAGTGCCCCGCAACAAGTTGTGGGACAGTCTTAAGAAACAAGGGATGCCTGCGGATATCTTATAATTTATTATAAAATCACTTGAATCTACCTATGCCCATGTCCGATGGGGTCAACAGGGTGAGTAAACAGAACGTTTTCCTGTGAACAAGGGAGTTCAGCAGGGGTGTGTTCTCGCCCCTACCCCCTTCTCATTGTTCATAAATAATGTTATCTCATACTCTACTACACTAGAGCGGCAGACCCTGATACAGAGTTCTGGCCAGAGACCAGGGTTCGATTCCCGCCTCGGCAGGGTCTCGGGCTCAATTTCCTCAGACCTGTTAATTCTCGCCTCGGTGCCTATTCTAATCACGGACCCCACGCTGCAACTCTGGGCAATAGCTTGCTTAGCCTCCACACCAGCCCCAACAGCGCTAAGGATGCCTGGCTTCACCCTGGGGGTGCCCAGGAGTGGACACTTCACAGGGAAAGCCAGGAGGGGTTCCACAGCGGTATGAGTATCAGCGCCAGGAAACCGCATAGGCGACACCGCAAGGTGACCGTCTGGTGACAGTGCGCTCTATAAGTACCATGACATTTACATTTACATCGATTATCCGACGGACGCCCCTACTCTTGCTGGATCGAGGGTTCCTCTTTTAATGTTTGCAGACAATACTCTGATTCTGTCTAAAACTCAAGCTGGTGTGCAAAGAGCCCTCAACCACTTCAGTCTTTTTTGTAATGACCATGACCTAGTAGTCAATGTTGACAAGACTAAGTTCATGGTCTTACACAAACATAAAAATGTGAGAGCTAGACTGGAAATGAATAATTCGTCCTTGGAACAAACCGACTCCTTTACATATCTTGGCGTAACTATGGGCAAAAGGATGACCTATAAGCCACAGACAGATCTGTTAGTCTTAAGGCACAACAAATTAGCAGGGGCCCTTTTAAAAGAACATTGATTATCCCAAACTAAACCAGTAGCTCTGGCTATAACTATCTATCAAGGGAAGGTCAGAGCCTCAATTATTTATGGCGCTGAACATTGGGGCTTCGAAAATCTAGTTCCATTAGTCCAAGCACAAAACAGGTTTCTGAGGGCACTGACCGGCCTCCCACAATCAACACCACTCAGACCACTACTTGCAGATCTGGGTTGTATCTCGTTTGAGGAAGCTGCGGACTTTAGACCTCTCGCCTATTGGCAAAGACTTTGGACTACCCCGGAGTTAGCTTCTTAGGTGCAAGCAGTTAAGCACACAAGAGATGCTGACAAATCTAACAAAATTACATGGCTGCAAAAGATCAAGGCCTCCCTATCGGAAATGGGCCTCCCCCAGCTCTGGGAGGACCCTGAAGGGAATGATTTCCCCTCAAAAACAGATTTTAAAGCCCTATATAGGGATATGGTTAGCCTAAAGTCTTTATCTCAGGTGACGGTGCTTCCCTAACTGGTATCTTTCTGGATTACAAAATAGAATTCAGGCTGGAGGCCTACTGGGACATCATTACGAGCCCAGGTGACAGGAAACTCTGCCACCAATTTAGACTGGGCTCTCTCGCCCTAAAATCTTTTAGTAAAAAATGGGGGACCAATCAAGATACCAAATGCTATTTTTGCCCATGTGAGGAAGAGACCTTATTGCATGTTTTGTTTGTGTGCCCTTGTCATAAATGTCTCAAGACGGTTTGTTCTTTACGAGGCACAAGATGTTCTCAAACGGCTTTGCGTAACCTAAAAACTGATACTAGTGAAGTCATAGTTACTGCTATGGCCAAGTTCTGGAGCTGAATGTGGGCCCTTAGAAGGACTAGTATAGAGGGGTCTACGTAACATGTAAATGCTGAGTGCACTGTGTTTTTAGCTTCTTCAATCTACTTGCTCATAAGAATGAAATTAGCTGCTAAAACTTGTTATATGGATATAATGTTTCTTAGAATCAATTGTCTATTATTTTGTGGTAGAAAATCAAAGACACAGTTCAGTTGCCTACATCCACGGGCCGGCAGAGCACAACGATATGGTCAGTACACAGCGTACAGGTATACATCCCGGAGGGCGACGCCGCTTAGAGAAGTTTCAGTCCATAGCATTCATGGCAGACGATTGCTAAGATACCACTTTTATAAAAGGAAAGAACAAGAAAACAGACAAAACACCCACCCCCTCCACCCCCAAACCCCCCTACCCCTCCCACCCCCTCCGCATCAGTCTCTAGATTCCTATCCTACCACCCTATGACCATCGGTCTCCCCTCAGGGTAGTTCAGACTACATTTGTGGCTCCAACTGGTTCCAGAGGAATAAGCTGCAGTATTTGTAGGTATTTTGGGCATGTTACTTTCCTCATTTCCTTGGAGAGAAGCCGCAGGAATGGACCCCAAAGCTTAGCATATTCTGACCCCTTCCCATCCACATTAAGTGAGAGGCGCTCCATTGCTAGAAGATGCCAAAGTCTCCGTATCCAGTCCTGCGGAGGAGGAATAGCCAATGAGCCCCATTGCACTAAAATGACCTGTGTCGCCGCAAGCAATGCTAACGCAATCTGTTTGCCCCTCAGCGAGCGCAAAGGGAAAGAGTTGGTGTGGGAGAGTCCCAACAGTGCGTGTTCAGGGGCCCGGGGAAATGTAATTTGGAATGCTTCATCAAGGTCATCAAGAACCCCAGTCCAATATCGCACGTACCAGTTTCAGGCAGTGCCATAACAGGTGTATCAGGGTGCCAGGACCGCCACTTCCCCGCCAGCAGAGGCCCGACTTAGTACCATCCCAGGACTTGATTCACGCTGGTGTATAGTACCAACAAGTGACTACCTTATTGGCAGATTCCGCACCCATGGTATTAGAGGCCGTGTGATGAGCTCGGTAAAAGATATGTTCCCATTCTTTGGGCGCCAGAGGTCACCCCAATTCAGTCTCCCACCGAACCTGCGCCTTCGTGCGCTGCTTCTTAGGGCGCATGAGGATCATTGCGTACAGTTCAGATATGAGCTTACGGTCATCCTTTTTGCAAACTAACCATTTTTTGAAAACGGTCAAGGGACGAGACATCAAGATGAAATTGGAGGACTGGGTCACCCAGTGTGCCAGCTGCGAGTATTGAAAAGCATATGACTCCAGCAAATTAAAATAATCCTTACGCAATTGAGAGAAGGGGATCAAGGCATCTAGATCAAAGAGGGAGGCCACTCTTTTACAACCTTCCTCCCTCCAGCGATGAAAGACTGGGGACACACACCCCGGCGGAAATTCAGGGTTATCTACAATAGGAGTCATAGGGGAGGGAAACGTGGTCCATCCCCTGCGCACCGCCAGTTGGTCCCATACTTTGAGAGTCGGGGAGGTTACAGGCAAAGAGTAAAGGCCCCACGCTCTGTGCATGTGATGGAAGCCATATTTCCCGCCAGATATTACAGCCAGCCACTGTCTGATCCATAAAGTTCCAGTGCTTGCTAGACAAAGGCATGTTCCACTCAATGATATAGCGGAGGCAGGATGCTTGATGATAACCACTCAATAAGGGGAAGCCCATCCCTCCCACCGCCTTCGGCATGGTGATGAGTGACAGCGCGAGCTTTGTTCTCTTGTTGCCCCACAAGAATTTATTAAAGAGCTTCCGGAGGATGCCCAGCAGTGGGCTCACCAGGTGCATCTGAAACAAGTAAAGGATATGCGGTAGCACAGTCATCTTCACCGCCGCTAACCTCCCGTACCAGGCCAAGTTGAGGCGGGACCAGTCAGGGAGTGCTTTGGTAGTTTGGCCCACCAATAGTTTATAATTGAGAGAAACCATTTTAGCGATACAAGAAGTTAGCCGGATTCCCAAGTATGTAATATCGCAATGCACCCACTGAAAGGCAAAGTCCTGCCGCAGATCCTGGACCTCATCGTCTGGGACAGAGATATTAAGTATTTGCGATTTCGCCAAGTTGACTTTAGACCCTGCCACCTTTCCAAATTTAAGGAGCTTCGCCGACAAGCACCGCAAGGTAGAGTGAGGGTGGGTAAGCGAGAGGATGACATCATCTGCATACATACTAATTTTGTGGGTGTCCTTGCCAAACTTGATTCCAGCGATATCCACATCCGATCGTATGCGCTGGACAAAAGGCTTTATATATAGCGCGAAAAGCAATGGGGATAAGGGACACCCCTGTCGCGTCCTTCTGGAGATGGGGAAAAGGGCAGATTTACACCCGTTCACTCTCACTGCAGCCTTAGGGGCAGCATAAAGACATCAGACCCATCAAGCAAAGTTATCGCAGAAACCAAAGGCACACAAGACTGTGAACAGATACTCCCAATCCACCGGATCAAAGGCCTTCTCTGCGTCGACATAAAGGAGAAAAGCCTCGGCCCGGGATCGGTGAACTAGGTCCATAAGATGAAGAATTTGTTTGGTATTATCCCCTCCCTGCCACGTTGGAATAAAGCCGGCCTGGTCCGGATCAACAATACTGTCCATCAGGGGCTGAGTCGCGCCGCCAGAATACTCGCGAAGAGCTTAGCATCAATGTTTAAAAGGGAATCGGCCGGTACGAGCCGCATTCTTTAGGATCTTTCCCAGGTTTAAGGATGACCGTAATCACCGCCTCTGACATGGATTGAATTGAATTGAAATTGAATTGAAAGTAGATTTATAAAGCGCGATTGCTGCCCAATGGGCGTCCAAGCGCTAAGCATGTAGATAGAGCTGGGCAGTGAGAGATTAGGACTAAGTAGACCTAGCGAACAGAAGCGTTTTAAGTTGTTTGCGGAAGGAGAGCAGATTCGGGTTGGACCGGAGATGGAGAGGGAGTGCGTTCCACAGTTTCGAAGCGTTTAGAGAGAACATCCTACCTCCGGTCCTAGCTCTCCTTACTTTGGGAGTCACAGCCAAAAAAGCATCCGTAGATCGAAGATTTCTGGTTGGGTGGTAGTGGGTGACTAAGTTATTACAGATTGTAGGGCCTGTCTTCCAGAAGGCCCGGTGAGCAATACATAGGGCCTTAAATGCCACTCTTTGTTTCACTGGTAGCCAGTGCAAGCTTTTCAATCCGGTTCTGGCTGACTGGGTACGTGGGATCTGTAGCAAGGAGCGGGCTGCACTGTTTTGTACCACTTGCAGCTTTCGTAGAGTCATCTCAGGGGCTCCTACGTATAAGGCGTTGTTTGAGTCCAACCGTGACTGAATCAGGCCCTGTACTGCCACTTTTTTTGCCTCCATTGGCAGAAGAGGAAGGACTTTCCTCAGAGTTCTGAGTAATCCAAAACATGTGGCGGATAGCTTAGTGGCCTGAGAGGAGAAGGAAAGATTTTTGTCGAGCCATACTCCTAGGCTTTTTACACTCTCCTTTGTGGTGGGAGGTGTTCCCAAGCAGGCAGGCCATAGGGAGGTAAATGACACTGGGGGGGCTGGGCCCAGGAGCATGAGCTCCGTTTTATCTCCATTAAGTTTTAAGAACGAGGATGTCATCCAGGCCTTGACATCTTGTAGGCATTTCATCAGGCCTTCCGTTGTTTGCCTGTTACCCTCCTGAGCCAGGGAGACCACTAGCTGGGTGTCGTCGGCATACGATATAATTGTGATACCGTATGGTTCGACGACCCCAGCAAGTGGTTTCATATATATATTGAACAGCGCGGGGCTCAGGGACGAGCCCTGCGGTACCCCACAGCTCAGTGGTTTCCTGGCTGACACCATTTCCCCGTCAAAGATCTGAAAAGATCTGTTGGTCAGGAAGGAGTCGAACCACCTTAGTGCGTCGCCTGATACTCCGATGTTACGTAACCGGTTCAGCAAGATGGAATAGCTGACCTTGTCGAAGGCCGCACTTAGGTCAAGGAGGATCACTGCCACTGATCCTCCTTGATCCAGTATCCTGCGGGCTTCCTCAGTGACCGCTAATAAGGCGGTTTCAGTGCCATGCTTCGGTCTGAAGCCAGTTTGGGTTGAATCCAATAGCGAGTTGCTTTCAAGAAATTGTACCAACTGGGTGTTTATATATTTCTCCAGGACTTTGCTTGCCCAGGGGAGTAGTGAAATGGGGCGGTAACTGGCGTGATCTCCTGGGTCAAGGTGGTTTTTTTTTTCCAGTGCTCGTACCATGGCTCTCTTCCAAACGGAGGGCACTGTGCAGGAGGAGATGGAGGCGTTTAATAGGTCTAGTATCACAGGCAAGGTGGCTTGACTTGCCTGAAGCAGAAACTCTGGTAGAGCTGGGTCGGAGGGGGAGCCTGATTTGACTTGGCGGGCTAATTGGTAAAGGGTATCAGAGTCTAAAGGGGGAAAGTGTTCTAATTTTGGCAAACCTGGGGGGGTGAGATGTCCCGGAGATGTTTTGTCGGTTATTCCTGGGTTGGTGGCTGCCGTTGGGAAAGAGGAGTAGATCTGGGTGACTTTATTATGAAAGTAGTCCGCTAACTCATTACATTGATTTTGAGTTTTTGCTGGGGGGGGGGGGGCTGTGTTCACTATAGTACATTTTTTTACTAAGTGAAAAATTTCCCTGGACTTAGATTTGGCTTCCATGATTTTCTCTGCAAAGTAGGTGGCCTGGGCCGCCCTGACCCCATCTCTGTAGGCCTTTATTGCCTCTTTATATTTGGCCTTTTTTCGGGTAGGAAGTCTACTCGCCATGCTCTCTCTTGTTTCCTACAGAGGCGTTTTTGTTCTCTTAGGGTGTTTGAGAACCAGGGTGATGATTTGTGCAGCTTCCTTGAGGTAGATCTCTGAACGGGCAAGATCATATCCAGTGAGTCCCTGATCCAGTCCTCGTATGGTAATTAAGGTCTCCTAGAATCGTGTAGTTAGCGGAGGTCATGATTCGTTTGGCTATGATGTCTGGAAGAGATCTATGAAACAGCTTGGCCGGCTCTGGGGGACGATATATCAGCGTGCCGGAAAAGGAGCTGTTCGCAGTAAAGTCTATGCTGAATGCTAGGCTCTCGCATTCGGGGATAGCGGACATGGAGGGTGTTACCTTCCCAGTATCAAGGAAGGAGTTGAATAGCCGCGTTAATAGAGGAGCCAGCTCCACACAAAAGGTTT
This sequence comes from Lissotriton helveticus, assembly GCF_964261635.1. Taxonomy (NCBI): domain Eukaryota; kingdom Metazoa; phylum Chordata; class Amphibia; order Caudata; family Salamandridae; genus Lissotriton; species Lissotriton helveticus. Next base: position 1,277,799,456 of record NC_136061.1, read on the forward strand.
TAAAAAACAAGGCGGTGAAGCCATCCGGCCCTGGAGATTTGGCAACCTTCAGCAGAGCTATTGCTGATATGATCTCCTCTATGCGAATAGTGTCGTCCAAAGCGTTGGCCGTTTATCTTTTTAGGAAAAGTTATTATGTATTTTTTTTATTTGCCCTGTATTGTGTTATGTGTCTTTTATGATTACTCATGATCGAATAGACTAATTTGAATTTGTTACCCAGAACTCAATGGTACCTATTTTATCGACCTCAGGTGGATGAAAGGCTGAGTGGACCCGTCTGAATTTGAATCTGTAAACATGAGGTTGAACACAGGACCCTGCAGTAGACGCATTAGTCCACTGACCCACCAGACCCAGAGGAGGATGATATCCATAAATGGATCACTGCTTTGGAGGGGGCCTGTAAAGTTCAGAAGGTCCAGGGCAGTAGGCAGCTATCTTGTGGACCTCCTTTGCTAACAAAGATAGAGACAAACTTCCCTCTGTCAGAGAGGAAGATGCAGATAACTCTCCAGTCTTGAAGAGTGCCCTCATAGATGGGTTTGGTTTAACCACTGAGCAATACAGGGTTAGGTTTAGGGACACTCAGAAGGCTCACACCCAAGACTGGGTTGATTTTACAGACAATGCTAATAAAGCTCTGGAAGGCTGGCTTTGTGGAAGCAAGGTACATGACTATGAGGGATTGTAAAATTTGTTGACGAGGGAGCACATCTTTAATAATTGTTAAAATCAGCAACTGCACCAGTACCTGGTGGACTCTGGTCTGACTTCTACCCAAGAATTGGGAAAGAAGGCAGACAAATGGGTCCGAACCAGGGTTAAGCAGAAAGCTCATGGTGGTGGGAACCAGAAGAAACAAGACGTTTCAAAAGCCCAAGAGAAGGGTGCGGAGAAGGGTAAAGAATAAAGGAGTCTTCACAAGGTCCCTAAAAAAGCTGCCTCTGGGGGTGCGTCCCAAACCTCTACTTTCTCTGGAAAGAAACACTGGTGTTACCTGTGTAAGGAGAAAGGCCGGATGCCAATTGTCCTAAGGCCAACACCAAGGAAGCTACTGCTACTGCCCCTAAGGCAACTAGCCCCCTAGCACCTGTGCAAGTAGTAGTGCAGCCCCCAAGGGATTAGTAACCTTGGGTCACGAAGTGGGTTCTGGCCTAGTCAGAACACCCATGCAGGCTGTCCTTGTCTGTGACAGTGGCATGGACCTTGCCACTTTACTTGTAAGTCCCACTAACTTGGGCAAGTGCAGACAACAGCCTTTGATCAATGGTCAATAAGCTATGGCTTACAGGGACACAGGGAACAGTGTCACAATGGTGACAGAGAAATGTGTGTCCCTTGAACAAATCATATTTGCTCAAGTTTACCAAGTGACCAACATCAGCAATGTCAGGACTGATACCTCCTTGGCAGTTGTGAATCTCAGCTTGGGAGGGATAACTGACCCTAAAACATTGACATTGACACTGCACACACTTTTCCCCTCCTGAGGCGGAAGCCGGGAGGTCTCTTGTCTTTTCTGCTTTTTAAAACGTGATTTTACTTGTCTTGCACTCGTTATTCGTAAATCCCACACCTGAGCTAAAGAGGTGTGCTGAGACCCCCCCAGCGCTTAGCAGCGCCTCAGAATCACTTTCACCCCCTCCCTGTAGCTCCGGTCCCGCTCTCGGCTGAGTATTGACGCCGAGGGCCGGGCGCCGGCTTTGGCGGCCATCTTGGGTTGGGCTGGGCTGGTGAGGCCATCGACAGTGCTATAAAAGGCGCCTGTATTAGGAAGCAGGTAACATTGACACTGCACGCACTTTTCCCCTCCTGAGGCGGAAGCCGGGAGATCTCTTGTCTTTTCTGCTTTTTAAAACGTGATTTTACTTGTCTTGCACTCGTTATTCGTAAATCCCACACCTGAGCTAAAGAGGTGTGCTGAGACCCCCCCAGCGCTTAGCAGCGCCTCAGAATCACTTTCACCCCCTCCCTGTAGCTCCGGTCCCGCTCTCGGCTGAGTATTGACGCCGAGGGCCGGGCGCCGGCTTTGGCGGCCATCTTGGGTCGGGCTGGGCTGGTGAGGCCATCGACAGCGCTATAAAAGGCGCCTGTATTAGGAAGCAGGTAACATTGACACTGCACGCACTTTTCCCCTCCTGAGGCGGAAGCCGGGAGGTCTCTTGTCTTTTCTGCTTTTTAAAACTTGATTTTACTTGTCTTGCACTCGTTATTCGTAAATCCCACACCTGAGCTAAAGAGGTGTGCTGAGACCCCCCCAGCACTTAGCAGCGCCTCAGAATCACTTTCACCCCCTCCCTGTAGCTCCGGTCCCGCTCTCGGCTGAGTATTGACGCCGAGGGCCGGGCGCCGGCTTTGGCGGCCATCTTGGGTCGGGCTGGGCTGGTGAGGCCATCGACAGCGCTATAAAAAACAGACAGTGATGGCTCCGCGCAGCGGACGCAAACAGCGGACGCGCCGGACCTGCGCCGGAGTCGTGCCAGAGTCCTGCCCGTCTGCGCCCGTCCGCGCACGATCGGGCTTAGGGCTTAGGGACTCTGGCACACGGACCTGCTATACTCTAACTGATCTCCTAGCACTGAGGTCCGACAGGTATTGTTTGTCTCCTATCACATGTGCTACTATCAAGGAAAATAACATCTTCCATATCCCCAGCCCTGCGAACTTGAGTCAGCCACCCCCTCTAAAGTTAGCCACCCTTAATACTAGGTCAATACAGAAACATCATTTAGAAATCTTCACCCTCTTACAGGATGAGACCATTGATATCCTAACACTCACCGAAACCTGGTTGAGTGATACCTCCTCTCCGGATATCATAGCTGCCCTCCCTAGCGGTTACGATATGGTCTGGCACAACCGACCAGAGGGGACCCAAGGTGGTGGTGTAGCAACGATCTTTAAAAGTCAGCTCATGGTAACTAAAATCCTAACTGAGACCATAAATGCCACGGACCTGCTAGGGATAAAAATCACCATGAACAATTCCTGTCTCATCATCTTAACAATATACTGCCCACCCCCAAGCACCTCAACGTTCAATGATCTCTTTTTGCCTATAATATCGGATCTATGCACACGTTACAAAAACATCTTGGTGAATGGTGACTTTAATGTTCACTGGGATAAAAGGGACAAAGATTTATTAGTTCAGAAATTGCAGACTTCTATGACCGCTCTTGGATTGGCACAACTTGTGGAATCTCCAACCCACACAAAAGGCCATATTCTCGATCTTATCTGGTCCTCTGTGCCAAAGGCGGCCATTACAAACATTACACCCTGCATTTGGTCAGACCACCATCTAATCTTGTACAACATACCGCTACATAACTTCCAGACTAAACTTCCACTAAAAACTAAAAAAGTCCGCCAGTGGAAAAAAGTCAACTCTGATACCCTGACCAAAGTTCTGTCTAAACATAAACAGAGATCCATAACTCCATCAGATGGTAATGACTTAGACTCAAACTATGACAGAATAACAACTACCCTTAGGCAATCTATTGATGAGATAGCACCTGAAAAAACACAAAAAGTAAAAGGCGCAGAAAAAGGAGCCCCTTGGTTCACCCAAAGTCTACGAGACCAAAAAAGAAAGCTCCGTTACCTCGAAAGATGCTGGAGGAAATCTAAAAAGGACACCGATAGGTAAGTATACAGAACATCGTTTCAATTGTATAAAAAGCTCATCATCTCAGCCAAGAAAGATTACTATGAAATACGCATGAACAACGCCACAAACATTCAGAAAGAGACCTTTCAAATACTGAAAGAGCTAAGTAAGAAGGTGGAAAAGGCTGACATTTTAATCAACTGTGACACTTTTCAGGGATATTTCCTTGAAAAAGTAGCGACCATACTGTCAGATATCAAGAAGGACAACCCGGCTATACACACCTTGCCACTGCCCCCTTTATACTCCTCAACCCCTATCGTCACTAGATTTCCTGAAATTGATGCTACCTCCCTTAGACATCTAGTAGCATCCACCAAGTCAGGTTCCCCCGCCGACCCCTGCCCGCCCGATATCTTCCGACTGGCAATCCCGATCCTAGAGGACCAGATTGTAGACCTCTTAAATACCTCACTAGCTACTGGATCACTACCAACTACCTTTAAAGAGGCACGCGTCAGACTGTTGATAAAAAAACCTGGGGCAGATCCAACTAGCCTGAAGAATTACAGGCCAATCTCCCAGTTGCCATTCTTATCAAAAGTACTAGAACAACACGTACTAAAATCCCTGGCACCCATCCTGGAATCCCACCATCTTCTCCAGGAGCGGCAAGCCGGCTTTCGTGCTCACCATAGCACGGAATTAGTAATGCTGTCAGTATTGGATGAGCTTAGATGCATGGCTGACAGTAAAAAACCAAGCGCCCTGATATTATTAGATCTGTCAGCGGCGATGACACTGTCAGCCATGCACTGCTCCTGGACAGACTAGCTAGGTCCGGGATAAGAGGACAAGCTCTCCAATGGCTGACAGCCTTCTTATCAGGGAGGACGCAAAGGATCCAGCTAGCAGATCAGGTCTCCGAAGAGGGTGCCTTAGTTTGTGGAGTCCCGCAAGGGTCCGCGCTTTCTCCACTTTTATTCAATTTATACTTACAACCATTGATAGAATCCCTGGCAAACATGGGCTGTAAAGTTTTTAATTATGCTGATGATACTCAGCTATTGCTGAGTATCGACAATACAACATCGGCTCAGTCCATGGCCCAAGACACACTACGGTTCACAGTAAACTGGATGTCGCTCAACCTATTGAAAATCAATCCAGATAAAACGGAGGTTCTTGTAGTCTCAACCTCTACTTCTCCCTGGAATGATTTATTCTGGCCACAAGAACTCGGACCTACCCCAAAACCGTGCCCTAGTGTAAAGAGCCTTGGGATGAAAATTGATCAAGAGCTATCAATGACCAACCAAGTATCCGCTGTGGTTGGCTCATGTACTAACCTGATTAGGCAACTACGCAAGCTCGTCCCCCTACTCTCAAGGAATATGCTTCGAACCATTGTTTCAGCCACGATTGTGTCCAGAATCGATTATGGCAATGCATTATACCTAGGCCTCCCAAAAAACTCCATCAACCGTCTACAGGTCATCTTGAATGACGCAGCTCGTCTGATATTTGGAGTACCTAGGCGGACCCACGCCTCTCCCCTGCTTTATAGGCTGCACTGGCTCCCTATGAAACAAAGAGTTGAATTCAAGAGCATGTGCATCTGCCATAAAGCAATTCATGGTCAGGCGCCAGCCTATATAAAAGATAGGCTCAAAATTTATGAACCCAAGCGCGCCCTGAGATCATCCGATTCCCTCCTGTTATCTTGCCCACGTTTCAAACTGGCAACAAAAGGAGGCAGAGCTTTTTCAATCCAAGCCCCCACTATGTGGAACAAGCTACCGGAGGTGCTTCGTAGAGAATCCAACCTTCTCCGTTTTAGGAAAACCTTGAAAACTCTACTTTTCAAGGACGCGTTTACATTCCCGTAGTTAAGTTAACATCTTTCATTTTCACTTTGTCTCTTGTTGCTTTGCTTTGTCAGAAGCGCTTTGAGACCTGTCGGTGAGTTGGCGCGATACAAAACCCAGTTACAAATTACAAATTACAAATTACAAAAGAGTTGTGGTTTCCCCAGAACTACCTGTAGACTGCTGTGCAATGATTTAGAAACTTCAGCCTGGTCTGAAGTGGATTCAGGACACATGCATAGATGATGGAAATCTCTGCCAGTGCATTTGCTGTTCCCATGGCTCAGGCTAAGCAGCTAGGCACGGCACTGAGGGAGCACTGGACCCTGGAAATATGGACCAGCACTCGCCTAAGAGAAGGAGCAGGAAGGGTAAGGAATTATCCTCCTCCCAAACTCCTAGCGAGAGTCAGTCTACTGAGGGAGATTACCTCGGCCCCTGTTCCAGAGGAACTTGGGTCTGACCATGCAGAGTTCTTGCGGGCAGGGGGCCTGTCATGTAGTTCCTATATAACCTATACAGGATAATATAAACTGTGGGATTGGTGGCAGACTGATTCTGTGCACCCCACCAGGTATGTTAGCCAATCTGTTTCGGCTAGCTCACAGTGCCACTATAATCTCCTTTTACCAAGGAGAGAATAGAATCTGGCAAACTCTAAACATGACAACCCTGATCCCTCAGAATCATGGAAACAATATACTACCTTTCGCTCAGTCATTCGTGCTTACTTAGTTCGTCTCAGAGAGCTACACAGTATAAACAGGCTGGGCGTTTGCAATGAGAATTTTTTGAACAGTTGTTATTCTAGTGTAGAATAGATGAGCTGCAACAACCATTAGACAGTAGCAGAGATACACGATTAGAAGTACTATGAAAGTAAAAGGATGGTACAGTTCTACCATCTTGTAGTAATCATGAATATTTACAAGTACATAAAATGCATGATAAACAGAGAGTACTCCTACGATGCCTCCCTATCCAGATGTACCTTAATGTACCTAGCATCTGTGTAGGTGTTATGCCAAGAATCCCTCTAGGATCTAGTCAACCCCATTACCTGAGAATGAGAGAATATGGGACCCCGTCCTGGTCTCGAGTTAGACACCCCATGAGGGATGTCAGACCACTGAGAGCTGGAGCGTCTGCATGCAGGAACATCAGCGTCTCTGGTCAGTGTGCCAGCCGGGAAGTCTCGGTCTCCTCTGTCCTTCTAAGCAAGATGTGATGTAAATATACCCATAGGTCTCTCCAGGGGTCCTGCCTTGCTGTGTTACTGTGTCTGCTAAAGGATGACGTTGGGCCTGAACTTTTTACAGAGATATTATACAGGAGATGGTAGTCCTGCTGTTGTTCCTAGAAACTTAATGCATAATGTATGAGATTCGAAATAGTTAAGAACCCGCATTTTGAATGCAGTGTCGTATCTAGGTAAAAGGTCAGTCCCTAAGGACCGTTATGAATGTAATGTAGGAAAGAATATAGGTGAAAGGTTGCAATATTACCTGCGCCTATATAGGGTACCTATATGGAATATAACACCAACTCCTCTTCCGACTGGATGACATATGTAACTTATTACCGTACTACTAGCCTAACTAGATATAGGTACGTACAAAGTTCATATAAACATTTGTTTTGCTAAAATGTTTAAAACTTCTAAATAATTCTAAAAAACGTAAAAAATATTAAAAGAAAATGTTTGCGAGCCATAGTTCTAAAGTGTCTTAGTTATAGTCCGAACCACTATAAGCATTAAAAAGCCATATATGCCCAAAAATGAAAGGAATGCAAATTTTGTTTTTGAGTTCCCAAATTGAGCTTGTTGTAAAAAAAAAGGGCAAATTTCTTCTAGCACACCATGAGCCAAACGAGTCAAGTGTTTATGTGTCCTGGCTGGTAGACACAACATTTTTGTTCCTTGCTCCCGCAGTAGACGGCCCCTGTAGCACCTCACAGAGTACGTCAATTGTGCACAGATGATGTTCCACACTGTCCGCAGCCGTTGCTGGGGCAGCCTGTGCGCAGGCCAAAGCCTGGGTGTCAGTGGATGAGCCAGTGTCCATACCAATAGGTGCAGTTACTACCTGCGGTTGCTCAAGGAATCCGCCATCAATATTGGAATACGCTGAGGACACTGCAGAACATGGGCCGTTATCGGGTCCAGTATAGCATTCACGTCTGGTTGCGCACATGATGGGAGTGTCAAACAAATGTTTAACACGCATTCTTCTCCACAAAACAGGCATCGGAGGACAGGTAAGATGCAGCCCATCCAGACTGGTCGAAATGACAAGAACCAAGATGCACTTAGTTCTCTTAGGTGAGGTGTGCCTAGATCTTGTACCATGCGGTCATGGTATTTGAGCTCCAGGAGTGCTTTTTCCATCTCCTTGGTGACTGGGACGTCCATTGCGTAGCAGGTGGAAAACAATCAGGATACCTGCTATTAGAAACAGGATTATTCATGATTTTTTTTTAATTCTTTTTTCTTATATTGTAATATGTTCCTATACTATGCTGTTCGGTATTATTCTTTGTATTGTGTTTCATATTTATAATTTTTTTTTCAATAAAACATTTTGGACACAAAAAAAAGAAACAGGATTAGCAGAAGTCCTCCAAAAATGCTTCCGAATACGGAGTGTATGAAGGTTGGTATAACTCCAAGTACCATCAGAAAGGTGCCCAGAAGTCCAGAACCTATGTTCTTAAATAGGCGGACTATGCCTGTCATATCAGACATGTTAAAGATACGATTTCACATTTCTGCAAAATGGAAAGGGCAGTTCGTATGGATAAACGCCTGTATCTCTGCTGGAGACATTGCGATCTGGAGATAAAAAGTCTCTCGAGCAGAGGTTAAGGGCACATACTTCTGTAAAAGCATGGCTTTCATTCTGCTTAGAGTATCAAACCGCATTAAAGAAACATTCAGTGAAAGCCATAATGGTGCCTCCCTGACTGTATGTGTCGATGGAAACAATACTTGCATACAACAAGTAACCATGGATATGTGATGCCTGGGAGCATTCCGCAGCAGCCTTGACTGTTCAGCATCAAGTAACTCCCATTTGAAATTAGCCTGAATGATGGAGTAATCGCTGCAGCTGGGGTGCTCCTCAAGGGACAGGATAAGTTCACTACAGAACCATTACAAGCCCCGTGTAGCATTATATCATGACATATGAGCAATCCACTTAAAGCATTCTCACAGTTTTTACCCCTTAGAAACACTTCTCGATCCCCACTCTGGCATCGTAATCTGTATGGTAATTCCCATGATTCCTTAATGTATTCCGTACCCATTTTTTAATATCTGCCTGCCTGCTCTTGTTCAAGGCAATACTGAAACTGAAAAGTAGTGACCGGTAGAGTTATATGGCCATGGATTAGCCATTCTGTGAACGGTGATTCTGACACTGTGAATGCTAATCTATCCAGTTTTTTGATACGCAGCATTGTATATTTTTCTCCCCTTGGTGGCATTTCTATCTGTTTATCTATTACATTGTATTCAGAAACCAGAGACGTGCTGTTAATAAAACGCCACGGTACATAGCCTGCACGCAAAGATTGCAGCGTCCAGCCAAATCTTGTTCTATCATGTCTATCACAGAAGATACAATATTGCCTAAGGAATATATCCTGGAGGATATTGTAGTTAACCCATTGTCTACTTTTGCTCGAAATTTTTCCAGATTTATACAGTCTATCTCACGTAGTCTCTCTGCAGCCTCTTATTGGGATATTTTCCATATTTTATTGTAGACAGCATAAATGAAACGTTTCTGACATGGCTTCCTGGGACCTAGTAAAAAATCCCTAAGATCCACATCCTGTGACAGTAAGAATAAGTGTTGTTTGACCTGTGTGAGTGTTGAGGTTTTTAGCCAATCAAGGCACAACTTCCCAATACTGTAGGATGTCACTTTCCCTGGATGTTCTCTCTGTACATAACGTGGATCTGGATTATGGATACTAAACCCTTCGGTTTTACCCATGAATCTCGCCTGAAAACTATTGGTGTCTGTGGGCCAAATCTACCATTTCTTCCAATCGGGGTCTGATCTGTTGTATTGTATAATGTCATCTACTGTACTCTCTTTCTGTAATGTTTTGTTACCCTCGGTGTGTGATGGAGGTGGCATCCGAGGTGTGTTCAACTCTTTGATCTTGGCTAAACCAAGGCAAGACATCTGTTGCACTGTCTCGATTGAAAACATGATCTGTTGAGGGATAAGGCATGCTCTAAACAAAGCTTCAGTTCCCTGAACTTGCCATTCTCTGGTACCCCAGACTGATTTTAGGTCTATGGTATCTTTCTATAAGTCGTAACCTTGTTCAGACAACTGGACCATAAAGGAAGCGGAGTATATCTGTTTGGTGTTTGTAAACACATTTGTCTGTGCTGATGATGGAGCAACATTATAATAATATGAGGCTGGGTCAGACATATTAAAACCTGAAAACTATGGAAACTTTTGGGTAAATGTTTTTGAACTGCCTTTCGGCAGTATTGGACAATGTTCCCACTGGTGGTATGTGAACACATTTCTAGGATTAGCAGATGTATGCAGAAAGGGATGACCATAATGTTGATAACAATACATTGTTTTGAAATCTGGTGTACTTTCCAATATTTCACTATTGAAAAATGCAGCAGATTTTTACAAGTCAGACAACATGTTATTTACAGTTTCAAAGTCCCAATCATCGGGAAATATACTTGAGGTAATGATATCACTCAACGATATTTTAAATAAATGAGGAATTCTTAAAAGTTTGGTCGGACCAAATATATTGAAATCAACCTTGTCCCAAACTATACCATCAGATATAGGAACTGCTGTAATGTTCACTGATGACAAGTCTCTTTGTTCTCGATAGGATGATTGATGTTGTTTTCAAATTAAATTCACCTTTTGGGCAGCAGAGCTTTGTCGAAGGTATTTTCCGTTGACAAGCATGCTAAAAACCATTACTAAGCCTAACCAGAAAAGAAAGAAAAGTATCTCGTTGATTACCCATAGTTCTACCCAAGGTGAGACCAGGTATGTCTTTTTAAGAAAGTTCAGAAAGTCTTTAACTTGCTGCTTGCGTGATTGTTGGGATGGCATCATTTTAGGTTCACTTGGATCTAAGGAAAACGTATCAAAGTTTATGAAGTAGCCAGAAGCAGTTCGATCAATTGTTGGTATTGAATCAGGATTTGTGGAAATCGTAGTTTGCTCTTGTTGAGGCATGTTGATGTAGACATTTCTATTGGGTCAAATTGAATTTTGTCTTTCATTTTGATTCTGAATTTGAACTTCAGGTTCAAGGGGAACTAGTTCCATAGCCTTATTGCATAGTCCATCATTCCATACAGGAAACTCTTCGAACGTGATGCGTCTTTCCGTTTGAACTTTTTGAATTGTAGCGAGAGGAGGGCGTCTGCTACTTTGGAGTCCACGTGGCCTACTACTAAGTATCGACCACATAGTGAGGTTTGATTAGGTCGATTGAGACAAATCTTTTCTCCTTTCTGGCAAGAGGCAGTAGAAGTACAGTTCTTGTTCCTTTGACTGCTAGGACCTGTACCGGCTTTCTGTACGAGGGCCCAAATTCATTCTTGTCCGAAATGTTCTCTCTGACCAGATCCCCAACTTTTGAGATCCAGACAGATCTTGTCGTGACTGATTTGACTTCACCAGTGGGGGCCTGCTTCAGATGGACATTACTTTGTTGTGTCCTGGATTCATTTAGATCCTGTAAAACAGCCAAACGATCATGGATGTCAAAAGACTTTTCATCCGCCACTGCGCCTTCACAATCAAAATCAGGTACCACCATTCTTGTCCCAAATAGGACCTCATAAGGAGTGACCCCCCCAGAGAACTTCTTGGCATGTTATTCAAAGCTCGCTGCACTCCATACAGATGTTTAACCCAGGTCTCACCCGTGCCTAATACTCTAGCTGTTAAAGACTGCTTTAAGTCTTGGTTTTTCCTCTCCACGACCAAATTTCCCTTGGGATGGTACAGAGAGGAGTACCGCAATGCTACACCCAATCCTCGCATGGGCTCTTTGTAGGCCCAAGAGCTGAACGCAGGGCCCTGGTCAGAATGTAATGTGCCAATTGCGTATGTCTCTATGAAGACTCACAAATCTTTTATAACAGTTCAAGCATCAGCCGAGCGTTGGTGCCACACCCATAGGAATCTTGAGCGGGAATCTACTGCAACCATGCTATACCTGTAAGCCCCATCGCTTTGTAAGGGGCTGCAGTGGTCAAGTAAACACACACCAGTGGTTTGTCAGATATTAATAATGGTGTCTGCGCTGGACGTGTTATGGTGGAATCTTTCATCTGCTGGCAGATGTCACATTTCAAGACATAGTCTTTAGTCTGCTTTATTAACCCAGGCCACCAATAGCATTGTTTCAATAAAGAAACAGTTGCAGTAACTCCTGTATGTGCAGAACATATCGATTTGTGTGCTGCTAGAATTAAACCTAACCTACGATCCATGTTTGGAATTTCTCTGTTCCCCGCTCCAGGAATCTGAGCAAATGGAATGTTATTGGCATCTAACTTGTAGAAGTACTTGAGTGGAAACCTTTTTGGTACTGCTTTTCTGTTTTTGTGTGAAAAAATGACAGCCACCATAATCCCACTTTCTATTCCCATTTTAGAACCAGTGATTGCAGCTACGGAAGCCATGCGTACAGCCCCCTTTGTGGCTTCATCAGCCAATGAATTCCCGTCAATGTGAACGCCATCACGCTGATGACTCAGTGTATGTATCACGTGAGCCCTTGGTAGTTCGGTTTTCAACTCCACTACCTGTTCCCATAGCATTTTATGCTTAGTGGTGCCACCCTTTGCATCTTTGAACCCGCTTCCAACCCAGTGCTGCAAATATTCATTATATGACTGTTGTGTAGGAACCTAGGACTCTAGTGTAATTTTCCCGATTCATGCCCATATAAAGGTATAAATTACCCGATCCTTATATAGGCATAGAAATCATTACCATATTTAGACTGAGCCTATGCAGCCCAAATACGGCATGGCTAGTTCCACTAAGTTCCGAGAACCAACAACGATTTCTTAGAAAAACCCGCCTTCAGCAGCTAGGGACTTCCCCTTGCCTGAATACTGATTTATCTAGGAAATCATGGAGTTTTCAAAGAACTGAGTCTTTGATGGCGTTATTATGTCCAATCATACGTCAAACTCGGCACCTTCAAGGTATAAATATGCCTACATTTGCCCAGACAAACACACGGTGGTTTGGAGCAGTTCGACTATCTGCTTGCCCGACGCGCCCTGCAGCAGCAAGTGCCAAAGGAAACCGACCCTCCAGCTGACGCACTGAGAGACGCTGTGTTTTCTCCTGCCGAGAAATCCAGCTCCAGTGTTTCCAGGCTACCCTTGCGGGTTGCTGGGAAATCGAGTCCTAAGAGAGAGATACAAGACCTCCTTCATTCTAAAACCAAGGTACGGAGCTGATTAGACCCTTAGAGAATTCTTGGAATAGATTCTTGGCAAAGAATACTAAAACTTTAGCTACGCCTCACTTACTTCTTTCCTTGTACTAGACCTAGGTTAGGTACATCGGGATAGGCGTATTTTAGAAGCACCAGTTGAGTACTTTTAGTCATTATTTATCACTGTATGTATTTTATGTATTATATGTTATTTTATATCGCTTAGAAACCATACCATGCTTTTACAGTACTACTTTATAATACTTTTCGTATTATATGCCTTGTACTTTATAACCAGTATTACGATTGTAGCAGTACATTTCTTATGCTTGAGAAAGAAGACTGTTCAATAAATACTTTTTATTGAAAACGCCTGTCTCTCTATTTCTCAGCACCACTGGTCAAACGAAGCATGCACAATTGACTGAGTAAAATAGCTACCTATTGTTTTCTCGACTCTTGAGAATGATTTCTTATTCTTGGGAAACAAAGTTGTCATGTTTATGCGGTTGTCAGAAACTAATCCCTTCTTGTGAATTCGAGAAAGTTTCTAGTGACCTCTGAGCTAGCTGGCACTCACGATTAAGTCTAATATATTTGGTAGAGACCTAGTCGACCTCTGTCCTACGTCTAAGCTACAGGATATATTATTCCAATGCGCAGAGCCTATTGGGAGTATAGGAACTACACTACATGGCGCCCACTGTTTGGTAAGGCGATAATTTAATGCTAGATACTAGAGTAACTCAGTCGTGCTTTTCACACAGACCCCTTTTTCCAGTAAAAACTCCAAAAAGAAATCTGGAGTGGGTTAAAGGATAATATCCGCCAAAATTGAGTAGGACAACAATCCTATGTATTAGTTTTTGATTTATTCCACGTTGAAGGATACAGTGTTCCAAAATATTGTGCACCTAATCTTTGTTTCCTTGAAACTTGCTCTGCAAACTCTTCAGTCAACAAAATAATGATTAGTGACGAAGAATTAGCTACCGCTGCAGCTCAAGCAGTTTTAGATGACAGAAATCTCCTACAGAATTACCCGGATGTTATAATCATCCCGGTAAATGTAAGAAAAAGTATAAATTACAAACTCATAAACAATGGAGTATCATCGAGAGGTGGTAAAGTGATCTTTGTTATAGAGGCACATGAATATCGGCAGACAGAAGTATTCTATTAATGGATTCAGTTTCCTCCAGCAGATGCAGGAACACACAAGTTTCACTACTACAAAGTAGAGGAACCTCCAACGGAATTCGTTCCTTCCGAGGATGTTGAAATTCCATTAACTTACCAAGAGCATCAGCTCTGGTTTAAAGGCGCCCTACAACATGAAAATCACATAACTAGTCTCGGTCCACTAGGTAGACCACGAGCAACATGGCTGGTACTAGCCAGCTATACACCACATCCTGACATTGAAAACATGACAGGTACAGAACTGTTAGTACAGCTAAAACAATTAATTAAAATACATAGACAATTGGTTCAATATGTCATGCGAACCTTAACAGTCCAACCTACTGTGAGGATTCCACAGCACACCCCTCACCAGGGGAACACAAACAAAATCACACCACAGACTATACAATCAGTCATTGGTAAATTACCAGCAAAAAGGGAACAAATTCCGTTCTGGTTAGCTCAAAAAATTACTCAAATTGAGGCAGTATTCCCTGATAGTACACCTCATGAAAAACATAGAATTCAGACAATCTGTTTACCAATGGGGATTGCACCACACGTAGAGGACTGCGACACTTGGGGTACAGTCTTTGCTTCAATCTACACAAAAACACATGGTGTCCCGTCTATGGCGGTAATACCAGACGTTCTGAGACAGATTCAAGATTAATACGGTCTAGAACCAGCCTTGAATTTTGGTATGAAATTACTGAAAGATTTCAAACAGGTCTCGGCTATACTATTAGCCAACATCAAAGGTGAAGCAGCATCTGTGGCAATCCGCCAAAAGCTAAAAGAAACAGGTATTACAGAACAACCATATGAACTTGCCAGAATTATTGAAAAATCTTATGAAGACCTAGGTAGAGATAGTTTGGGAGGGAAACCATTAAAACCACAACTAACAGAAAATCCTGAAAAGGTTTTTATTAAAAAATAATCTCACTACTCCTAAAAGAAGTGGGAAAGCACTAAACAAACACTTCCTAAAGAGAAGCATTCCCAGTCAAGAGGAAGATCTCCCCAATGGGGAGGAAGGTCTCCCCAACGGGAGCCCTCTGAAAAGAGGTACAACCTCAGAAATAGGGATAACTTAGGAAAACCTGATAGATATCAAGATACTAATACACGTTCCTCTCGTACCTTTCAGACTTCCTTGCTGAAATCAGAAAGAAGAGGACGATCAGAACAAAAAGAAGAACGCGTGAAGTCCAAAGACGAACAGCACGTTCCAAAAAATAAGAAAACTCAATTCACCAAGAAGAAGGTAGCAAGTGTAAAGATCAGACATGCAGAGGATCTTGAGGACACAACTCAAGAACAGGGAATGGGTGTAAGGATCCACGAGCTGTTTCCGCAGGAGTACCAGAAACCGCAGATAGACCCAGCCCCTCCCTCCTACACCCCTTGTGTCTACCAAACTCTAGAACACATTGGTGATAAGGAGGGAAAGGAGGGAACAAAACATGGGAAGGAAGGGGAATTCTCCGTGGACCGGACTCCACCAGGTTGAACGCTGGTGCTAAAAGAAAGGATAAGGGTCAGAAACACAAACAGTGTATAATGCACAATACAGCAACAATTTCTAAGCGTATTTACCTAGGAAGGTTCTTGAGGAGACCTCTAATCTAGTAACAGTGCATAGTCCCAAATAACTAAAAAGGCTGGACTTCCCAAAGGAACAACCCTCGTAGACTGAATGGACAAAAAAGGAGATGTAAGATGCGTGTATTCACAAAAGGTATTTAAACTGGTGCTAAATAGTACAGATCTTACCCCTTCTTGAGTAATTAAAGCAGGGGAGGTGATGAGTCCTAAAGGTAGACTGTGTTCCTGTCCTTTCTGTAACATAAGAACACTACTCACAATACAGTACTCTCATAGATGTGTAGAAAAAAAAGAGGCAGTGCAAGGCGCTTTTACCAGGTCTTCAAGTCTTCCAGGCTGTGACGCTCGCCAGACCACGAAACCCAGAGGATGTCCAGTAAAGAGGGCGAAGAAATAAGGTACCAATTAAAATAACAGGCAGACCCCCACCACACACAGGCCCCCCAGTAAACACCCAGCACGTCCTATCCAAGTCCGGCCGACAGGCGGAACAAAGTCCGGCCAGCAGGCGGAACTGAAAGTAACGGCCGGGGGCTCTACCGGGAAGCAGAGAAGTGGAAAGCCAGCGCTGTGGAGGACAACAACAGAAGGAGGTATTTCCTGCCGAGGCAAGTAATCATACAGAGAAGCGCAGCTCCTGGGGGCAAAGCACTAGGCAGGGAGTCCTTATGTGCAAAAAGGTCTTCCAACAATGTAGGCTCTTAATTAAAGAATCGGGAGCCTTCCAGGAAAATATTACCGAACACGGCGAGATCAGGCAGAGAGGCAACGAGAGAAATCGGCTTGGTCGGAAGTGAGCGCGACGCAAAACGTCCAAACACTAGAGCGCGAAGCATCGCTCTCAGAGGAAGTCAGGCTTTTCACTGCTGGCTGACTTCCTCGCGCATGCGCGATGCGGGGCGGCCATCTTGGGTCTCGTCCGCGATCTGGCAGGCGTGACAATGGGCCCATACAATGCTAGACAGCGCAGCAGAAGTAACCATAGTTCGCAAGGTCCTGAAGGATCATCTGGAGACAGTGGACTTGAATGAATGCATTCAAGTTGAAACTGCCGACACCAGGGTTAGTGTACCCCACAAGTTATATGAAGTAACACTCCGGATGGAGGGGGACATAACTAGGAAAATAAAAGCACTCTTTTGGGAGAAGACATCGAAGGGTTATGACATTCTTCTAGCTGAACAAGACTGGCCACCTAAATTTGTCAGGGAGTGCCCACATGGCGAAGAGATAATTATGCCAGCCTTCTCTAATCACATTCCAATTCATTAAAAAATACACCTATGCCAGAAAGTGGGCTGTAGCCCAGGCTCCAGCATTACACAAAAATCACGTAGGATGGGATGAGGATTCTCCTCACCATAAAATCCAGTTAAAAAATCAACCTACTGCACAAAGGCAGTATCCAGTTAAGCAAGAAGCAAAAAACAAGTCAGGGAGATCTTAGATCAACTTGAATACCAAGGGGTGATTGAAACATGCACCTCATCAATGAACAATCCTTTGTTTCGTGTCTTCAAACCAGACAATACATATCGTCTAGTTTTGGACTACAGGCACTTAAACTCTTGTTGCAAAACTTTTGCAGTACAAAATGCATACAGTGCAGCACTGATGAATAACATCATGCGTAAAAAATATAAAACCACATTAGATATTTCAAATGGGTTTTTCTGTCAAAACATTGCACCTTAAAGCAGGCACTTAACTGCTTTCTCAATCATGGGGTGAAAGGGACAATTTTGCCGTCTCACCCAGGGATTCGAGAATAGTCCAGGGTTATTTTCAGCCAGTGTAACAGAGTTGCTACAAATGTACGATGATGAGGCATTATCTTATGTCGACGACATCTATCTTACAGACGATGATTTGGACGTGCACTTGAAAAGAGTGAACACCATAATATTTGGGTTCGCTTCTGAAGGGTATAAATTCAGTTTTAAGAAATCACGAATTGCCCACCTCAACGTCCTATTCTTAGGATACGAGTTATCAAGTGAAGGCAAGCGCCTGGCAGCAAACTTCCTAGAGAAATGTGCGCTGCTCCAACCTCTGAAAACACTGAAAAACTTAAATCAATTCTAGGTTTCCTGAATTACGGAAGAACTTATGTTTTAAATTACGCAGAAAGGGTTAAACCTCTCTACGAACTAATCAAACCTGATTTCAAACCAACAAATTGGACTCAAAACCATACAGAAATTTTGCATTCAGTGCAAACAGACATGTTAGCAAAAACACAGTTAGAAGCACGCGATAATACGCGCAATCTTGTGATGCGAATCATCCCAGGGAGATGCGGATTCACATACCTAACCTTTAACGAAGGTGAGACGGTACCAATAGCATACAAGTAATACTTGTACATGCAAGCTGAAATGAAATTCACTTCAACAGAAAAGATACTGACAGCGGTTCAGACTGCAGTAGCAAAAGAGAGAGCTCTTGCGCAGGGTAAACGCATAATAATCGTTACATCTGTACCTGCCTTAGAGGCAGTGACGAAAGCAAGCATTCCCAATGCTAAGGCTTTACATCCGAGATGGATACAATTTGTTAATTATCTTGCTGCAACAGACGTTGAATATGTTTTTGACCCCTACTTGAAGACACAAGAATTCCTACAATACGAACACAAATGTCCTCTGCCGACCGAAATTCTGCCTCTAGAACATTACGGATGTATAATCTATACAGACGGATCAGCACAGCCCGCAATTGGGGGTAAACAAGCCTATAGTGCTTCGTGCGCGATTGTTAAAGGTCGCTGGCGCGCAGGTAAATTTAGACCTATGGTCACTAAAACCCAATCACTCGGGGACTGTACAGCTCAGCGAGCTGAACTACAGGCTTTCAAGATGGCGCTTGAAAATACTGATCGCGAATTCCCCACACTCATAGTGTGCAATTCGTATTACTGCGTCCAGTCTTACAATGAATATCTGCAGAACTGGGTTCAAAATGGTTTCAAAGACGCAAAAGGTGGCACAATCAAGCATAAAATGCTTTGGGAACAAGTAGTTCTTTTGCAAAAAGAACTACAAAAGGCTCACATGATTCATACACTGAGTCACCAGCGTGATGGCATTCATGTTGCAGGGAATTCATCGGCTGATAAAGCCGCGAGGACAGCTGTGCAAACGACTTCCGTAGCTGCGATCACTCAGTCAAAAACAAAAATAGACAGCAAAATAATGCAAGCTGTCACTGCTTCAGTTAAAGAAAGTGGTAAGACACTCCTGAAAGGCTTTCCAGTAAAGTACTCATATATAACTGATGCGAATAATGTTCCTTTTGCTCGAATCCCTGGAGTGGGGGATAGGGTAATTCCAAACATGGAACATAGGTTAGGACTGATCTTAGTAGCACACAAAGGACTGGCATCTGCACACGCAGGAATTTCCGCCACAGTATCATTATTAAAACAAAGATATTGGTGGACGCACATGAGGAAACAAAATAGAAACTATGTTCTAGAATGTGAAATCTGCCAAAAAATAAAAGTTTCAACAGTAAAACGACCTGCACAGACGCCCCTCCTGATTTCAGATAAACCACTAGCGTGTGTTTATCTGGACCACTGTGGTCCCTTACAAAGGGATGGTAACTATAAATATATCATGGTCGCAGTAGATTCCTGCACAAGATTTATTTGGATGTGGCCCCAGCGCTCGGCTGACGCCAGAACTGTTATAGAGGATCTGTGAGTCTTTATCGGCACATACGCAATCGACACGCTACATTCTGACCAGGGTCCTGCGTTTAGCTCTCGAGCTTACAAAGAGGCCATGGCTAGCTTGGGCGTTGCATTGCGGCATTCTAGTCCCTTCCATCCTGAGGGTAATGTGGTAGTGGAAAGAAAAAACTGTGACATAAAGCAATCCATAACAGCTAAGGTATTAGGTTCGAGTGATGGGTTGGTCAAACATCTAATAAGTGTCCAACGTAGTATTAATAATCTGCCAAGAATTTCTCTGGGTGGAATCACTCCATATGAATTACTGTTTGGTACTAGAATGATAATCGAAGACCTGGATTGCCAAACTTCAGTGGTGGAACAAAAACCCTTTGATGTCAAAGATCATTTGGCTGTTTTACAGGACTTAAATGAAACAAGAAGAAGTCTGAGTAACACAATACAGAAGCAAACAACCACTGAATAAAAACCACCTGTCCCAGCAAGACCTATCTGGATTCCAAAGATTGGGGATCTAGTCAGGGAAAAGATTGCGGTGAAGAAGGAATTTGGGCCTTCTTACAGAAAAGCAGTACCTGTCTTAGCTATCCACGGATCAAGATCAGTATTACTACCGCTCCTTGCTGGTAAAAGTGTAGTGTGTTTATCTAGGTACCTATATTGATACTCCTATTTCTGACCCTTGTCCGGTTATTAATTCACTAATGTCCATACAACGGCACAGAAACCCGTTTTCGGATTAGGTCATAGCGCATGCTGTCACATTAAGCAAGCACTATTCCTCCAGCCCCCTAGAAAGCACACCGAGTTCTCAAAACAAACCAAACCTCCAGCAGACCTGGGAAATCCCCCGCAGCTATTGTTTTGATTTCGCTCGAGAACTCCTGAAAAGAATGTAAGAACGACCAGTCCTTATGACATTCTTACTGACGTCTTATGTCCATCCTTACGTCAAACTCGGCACCTTTCAGGTATAAATATACCGACGCTGCCCTAAGCAAAGACACGGTGGTGATGAGCTTGGAGCAGCGCTACTTGCCGGAGAGCCCAGCTGATGCAGGAAGCCCACGGACGCTGCCCCTCCCTTTTTGACGCGCTGAGAGAGACGCTGCCTTTTCTCCTGCCGAGAAATCCAGCCTCCGGCGTTTCCGGCTTACCTTCGCGGGTAACTGGGATATCGAGTCCTGAGAGAGAGATACCAGACCTCCTGCCTTCTAAATCCCAGGTACTGAACTGACTAACCCCTTACAGAGAATTCTTGAGTCAGATTCTTGGCAAAACAAACTTAACTTAAACTGCTACGTACTTACTCCATCCCACATATTAGGCTTAGGTCAGGCACACCGGGGTAGGCGTAGTTAGAAGCACCAGTTGAGTACGATTAGTCAATGTATATATGTATGTATAACTTTTATCCATTTTAAGTATCATATGGCTAAGAAACCATATCAATGCTTTTACAGTATTATTTTATAATCCTGCTTTTACTGTATGCACTTTACTTAACTATGAGTATTGCAATAATAGCGATTCATTTCTCTTGTATGAGAAAAAGAGACTGATCAATAAATAACATCTTTTTATTGAAACACGCCCATCTCTTATTTCTCTACAAACTGGTGGAACTAAGAATGCACGTACTGACTGAGTAAAATAGTTGTCTTTTGTTTTCACACGACTCTAGAGATATACTCTTGATTAGGGGGAGCAAAGTTGTCATGTTCTATGGTTGTCAGAAACGAAATCCCTTCTTTTCTATCCAGGGAGGTTAAACTCCTCCTCGCCTATTCGAGAAAGTTTCTAGTGAACTCTGAGCTAGCTGGCACACACAAAACTTTAAGTCTAATATCGTCAGTAGAAGACCTAGTTAACCTCTGTCCTACGTCTATACTATTGAAGATATTATTCCAATGCGCAGAGCCTATTGGGAATATAGGAACTACACTACATGGCGCCCAACGTTTGGTAAGGCGATAAATCTAACGCAAGGCATTATAGTAACTCAGTCGTGCTATTCCACACAGACCCTTTCTCCCATAAAACTCCAAAGACGTCTGGAGTGGGTAAAAGGTTAAAATCCACCAAACTTAGTAGGATGAGACTCCTATGTACGGTTTTTGGTTTATTCAACGTTGAAGGATACACTGTTCCAAAATATTGTGCACCTAATGTTTGTTTCCGTGGAAACCTGATCTGCAACAAAAACCCTTCTTGACAGTAAAATGTCAGAAACTGAAGAAGAAAGAGAGACAGCTAGAATAGCAGCTCAACTACTAGCGGATGACACAAGTCTCCTACAGCAAGACCCGGATGCAATACTCATCCCGGTCAGCATAAGAAAAACTATAACTTTAAAACTTATAGAAAATGGACTAACACCAAGAGGTGATACAGTCATATTCGTAATTGAGGCACACGAATATCGGCAGACAGAGGTATTCTATTCATGGATAAACTTTCCAGCAGCAAACGCTATAACAAAGGAGTTCCACTATTACAAGATAGAGGAACCTCCGGATGAGTACACCCCTTTCGAGGAGGTGGAAATACCACTCAAATACCAAGAGCACCTGCTCTGGTTTAAAGGCGCCCTAAAACATAATGATCACATCACCAGGCTCGGTCCACTAGGTAGACCAGGAGCAACGTGGCCGGTTCTAGCCGGCTACACACCACATCCAGACATTGAAAAAATGTCGAAACCAGAACTTTTAGCACAGTTAAAACAACTGATTAAAATACACAGACAATTAGTCCAATATGTAATGCGGACTTCAACAGTCCAAACAGGTATTAAAATTCCACAGCTGACCCCTCATCAGGGGAACACAAATAAAATCACACCACAGAACATACAGTCCTGTCTAGGTAAAGTACCCATTAAAAGGGAACAAATTCCATTCTGGTTAGCACAAAAAGAGGCAGTGTTTCCGGATACTACCCCTACTGAGAAACACAGAATTCTGACTATCTGTCTTCCAATGGGGATCGCACCACATGTGGAGGACTGTGACACTTGGGGTACAGTCTTGGCTTCCATTTACACAAAAACACATGGTGTTCCGTCCATGGCGGTAATACCAGAGGTGCTAAAACAGATTCAAAATGAATACGGTCCAGAACCTGCTTTAACTCTGGGTATGAAATTACTGAAAGACTTCAAGCAGGTCTCGGCAATATTACTAGCCAACATAAAGGGGGAAGCAGCAACTGTGGCGATCCGCCAAAGACTGAAAGAAACAGATATAGCAGAACAACCATTTGAACTTGCCAGAATCATAGAAAAATCCTATGAAGAACTAGGAAGAGATAGTTTGGGTGGAAAACCAGTGAAACCCCAACTAACTGAAAATGCTGAAAAGGTATTTATTAAAAATAATCTAAACACTTCAAAAAAGAGCTGGGATGGAAATAAACAATCCACTCCCAAAGAGAAGAAATTCCAGTCCAGAGGAAGGTCTCCTCGGCGGAGAGAAAGATCTCCAGACCAAGGACACAAGTCTCCCCAGAGGGAGCCCTCTGAGAAAAAATACAACCTTAGAAATAGGGATAATTTGAAGAAACCTGATAGTTATCAAGATATTGATACACGTCCCTCTCGATCTTTTCAGACTTCCTCGCAGAAATCGGAAAGAAGAGGACGGTCAGAACACAGGGAAGAGCACGTCAAGTCCAAAGACAAAGAACCTGCTCATCAAAGTAAAAAGTTACAATTTCCAAAGAAGAAGGTAGCCAGCATTAAAATAATCAAACATGCCGAGGATCCTGAGGACTCAGCTGAAAAACGGAGAGTGGGCTCAGACAATGCTAGACAGCGCAGCAGAAGTGAGCATAGCTCGCAAGATCCTGATGAATCATCTGGAGACAGTGGACACAAATGAATACATTCAGGTGGAAACTGCAGATACCAGTAGTAAGTAATTCTTTATTGTTTAGGTTAATAAAAACCGTTACAAAAAGTGCAATAAAACAATCTCATCAGAAATTTAAAAGAGCTTAAAAGCAGAAATTCATGGTTGATCGAATAATAAAAATAAAAAACAGTAAAACCACGCGGGAAAAAATGTTCAAGGCGCTTGGGTTTCCACTTAGCCAAGTGCCTGGGATATTTGTTTCCGTTCAGCTAGTTTCAGAAATTTCACTAGCTTCCCGTTTAGTGGCGGGAAACCAGGATCAAAACAAGCGAGGACTGCTTGTCTGCGTGAGCGAACTCCTAGTTCGTTGAAAGCAGTTTTCAACAGAGCTACTCTTTCTTCGTTCAGCCTCGGGCAAGTGCACAATAGGTGTTCCAAATCTTCGATTCCTGTTCCGCAGAGCCAGCATTTGGTCCCATAGTTCTGCCTCAACCATGGTGGTAGGTGAGGAATGGCAGGAAGAATCCCCAGCCTGTGTTTGAAAAAGGCCTCTTTTGTTTTCCAGCCATACCCCAGACCAAAATATGCTTGGAGCCCCGGTGTTCTGTATGTGCACAAGGTCATCCAGGCATGGCGCCTATAAGAGAGCAAAGCTTTGTCCTCCACATGCGATTGTCTCTTTAGACTCTTGTTTGCTATGCGCTTAAATTGCGCATGTGATACAGGAGTCTCCCATAGGTCTTTCAGTCCTGTGATGGACAAGGACTCCTCTAGGTATTTTTTCGTCGGCGTTCGCGATGTAGTAAGCATATCTTGCCAGAGCTGTCGGTTCAGGGTGTTTTCTTGAGAATTCTTTAGTTTGTGCCAGCACTTGATGTATGAGCCTCTTCGAGCAAGCGTTTGGCACGTCAGCCCGAATTCCAACCGAATCTGGGCCTGCGAGGTATAGGATGGTAGATTAAAAAGAAATCTGTAGGCCTTTGAGATGGTTGTGTCCAGAAGTTTAGCATCAATTCCTTTTAGAGCCTCACTGCCATACGTGATTGATGACTCTATTTTGATTTTAGCTACTCGTAATAGAGGAAGTAGAGTCTCGCCGGTCAGATTGGTCTTTAGCTGTTTCAATGTCACGGCTATTAGCATGCTTTTCCTCTTGATGGCCTCTAATTGATTTTGATAGCGGCCACCTTTATCGACTTGGATCCCATGATATTTATATTCAGAGCAGTTTGAGATTGCATCCGAACCAAGCATCCAAGTGTGCGACTTTTTGCTTCTAGTTATAGAAAGAACTTTTGTTTTACTAATGTTCACTTCTAGTAGGTTTTCGACGGCATAACCGTGAAGCGTGTTGATATGGTTTTGTAGGCCAACTTTTGTGTGACTGACCAGGACCACGTCGTCTGCGTAGGAAATGCTGGACAGCCCTTTGCCTCCCAAGCGCGGAGCATGCGAGTTGCAGGCATCTAAGGCGGGTGGCAGGTCAGCTATAAAAAGATTGAAAAGAGTTGGAGCTAATACGCACCCCTGTTTTAGGCCCTTTGTAGTTGGAATGCGCCTAGAGAGGTGCGAGCCGTTCCCAAGCTTTACCTGGACCCATGTATTTGTGTGCAACTCAATCAAGAGGTTTAGTAAAGGTGAGGGAATCCCCCAGGAGGCCAGTTTTCGCCATAGGATTTCTCGGTTGACGTTGTCGAAGGCCGCTTTAAAGTCCACAAAGCAGAGGTGGAGAGCCTGCTTGGTCTCTCTTGCCTTGTCAATGAGCAACGAGATGGCGATCAAGTTGGTTGTTGTCCCCATATCTTTGCAGAACCCCGTTTGGCTGGATGGTATTAACCGCTTCAGCGCGGCGCGAATTTTCGCGCTGTGCTGAACGTTCCATTGAGCTTATGGAACCATGACGGAACGGTTCCGTCATGAGCACAGCTCAACCGATGCTCATGACGGAACCGTTCCGTCATGAGCATGGAAGGGGTTAAACTTTGGTTTGCAGCCCATTCTCGCAGATGGATCAATAAGAGTCCTGCAAAGTATTTGGCCTCAACGTCAAGGAGTGCTATCAGTCTGTAGTTTTTTGGAAGGAGTCTATCCCCAGCCTTATAGATCGGAATGATGACCGAGCCCCTCCATGAGGCGGGAAGACACCCAGAGTTGGTGACAGATGTATATAGGGGGATCAATGTATCGGCCCAGTAATCAGGTTCAAGTTTGAAGAGGGCCGGGGGAATACCATTTGGTCCAGCTGCCCCGTCTTTTCTACCTTTGGAGATTAGTTTCCTGATTTGAGCCGCAGAGGATACTAGAATGACGTCTTCACTTGGTGAGCGAATTTGTGGTTGTCTGCCACCCAGAAGATTGAGAGGCCCCCTTATTTTCCTGTCCTGGTGATTAAAATGTTCATCAAGAAATAATTCCCAAGATGATTTCGATATGTGTGATGTTATACCGCTGATTTTTGGATTTAGCAGTTTGTTTATGATCGACCAGAACTGGGCGCTGTTGTTGCCCAAGGATGCATGATGCAGTTTGGCCCAGAAGTCAACGTCGTTAGCCCTTTTGATTGCCCATTTCAGTTTTTTGATATCCGCTCGGTACTTGCGGATCCATGCTAGCAGCATTACATCCCTGGGGTTTTCTTTAGCAATCTTAAAGCTTTATTAATCGCTTTTTTGTATGATTTCATTGCCAGTTTCTGGGTGCCCGAGATCTTCCTTGTAGCACCCTGTGCTGGTCGTGGAAGATGCCGTACGGTTGTCGAGTAGTTGTTCGCAAACTCCATCGTAAATTGTTCCCAGCCTGCCACAATATTGCCGGAAGGATAGTTTGAGGTGGTCAATTGAGTTTTTGCCGCTAGAAGTACCTCCGCAGTATTTGCTACTGACGTTTTAATACGTTTAAGGTTGATGGTGTAACTATCCTGCGGCCCAGTTGCGTTTAGAAGAATATTGTCTGGGAGGGCTCCTAAACTGACCTCTTGAGGGCGATGGTCACTTTCACCCTTGTCTCCTAGGTTGTAGCCGAAAATGTGATGAAATAGCGTGAGGGAGACTAACGTATAATCAATAAGAGAGGTGGTAGTGCCTGAGATGAATAAGTCCACAGATGGTGAATCCTTTACGAATCTTCCGTTTAAGACCCTCAGGCCCATGTGTTCAAGGTCTTCTAGTAATGCCTTTGCCGCCTTTGATGCCTTGCACTGACTGCTAAATAATTGGTTCGGGATATCCCAATGATAAGACTGTGCCTGAATATCATTGTTTGCTGAAGTCCCCAAGAGGCACTGATTAAAGTCTCCAGACAAAATTAGATTTGGGGATGTTCGGGTGGTCATAACATTGTATAGGTGGTCTGTTAGGATTTTCCCCTCCTTTCTCTTGTGTTTAGGGTTGACGTAGGTGTTTGTCAGCTGTACCGCTTTCTTCTTACCCCCAAAGTTGAATAGTACCTCCACTGTGTTTATGACCAAGGAAGTTGTGCTGAGTGCCCGAGCATAACCAATCGTTGATATTTTGAGATAGGTTGCTAGGCCTCCTGACAGACGACCAAACCTGCTTTTCCTTGTGGCTGGGGAATGATGACAAGTATAACCCTCTAGATGAATAGGCTCTTCCAGCCATGTTTCCTGGAGGAGGATAATGTCAAACGATTTGACATATTGTAGGAAATCAGTATCCGCTGCTTTATTATAGAGCCCGTTGATGTTCCAAGAGCATAGATCCATGTGCGGTGCCTCCATACGCGGATCTCTCTCTGTTCGATGACCTTGTCATTGAGAGTTTCCTTGTGATTGAAAATGACCTTGTGAATTGCATATCCTGATGAGCCGGTGTTCAATTGTGCGATACGTGATAGTAGGCCTTGAGATATTTTGCGTGGGTATCGCCTGTGGTACTATAGTAGAGCGACCCAGTGCACCCCTCAGCACAGACCTAGTTGTTGAAATTGTGTCTGGACGCTGCTGGGGCCGCTCAAGTAGGGGCAGCGGGTATCCAGTGTTGTAGTGGACCGCTGTGTCGATCCCCCATGCTGTAAGGAGACCTTGCTCCTTAAAGATTTTGTTGACTATGTCAGGGGAAGTCCATGTGGCTTTTGTCGCCTCGTTCCCATCCAACCTGCCTGACTTTATGAATTCAATAGACACGAGGTCCGCTGAAGACAAGTCCTTAAGTGCTGGTATGGTACTAAATAGCCGCAGTAAGTTTCGTCTATTCAGAATATCAAACGGGCCCTTTCATTGATACTCTGGAGTAAAAAGGATGGTGGAAGAAAGATCCTTTGGATAGGGTTGCAGGGGTATTGGCTGGTTGTTACGAGCTTGCGGAATTGGATTGCTGTGATCAGGGTGCGGCTGGATCCCAATAGGATTTTCACCAGAGGTGATGGTTAATAGAGCGGGCGTAGAAAGATCCATGAGGGGGCTGGCTGTAGTGGATGAGAATTTGATTTGAGGGCTCAGGATCCTAGGTACCGCCAGCTCTTGGGGGCGGAAACTTACATTACTTGAAGTGGTTGGTTCGTTCCGTACAGGATCCAAATTTTGGGTTGGCTGAACTGTTACCGGTTCAGATATCCGAGGTAAAAAAAGAGGAGGACTTACTTCAGTCGCATTGCAGAGACTGTGTTCTTCAGGCTTATGTTGGAATCCGTTGCTCTTATCAGATAGAACTCTGCCGTCCTCCAACGTGGAAGGGGTAAGACTAGCTTTTGGTAATACTCCATTAGGGGAGAGTCCGGGAGCAGTGGAGGGTGGATCCCTTCTGACAGAGCTTACTGCGATAGGACTCCTGACCAGCTGTTCAGATTTTTTCCCTGAATGAAAGAGTGGGTAAACTTCTGGCATACCTATTGAGGTTTGTTTGTTCCGGCCTTTCCTTTTTAGCTGGCGCCGCCCTTTCGCGTTTAGGGGCGGCTTACAAGCATTTGGAGGCGAAGTGGAACTAGTTGCAGTGTGAGCCAGGGCAGGTGGCTGACAGCCCAACGGCGGTTCCTGTGAAACTCTGTCGAAGATGCCCTGTGCGAGTGACCCTCCTGTTGGAGCGTCGTGGTAGGCTGGCCCGTCCGGATTGGTGCACTGGGGCCGTCCGTTTGTCACTTTTGGCAGCCCTTCTAATAGGCAAGATACAATTTCCGGAAGTGTTGCGAGTTTATCGATAATGGGACCGCAGCTGCATGACAGCTTTGCCTCCTGCTGGGCCCTACTAATTAGCGAATTTAATTGGCCGAGTTTGTCATCTATCCGCCCAACAAAAACGGCCAGGGTGTCTAGTAGAGACAACTGTAGGTCCATTTTGTCTGATTGATATTGGAGGGTATCAACGGTTCGTTGCATAGTGTTGAGCAGGATGTCCCATGTTTTTGACACTTCAGTTACTTGTGACCTTGTAGGTTGCCCCATATCAAGGCCCCTTTTGTTGGGGGTTGAACACAATGAGGCATTAGGCACGGAGGTTGAGTTTGAGAGAGGACCCTCCAGGCTTGGTCCCTGTCTGAAGGCCTGAGTGTTATTAGTTGGTTCCACCTTTGGTGACGCTGGATCCATGTGCGTAAGTTTATTGGGGGTCGAAGACAATGTGGCGTTAGGCACGGAGGATGAGGTTGAGAGAGGACCCTCGTGACTTAGTCCCTGTCTGAAAGCCTGAATGTTGTTTTTTAGTTCCACCTTTGGAGACGCCGGATCCATGTGCGTGAGTGGAATGTATGTGGCAACTAGATCGGCCCATTCTTGCGAGCCCAAATAAGTTGTATTGGAAAGGCTGTCGCTCCCTGGATTTAGTTTGTTGGCACAGTCCTCCTTGCTGTAATCTAGCTGAACTTTTACTGCTCCTTCAGGGGGGTGTGAAAGGGATCTTGTACTAACCGGTTGGGGCAGATAACTGCTATCTTCAATCGGCGAGTTGCTTGGGTGACCTAAGTCATCTCTGCATGTGACTTCTTGCTGTTGGTTGAGCTCCACACCGCTGCTGGAGGGAGAGTTATGCGTGAGACTGTTCTGCTTCTGGCTTAATGGGCACGAGTTTAAAGCCGCTGGATCCCCTGGAGAGTTTAGGTCCATGGCAGTAGAGGGAATATGAGAAACAGACGTTGCCCCCCAGCTGCCTGCTAGGGGTGGTGGTGGTCTACCAATAACGTTGTTGGAGAGCTTGTGTTCGACCAGGGCCCCTGTTCCCCCTGCTGGCACTGGACTCAATTCTGTTTGACTGCCCAACGAGGAAGTGTGAAATGAGGTACAGCTGGCTTGCTGTAAGGATTGAACAGGCCGCGAATCCATCGGGGAAAGAGGAAGAAGTGAATCCTGAAGGCCCACAATTTTCCCGCTAGACGAGAAGATAGTGGAAAAAGGATCTTTCATAAAATTTAATTTTGAAGTAATTTTTGGTTGTCGCAAGTTGGGACGAGGGATCACAACTGGAGAGTTTCGATCGCTTGTCGCTCCAGGTTCTCCTTGGGTCGCTGCCCAGCTCCCACTAACTTCTTTGGTTTTTCCTGTCTCGCTGGTGCTTGATGTGGGCTCCCCGTTTGCCTTTGACTGGGGTTTTGGTTTAGCCTTCGGCTTCTTTTCCAGGTAGACCCTTTTCTTTCCAGACCTCATATTGAGATTAGCTGAGACCCCTGCGGTACCCTACGGACTGCCAAGGATAACCGCACACCCTTACCAAGAGAGTGAGGCGACGGGGGTCGAGAGTGTGCTGGCCTCCCCTGTGAAGTGGAACGTCGGTGAAGCGGAGTGACGGGGGGGGGGCTAGGTGAGGCCACCAACCTCCCCCTCACGCTGTGGTGCAGAGGAGGGTTCACGACCCCTGCTTCCTTCACCGTGGGTCAGAGCTGTATCGGAGCTGGTGTCCCTAGTATCTCGGTGGAACTCGATGGGCCTCAGTAGTTACAGTACAGTTACAGTAGATCTCAGTGGTGGTGGTTCCATGGCTCGTGGGGGGTTGCAGCTCACCTTGCACCCCTGCCCGTTTCACCGCTTTCCCGTTCTCATTCCCAGTCCCTAGCTCATCCACTGCTGCTGCCGATGAGACACAGAGGGGCGCTCGGTGCTAGGTGGAGCCCCCAACAGTCACTCGTACTTTTGTGCAGATATGCAAAGATGCAGAATACCCCCCCCCCGCAGGTACCCTCACAAATACTCCCTGCAGGGGGTACGCGGTTGGTGCTAGAGGGCTAAAGAGCTAGAGGACTCCCGCAGATAATAAGGTGATATGTAATTGAGGGAATGCTTACCACAAGCTTTTTCCCCAGGCAGCTCGAGACAGTTCCAACAGGCCCCAGCAGACTCCGGAGGGCGCAGGCAGTGGTTATCCCCGGTAGCTGCTGGTACCCTGATATGAAGGTAGTGTGAATGCTGCGGGTCAACCGTGCTGCAAACCCCCTGCAAGTTGAAATACAGGCTATGGCGGTGTTGTTTTCACAGCGCTCCGCACTCCCAGCGCTCACACCAGCACGCAACCTGCTCCGCTGCTCCTCTGCTCCTCTGCTCCTCTGCTCCACTAGGACGGCTGCAAAACACGGACTGGCTGCCTTCCACGGACTGGTTGGACAGGAGTCTGGAAGTGTGTTAATGTGAGCGGGCTGCAGGCTGTAAAAAAGCTGTATATGTCTATAAGTCTATGCTCTATAAAGGCTGGAGGGGGTCTGTGGAGGGGGCCAAGGAAGAGCAAAGTTCTAAGGCCTCTTTCACGCTCTCGCGCTTTAATACAGCACTCCTTTGCTCCCAGCCGTCCGAGGGACAAGGGAGCAGAGACGGAGCACCTTCGATCACCTCCGCCGGCGCTGACGCTCCAATCACCCGGTCACCACAAGTGTTGGGGAGACTCCCGCTGCTCCCCCTGCGAGATCCTCGGGAAGGGGGGCGGGGGGGGGGGGACACGGACGCTCAGGCTCAGGCTCAGGCCCAGGGTCTTAACCGTGACTCTTGGCGGCGTCCCCTCTGTGCTTCCCTCCTGCTCTGCTCTCGCTCCGGACTGCTGCGATCGTTTCAGGTTGCGGCGAGATTGCAAACCCGAACTGGCTTGTTCAGAATGAAGAGAAAGATCCAGAGTTAGCAAACCTCATAAAATATATGAAATAACTTTACGTATAGAGGGAGATAAGATTAGGAAAATAAGGGGTCTATTTTGGGATAATCTCTCCAAGGGTTATGACATCCTTCTAGCTGAAAAAGACTGGCCACCAGAGTTTGTCAGGGAGTGCCCTCATGGCGAAGAAATGATTATGCCTGCCTTCTCAAATCATATTCCAATTCATAAAAAATATACACTTGCAAGAAAATGGGCAGAAGCCCAAGCTCCTGCACTATATAAAAATCATGTGGGATGGGATGAGGACTCTCCTCCTCACAAGATCCAGTTAAAATCTCAACCGACTGCACAGAGGCAGTACCCAATTAAGCAAGAAGCTAAAAAACAGGTCAGGGAGATCTTAGATCAACTTGAATACCAGGGGGTGATTGAAACATGCACCTCACAAATGAACAATCCTTTGTTTCCTGTCTCCAAACCAGATGATTCATATCGTCTAGTTTTGGACTACAGACACCTTAACTCATGCTGCAAAACGTTTGCAGTACAAAACTCACACAGTGCCGCACTAACGAATAGCATAGTGCGCAAAAAATACAAAACAACATTAGACATCTCTAATGGATTCTTTTGTCAAAATATAGCACCTGAAAGCAGATATTTGACCGCTTTCTCAATAAATGGCTCGCAGAAAAATTTCTGTTGTTTGCCCCAAGGGTTCAAGAACAGCCCAGGATTATTCTCAGCGAGAGTAACAGAGTTACTACAAACATATGATGATGAGGCATTATCTTATGTCGATGACATCTATCTAACAGATGATGACTTGGATACTCACTTGAAAAGAGTGAACACCATAATACTTGGTTTCGCAGCAGAGGGTTACAAATTCAACTTCAAAAAGTCAAGAATTGCCCATCTAACGGTCCTGTTCTTAGGATATGAATTATCAAGTGAAGGCAAAAGCCTGGCTGACAATTTCCTAGAGAAATGTGCTGTAATCCAAGCACCAAGAACGCTGAAAAACTTACAATCAATTCTAGGTTTCCTGAATTTAGGAAGAACTTACATTATAAATTACGCGGAGAGGGTTAAACCTCTCTATGACTTAATAAAACCAGATTTTAAAAGAATCAATTGGACTCAAAAACACACAGAAATTTTGAGATCTAGCACAAGGTAAACGAATAATCATCGTGACACCAATACCAGCCCTGGAGGCGGTAACTAAGGCAAGCATTCCAAATGCTAAAGCACTACATCCGAGATGGATACAGTGGGCTAATTCTCTTGCTGCAACAGACGTGGTATACGAATTTGATCCTAAATTAAAAACACAAGAATTTCTCCAATATGAATTCGAATGTCCTCTGCCGACTGAAATCCTGCCTCTAGAACATTACGGCTGTATAATATATACGGACGGATCAGCACAACCCGCAGTTGGGGGTAAACAAGCTTACAGTGCTGCGTGCGCGATTGTTAAAGGTCGTTGGCACGAAGGAAAATTTAGACCACTAATGACAAAAACTCAATCTCTAGGAGATTGTACAGCTCAGCGAGCTGAACTACTAGCATTTAAGATGGCGCTTGAAAATACCGATCGCGAATTCCCCGCACTCATAGTGTGCGATTCATATTATTGCGTTCAGTCTTATAATGAATACTTGCAGAACTGGGTTCAGAACGGTTTTAAAGATGCAAAAGGTGGCACAATCAAGCATAAAATGCTTTTGGAACAAGTAGTTCTTTTACAGAAAGAACTACAAAAGACTCACGTGATACATACACTGAGTCATCAACGTGATGGCGTTCACGTTGCAGGGAATTCATTGGCTGATGAGGCCGCAAAAGCAGCTGTGCAAACGGCTTCCGTAGCTGCCGTCACCAGATCAAAAACGAAAATAGACAGCGAAATATTACAGGCTGTCAACGCTATGGTAAAAGATGCGAAAGAAACACTCCCGAAAGGCTTTCCAATAAAGTACTCATACATAATTGATCCGAATAACGTTCCATTTGCTCGAATCCCTGGAGTGGGGGATAGGGCAATTCCAAACATGGAATATAGGTTAGGACTCATTATAGCGGCACACGAAGGGCTTGCCTCTGTACATGCTGGCGTTTCAGCCACAGTATCATTATTAAAACAGAGATACTGGTGGCCACACATGAGAAGACAAACCAGGAACTATGTTCTAGAATGTGAAATATGTCAAAGGATGAAGGTATCTACAGTGAAACGACCAGCACAGACGCCCCTTCTAATCTCAGATAAACCATTAGCATGTGTTTACCTGGACCACTGTGGTCCCTTACAAAGGGATGGTAACTATAAGTATATCATGGTCGCAGTGGATTCATGCACGAGATTCATATGGATGTGGCCCCAGCGCTCGGCTGACGCCAGAACAGTTATAAAAGATTTGCGAGTCTTTATCGGCACATACGCAATTGGCATGCTACGTTCTGACCAATGTCCTGCCTTTAGCTCTCGAGCTTATAGGGGGGGCATGGCCAGCATGAGCATTGCATTGCGGGACTCTTCTCACTTCCTTCCTGAGGGAAACGGGATAGTGTATAGAAAAAACCAAGGCATAGAGCAATCTATAATGGCGAAGGTATTAGGTTCGGGAGCTGGATGGGTCAAACATTTAATAAGTGTCCAACGTAGTCTTAATAATCTGCCAAGAAATTCTCTAAGAGGTCTCAGTCCGTACGAACTATTGTTTGGGACTAGAATGCTAATCCAGGACCTCGATAGTCAAACTTCAGTGGTTAAAGAAAAATGCTTTGATATCAA
Organism: Lissotriton helveticus; assembly: GCF_964261635.1. Lineage (NCBI taxonomy): Eukaryota > Metazoa > Chordata > Amphibia > Caudata > Salamandridae > Lissotriton > Lissotriton helveticus. The sequence goes on from NC_136061.1 coordinate 1,277,833,590, forward strand.
AGATCGTTTGGCTATTTTACAGGACTTAAATGAAAAAAGAAAACACCTGAGCAACATAAAGTTGAAGCAACAGCCAACAGCCACTGAAGAGAAACCACCTGTCCCAGCAAGGCCTGTCTGGATTCCAAAAATCGGGGATCTGGTCAGAGAGAAGATCGCGGTAAAGAAGGAATTTGGGCCTTCTTACAGAAAAGCAGTGCCTGTCTTGTCTGTCAACGGGACAAGATCAGTGGTATTACCGCCCCTTGCTGGTAAAAAGGAGAACCGAGTTGTATCCATCGACCTGGTTAAACCACAATCATGTGGCCTATAACAAGTAGTAGGCCAAGTGGACTCCCAAAAAGTAGTAGAACACCAAAGTTTGCTACAACCACAGAGGTTCAAACTGGGAGACTAATCACATTTGATAAACCCACAGTGAAACAACAAGGACTATGCAACAAAGCCATGGAACTCAAACCTCTTGAAACCCAAATCCAAATTGTACATTAAGAAACTCAAGTCTACAATGATGTAACCACAGACTATGCTAATGAAACAAAGAAAATTCCAATAACAAAAAGGAATCCAGAAGCAATTGAAACAATTGACAGAACAGCATGAGGCTACTTCATCAACTTTGATGATTTTTCTGAGGATCCAAGTGAACCTGAGGAACAGCCAACAAGAAAAACTTTTAAAGACAAAGCAAAAGAACTCATTCATCAACTAAAAAAAAACTTATCTGATTTCTCCATGGATTGAACTTTGGGTGGCACTAGGAGTATTCATCCTCATACTTTGGCTCATCATGGTAATATGCTTGGGACATTTCATTGAGGGAAAATATGTTACAATGGACACAGCAAGTCAGAACATCAACTTGGTCCTGAAACCACACAAGTCTTCACACATCGAGAAAAGAGATCTTTCTTCAGTGAACTTCACAGCCAATCCTATACCCGGTGGGGTAGCCTGGGACAAAACTGATTACGAAATCTATGGTCCGGTTGAGCTCCTGAAGTATCCTCATCAATTCAAGATTTCATTGAGTGACTTTGTAAAACCAAGCACATTCGCTGATGATTGGGACTTTGAAAGTATTAATGATATGATGTCAGATCTAGTGATGTCAGCTATATTTACAGAACATGATTATTTACAGGGTTCATCTAATTATGACCAGATGTATTGTTACAACCACTATGGTCACCATTATCTGCATAAATCTGCTCAACCTAGAAAGGTTTTTAATTATAATCAATGGGAACATTGTGCAACTCCGCCAAAAGGCAGTTCAAAAACATTTCATAAAAAATGTTCTTATTTCTCAGGTTTTAACACGAGTAATGCAGAAACGTTTTATTTCAAATTGTTTAATAAGACAGGAATGAAAACTATGCTTACAAACACAAAATTAGTCTATTCAGAGACATTTTTTGAGAAAATGAAAACATTTGGTTTTGATTTCTGGAACAAAAATATTGAAACGAAGACGATCTGGGGTACAAGAGATTGGCAAGTGCAAGGTATAGAATCATTATTTAGAGCCTGCATGATCCCAGAACAAATTATATTTTTGAATGATACAATTCAACAGACAACCTGTCTTGGCCTAGCCAAAATTAAAGACTTGAACAAACCGTCTATTCCAAAACCAACTGCTGACAGTAATAGCACTACAGATGTTGAGATAGACGTATCCCATATTTTAAACCAAAACAGAACACGTCCTGATTGGAAGAAATGGTTGATCTGGCCCACAGACACAAATAACTGTCAAGATAGATTTCTGAACAAAATACAAGGGTTCACAATAACCTGGCCAGACCCTAGATACTCCCAGAGACAACATCCAGGGATTATAACTACATACAGTGTAGGGAAACTCTGCCTCGAAAGGCTACGAACATCCACACTGGCAGAAATTAAGCAACACTTGACTTTACTTAAAGAAGGTGCTGACTTGCGTGATTTCATTATGGGACCACGCAAACAGCGTCAAAAACGTTTCATAGCGGCCTCTATATATGCAGCTTACAATGAAGCTTGGAAAGTAACTCAAATTGAAACAGCAGAAAAAATACGGGAAATTGACTGTGCTAATTTGGAAAAATCACTTTCTGTTTTGGACAATGGGTTAATGACTCTGTCTTCCAGAATATATTCACTGGACAGTATTGTATCTTCTGCAATCGATATATTAGAACAAGACTTACTGATGTTGCAACACGGTCAGTCCCAATTGCGTTCTATTGTACAGCTTGGCTGGACGTTACAAAATCTGCGTTCAGGCTACGTGCCTTGGCGTTTAATCAACACAACGTCACTATTCAGTATCTTTAACCTTACTGATACACAAATCTGTTTGGCACAGAAGGGTGCGGAATATACAATTCTGAGCATTGAAAAACTTGAGAGATTACCATTGACAATGTCAGAACGACCTGTCATTGAATGGATAATACATGGGATAATAAGTATTCCGATAACGACTTTCCAGTTTCGATACTGCCAAAAATATATACAGGCAGGCCAGTATGAAAGGTTGGGTAAAGGATACATCAAGTCAGCATGGAACTTACCTTATACACACACATGTTACAGTAATAAAGGACAGAGTGTATTTCTTAGTGGTAATAGTTGTGAGAAATCACTAAGTGGTATACTTCTGTGTCAAGGTATAAGTTTACATGGGGCCTGTGAAGGAACTTCAAATAACCTTTCATGTCACCAGCTCGGCACACCTGCAACACGAATAGACCCATTCTTTAAAAGACTTTCTAACGGGAGTTACATTCTAATTGTAGATCACAGATGTTGTGGCTTGCTGCCAGGAAAACCTTATCTGGTAAGCGTGACTACCAGGGTCATTTGCTGTGAGCGAGTATTGTTCCCGAATGACACCCCAGACAGGGAGGGAAGGTTATGGCCCAGTTTGAAAATCTCTTCTATTCGAATTGATACTTTAAGCAAAATGAAGACTGTGCTCCTACAGACGCCAACTCATTTGACGTCATCAAAAGAAACGTATGATCTCCAAGTTGCAAGGACAACGGATGAGATACATGCATTATTATCAACAAATTGCCCCCTACACTTCGCAGAAATGCTAAACGAAATCTTAAATATTTCTGATACAAGTGGTATCGCAAGTGTATTTAAGACAGTTTTTTAGGGACTGTTAACCCCATTCAAAGCAGTCCTGGGTATTATTCCAAATTTCGTCCATTCCATCTTTGGCGGACTTCCACTCCTGTTGGGACTCGTAGCAGGCATTTTATTCTTGCTGCTCTTGCTTCGTTATGGCAAGCCATGTCACAGACAAGACTCCAGTAACAATGGAAGAAACAAACCTAGCTATACGCTACCGGGACCGCATAACTAAAGTCCTTGGCTTAGCCCGGCTACGAGATCTGAATATGACCTGGTTTCTTTCATTCAGACCCATCTGGCAGAATTGTGCTATGCCTGTATTAAGGTGCATGCTATGCGGCGAAGAATGCGTGTTGGACACCTGTCTTACACTACAATCGGAAGTACCATTGGATGCAGATACTTTGTTGGGTCCAGTAAAGGCTCATGCATTGTGCTGTCCCCAGCGGCTACCTATCCTGATGACGGCATTCGTGGAGACTTCACCACTACGATTGAAGGGTAGTGAAGTACAAGATGAAAGCAGCATCAACCAGGTACGACCTTCTGTAAGCAGTTCTGATCGAACCATCATTGAAGGCGAACATGCGCATGACTGCATGATAGCGACATTTTCCAACATAGTCGAACTTTCACCAGAAGCTGTAGACTGTTTTTTCGAGAGTCTGTCTGAAATGATGTTTTCACCGGAACAGAGAGAATGACTTTAAACAAACTTGCACACGGCGTTCCCTGAACTCTGAATTTGGCCTTCAGTCTTTGAAAACAAAGTGACTGTGAACTATTTTTTCTCTTCTCCCCTGAAAAGCGAAAACTTTTTTTTTTCCAATTCCAAATTATTTACCTTTTTGGCACTTATCTTCTGCTTAAAGTAAAATTATTCTTAGAGAACAGAGCTTCTATTCTTAGGAATTCTAGAGACATTACATTACCTCAACCTCTAGCTTATATGCAATTAATTATGTTTATATGTGATGAGATGGTCTCGCAATTTTTTCTGTATCAAGAGCCATTTCATGTGTAATTTCGCAAATCGTTCATGCTGACATAAAATGTGCATCTCGTTTTTGAATGATTATACTGCTTGAATGCATACAGTACCTATACTCATTTCGTGTATTTCGCATACGCCATTTTTCAAATACAAAAAAAATATGTTTTTGGGGTGGTTCGGTATACACATGCACTGTTAGTTATGTTTACTATTGCTTAGGTTAGTAAATATGTACATAAAATCGTGGAGTGGGTGTAGTGTGTTTATCTAGGTACCTATATTGATACTTCTATTTCTGACCCTTGTCCGGTTATTAATTCACTAATGTCCATACAACGGCACAGAATCCCGTTTTCAGATTAGGTCATAGCGCATGCTGTCACATTAAGCAAGCACTATTCCTCCAGCCCCCTAGAAAGCACACCGAGTTCTCAAAACAAACCAAACCTCCAGCAGACCTGGGAAATCCCCCGCAGCTATTGTTTTGATTTCGCTCGAGAACTCCTGAAAAGAATGTAAGAACGACCAGTCCTTATGACATTCTTACTGACGTCTTATGTCCATCCTTACGTCAAACTCAGCACCTTTCAGGTATAAATATACCGACGCTGCCCTAAGCAAAGACACGGTGGTAATGAGCTTGGAGCAGCGCTACCTGCCGGAGAGCCCAGCTGATGCAGGAAGCCCACGGACGCTGCCCCTCCCTTTTTGACGCGCTGAGAGAGACGCTGCCTTGTCTCCTGCCGAGAAATCCAGCCTCCGGCGTTTCCGGCTTACCTTCGCGGGTAACTGGGATATCGAGTCCTGAGAGAGAGATACCAGACCTCCTGCCTTCTAAATCCCAGGTACTGAACTGACTAACCCCTTACAGAGAATTCTTGAGTCAGATTCTTGGCAAAACAAACTTAACTTAAACTGCTACGTACTTACTCCATCCCACGTATTAGGCTTAGGTCAGGCACACCGGGGTAGGCGTAGTTAGAAGCACCAGTTGAGTACGATTAGTCAATGTATATATGTATGTATAACTTTTATCCATTTTAAGTATCATATGGCTAAGAAACCATATCAATGCTTTTACAGTATTATTTTATAATCCTGCTTTTACTGTATGCACTTTACTTAACTATGAGTATTGCAATAATAGCGATTCATTTCTCTTGTATGAGAAAAAGAGACTGATCAATAAATAACATCTTTTTATTGAAACACGCCCATCTCTTATTTCTCTACAAACTGGTGGAACTAAGAATGCACGTACTGACTGAGTAAAATAGTTGTCTTTTGTTTTCACACGACTCTAGAGATATACTCTTGATTAGGGGGAGCAAAGTTGTCATGTTCTATGGTTGTCAGAAACTAAATCCCTTCTTTTCTATCCAGGGAGGTTAAACTCCTCCTCGCCTATTCGAGAAAGTTTCTAGTGAACTCTGAGCTAGCTGGCACACACAAAACTTTAAGTCTAATATGGTCAGTAGAAGACCTAGTTAACCTCTGTCCTACGTCTATACTATTGAAGATATTATTCCAATGCGCAGAGCCTATTGGGAATATAGGAACTACACTACAAAAGGGAGAACAGAGTTGTGTCCATCGACCTGGTCAAACCACATCATGTGGCCGATAATAAGTAGTAGGCCCAGTGGACTCCCGAGAAGTAGCAGACGACCACATCTTGCTACAATCCAAGAGGTTCAAACTGAAAGACTTATCACCTTTGATAAACCTGCAGTAAGAAAAGAGGGACTATGCAACAAAGCCATGGAACTTGTGCCTCTGGATACCCAAATAACAGTTCGTCAAGAAACACCTGTCTACAATGATATAGCATCTGACTATACCAACATGGCAAAAGAACAAACAGCTCCCAGTGAACCTGAAAATACGCCAGCAAATAAAAATTTCAAAGAAAAAATAACAGAAGTCTTTCATCAACTTGAAAAAACATATCTGGTTTCACCATGGGTTGAATTTTGGATTGTGTTTGGTGTACTTTTCCTCCTGCTCTGGCTCATACTGGTGTTAAGTTTGGGAAGGATGATAGATGGAAAATACAGTACAATGGACACAGCAAGTAAGAAAAAATCAACTTGGTCCTGAAACCGCACAAATCATCTCATCGTGAAAGAAGAGACCTGTCATCAGTAAACATCACAGCTGTTCCTATAGCATGGGACAGAACTGATTATGACATTTATGGCCCGGTGGAACCGCTAAAGATTCCACACCAGTTTAAGGTTTCTTTAAGTGACTTTGTCGCACCCAGCACATTTTCTGATGATTGGGACTTTGAAACTGTTAACAACATGATGACAGATCTAGAAATGTCAGCTAAATTTACAGATTCAAATAATGAGATGGGCAATGCACAGCGTTGTCGATCGGGGAAGTTTAATTCTTCGTGTTATTTTTATTTTTAGTTGAGTATAAAGGTGCACCAACTGGAGGCGTAACCGTCCGTTTACGCCAAAGTGTAAACTAAAGATATGTGTGAGCAAATCAATGCGCACATCCCAGTGTAGTGGGCACTCCCTCTGGTTCACAGAAGAGACTCCTCTATGTGGGTTCAAACGTTTTATTGGTTTGAATTAAATTTCAAATTTTCATGTTCATTCATGGATTATTTTTCATCCAGGTTTATCCTTTACACAAAAACAACATTGCTCCAATGCATTTCGAGTTGGAAACTCTTTTTCAAGGAGCTCTGTGAAGGAATAAGAACGATCTCAGTTTGTATCAGCAAAGCATTGACAGGTGACTCAAGCGTAAACAACAATACTTAATGATAAATGACAACCAAAATACATCAAAGATCTGTGCATAAAATGCTAGTTAAACTTTTAAACCAAAAGTAAATTATCACGTTGCCTCACATGTGTAATCGAATGATATAAGAAAAGGATCAGTGCACCCAGGAAGAAAACCAGGAGATGAAAGCTGATAGCAAGTATTTAGTGGTAGGCGAATGAAGATTTGCTCACGTGTGTGTGAGGCAGGAACTGCCGTGCTGGATGGGACAAGAAGAAAAACTGGGTTAGAAGGCCGCTCAGCGGGCGGGTGCTAGCGCGTTAGTGACACACTCAAAAGTGCTGTCAGAGCTTACCAAAGCTGGATTCTTCAAGGGACTGCAAGAGTCTCCGGGTTGGTTAGTAGCGACGTGAAGTCGCCGGCTTGCAATGCGGAGTCTCAAACGAAGCTCACTCTATTATGAGCGCGAGGCGGGCTGAGTGATCATGAAGATCAAGAACGGACTAACTCGTAGCGACTTTGGGCGCCATGTTGGAACGGGTGTTGCCGCATGGGAAAAGATAGGGAAAACAGTGAGGAAAGACTAGTCAATCAGTGAAAGGAATTAGTAAAGGACACAACAAAGGGTAAAACAGTAATATTGAGTGGGTTGGTGAAACAAACCATAAATTCGTGATCAATAAAACAGTGTTTAAACATCTGTATGAACTCGCACAATTGTTAATGTGTCCTTATATACCCAGCCGGGTATTTATAGAAAGCAACTCAGTTCAATACGGTCGTTAAGACCGAACGGTTTATAAGATTGCAAACGGTAAATCCATGAGGTTTCTCTTTGGAGAAGGAACTTGCTGTTATCTCTTCCTTCTTTTTTATCAACAATTTCAAGAATCATGAATTTCAACTGTGCCACTGTATGATGATTTTCCATGAAATGTGCAGCTACACTTGATTTTACTTGCTTTGTCCTGATATTAGACTTATGTTCATTCAATCTGACTTTGATTTTCCGCTCAGTTTTCCCTATGTAGATCTTCCCACAAGGGCACTTAAGAAGATAAATCAGGTTAGACGAGTCGCATGTTGCATTGACTTTCAACTTAGTTTCTGTGCCTCTCATTGGGTGGTTGATTTTATTACCACTGATGATATTGTTGCAGTTGTTGCAATTAAGGCACGGTTTTGTGCCTTTGTAGGTGGGTTGAACAGATGTTTCTTTCGACAGGATTTCCTTGAGGTTGTTAGCACGGGTGTAAGCAAAAATTGGAGGGTTTTTAAACATGTCTTTGAAGTCTGGTTCTAGTGCCAAAATTCTCCAATGTTGTAAAATGATCTTCTTATATCTTCCACTTAGTGTGGAGTATTTAGAAACAACTACCATCCGGTTTGTTTCTTTTTTAGTTGTCTTTTTGAGGGCTGTCTCACGTGTGATTCCAGATACTTTTCTCCTTGCTTCCACTGTAGTTTTTGCTGGATAACCTCTGGCGGTGAATCTTAAACTCATTTCGTCAATCCTTTGGATGCATGTATCCGGATTGGATACTATACGTTTTAATCGCAACATTTGACTGTATGGAAGATGGCGCTTCAATGATTGTTGGTGAAAACTTGTGAAATGCAACGTATTATTGCGATCGGTTGGTTTCCTGTAGAGGTCTGTGATTAAGCCAGTATCAAATCTAGTGATCAGTACATCCAGAAAGTTGATTTGTGTATCATCCAGATTCCATGTAATTTGGATTCGGTGGTCTTTAGTGTTTAGGTTGTTGAGTTCATCTTCCAGCATGGTTCGAGTGCCTTTCCATACAAAAAATAAATCATCTATGTACCGGACGTACATCAGTAGGTTGTTGGTCCAAGTTGAATTTTCATAGATGTGCTGTTGTTCAAAATCAGCCATGTAAATGTTAGCATACGCCGGTGCGGCGCAGTTGCCCATAGACATCCCAGATGATTGTTGGAACCAATTATTGTTGTGGCGAAAATAGCTATGATATAGAGTATAAATCATGAGCTCCATGAGAAATACTTTCAAGGCTTCTGGAATATTGCTGTGTGCCAGGCTCTTTTCAATTGCTTCAATTCCACCTCCATGTGGAATTGAGGTGTACAAACTGTTCACATCCGCTGTGCAGAAGATAAGCTTGTCATTTTTATCTATTTTGATTTCCGACAATTTGAGAATGAATTCCGTTGTGTCTTTTACGTAACTTTTCAATTCCTTGACGAATGGTTGCAAATGCCGATCTAGAAATTTACCCACAGGCTCGTGGAGGGATCCCTTGGTGGACACTATTGGCCGCATGGGTGGGTCCATCAGATTTTTATGAATTTTAGGTAATAGGGTTATGGTGGGACTTCTAGGAAAATCTACCAATAAGAATTTTTTGGTGCGGTCATCAATGGTTCCTTTGTCGTGGGCTGCATTAATAATCGATGTTAATGCAGTTTTATACAAGTTCGTGGGGTTAGAATCTAGTGGAATGTAAGTATCGGTTTTCCCGATATGTTCATCCATTTTGGCATTGTACATGCTAGAATTCATAACGACGAGGGCCCCGCCTTTATCAGCCTTAATACATTTGATCAATTTGTTGTTGGCGATTTTTTTCAATGTATCATTATCTTTCTGTGTTAAATTTCTGTTCTTGGTTTTCTTCCTGAAATTAATTTTTCCCAAATCCTGTTTGACTAAAGTCTCAAAAGTGTCTATACTTTTGTGGCTAACCGGTGGTATATATGAACTTGTAGGGCGTAGTCCACAAAGTAGATCCTCTTTCTGATCAGATGATGGTGGAATTACATTTTCAAAAAAGTGACGTAACCTTAACTTTCTAGTTAATTTGAATGTGCTGGTCTCCAATTCAAGTTGGTTGGTAAATGAAGTGGGGATAAATGACGTGCCTTTCTGTAACAGTTCAATCTCGTGTTGCGATAATTCAGTATCCGAGATATTGATGACTAGCGATTCTGTTTCTTTTTGTCCTTCTTGGAGCCTCTTGTATTTGGAGCGTCTGGTTCCTTGTCTCTTACTTCGCCTGGGTCGTCGGTTGCCCGGGGGCCCTTCTCTAAAAAAGGACCGCTGTTGGATGTAGAAGCGCTCTCATTTGCTTGTGCTCCATCTTGTTGTTGGCTTCTAGCGGTCTCATGGGGTGTTTTTCTAGTTTGCCTATTCGAGGTATCACTTCCAGAGGAGGAAGTGTCAGTGTGTTGACTCGTTGGCCTGTTTCGACGGCGTTGGGCATAGATGTCAGCCCAGGTATATACCTCATCCAGTTGGTAATCCAAAGTGTCACGTTTGAATTTCCTCAATTTCCTATCGTTGATTTCTTTTGTGTGTTTTTCTAGTTGCCCTTTGATATCTTCTAACATTTGTGAGATGTCTTCAGTTGATTTGAAGGTCTCGAGTTCTTTTTCTACCTCCGAAATCTCAATAGAAAGTTCATTTAGGATGTTGGATAACTCTTCTACGATGAGTAATATAAGGTCCAGGCTGCATTTGTTGAGGATAGCGTTCCACTTGGCTTGGAAGTTTTTAGAGTTTTTGCACAAGGATGGTTTGAGTGCGATTCTCAATCCCCGTGGGATGCGGAGGGCTTGGTGGTATTTTACTAAAGTCTTTGCATGCAATTGTTGATTAATACGACGTTTGGATAGATATAAGAGATGTTTGACACATTGTTCTCTTGTGCGAGTGCTGGATTCTTGTGATACGTCGTCCTGAATTAATGCGTAGATACGTTCCTTTTCCTCATCTCCATATGCTAGGACGTTGGCTCTTGCTTCAGTAGACTTGGAAATATTATCATATTGCATTTTGAGTGCGTGCTATTGCCTTTGGGGCGGAAGAACTGTTAGATTCAAATAATGAGATGGGCAATGCACAGCGTTGTCGATCGGGGAAGTTTAATTCTTCGTGTTATTTTTATTTTTAGTTGAGTATAAAGGTGCACCAACTGGAGGCGTAACCGTCCGTTTACGCCAAAGTGTAAACTAAAGATATGTGTGAGCAAATCAATGCGCACATCCCAGTGTAGTGGGCACTCCCTCTGGTTCACAGAAGAGACTCCTCTATGTGGGTTCAAACGTTTTATTGGTTTGAATTAAATTTCAAATTTTCATGTTCATTCATGGATTATTTTTCATCCAGGTTTATCCTTTACACAAAAACAACATTGCTCCAATGCATTTCGAGTTGGAAACTCTTTTTCAAGGAGCTCTGTGAAGGAATAAGAACGATCTCAGTTTGTATCAGCAAAGCATTGACAGGTGACTCAAGCGTAAACAACAATACTTAATGATAAATGACAACCAAAATACATCAAAGATCTGTGCATAAAATGCTAGTTAAACTTTTAAACCAAAAGTAAATTATCACGTTGCCTCACATGTGTAATCGAATGATATAAGAAAAGGATCAGTGCACCCAGGAAGAAAACCAGGAGATGAAAGCTGATAGCAAGTATTTAGTGGTAGGCGAATGAAGATTTGCTCACGTGTGTGTGAGGCAGGAACTGCCGTGCTGGATGGGACAAGAAGAAAAACTGGGTTAGAAGGCCGCTCAGCGGGCGGGTGCTAGCGCGTTAGTGACACACTCAAAAGTGCTGTCAGAGCTTACCAAAGCTGGATTCTTCAAGGGACTGCAAGAGTCTCCGGGTTGGTTAGTAGCGACGTGAAGTCGCCGGCTTGCAATGCGGAGTCTCAAACGAAGCTCACTCTATTATGAGCGCGAGGCGGGCTGAGTGATCATGAAGATCAAGAACGGACTAACTCGTAGCGACTTTGGGCGCCATGTTGGAACGGGTGTTGCCGCATGGGAAAAGATAGGGAAAACAGTGAGGAAAGACTAGTCAATCAGTGAAAGGAATTAGTAAAGGACACAACAAAGGGTAAAACAGTAATATTGAGTGGGTTGGTGAAACAAACCATAAATTCGTGATCAATAAAACAGTGTTTAAACATCTGTATGAACTCGCACAATTGTTAATGTGTCCTTATATACCCAGCCGGGTATTTATAGAAAGCAACTCAGTTCAATACGGTCGTTAAGACCGAACGGTTTATAAGATTGCAAACGGTAAATCCATGAGGTTTCTCTTTGGAGAAGGAACTTGCTGTTATCTCTTCCTTCTTTTTTATCAACAATTTCAAGAATCATGAATTTCAACTGTGCCACTGTATGATGATTTTCCATGAAATGTGCAGCTACACTTGATTTTACTTGCTTTGTCCTGATATTAGACTTATGTTCATTCAATCTGACTTTGATTTTCCGCTCAGTTTTCCCTATGTAGATCTTCCCACAAGGGCACTTAAGAAGATAAATCAGGTTAGACGAGTCGCATGTTGCATTGACTTTCAACTTAGTTTCTGTGCCTCTCATTGGGTGGTTGATTTTATTACCACTGATGATATTGTTGCAGTTGTTGCAATTAAGGCACGGTTTTGTGCCTTTGTAGGTGGGTTGAACAGATGTTTCTTTCGACAGGATTTCCTTGAGGTTGTTAGCACGGGTGTAAGCAAAAATTGGAGGGTTTTTAAACATGTCTTTGAAGTCTGGTTCTAGTGCCAAAATTCTCCAATGTTGTAAAATGATCTTCTTATATCTTCCACTTAGTGTGGAGTATTTAGAAACAACTACCATCCGGTTTGTTTCTTTTTTAGTTGTCTTTTTGAGGGCTGTCTCACGTGTGATTCCAGATACTTTTCTCCTTGCTTCCACTGTAGTTTTTGCTGGATAACCTCTGGCGGTGAATCTTAAACTCATTTCGTCAATCCTTTGGATGCATGTATCCGGATTGGATACTATACGTTTTAATCGCAACATTTGACTGTATGGAAGATGGCGCTTCAATGATTGTTGGTGAAAACTTGTGAAATGCAACGTATTATTGCGATCGGTTGGTTTCCTGTAGAGGTCTGTGATTAAGCCAGTATCAAATCTAGTGATCAGTACATCCAGAAAGTTGATTTGTGTATCATCCAGATTCCATGTAATTTGGATTCGGTGGTCTTTAGTGTTTAGGTTGTTGAGTTCATCTTCCAGCATGGTTCGAGTGCCTTTCCATACAAAAAATAAATCATCTATGTACCGGACGTACATCAGTAGGTTGTTGGTCCAAGTTGAATTTTCATAGATGTGCTGTTGTTCAAAATCAGCCATGTAAATGTTAGCATACGCCGGTGCGGCGCAGTTGCCCATAGACATCCCAGATGATTGTTGGAACCAATTATTGTTGTGGCGAAAATAGCTATGATATAGAGTATAAATCATGAGCTCCATGAGAAATACTTTCAAGGCTTCTGGAATATTGCTGTGTGCCAGGCTCTTTTCAATTGCTTCAATTCCACCTCCATGTGGAATTGAGGTGTACAAACTGTTCACATCCGCTGTGCAGAAGATAAGCTTGTCATTTTTATCTATTTTGATTTCCGACAATTTGAGAATGAATTCCGTTGTGTCTTTTACGTAACTTTTCAATTCCTTGACGAATGGTTGCAAATGCCGATCTAGAAATTTACCCACAGGCTCGTGGAGGGATCCCTTGGTGGACACTATTGGCCGCATGGGTGGGTCCATCAGATTTTTATGAATTTTAGGTAATAGGGTTATGGTGGGACTTCTAGGAAAATCTACCAATAAGAATTTTTTGGTGCGGTCATCAATGGTTCCTTTGTCGTGGGCTGCATTAATAATCGATGTTAATGCAGTTTTATACAAGTTCGTGGGGTTAGAATCTAGTGGAATGTAAGTATCGGTTTTCCCGATATGTTCATCCATTTTGGCATTGTACATGCTAGAATTCATAACGACGAGGGCCCCGCCTTTATCAGCCTTAATACATTTGATCAATTTGTTGTTGGCGATTTTTTTCAATGTATCATTATCTTTCTGTGTTAAATTTCTGTTCTTGGTTTTCTTCCTGAAATTAATTTTTCCCAAATCCTGTTTGACTAAAGTCTCAAAAGTGTCTATACTTTTGTGGCTAACCGGTGGTATATATGAACTTGTAGGGCGTAGTCCACAAAGTAGATCCTCTTTCTGATCAGATGATGGTGGAATTACATTTTCAAAAAAGTGACGTAACCTTAACTTTCTAGTTAATTTGAATGTGCTGGTCTCCAATTCAAGTTGGTTGGTAAATGAAGTGGGGATAAATGACGTGCCTTTCTGTAACAGTTCAATCTCGTGTTGCGATAATTCAGTATCCGAGATATTGATGACTAGCGATTCTGTTTCTTTTTGTCCTTCTTGGAGCCTCTTGTATTTGGAGCGTCTGGTTCCTTGTCTCTTACTTCGCCTGGGTCGTCGGTTGCCCGGGGGCCCTTCTCTAAAAAAGGACCGCTGTTGGATGTAGAAGCGCTCTCATTTGCTTGTGCTCCATCTTGTTGTTGGCTTCTAGCGGTCTCATGGGGTGTTTTTCTAGTTTGCCTATTCGAGGTATCACTTCCAGAGGAGGAAGTGTCAGTGTGTTGACTCGTTGGCCTGTTTCGACGGCGTTGGGCATAGATGTCAGCCCAGGTATATACCTCATCCAGTTGGTAATCCAAAGTGTCACGTTTGAATTTCCTCAATTTCCTATCGTTGATTTCTTTTGTGTGTTTTTCTAGTTGCCCTTTGATATCTTCTAACATTTGTGAGATGTCTTCAGTTGATTTGAAGGTCTCGAGTTCTTTTTCTACCTCCGAAATCTCAATAGTAAGTTCATTTAGGATGTTGGACAACTCTTCTACGATGAGTAATATAAGGTCCAGGCTGCATTTGTTGAGGATAGCGTTCCACTTGGCTTGGAAGTTTTTAGAGTTTTTGCACAAGGATGGTTTGAGTGCGATTCTCAATCCCCGTGGGATGCGGAGGGCTTGGTGGTATTTTACTAAAGTCTTTGCATGCAATTGTTGATTAATACGACGTTTGGATAGATATAAGAGATGTTTGACACATTGTTCTCTTGTGCGAGTGCTGGATTCTTGTGATACGTCGTCCTGAATTAATGCGTAGATACGTTCCTTTTCCTCATCTCCATATGCTAGGACGTTGGCTCTTGCTTCAGTAGACTTGGAAATATTATCATATTGCATTTTGAGTGCGTGCTATTGCCTTTGGGGCGGAAGAACTGTTAGATTCAAATAATGAGATGGGCAATGCACAGCGTTGTCGATCGGGGAAGTTTAATTCTTCGTGTTATTTTTATTTTTAGTTGAGTATAAAGGTGCACCAACTGGAGGCGTAACCGTCCGTTTACGCCAAAGTGTAAACTAAAGATATGTGTGAGCAAATCAATGCGCACATCCCAGTGTAGTGGGCACTCCCTCTGGTTCACAGAAGAGACTCCTCTATGTGGGTTCAAACGTTTTATTGGTTTGAATTAAATTTCAAATTTTCATGTTCATTAGTAGTAGTAGTGGGCACTCCCTCTGGTTCACAGAAGAGACTCCTCTATGTGGGTTCAAACGTTTTATTGGTTTGAATTAAATTTCAAATTTTCATGTTCATTCATGGATTATTTTTCATCCAGGTTTATCCTTTACACAAAAACAACATTGCTCCAATGCATTTCGAGTTGGAAACTCTTTTTCAAGGAGCTCTGTGAAGGAATAAGAACGATCTCAGTTTGTATCAGCAAAGCATTGACAGGTGACTCAAGCGTAAACAACAATACTTAATGATAAATGACAACCAAAATACATCAAAGATCTGTGCATAAAATGCTAGTTAAACTTTTAAACCAAAAGTAAATTATCACGTTGCCTCACATGTGTAATCGAATGATATAAGAAAAGGATCAGTGCACCCAGGAAGAAAACCAGGAGATGAAAGCTGATAGCAAGTATTTAGTGGTAGGCGAATGAAGATTTGCTCACGTGTGTGTGAGGCAGGAACTGCCGTGCTGGATGGGACAAGAAGAAAAACTGGGTTAGAAGGCCGCTCAGCGGGCGGGTGCTAGCGCGTTAGTGACACACTCAAAAGTGCTGTCAGAGCTTACCAAAGCTGGATTCTTCAAGGGACTGCAAGAGTCTCCGGGTTGGTTAGTAGCGACGTGAAGTCGCCGGCTTGCAATGCGGAGTCTCAAACGAAGCTCACTCTATTATGAGCGCGAGGCGGGCTGAGTGATCATGAAGATCAAGAACGGACTAACTCGTAGCGACTTTGGGCGCCATGTTGGAACGGGTGTTGCCGCATGGGAAAAGATAGGGAAAACAGTGAGGAAAGACTAGTCAATCAGTGAAAGGAATTAGTAAAGGACACAACAAAGGGTAAAACAGTAATATTGAGTGGGTTGGTGAAACAAACCATAAATTCGTGATCAATAAAACAGTGTTTAAACATCTGTATGAACTCGCACAATTGTTAATGTGTCCTTATATACCCAGCCGGGTATTTATAGAAAGCAACTCAGTTCAATACGGTCGTTAAGACCGAACGGTTTATAAGATTGCAAACGGTAAATCCATGAGGTTTCTCTTTGGAGAAGGAACTTGCTGTTATCTCTTCCTTCTTTTTTATCAACAATTTCAAGAATCATGAATTTCAACTGTGCCACTGTATGATGATTTTCCATGAAATGTGCAGCTACACTTGATTTTACTTGCTTTGTCCTGATATTAGACTTATGTTCATTCAATCTGACTTTGATTTTCCGCTCAGTTTTCCCTATGTAGATCTTCCCACAAGGGCACTTAAGAAGATAAATCAGGTTAGACGAGTCGCATGTTGCATTGACTTTCAACTTAGTTTCTGTGCCTCTCATTGGGTGGTTGATTTTATTACCACTGATGATATTGTTGCAGTTGTTGCAATTAAGGCACGGTTTTGTGCCTTTGTAGGTGGGTTGAACAGATGTTTCTTTCGACAGGATTTCCTTGAGGTTGTTAGCACGGGTGTAAGCAAAAATTGGAGGGTTTTTAAACATGTCTTTGAAGTCTGGTTCCAGTGCCAAAATTCTCCAATGTTGTAAAATGATCTTCTTATATCTTCCACTTAGTGTGGAGTATTTAGAAACAACTACCATCCGGTTTGTTTCTTTTTTAGTTGTCTTTTTGAGGGCTGTCTCACGTGTGATTCCAGATACTTTTCTCCTTGCTTCCACTGTAGTTTTTGCTGGATAACCTCTGGCGGTGAATCTTAAACTCATTTCGTCAATCCTTTGGATGCATGTATCCGGATTGGATACTATACGTTTTAATCGCAACATTTGACTGTATGGAAGATGGCGCTTCAATGATTGTTGGTGAAAACTTGTGAAATGCAACGTATTATTGCGATCGGTTGGTTTCCTGTAGAGGTCTGTGATTAAGCCAGTATCAAATCTAGTGATCAGTACATCCAGAAAGTTGATTTGTGTATCATCCAGATTCCATGTAATTTGGATTCGGTGGTCTTTAGTGTTTAGGTTGTTGAGTTCATCTTCCAGCATGGTTCGAGTGCCTTTCCATACAAAAAATAAATCATCTATGTACCGGACGTACATCAGTAGGTTGTTGGTCCAAGTTGAATTTTCATAGATGTGCTGTTGTTCAAAATCAGCCATGTAAATGTTAGCATACGCCGGTGCGGCGCAGTTGCCCATAGACATCCCAGATGATTGTTGGAACCAATTATTGTTGTGGCGAAAATAGCTATGATATAGAGTATAAATCATGAGCTCCATGAGAAATACTTTCAAGGCTTCTGGAATATTGCTGTGTGCCAGGCTCTTTTCAATTGCTTCAATTCCACCTCCATGTGGAATTGAGGTGTACAAACTGTTCACATCCGCTGTGCAGAAGATAAGCTTGTCATTTTTATCTATTTTGATTTCCGACAATTTGAGAATGAATTCCGTTGTGTCTTTTACGTAACTTTTCAATTCCTTGACGAATGGTTGCAAATGCCGATCTAGAAATTTACCCACAGGCTCGTGGAGGGATCCCTTGGTGGACACTATTGGCCGCATGGGTGGGTCCATCAGATTTTTATGAATTTTAGGTAATAGGGTTATGGTGGGACTTCTAGGAAAATCTACCAATAAGAATTTTTTGGTGCGGTCATCAATGGTTCCTTTGTCGTGGGCTGCATTAATAATCGATGTTAATGCAGTTTTATACAAGTTCGTGGGGTTAGAATCTAGTGGAATGTAAGTATCGGTTTTCCCGATATGTTCATCCATTTTGGCATTGTACATGCTAGAATTCATAACGACGAGGGCCCCGCCTTTATCAGCCTTAATACATTTGATCAATTTGTTGTTGGCGATTTTTTTCAATGTATCATTATCTTTCTGTGTTAAATTTCTGTTCTTGGTTTTCTTCCTGAAATTAATTTTTCCCAAATCCTGTTTGACTAAAGTCTCAAAAGTGTCTATACTTTTGTGGCTAACCGGTGGTATATATGAACTTGTAGGGCGTAGTCCACAAAGTAGATCCTCTTTCTGATCAGATGATGGTGGAATTACATTTTCAAAAAAGTGACGTAACCTTAACTTTCTAGTTAATTTGAATGTGCTGGTCTCCAATTCAAGTTGGTTGGTAAATGAAGTGGGGATAAATGACGTGCCTTTCTGTAACAGTTCAATCTCGTGTTGCGATAATTCAGTATCCGAGATATTGATGACTAGCGATTCTGTTTCTTTTTGTCCTTCTTGGAGCCTCTTGTATTTGGAGCGTCTGGTTCCTTGTCTCTTACTTCGCCTGGGTCGTCGGTTGCCCGGGGGCCCTTCTCTAAAAAAGGACCGCTGTTGGATGTAGAAGCGCTCTCATTTGCTTGTGCTCCATCTTGTTGTTGGCTTCTAGCGGTCTCATGGGGTGTTTTTCTAGTTTGCCTATTCGAGGTATCACTTCCAGAGGAGGAAGTGTCAGTGTGTTGACTCGTTGGCCTGTTTCGACGGCGTTGGGCATAGATGTCAGCCCAGGTATATACCTCATCCAGTTGGTAATCCAAAGTGTCACGTTTGAATTTCCTCAATTTCCTATCGTTGATTTCTTTTGTGTGTTTTTCTAGTTGCCCTTTGATATCTTCTAACATTTGTGAGATGTCTTCAGTTGATTTGAAGGTCTCGAGTTCTTTTTCTACCTCCGAAATCTCAATAGTAAGTTCATTTAGGATGTTGGACAACTCTTCTACGATGAGTAATATAAGGTCCAGGCTGCATTTGTTGAGGATAGCGTTCCACTTGGCTTGGAAGTTTTTAGAGTTTTTGCACAAGGATGGTTTGAGTGCGATTCTCAATCCCCGTGGGATGCGGAGGGCTTGGTGGTATTTTACTAAAGTCTTTGCATGCAATTGTTGATTAATACGACGTTTGGATAGATATAAGAGATGTTTGACACATTGTTCTCTTGTGCGAGTGCTGGATTCTTGTGATACGTCGTCCTGAATTAATGCGTAGATACGTTCCTTTTCCTCATCTCCATATGCTAGGACGTTGGCTCTTGCTTCAGTAGACTTGGAAATATTATCATATTGCATTTTGAGTGCGTGCTATTGCCTTTGGGGCGGAAGAACTGTTAGATTCAAATAATGAGATGGGCAATGCACAGCGTTGTCGATCGGGGAAGTTTAATTCTTCGTGTTATTTTTATTTTTAGTTGAGTATAAAGGTGCACCAACTGGAGGCGTAACCGTCCGTTTACGCCAAAGTGTAAACTAAAGATATGTGTGAGCAAATCAATGCGCACATCCCAGTGTAGTGGGCACTCCCTCTGGTTCACAGAAGAGACTCCTCTATGTGGGTTCAAACGTTTTATTGGTTTGAATTAAATTTCAAATTTTCATGTTCATTCATGGATTATTTTTCATCCAGGTTTATCCTTTACACAAAAACAACATTGCTCCAATGCATTTCGAGTTGGAAACTCTTTTTCAAGGAGCTCTGTGAAGGAATAAGAACGATCTCAGTTTGTATCAGCAAAGCATTGACAGGTGACTCAAGCGTAAACAACAATACTTAATGATAAATGACAACCAAAATACATCAAAGATCTGTGCATAAAATGCTAGTTAAACTTTTAAACCAAAAGTAAATTATCACGTTGCCTCACATGTGTAATCGAATGATATAAGAAAAGGATCAGTGCACCCAGGAAGAAAACCAGGAGATGAAAGCTGATAGCAAGTATTTAGTGGTAGGCGAATGAAGATTTGCTCACGTGTGTGTGAGGCAGGAACTGCCGTGCTGGATGGGACAAGAAGAAAAACTGGGTTAGAAGGCCGCTCAGCGGGCGGGTGCTAGCGCGTTAGTGACACACTCAAAAGTGCTGTCAGAGCTTACCAAAGCTGGATTCTTCAAGGGACTGCAAGAGTCTCCGGGTTGGTTAGTAGCGACGTGAAGTCGCCGGCTTGCAATGCGGAGTCTCAAACGAAGCTCACTCTATTATGAGCGCGAGGCGGGCTGAGTGATCATGAAGATCAAGAACGGACTAACTCGTAGCGACTTTGGGCGCCATGTTGGAACGGGTGTTGCCGCATGGGAAAAGATAGGGAAAACAGTGAGGAAAGACTAGTCAATCAGTGAAAGGAATTAGTAAAGGACACAACAAAGGGTAAAACAGTAATATTGAGTGGGTTGGTGAAACAAACCATAAATTCGTGATCAATAAAACAGTGTTTAAACATCTGTATGAACTCGCACAATTGTTAATGTGTCCTTATATACCCAGCCGGGTATTTATAGAAAGCAACTCAGTTCAATACGGTCGTTAAGACCGAACGGTTTATAAGATTGCAAACGGTAAATCCATGAGGTTTCTCTTTGGAGAAGGAACTTGCTGTTATCTCTTCCTTCTTTTTTATCAACAATTTCAAGAATCATGAATTTCAACTGTGCCACTGTATGATGATTTTCCATGAAATGTGCAGCTACACTTGATTTTACTTGCTTTGTCCTGATATTAGACTTATGTTCATTCAATCTGACTTTGATTTTCCGCTCAGTTTTCCCTATGTAGATCTTCCCACAAGGGCACTTAAGAAGATAAATCAGGTTAGACGAGTCGCATGTTGCATTGACTTTCAACTTAGTTTCTGTGCCTCTCATTGGGTGGTTGATTTTATTACCACTGATGATATTGTTGCAGTTGTTGCAATTAAGGCACGGTTTTGTGCCTTTGTAGGTGGGTTGAACAGATGTTTCTTTCGACAGGATTTCCTTGAGGTTGTTAGCACGGGTGTAAGCAAAAATTGGAGGGTTTTTAAACATGTCTTTGAAGTCTGGTTCCAGTGCCAAAATTCTCCAATGTTGTAAAATGATCTTCTTATATCTTCCACTTAGTGTGGAGTATTTAGAAACAACTACCATCCGGTTTGTTTCTTTTTTAGTTGTCTTTTTGAGGGCTGTCTCACGTGTGATTCCAGATACTTTTCTCCTTGCTTCCACTGTAGTTTTTGCTGGATAACCTCTGGCGGTGAATCTTAAACTCATTTCGTCAATCCTTTGGATGCATGTATCCGGATTGGATACTATACGTTTTAATCGCAACATTTGACTGTATGGAAGATGGCGCTTCAATGATTGTTGGTGAAAACTTGTGAAATGCAACGTATTATTGCGATCGGTTGGTTTCCTGTAGAGGTCTGTGATTAAGCCAGTATCAAATCTAGTGATCAGTACATCCAGAAAGTTGATTTGTGTATCATCCAGATTCTATGTAATTTGGATTCGGTGGTCTTTAGTGTTTAGGTTGTTGAGTTCATCTTCCAGCATGGTTCGAGTGCCTTTCCATACAAAAAATAAATCATCTATGTACCGGACGTACATCAGTAGGTTGTTGGTCCAAGTTGAATTTTCATAGATGTGCTGTTGTTCAAAATCAGCCATGTAAATGTTAGCATACGCCGGTGCGGCGCAGTTGCCCATAGACATCCCAGATGATTGTTGGAACCAATTATTGTTGTGGCGAAAATAGCTATGATATAGAGTATAAATCATGAGCTCCATGAGAAATACTTTCAAGGCTTCTGGAATATTGCTGTGTGCCAGGCTCTTTTCAATTGCTTCAATTCCACCTCCATGTGGAATTGAGGTGTACAAACTGTTCACATCCGCTGTGCAGAAGATAAGCTTGTCATTTTTATCTATTTTGATTTCCGACAATTTGAGAATGAATTCCGTTGTGTCTTTTACGTAACTTTTCAATTCCTTGACGAATGGTTGCAAATGCCGATCTAGAAATTTACCCACAGGCTCGTGGAGGGATCAAAGGAACCATTGATGACCGCACCAAAAAATTCTTATTGGTAGATTTTCCTAGAAGTCCCACCATAACCCTATTACCTAAAATTCATAAAAATCTGATGGACCCACCCATGCGGCCAATAGTGTCCACCAAGGGATCCCTCCACGAGCCTGTGGGTAAATTTCTAGATCGGCATTTGCAACCATTCGTCAAGGAATTGAAAAGTTACGTAAAAGACACAACGGAATTCATTCTCAAATTGTCGGAAATCAAAATAGATAAAAATGACAAGCTTATCTTCTGCACAGCGGATGTGAACAGTTTGTACACCTCAATTCCACATGGAGGTGGAATTGAAGCAATTGAAAAGAGCCTGGCACACAGCAATATTCCAGAAGCCTTGAAAGTATTTCTCATGGAGCTCATGATTTATACTCTATATCATAGCTATTTTCGCCACAACAATAATTGGTTCCAACAATCATCTGGGATGTCTATGGGCAACTGCGCCGCACCGGCGTATGCTAACATTTACATGGCTGATTTTGAACAACAGCACATCTATGAAAATTCAACTTGGACCAACAACCTACTGATGTACGTCCGGTACATAGATGATTTATTTTTTGTATGGAAAGGCACTCGAACCATGCTGGAAGATGAACTCAACAACCTAAACACTAAAGACCACCGAATCCAAATTACATGGAATCTGGATGATACACAAATCAACTTTCTGGATGTACTGATCACTAGATTTGATACTGGCTTAATCACAGACCTCTACAGGAAACCAACCGATCGCAATAATACGTTGCATTTCACAAGTTTTCACCAACAATCATTGAAGCGCCATCTTCCATACAGTCAAATGTTGCGATTAAAACGTATAGTATCCAATCCGGATACATGCATCCAAAGGATTGACGAAATGAGTTTAAGATTCACCGCCAGAGGTTATCCAGCAAAAACTACAGTGGAAGCAAGGAGAAAAGTATCTGGAATCACACGTGAGACAGCCCTCAAAAAGACAACTAAAAAAGAAACAAACCGGATGGTAGTTGTTTCTAAATACTCCACACTAAGTGGAAGATATAAGAAGATCATTTTACAACATTGGAGAATTTTGGCACTGGAACCAGACTTCAAAGACATGTTTAAAAACCCTCCAATTTTTGCTTACACCCGTGCTAACAACCTCAAGGAAATCCTGTCGAAAGAAACATCTGTTCAACCCACCTACAAAGGCACAAAACCGTGCCTTAATTGCAACAACTGCAACAATATCATCAGTGGTAATAAAATCAACCACCCAATGAGAGGCACAGAAACTAAGTTGAAAGTCAATGCAACATGCGACTCGTCTAACCTGATTTATCTTCTTAAGTGCCCTTGTGGGAAGATCTACATAGGGAAAACTGAGCGGAAAATCAAAGTCAGATTGAATGAACATAAGTCTAATATCAGGACAAAGCAAGTAAAATCAAGTGTAGCTGCACATTTCATGGAAAATCATCATACAGTGGCACAGTTGAAATTCATGATTCTTGAAATTGTTGATAAAAAAGAAGGAAGAGATAACAGCAAGTTCCTTCTCCAAAGAGAAACCTCATGGATTTACCGTTTGCAATCTTATAAACCGTTCGGTCTTAACGACCGTATTGAACTGAGTTGCTTTCTATAAATACCCGGCTGGGTATATAAGGACACATTAACAATTGTGCGAGTTCATACAGATGTTTAAACACTGTTTTATTGATCACGAATTTATGGTTTGTTTCACCAACCCACTCAATATTACTGTTTTACCCTTTGTTGTGTCCTTTACTAATTCCTTTCACTGATTGACTAGTCTTTCCTCACTGTTTTCCCTATCTTTTCCCATGCGGCAACACCCGTTCCAACATGGCGCCCAAAGTCGCTACGAGTTAGTCCGTTCTTGATCTTCATGATCACTCAGCCCGCCTCGCGCTCATAATAGAGTGAGCTTCGTTTGAGACTCCGCATTGCAAGCCGGCGACTTCACGTCGCTACTAACCAACCCGGAGACTCTTGCAGTCCCTTGAAGAATCCAGCTTTGGTAAGCTCTGACAGCACTTTTGAGTGTGTCACTAACGCGCTAGCACCCGCCCGCTGAGCGGCCTTCTAACCCAGTTTTTCTTCTTGTCCCATCCAGCACGGCAGTTCCTGCCTCACACACACGTGAGCAAATCTTCATTCGCCTACCACTAAATACTTGCTATCAGCTTTCATCTCCTGGTTTTCTTCCTGGGTGCACTGATCCTTTTCTTATATCATTCGATTACACATGTGAGGCAACGTGATAATTTACTTTTGGTTTAAAAGTTTAACTAGCATTTTATGCACAGATCTTTGATGTATTTTGGTTGTCATTTATCATTAAGTATTGTTGTTTACGCTTGAGTCACCTGTCAATGCTTTGCTGATACAAACTGAGATCGTTCTTATTCCTTCACAGAGCTCCTTGAAAAAGAGTTTCCAACTCGAAATGCATTGGAGCAATGTTGTTTTTGTGTAAAGGATAAACCTGGATGAAAAATAATCCATGAATGAACATGAAAATTTGAAATTTAATTCAAACCAATAAAACGTTTGAACCCACATAGAGGAGTCTCTTCTGTGAACCAGAGGGAGTGCCCACTACTACTACTAATGAACATGAAAATTTGAAATTTAATTCAAACCAATAAAACGTTTGAACCCACATAGAGGAGTCTCTTCTGTGAACCAGAGGGAGTGCCCACTACACTGGGATGTGCGCATTGATTTGCTCACACATATCTTTAGTTTACACTTTGGCGTAAACGGACGGTTACGCCTCCAGTTGGTGCACCTTTATACTCAACTAAAAATAAAAATAACACGAAGAATTAAACTTCCCCGATCGACAACGCTGTGCATTGCCCATCTCATTATTTGAATCTAACAGTTCTTCCGCCCCAAAGGCAATAGCACGCACTCAAAATGCAATATGATAATATTTCCAAGTCTACTGAAGCAAGAGCCAACGTCCTAGCATATGGAGATGAGGAAAAGGAACGTATCTACGCATTAATTCAGGACGACGTATCACAAGAATCCAGCACTCGCACAAGAGAACAATGTGTCAAACATCTCTTATATCTATCCAAACGTCGTATTAATCAACAATTGCATGCAAAGACTTTAGTAAAATACCACCAAGCCCTCCGCATCCCACGGGGATTGAGAATCGCACTCAAACCATCCTTGTGCAAAAACTCTAAAAACTTCCAAGCCAAGTGGAACGCTATCCTCAACAAATGCAGCCTGGACCTTATATTACTCATCGTAGAAGAGTTGTCCAACATCCTAAATGAACTTACTATTGAGATTTCGGAGGTAGAAAAAGAACTCGAGACCTTCAAATCAACTGAAGACATCTCACAAATGTTAGAAGATATCAAAGGGCAACTAGAAAAACACACAAAAGAAATCAACGATAGGAAATTGAGGAAATTCAAACGTGACACTTTGGATTACCAACTGGATGAGGTATATACCTGGGCTGACATCTATGCCCAACGCCGTCGAAACAGGCCAACGAGTCAACACACTGACACTTCCTCCTCTGGAAGTGATACCTCGAATAGGCAAACTAGAAAAACACCCCATGAGACCGCTAGAAGCCAACAACAAGATGGAGCACAAGCAAATGAGAGCGCTTCTACATCCAACAGCGGTCCTTTTTTAGAGAAGGGCCCCCGGGCAACCGACGACCCAGGCGAAGTAAGAGACAAGGAACCAGACGCTCCAAATACAAGAGGCTCCAAGAAGGACAAAAAGAAACAGAATCGCTAGTCATCAATATCTCGGATACTGAATTATCGCAACACGAGATTGAACTGTTACAGAAAGGCACGTCATTTATCCCCACTTCATTTACCAACCAACTTGAATTGGAGACCAGCACATTCAAATTAACTAGAAAGTTAAGGTTACGTCACTTTTTTGAAAATGTAATTCCACCATCATCTGATCAGAAAGAGGATCTACTTTGTGGACTACGCCCTACAAGTTCATATATACCACCGGTTAGACACAAAAGTATAGACACTTTTGAGACTTTAGTCAAACAGGATTTGGGAAAAATTAATTTCAGGAAGAAAACCAAGAACAGAAATTTAACACAGAAAGATAATGATACATTGAAAAAAATCGCCAACAACAAATTGATCAAATGTATTAAGGCTGATAAAGGCGGGGCCCTCGTCGTTATGAATTCTAGCATGTACAATGCCAAAATGGATGAACATATCGGGAAAACCGATACTTACATTCCACTAGATTCTAACCCCACGAACTTGTATAAAACTGCATTAACATCGATTATTAATGCAGCCCACGACAAAGGAACCATTGATGACCGCACCAAAAAATTCTTATTGGTAGATTTTCCTAGAAGTCCCACCATAACCCTATTACCTAAAATTCATAAAAATCTGATGGACCCACCCATGCGGCCAATAGTGTCCACCAAGGGATCCCTCCACGAGCCTGTGGGTAAATTTCTAGATCGGCATTTGCAACCATTCGTCAAGGAATTGAAAAGTTACGTAAAAGACACAACGGAATTCATTCTCAAATTGTCGGAAATCAAAATAGATAAAAATGACAAGCTTATCTTCTGCACAGCGGATGTGAACAGTTTGTACACCTCAATTCCACATGGAGGTGGAATTGAAGCAATTGAAAAGAGCCTGGCACACAGCAATATTCCAGAAGCCTTGAAAGTATTTCTCATGGAGCTCATGATTTATACTCTATATCATAGCTATTTTCGCCACAACAATAATTGGTTCCAACAATCATCTGGGATGTCTATGGGCAACTGCGCCGCACCGGCGTATGCTAACATTTACATGGCTGATTTTGAACAACAGCACATCTATGAAAATTCAACTTGGACCAACAACCTACTGATGTACGTCCGGTACATAGATGATTTATTTTTTGTATGGAAAGGCACTCGAACCATGCTGGAAGATGAACTCAACAACCTAAACACTAAAGACCACCGAATCCAAATTACATGGAATCTGGATGATACACAAATCAACTTTCTGGATGTACTGATCACTAGATTTGATACTGGCTTAATCACAGACCTCTACAGGAAACCAACCGATCGCAATAATACGTTGCATTTCACAAGTTTTCACCAACAATCATTGAAGCGCCATCTTCCATACAGTCAAATGTTGCGATTAAAACGTATAGTATCCAATCCGGATACATGCATCCAAAGGATTGACGAAATGAGTTTAAGATTCACCGCCAGAGGTTATCCAGCAAAAACTACAGTGGAAGCAAGGAGAAAAGTATCTGGAATCACACGTGAGACAGCCCTCAAAAAGACAACTAAAAAAGAAACAAACCGGATGGTAGTTGTTTCTAAATACTCCACACTAAGTGGAAGATATAAGAAGATCATTTTACAACATTGGAGAATTTTGGCACTAGAACCAGACTTCAAAGACATGTTTAAAAACCCTCCAATTTTTGCTTACACCCGTGCTAACAACCTCAAGGAAATCCTGTCGAAAGAAACATCTGTTCAACCCACCTACAAAGGCACAAAACCGTGCCTTAATTGCAACAACTGCAACAATATCATCAGTGGTAATAAAATCAACCACCCAATGAGAGGCACAGAAACTAAGTTGAAAGTCAATGCAACATGCGACTCGTCTAACCTGATTTATCTTCTTAAGTGCCCTTGTGGGAAGATCTACATAGGGAAAACTGAGCGGAAAATCAAAGTCAGATTGAATGAACATAAGTCTAATATCAGGACAAAGCAAGTAAAATCAAGTGTAGCTGCACATTTCATGGAAAATCATCATACAGTGGCACAGTTGAAATTCATGATTCTTGAAATTGTTGATAAAAAAGAAGGAAGAGATAACAGCAAGTTCCTTCTCCAAAGAGAAACCTCATGGATTTACCGTTTGCAATCTTATAAACCGTTCGGTCTTAACGACCGTATTGAACTGAGTTGCTTTCTATAAATACCCGGCTGGGTATATAAGGACACATTAACAATTGTGCGAGTTCATACAGATGTTTAAACACTGTTTTATTGATCACGAATTTATGGTTTGTTTCACCAACCCACTCAATATTACTGTTTTACCCTTTGTTGTGTCCTTTACTAATTCCTTTCACTGATTGACTAGTCTTTCCTCACTGTTTTCCCTATCTTTTCCCATGCGGCAACACCCGTTCCAACATGGCGCCCAAAGTCGCTACGAGTTAGTCCGTTCTTGATCTTCATGATCACTCAGCCCGCCTCGCGCTCATAATAGAGTGAGCTTCGTTTGAGACTCCGCATTGCAAGCCGGCGACTTCACGTCGCTACTAACCAACCCGGAGACTCTTGCAGTCCCTTGAAGAATCCAGCTTTGGTAAGCTCTGACAGCACTTTTGAGTGTGTCACTAACGCGCTAGCACCCGCCCGCTGAGCGGCCTTCTAACCCAGTTTTTCTTCTTGTCCCATCCAGCACGGCAGTTCCTGCCTCACACACACGTGAGCAAATCTTCATTCGCCTACCACTAAATACTTGCTATCAGCTTTCATCTCCTGGTTTTCTTCCTGGGTGCACTGATCCTTTTCTTATATCATTCGATTACACATGTGAGGCAACGTGATAATTTACTTTTGGTTTAAAAGTTTAACTAGCATTTTATGCACAGATCTTTGATGTATTTTGGTTGTCATTTATCATTAAGTATTGTTGTTTACGCTTGAGTCACCTGTCAATGCTTTGCTGATACAAACTGAGATCGTTCTTATTCCTTCACAGAGCTCCTTGAAAAAGAGTTTCCAACTCGAAATGCATTGGAGCAATGTTGTTTTTGTGTAAAGGATAAACCTGGATGAAAAATAATCCATGAATGAACATGAAAATTTGAAATTTAATTCAAACCAATAAAACGTTTGAACCCACATAGAGGAGTCTCTTCTGTGAACCAGAGGGAGTGCCCACTACACTGGGATGTGCGCATTGATTTGCTCACACATATCTTTAGTTTACACTTTGGCGTAAACGGACGGTTACGCCTCCAGTTGGTGCACCTTTATACTCAACTAAAAATAAAAATAACACGAAGAATTAAACTTCCCCGATCGACAACGCTGTGCATTGCCCATCTCATTATTTGAATCTAACAGTTCTTCCGCCCCAAAGGCAATAGCACGCACTCAAAATGCAATATGATAATATTTCCAAGTCTACTGAAGCAAGAGCCAACGTCCTAGCATATGGAGATGAGGAAAAGGAACGTATCTACGCATTAATTCAGGACGACGTATCACAAGAATCCAGCACTCGCACAAGAGAACAATGTGTCAAACATCTCTTATATCTATCCAAACGTCGTATTAATCAACAATTGCATGCAAAGACTTTAGTAAAATACCACCAAGCCCTCCGCATCCCACGGGGATTGAGAATCGCACTCAAACCATCCTTGTGCAAAAACTCTAAAAACTTCCAAGCCAAGTGGAACGCTATCCTCAACAAATGCAGCCTGGACCTTATATTACTCATCGTAGAAGAGTTGTCCAACATCCTAAATGAACTTTCTATTGAGATTTCGGAGGTAGAAAAAGAACTCGAGACCTTCAAATCAACTGAAGACATCTCACAAATGTTAGAAGATATCAAAGGGCAACTAGAAAAACACACAAAAGAAATCAACGATAGGAAATTGAGGAAATTCAAACGTGACACTTTGGATTACCAACTGGATGAGGTATATACCTGGGCTGACATCTATGCCCAACGCCGTCGAAACAGGCCAACGAGTCAACACACTGACACTTCCTCCTCTGGAAGTGATACCTCGAATAGGCAAACTAGAAAAACACCCCATGAGACCGCTAGAAGCCAACAACAAGATGGAGCACAAGCAAATGAGAGCGCTTCTACATCCAACAGCGGTCCTTTTTTAGAGAAGGGCCCCCGGGCAACCGACGACCCAGGCGAAGTAAGAGACAAGGAACCAGACGCTCCAAATACAAGAGGCTCCAAGAAGGACAAAAAGAAACAGAATCGCTAGTCATCAATATCTCGGATACTGAATTATCGCAACACGAGATTGAACTGTTACAGAAAGGCACGTCATTTATCCCCACTTCATTTACCAACCAACTTGAATTGGAGACCAGGACATTCAAATTAACTAGAAAGTTAAGGTTACGTCACTTTTTTGAAAATGTAATTCCACCATCATCTGATCAGAAAGAGGATCTACTTTGTGGACTACGCCCTACAAGTTCATATATACCACCGGTTAGCCACAAAAGTATAGACACTTTTGAGACTTTAGTCAAACAGGATTTGGGAAAAATTAATTTCAGGAAGAAAACCAAGAACAGAAATTTAACACAGAAAGATAATGATACATTGAAAAAAATCGCCAACAACAAATTGATCAAATGTATTAAGGCTGATAAAGGCGGGGCCCTCGTCGTTATGAATTCTAGCATGTACAATGCCAAAATGGATGAACATATCGGGAAAACCGATACTTACATTCCACTAGATTCTAACCCCACGAACTTGTATAAAACTGCATTAACATCGATTATTAATGCAGCCCACGACAAAGGAACCATTGATGACCGCACCAAAAAATTCTTATTGGTAGATTTTCCTAGAAGTCCCACCATAACCCTATTACCTAAAATTCATAAAAATCTGATGGACCCACCCATGCGGCCAATAGTGTCCACCAAGGGATCCCTCCACGAGCCTGTGGGTAAATTTCTAGATCGGCATTTGCAACCATTCGTCAAGGAATTGAAAAGTTACGTAAAAGACACAACGGAATTCATTCTCAAATTGTCGGAAATCAAAATAGATAAAAATGACAAGCTTATCTTCTGCACAGCGGATGTGAACAGTTTGTACACCTCAATTCCACATGGAGGTGGAATTGAAGCAATTGAAAAGAGCCTGGCACACAGCAATATTCCAGAAGCCTTGAAAGTATTTCTCATGGAGCTCATGATTTATACTCTATATCATAGCTATTTTCGCCACAACAATAATTGGTTCCAACAATCATCTGGGATGTCTATGGGCAACTGCGCCGCACCGGCGTATGCTAACATTTACATGGCTGATTTTGAACAACAGCACATCTATGAAAATTCAACTTGGACCAACAACCTACTGATGTACGTCCGGTACATAGATGATTTATTTTTTGTATGGAAAGGCACTCGAACCATGCTGGAAGATGAACTCAACAACCTAAACACTAAAGACCACCGAATCCAAATTACATGGAATCTGGATGATACACAAATCAACTTTCTGGATGTACTGATCACTAGATTTGATACTGGCTTAATCACAGACCTCTACAGGAAACCAACCGATCGCAATAATACGTTGCATTTCACAAGTTTTCACCAACAATCATTGAAGCGCCATCTTCCATACAGTCAAATGTTGCGATTAAAACGTATAGTATCCAATCCGGATACATGCATCCAAAGGATTGACGAAATGAGTTTAAGATTCACCGCCAGAGGTTATCCAGCAAAAACTACAGTGGAAGCAAGGAGAAAAGTATCTGGAATCACACGTGAGACAGCCCTCAAAAAGACAACTAAAAAAGAAACAAACCGGATGGTAGTTGTTTCTAAATACTCCACACTAAGTGGAAGATATAAGAAGATCATTTTACAACATTGGAGAATTTTGGCACTGGAACCAGACTTCAAAGACATGTTTAAAAACCCTCCAATTTTTGCTTACACCCGTGCTAACAACCTCAAGGAAATCCTGTCGAAAGAAACATCTGTTCAACCCACCTACAAAGGCACAAAACCGTGCCTTAATTGCAACAACTGCAACAATATCATCAGTGGTAATAAAATCAACCACCCAATGAGAGGCACAGAAACTAAGTTGAAAGTCAATGCAACATGCGACTCGTCTAACCTGATTTATCTTCTTAAGTGCCCTTGTGGGAAGATCTACATAGGGAAAACTGAGCGGAAAATCAAAGTCAGATTGAATGAACATAAGTCTAATATCAGGACAAAGCAAGTAAAATCAAGTGTAGCTGCACATTTCATGGAAAATCATCATACAGTGGCACAGTTGAAATTCATGATTCTTGAAATTGTTGATAAAAAAGAAGGAAGAGATAACAGCAAGTTCCTTCTCCAAAGAGAAACCTCATGGATTTACCGTTTGCAATCTTATAAACCGTTCGGTCTTAACGACCGTATTGAACTGAGTTGCTTTCTATAAATACCCGGCTGGGTATATAAGGACACATTAACAATTGTGCGAGTTCATACAGATGTTTAAACACTGTTTTATTGATCACGAATTTATGGTTTGTTTCACCAACCCACTCAATATTACTGTTTTACCCTTTGTTGTGTCCTTTACTAATTCCTTTCACTGATTGACTAGTCTTTCCTCACTGTTTTCCCTATCTTTTCCCATGCGGCAACACCCGTTCCAACATGGCGCCCAAAGTCGCTACGAGTTAGTCCGTTCTTGATCTTCATGATCACTCAGCCCGCCTCGCGCTCATAATAGAGTGAGCTTCGTTTGAGACTCCGCATTGCAAGCCGGCGACTTCACGTCGCTACTAACCAACCCGGAGACTCTTGCAGTCCCTTGAAGAATCCAGCTTTGGTAAGCTCTGACAGCACTTTTGAGTGTGTCACTAACGCGCTAGCACCCGCCCGCTGAGCGGCCTTCTAACCCAGTTTTTCTTCTTGTCCCATCCAGCACGGCAGTTCCTGCCTCACACACACGTGAGCAAATCTTCATTCGCCTACCACTAAATACTTGCTATCAGCTTTCATCTCCTGGTTTTCTTCCTGGGTGCACTGATCCTTTTCTTATATCATTCGATTACACATGTGAGGCAACGTGATAATTTACTTTTGGTTTAAAAGTTTAACTAGCATTTTATGCACAGATCTTTGATGTATTTTGGTTGTCATTTATCATTAAGTATTGTTGTTTACGCTTGAGTCACCTGTCAATGCTTTGCTGATACAAACTGAGATCGTTCTTATTCCTTCACAGAGCTCCTTGAAAAAGAGTTTCCAACTCGAAATGCATTGGAGCAATGTTGTTTTTGTGTAAAGGATAAACCTGGATGAAAAATAATCCATGAATGAACATGAAAATTTGAAATTTAATTCAAACCAATAAAACGTTTGAACCCACATAGAGGAGTCTCTTCTGTGAACCAGAGGGAGTGCCCACTACACTGGGATGTGCGCATTGATTTGCTCACACATATCTTTAGCTAAATTTACAGAACATGAATACCTAGAATGTTCATCAGATTATGAACAAATGTATTGTTTTAATCATTATGGTCACCATTATTTGCATAAATCTACAAACCCTAGAAATGTTTTTACTTATAATCAATGGGAACATTGTCCAACGCCACCAAGGGGTAGCTCAAAAACATTTAATGAAAATTTTTTGTACTTCTCAGGGTTTAATGTTACAAATCCAGAAACGTTTTATTTTAAAAATATAAATAAGACAGGAATGAAAACAATGTTGACCAATACTAAACAAATGTTTACTGCAAACTTTTATGCTCAGCTGTCTACATTAGGGTTTGACTTTTGGAAAGACAACATTGAGACAAAAACTGTCTGGGGCACAAATGATTGGCAGGTGCAAGGTTTAGAAGCCTTATTCAGAGCCTGCATCATCCAAGAACAAATAATGTTTTTAAATGACACTGTTCAACAAACGTCTTGTCTTGGCCTGGCTAAGATAAAAGATTTAAACAAACCGTCGATACCTAAGGCCACATCTGACAGTAATGACACTACAGAAGAGGAGGTAGACATACCCTATATTTTTAAACAAAACAGAACTAATCCTGACTGGAAAAAATGGTTAATCTGGCCCACAGACACGAATAACTGTCAAGATAGATTACTGAACAAAACACAGGGGTTCACAGTGAATAGGTCAGATCCAACATATTCCCAGAGACAACATCCAGGGATAGTAACTACTTACAGTGTAGGAAAGCTATGCCTTGAGTGGCTACATAAATCTACACTTCCAAAAATCAAACAACACTTATCTTAAAGAAGGCAATGATTTGCGAGATTTCTTAATGGGGCCTTGCAAACCACGTCAAAAACGTTTCATATACGCCGGTATATACGCTGCTTACAATGAAGCATGGAAAAATAACGCAAATGGAAAATGTAGAAAGAATACGAGAAATTGATCGTATTAATTTAGAGAAAAGCCTCTCTGTAGTGGACAATGGGTTAACAACTCTGTCCTCCAGAATTTATTCTTTGGACAGCATCGTATCATCTGCAATTGACATAATAGAGAAAGACTTGCTAATGTTACAACATGGCCAGTTTCAATTCCGTTCTATAATGCTACTAGGCTGGACGTTACAAAATCTCCGTTCAGTCTACGTGCCATGGCGTCTAATCAATACCACGTCATTATTTACTGTGTTTAACCTTACAGATAAGCAAATCTCTTTGGCACAAAGAGGAGCAGACTATACAGTGCTGAGCATTGAGAAACTGGAAACATTACCATTGACAGTTTCTGAGAAGCCTGTCATTGAATGGATAATACATGGCACCATCACAATACCAGTGACGATTTTCCAATTTCAGTTTTGTCTACAGCATATACCAGCGGGCCTGTAAGAAAGGTTGGGTAAAGAATACATTAAGTCGACCTGGAATTTACCCTACACACACAAATGTTGGAATGGGGGAAAGGAGGTATTCCTTAGTGGTAAAAATTGTAAGAACTCACTAAGTGGTACACTTTTGTGCCAAGGTATTAATTTACACAGAGCCTGCGAAGGTTCTGCAAATAACCTCTCTTGCCACCTGCACGGTTCACCCTTCATAGTAATAGAACCAATTTCAGGCAGCTATCCAATGGCAGCTACGTTATGCTCAATGACCACAGCTGTTGTGGCATGTTGCCAGGAAGAGCTTATCTAGTTAGTGTGTCATCCAGGGTCACTTGTTTTATGCAAGTATTGTATCCAAAAAGTAAAACGGAAAGGGAGACGGCGTTATGGCCTTCACTGAATATCTCTTCTATGCAAATTGATACTTTAAGCAGAATGAAAGTCATTCTTTTACAAAAAAATGTGCCACTGACCTCGTCTAGAGAAACGTATGATCTGCAAGTTGCAAGGACTTCTGCAGAGATACATGCATTATTATCAACAAACTGCCCAGTACATTTCGCAGAAATGTTAAGTCAAATCTTAAATATGTCTGATACCAGTGGCATCGCACATGTATTTGAGACGCTTTTTTCGGGACTGTTAGCACCATTTGAAGCAGTCCACTGCATTTTTCCAAATTTCGTGCACTCTGTGTTTGGCGGCCTGCCTCTCATCTTGGGACTCGTAGCAGGGATTCTGTTTTTATTCCTTCTGCTCCGATATGGCAAGTCCAGTGACCAGCGATACCCAGATTACCATGGAAGCAGCCCTCCTTGCCATGAGGTATCGTGAGAGAATTACACAGATTCTTGGCTTGGCTCGTGTAAGGGATCTGAACACAACTTGGTTCCTTTCATTCAGACCAATCTGGCAAGATTGCATCTTACCTGTTCTGCGATGCCTGCTTTGCGGAGAAGAATGCGTGTTGGACATTTGTCTTACACTCCCATCAGTCCTGCCATCGGATGTTGACGCTTTGCTAGGTCTGGTAATGACTCATGCATCGTGTTGCCCCCAACGGCTGCCCATTCTGATGACGGCATTCATTGAGGTCTCACCGGCAAGTCTAACTGAGGGTGAGATATATGACACTACAGGCACACAGGTGCCACCTACTGCGGTCATTGCTAATGTATCAAACGCTGACGGCGATGATCCTCATCTATGCACATTTGACCTGCTAACTGAAGTGGTTCCACTTTCGCCTACTATGGTAGACGGTTTCTTTGCCAGCCTAGACGATCTGATGTTTTCACCTGACACCGAGAATAACTTTTGACTAATTCACACAGCGTTCCCTGAACTCTGAAATTCGGCCTTCGTTTTTTCAAAACAAACCGTCTAACAAATTTGAACTTTTTCCTAAGTAGAACTTGTTGGCACAGAGTAATCTGCTTAAAGTAGAACTATTCCTAGAGAACAAGATTTCTTTTGAAAACTTCCTAAATGACAATATTTGGCCTTGTTCTAAAAAATGAAACAGTTTAAGTATTATGCTATGGGATAGTCTCGACTTTTTTTCTGTACCTTACAGAGACATTTTATGAAGTAATTTCATTTTTCATAAATGTTAGAATGTATGCTCTCATACTATGCTTCATATCGGTTGAGACCTATTTTATTCATACAGTTTATACTCATTGCATGTGAACAAACCTTTCAAATGCAATTTGTATTTTGGGTGGGATTGTAAACACTTGCCTTAGATATGTTCAGTGCTTGTACATTTAGTTTTATTGAATTTAACATCGTGGAGTGGGTGTTGTGTAGGAATCTAGGACCCTAGTGTAATCTTCCCGATTCATGCCCATATATAGGTATAAATTACCCGATCCTTATATTGGCATAGAAATCATTACCATATTTAGACTGAGTCTATGCAGCCCAAATACGGCATGGCTACTTCCACTAAGTTCCGAGAATCAACAACGATTTCTTAGAAAAACCCGCCTTCAGCAGCTAGGGACTTCCCCTTGCCTGAATACTAATTTATCTAAGAAATCATGGAGTTTTCAAAGAACTGAGTCTTTGATGACGTTATTATGTCCAATCATATGTCAAACTCGGCACCTTCAAGGTATAAATATGCCTACATTTGCCCAGACAATCACACGGTGGTTTGGGGCAGTTTGACTATCTACTTGCCTGACGCGCCCTGCAGCAGCAAGTGCCGAAGGAAGCCGACCCTCCAGCTGACGCACTGAGAGACGTTGTGTTTTCTCCTGCCAAGAAATCCAGCTCCAGTGTTTCCAGGCTACCCTTGCGGGTTGCTGGGAAATCGAGTCCTAAGAGAGAGATACAAGACCTCCTTCATTCTAAAACCAAGGTACGGAGCTGATTAGACCCTTAGAGAATTCTTGGAATACATTCTTGGCAAAGAATACTAAAACTTAAGCTACGCCTCACTTACTTCTTCCCTCGTACTAGACCTAGGTTAGGTACATCGGGGTAGGCGTATTTTAGAAGCACTAGTTGAGTACTTTTAGTCCTTATTTATCACTGTATGGATTTTATGTATTATATGTTATTTTATATGGCTTAGAAACCATACCATGCTTTTACAGTACTACTTTATAATACTCTTCGTATTATATGCCTTGTACTTTATAACCAGTATTACGATTGTAGCAGTACATTTCTTATGCTTGAGAAAGAAGACTGTTCAATAAATACTTTTTATTGAAAACACCCATCTCTCTATTTCTCAGCACTACTGGTGAAACAAAGCATGCACGATTGACTGAGTAAAATAGCTATCTATTGTTTACGCGACTCTAGAGATTGATTTCTTATTCTTGGGAAACAAAGTTGTCATGTTTATGTGGTTGTCAGAAACTAATCCCTTCTATTGTATTCGAGAAAGTTTCTAGTGACCTCTGAGCTAGCTGGCACTCACAATCAAGTCTAATATATTCGGTAGAGACCTAGTCGACCTCAGTCCTACGTCTAAGCTACAGGATATATTATTCCAATGCGCAGAGCCTATTGGTAATATAGGAACTACACTACATGGCGCCCAACGTTTGGTAAGGCGATAATTTAACGCTAGATACTAGAGTAACTCAGTCGTGCTTTTCACACAGACCCCTTTTTCTAGTAAAAACTCCAAAAAGACGTCTGGAGTGGGTTAAAAGATAATATCCAAGGAAAGCTCAACCTCACAATAGCGAGGAGAGGGCGTCACCTGCCCAATGGTAGTAATAGAGCGTGAAAACGTCTCAGGAATGATAAAACACAACAAAGCTACCTATGACCCAAGAGAGAATGTGATACAGAATATGCAAAAAGAAACAAAAATGCAAATAAGGCAAAATTTATTAGAGATACAGTCAACATACTAGGATAAATAAATAACACAATATATCAACAGATCAAAAAAGAATGCATATCAAAATCATATACTGTGCTGAACAGAAGAAATCTTAAAGCAACCAAATAATTTTTTGATATTTTTTTTTTGACGTAAACAAATCAAGATTTTCAGTCCCCACAAACAGAGATATCAGAAAATAAAAAGAAAATCTCAGACACATACAAGAAGAAACTCCCATTGATCAAACTACTCACTCAGTCAAACCAACTTACATCCAGCATTTACACAATAAATATATATACATATATACAACAAAGCAAGGACAGAGACCACAACCAAATAATGTGGGTGGACAATAAAATATGAGCATTAACTTGTCCGGAAGTCTCAGTCCTGCACAGTGCCAACGCGCGTTTCGGTGCCAAGGCTACCTCGTAGCCAACACCTTCCTCAGGGCACTAAAGATACAGTTCTCTGTAGTTCAAGACCACAGTGGGGAGAACAAAAGAAATATACAAAGATCTTTTAACAATCAGCACAAAAAAACAACAATGTTTCAAAAGTGCCAATATTTCAGAAACAGGCACGGATCCCAAATATGGTAACTTCCAAGTCAGGACGTTCCATCCACAAGTAAATCAGGCAACGACAATGCCTAAGATGAAATCCAGATGGCACAGGAATAGCAAACAGCAAATGCGAAGTTTAGGCAAACAAAAAGGTCAGAGGCTCAAATAATTGAAGCAGAGAGCACAAGCCCAATATCATCCAGAATTAAAAGATTCAAACAACTGGAAGTAAAGTGATCCCAGGCTGAATCAGAAAAGAAATACAGCAGCTCCTGGGTCGCTTCAGGGAATAAGATTCCACGAACAAATCAGAGTTGGCGGTATAAACATACAGTCAAACGAGCTCGAGAAGTCTGGTAAACAAATCGTCGTAGAACAAATCTGCGCTCAGTTAGGCGACGACCGCAAAGCACATCCATGGGTGCACCAATGCGTCACGAGGGAAATCCTCCAGCGGAAGGCGATAGGCAGGCGATCAACGTCTTTGGCTTCGTTAAAAATGAACGGCGCCCATCACATGCAGCAAAGGATAATATCCGCCAAAAGTTTTTGGTTTATTCAACATTGAAGGATACAGTGTTCCAAAATATTGTGCACCTAATCTTTGTTTCCTTGAAACTTGCTCTGCAAACTCTTCAGTCAACAAAATAATGATTAGTGACGAAGAATTAGCTGCAGCTGCAGCTCAAGCAGTTTTAGATGACAAAAATCTCCTACAGAATGACCCGGATGTTATAATCATCCCGGTAAATGTAAGAAAAACTATAACTTACAATTTCATAAACAATGGAGTATCATCGAGAGTTGGTAAAGTGATCTTTGTTATAGAGGCGCATGAATATCGGCAGACAAAAGTATTCTATTCATGGATTCAGTTTCCTCCAGCAGATGCAGGAACACACGGGTTTCACTACTACAAAACAGAGGAACCTCCAACGGAATATGTTCCTTACGAGGACGTTGAAATTCCATTAACTTACCAAGAGCATCAGTTCTAGTTTAAAGGCGCCCTACAAGATGAAAACCAGGCTCGGTCCACTAGGTAGACCAGGAGCAACATGGCCGGGCATTTTACCCATCACAGCATGTAATGTTTGTGGTGTGATTTTAGTTGTTGTACTCTGAGCTTGAGTTCCATTTGTTGCAACTATTGGTGGTTGGACTGTAAGTGTCCTCATTACGAATTGCGTCAAGTTTCTGTACATTTTTATAAATTTTTTGTGTTGTGTGAGTAAGTCACCTGGTGGCATTATTTCAATGTCAAGATGTGGTGTGTAGGCCACTAATATCAGCCATGTTGACCCTTCTCTTCCTAGTGGGCCGAGTCTCACAGTTCTTCTTATGTGGGGTAGGGTGCCTTTAAACCAGTATAAGTGTTCCTGGTACGTGAGAGGAACCTCAAAGTCCTCAAACAGACAATATTCTGCTGGTGCATCTCCTTCTGTGTAGTAGTGAAATGTTTTTGTTCTTTCATTTGCTGCTGGGAATGTAACCCACAAATAAAATACCTCTGTTCTGTATAATTTGTGTGCCTCAATCACGAATACTACTATACCACCCCTAGGTGTTAAACTATGCTCTAGCAGTTTCAGGATGACTGTATTTCTAAAGTTTTCTGCAATTTGTATTGTGTGTGCATCTTCTTCTCCGGCTGAGAGGTGTAGATCTACTATTACGTTATCCCTGTCCTCAGTCATTTTATAAAGAAGAGCTTTCCAAGTGAACTAAGATAAGGTGTTTATGCACAATTTAGGAACAATGTGTTAAATAAGTACCCACCCAACGTTGGCGACACCATGTTGTGTAGTTCCTATATATCCTATACAGGATCTGCTTGTTTGGATAACATAAACTGTGGGATTGGTGGCAGACTGATTCTGTGCACCCCACCGGGTCTGTTAGCCTGTCTGCATCAGCTAGCTCACAGTGCCACTATAATCTCCTTTTACCAAGGAGAGAATAGATTCTGGCAACCTCAGAATATGACAACCCTGATCCCTCAGAATCGTGGAAACAATATACTACCTTTCACTCAGTCACTCGTGCTTACTCAGAGAGATGCACTGAATAAACAAGCTGGGCGTTTCAATAAGAATTTATTGAACAGATATTACTCTAATGTAGAATAGATGAGCTGCAACAACCATTAGACAGTAGCAAAGATATATGATTAGGAGTCCTTTGAACTTTTTGCAACACTGCTGACACTTACCAGAAGCAAAACCAGGGCACTTCGCATCTTCCAGCAAAGCAGAGACGCTGTTCCTTTGCCGCCCACCGACGGGAGAGTCATTTGGGC
Source organism: Lissotriton helveticus (assembly GCF_964261635.1). Lineage (NCBI taxonomy): Eukaryota > Metazoa > Chordata > Amphibia > Caudata > Salamandridae > Lissotriton > Lissotriton helveticus. The sequence continues at coordinate 1,277,874,572 of NC_136061.1, forward strand.
CACTGCTCCATGCCGGGACCTCAACACCCAGAGTCCCTAGCGGCACCACCGGGGAAACGCCCCCAGCGCCACGCCAGCACGCCAGGAGGCCCTTTTAAGCGAAGCAGGGCTTTGAACTTTTTGTAACACTGCTGACAGTTACCAGAAGCAAAACCAGGGCGCTTCGCATCTTTCTGCAAAGCGGAGATGCTTTTCCTACGCCGCCCACTGCCGGAAGAGACATTTGGGCCACTGCTCCGTGCCGGGACCACAACACCCAGAGTCCCTAGCGGCACCACCGGGGAAACGCCCCCAACGCCACGCCAGCGCGCCGGGAAGCGCTTTTAAGCTTTTTGAGTCAGAATAGTTTGGTATCCTCTCATAGTGTAGTTCAAAGGATTAATGGCGGCACGTGCAGGGAAAGGGAGGAGGGTAGTGACGGGGGAACCGTTACCGGGACACTAGACCAATATATAACCAGGGCTACAGCAGTATTAGAACACGAAATAACTCTGACAGAACGTCGCCTTTCATTAGAACCCATGTACTCGAGACGATCATCCCTGGGCGGTTAAATGTCGTTCATTTCACCAAAACAACCGGAAATACAAACACATAACAATCACATCAATGTGGGAGACAGTAATGACCATCAAATAGAGGGGCTGCCCAATTTATTTGTGACAAAAGAGGCTAGCCTTAATGCCCCAACTAATGATTGTGCGTTGGATGATATTTCTAATGAAACTACCCCGCGTTCCTCTACAAGGTCTACATCTAAATCCAACCCTAATTCTCAACTCCTAAAGCAACCATTAGGATCAGGACCCACTGTTAAGAGGAAACGTGGAGGAGGTCCTCATAAGGGAAGGTGCCCAAAGATAACAAAAATGTCTAGAGTAACCAAGAATGGCGCAATTGCGACCTCGGTTCTACAAGTTATTACACTCTAACCACTCTCACCAACACCTACTCCTTCTCTAAAGGTACCAATTACAAAGATGGCCGATCCTCCCTTACTACAGTTACAAATTACTGAGGGATTTATGGAGAAGGTCGAGCAACTGATCAAGTTCTGAATGCTACCCCTGTTACAGAGGACAAAAATAATTAGCGAAAGACTGGGGAAATTTGAACAGGCTACCATAGAAAATTTTGACACATTGAAAAAATTGGTTGTGTGCATACCCAGGCAAAGTGCAGTGGGAAATAATATATCACAAGAACCCGCAAGCATAGTCGCCCCGTTGCCCATTCCGACTGTAACTAATACATCTCCCCTGGCATTAAACAGAATCAGCCAAGTTACCACAACATCAGAAAGTAGGATATTGACTTCAGAGAGAGGGACGACCAGGGGTGAGGGGGGAGGTTGGCACAGGAACTCGGGGGTGTGGGACAGGCCAAAGAAATCACATGTGCAGCTAAGGAAACATCAAACACTATAAAACAAAAGAGTACTTTACCATGTATTGATTTACCACCAGACTCCTTTCCATATGCCGTTGTATTAACTGGGCTTCCTGAGTTGGATAATGATAAAATAGAAACTTATCCCAAATTAAAAAACAAGGTAACCTTTTGGCTAAATAAGAATAGACCCCTCCCGACTCATATAGATGGTGAAATCCTGTATGTTCGAAGAGTAAGTTGGGTGGGGCATAGATCAAAGGACCAAGCTGGTGACTGTATTATTGTTATCTTTAGGGATAGACGGGTGGTTGGCCATATTTGTGATCGGTACCACCAAAGAGGAGAGAGTGGCATACAAATTTTTGATTTAAGCTATTTTTATCATCCGACTTTTATGGTACCACCAAACCTCTACCCCTTTGGGGGACATCGAGGAGGCACCTTGGCTGGGTTCAAAAATCGATTCAACATCCACATGTTTAACTGTTTCGATATGCTATATGGGCTTGAAGGAGTAGACTGACTGAGAATTTTAACAACCAGCATATTATCAGGCCCTGAAATTGAGGACGGCAGAGTAGTAGGCGTGAATAACATTGGAACCTTAAAAAACTTCTACTGTGTTAGGAACTCTGAGCATTAACAACAGGACCCTAGAGGCGCCCCCCAAAATCAATAGAGAGGCCTCGTCCTCTAATGCTACTAACATTGAGGTTGTGACCAACTTGAGGACTTATGACAGAGGTCATGTATATCCAACAGCCCAAGTGAAGGTGCATGAAAAACATGATGTGATTGAAAATCAGGATGATAAACTCACAGGGCATCTTAATATAAATGATGACCTGTGTAACAACATAGAGCCTATACAAGCAGGGGAAGTCTACAATATAAGGATAAACGGTAACATACCTGATGAAGGCGGTAAAGATAATATGAAGCTAACGTCTTGGAATATAGCTGGTATTAAAAAAAAGTAAGCGACCCTATGTGGCAGGAGTATATTGATTGTAGCGAAATTGTGTTACTTCAGGAAACCTGGGCTGTTGAAAGTCCTTTTAAAGTGGGCTACAAAACGTTTAGCATACCTGCTATTACATTAACTAAAGGAAGACCCTCTGGAGGTCTTGCTATTTGGACGAAAATCACGTTAGGAACTGATTTGAAGCAAATTGATACCAATAGCCAGGATATACTAGGAGTTAAGTTTGTAGGGTCTAACAAAAGGGAAGTTTAAATTTTGTATGTATATAGCAGGCCATCTGTTGCCAATAAAGAAGTGGAAGTCATTGAGCAATTACACTACATCATATCTACGCTCAACCAGAGAGCCTTGATAATTATTGGGGGGGATTTTAACCACAAATTTGAACCGGTAGCAGGGCTAGAAAATATTTTTGAGGAAGAGGATATTGCAAATAATATTCCTGCAATAGAGAGTAGCCCTGCAGTACAATGCACACATGCTGTTGCGCCGCTACTGCGGTTGATTGCAGCCCATGGTCTTCGTGCCTGTAATGGGCACCTACCCTCGGACAGCCCAAGCCAGCCAACCTTAAAGCGGGGTAGTTGTAATAGCCACATAGACTATGTAATGGTCTCAATTCCACTCTGGCCTATGGCAAGTGATTTTGTAGTTGAAAACCGCATAGAGTGATCACTATCCCCTGTGCCTGATGCTCTGCGCTTCATTATTTCAGTTAACCGCCACAGAGAAAAATAGCTCTATATATACCCAAATTGAGCCTGTGGTGTCAAATAATCGCAGAGCACTTAAATGACCTCTAGTATTTGGGAATGAAGTTACTGTTAAGAAGATCTACGAGACATTTGTAGAAATAGTCTCCCCACATATTAATCTCCCAGTAAAAGAGATCCCGATCATGCGGATGCATGATAATATGGTAGAGGGACTTGAACAAATATTAACTAAAATTCCAAAGCCTTTAAAAAAGGGGCCATTAGATTTATTGCATAAGGGCGATCCATGGTATAACAAAGAGTGCCGTAATGCAAAAAAAGAACTCATAGAGGCAGCTAAAAGCAATGATGTCTTAGTCTTGAAGGAGAAAAGGAGGTGCTACAAGGATGTAGTGCATAAGGCAAAGAAATGCTGGGATGAGAACATCTGGTCCGGGTTCCTAGACGCGTGCAAAGCAAATGACCAAGCTATGTTCTGGCGCTTGGTCTCTATGGGCAATAGTAATGGGACTTGCCATAGGGATTTATTCCTTGATTCCAATACTTGGGTATCCCATTTCTCTCACCTGTACTCAGCCACCAATAATGAGACTATCCTTGGTAGCGATGATCTAATTCTCAATCCAAGTGAGACACCTCCGTTCTTTAGCATGTTAGAAACCATGGAAGCAATAAATGCAATAAAACAAGGGAAGGCACCCCGGCCGGATAGGATCCCTGGGGACTTATGGAGACACGAGAAAAAGATCTGGGCCCCTTATATCAACCTTTTGTGCAAAGCTGTTGCAAAGGGTGCTCCTATCCCTGATACATGGCGGGGCACAGAGATTGTAGCCATTTTTAAGAAGGGGGACGTATGAACCTGGCCCATTACAAACCTATTGGTCTAATTAATGTCCTACAAAAGGTATTTGCAAGACAATTTTTAAACAAACTGAGTTCTTGGATTGGGGACAATAGTATCCTAACCAAGTACCAGGCAGGTTTTAGGGACAAAATCAGCACAATCGATCAGATTTTTAGAGTCCTTTGTATTATCTGGAAGTATATTAAAATAAAAAAGGCGCACTTGTACATTGCATTTGTTGACCTCAGGGCAGCCTTTGACCTGGTCCCCAGAAACACCCTGTGGACAAGACTAAGGGATTAGGGTGTTCCGGGGGAACTTTTAGCACAGATCATTAGGCTGCATGAGGCTAACTTTGCCAGGGTCAGATGGCGTCCAAATGGTGAATTGACAGATGGTATAAATATAAATAGGGGTGTAAGACAAGGGTGCGTGTTGGCCCCCACACTGTTCTCTTTGTATTATCTGGGATATTCCAGATTCCCTCTTGGGCTGCGAACATGATTCTCCCAAGTTGGGGGGGGGGCTCATGTACATGCACTCCTGTTTGCAGACGCATCCATCTTAATATTACAGACACCCAAAGGCCTACAAAACCTACTTGATATTTTTAGAACTTACTGTGAAACCAAAGGATTGGAGATTAACTCATCTAAAACCAAATATATGGCAGTCAATCTGCATAAAACTTTAAAAAAAACTTTGACTGTTAACACAGAAAGGATTGAATATGTGCACAATTTTAATTACCTGGGCATTACTCTAGATACTAAACTAGATTGGAAATCCCAGTTAGACAAAAGTAAAACTATTCCTATTCAGAACTTAGTCCCGATAGCAAGGAGACATAAGAGTATCCAATAAAAAGCCGTCTCCCCAGTATTGGAGCTTTATAAATATAAGGCACAATCTGCTTCCCTTTATGGGGCAGAATTATGGGGTTACGTAGTAAAACATACTTTTATGACACAAGAGAATATCCTTTTTTGGGAAATTACTAAGTATTCCAAGGCGCACGCCCTTACTCCCTCTTACAATGGACCTACACATCCATCGCACTGATGACCACGTGGCTCTATGGTCTTTATTGTATTGGGTCCGTTTGTGGTCAACAGACGAATTAGTCCATTACAGAGAAGCACTACAAGAAATCCTGAGAATAAAAAACAACACGAGGTTGGCATGGTTGACCCATATTAAGGGCTGGTTGAGTAAGTTGGGGCTGAGACATTTCTGGGAGGACCCAGAAGGCCTAACTTTGAGTTGTAAAAAAGTGTTAAAACTAAGCTACTGGGCGTTTGTTCAAAACTCCCAGTTAGATAACCCCAAACTAGGCACCTTATCTTTGAGGTATCTTGCTATGAAAATAGGTAGTAAATTTGAGTCCTTTATGGATGAAATTTCACCAGGTCTTGCCAAATCCCTGTATTTAAAATTTAGCTATGGCATCCTGCAAATCAAAGTAAACACAACAAAATGGGTGTGTAACGCAGGAAAGGAAAATGATGGCAGCTGTGAATTCTGTATCATAGGCGCCAAAGAGGATGAAGCACATATACTATTCTTTTGTCCTGCTTACATGCATGCTAGAAGAAAATGGATTGAACCAATTTGTCGCCTTTTGGGATTCAGATGTTGCAGTGAGGCGGAAAGAATACTGCAAACTGATACTACCAAATCTATTGTGTTTAGTATAAGCAGAAACTTTTTTGTGTAGACCTAATAAGGAAGAGAAGGGGTTTCAAGTTTTAGCTATTTCTGCGATCAACCTTGTATAGAGAAAATAATGATAATTTTTAAAGGTATGGCATAGAGTCTTGCACGTAATGCCGGTAATGCTGATAGTTTTAAATATATTTTAAGAAGGAAATAACATCATGCAAAAACTCCGTTCAAATGAATTGATAATACTGTAACTATCCAATTATGATATTCCTGATGGATGTTTCATGATTTTAGATTCTAAAATCGTATTTATTGTTTTAATTACTAGTAATAACCTTTATTGGGACTTCGATGAGTACTATTATATTATGTCGGAATGGATGGGCACGGGACTGAAGTTTTTTGTTTTATGAACTGTTTTATATTGTATGCAAATCTTTTATGTTTTTTTATAATCAAAAAAAAGATTAAATGGATTAGAAGTACTATGAAAGTAAAAGGATGGTACAGTTCTACCATCTTGCAGTAATCATGCATATATACAAGTACATAAAATACATGATAAAAAGTGTGTACTCCTGTGATACCTCCCTAACTAGATGTATCGAAATATACCTAGCATCTGTGTAGGTGTTATGCCAAGAATCCCTCTAGGATCTATTCAACCCCATTACCTGAGAATGAGAGAATATGGGACCCCGTCTTGGTCTCAAGTTGGACACCCCGCAAGGGATGTTAGACCACTGCAAGCTGGAGCGTCTGCACACAGGAACCTCAGCGTCTCTGGTCAGTGTGTCCCGGGGAAGTCTTGGTCTCCTCTTTCCTTCTAAGCAGGATGTGATGTATATATACCCATAGATATTCTCAGGCTTCCTACCTTGCTGTGCTCTGTGTCGGCCTAATGGATGATGTTGGGCCTAAAATTTATACAGAGATATTATACAGGAGATGATAGTCCTGCTGTGCTTCCAAGAAACCTCATGCACAATGTTTGGGATTCAAACTAAGGAAAAACCCGCGTTCTGAATACAATGTCGTATCTTGGTAAAAGGTCAGCCCCTAAGAACCGTTGTGTATGTAATGTAGGACAGAATATAAGTGAAAAGTTGCAAAGTTACCTGCACCTATATAAGGTACCTATATGGAATATAAAAGGCCCTTCCAGGGCAGCCTTGAGTTTGGAGCAGAAATCCTGCCCCTCTCTTTAACAGCTCAGAGACCAAGCTGCTGCTGAGCAGTCAGGGAGTGTCAGTGGCTCCCATAGGATCTATTGGACAGAGGGGCTTAGGTTTTCTGAGTGTAGAAACCCCAAACCTCATGCCACCAGGAGGTTGGCAATACCTCAGAAGTTCAGGGGTTTTCTTCTCTCCCTGGCACATGACATTCCCCTTGAAGGACTTCTTAGACAAAGCAAGACTTGGGACAGACTCTTCCCTAATTTTCACTGGCCCCACATGTCTGAAGACACCATGGAGTTTTGTCGCTCCTGTGCCACTTGCCAAGCCAGTGGTAAGTCAGGTGGCACTACAAACTCCCCTCTAATTCCACTCCCAGTGGTTCAGGTTCCCTGTGAGAGGGTAGGGATAGACATTGTTGGTCACTTAAGCCCTCCAACAGCATCTGGACACAGTTACATCCTAGTGGTAAAGGACCATGCCACTTGGTGTCCAGATGCTATTCCCCTTAGAACCACTACAGCTCTGGGAGCCTTTTCCAGAGTGGAGCTTCCTAAGGAAGTCTTGACAGACAGAGGTACAAACTTCATGTCCAGTTACATTACTGCTATGTGGAAAGAGTGAGGCGTAAACTACAAGCTTACCACAACTTACCATCCACAGTGCAATGGGCTTGTTGAAAGGTTCAACAAGACCCTTAAGGGTGTGATAATGGGGTTCACAGAAAAGCTCAGGTGAAAATGGGATGTCTTACTACCCTGCCTTTTCTTTGGCTACAGAGAGGATCCTCTGAAGGGGGTGGGCTATAGCCTATTTGAACTTCTGTTTGGACATCCAGTTAGGGATCCATTTTGTCTGGTTAAGAAGGGCTGGGAGCAGCCTCTCAAACCTCATAAACAGGATATTGTGGACTTTGTCCTTGGTCTGCGTTCACGTATGGCTGAGTACACGAAGAAGGCCAGAAAAAACCTTGAGGACAGCCTGGAGCTTCAGAAAGCTTGGTATGACCAAAAGGCTGTGGCTGTTTGAGCCTGTTGCCCCAACAGCTCTCCAGTACAAGTGGAGTGGCCCCTACAACATTCTTGAGAAAAAAGGTGAGGTCACCTGGTTGTTTGACCTAGGTACTCCTAGAAGTCCCCACAGTGTACTTCATGTGAACTGTCTAAAGACTTTATTTGACAGGGCTGACATAAGCTTGCTCATGGCCACTGATGAGGTACAGGAGGAAGAGAGGGACCCTCTCCCTGATCTCCTCTCTCAGCACCCTGTTGATGGGTCAGTTGATGGAGTTGCCTTGGCAGGCAGCCTCACTGAGCAGCAGCAAGCTGATTGCAGGAAAGTCCTCAATGAGTTCAGCCATTTGTTTTCTCTGACTCCCAGTCAAACTACCTAGTGTACCCATGAAGTGGACGTAGGTGACAGTCTGTCTGTGAAGAATCACATCTACTGACAGCCTGACAATGTAAGAGATTGTGTGGTGTTCTTAACCACTTATGCAGTGTGAGAAAATTGACTTCAAGGGAATGATTATCCCTGGGAAAATGTATGTTGCTATGAACGGAGACTCTCTAATTAGCTGGTTTCACCAGCGTGAATTATATGTGTATTTGGATCCAAATGAAACTCCTTCTGTATGCTTAAAAGAGTTAACCACTGTTACGATGGTGAGTGGGGGATGTGAAGTTTGGGTCAAAAGGTTTCCAGAAATACTTGCTCAGAAATTGGGATGTCTCAGGAATTACATCCATCAAATAGAACGTAAGCTTGGACCTGTTTCCAAAATGGCGAAAGTTAGAAGTGTGCCCTTATTGGTCAGGGAAAGTATGAGGGCTGAGCTGGACAAACTTTTAAAGAATGATATAATTCAGGAGGTGAAGCCACGCAGTGGGTTTCTCTGGTTGACATGGTTAGCAAGGCCAATGGTGAGGCTAGGCTGTGCATTTACTTTAGAGTACTCAACAAAGCGGTGGTGGTTGATCATTATCTACTCCCTAACATTACTGAGATGTTGGGTTCTCTGGAAGGGGCAAGACATTTCTTGACATTGGACCTATCTTCAGCCTACCACCAGGTCAAGCTTCATTCATTATTCCAAGAACTCACAGCTTTCATCAAACCATGTCCAGTTACATTACTGCTATGTGGAAAGAGTGAGGCGTAAACTACAAGCTTACCACAACTTACCATCCACAGTGCAATGGGCTTGTTGAAAGGTTCAACAAGACCCTTAAGGGTGTGATAATGGGGTTCACAGAAAAGCTCAGGTGAAAATGGGATGTCTTACTACCCTGCCTTTTCTTTGGCTACAGAGAGGATCCTCTGAAGGGGGTGGGCTATAGCCTATTTGAACTTCTGTTTGGACATCCAGTTAGGGATCCATTTTGTCTGGTTAAGAAGGGCTGGGAGCAGCCTCTCAAACCTCATAAACAGGATATTGTGGACTTTGTCCTTGGTCTGCGTTCACGTATGGCTGAGTACACGAAGAAGGCCAGAAAAAACCTTGAGGACAGCCTGGAGCTTCAGAAAGCTTGGTATGACCAAAAGGCTGTGGCTGTTTGAGCCTGTTGCCCCAACAGCTCTCCAGTACAAGTGGAGTGGCCCCTACAACATTCTTGAGAAAAAAGGTGAGGTCACCTGGTTGTTTGACCTAGGTACTCCTAGAAGTCCCCACAGTGTACTTCATGTGAACTGTCTAAAGACTTTATTTGACAGGGCTGACATAAGCTTGCTCATGGCCACTGATGAGGTACAGGAGGAAGAGAGGGACCCTCTCCCTGATCTCCTCTCTCAGCACCCTGTTGATGGGTCAGTTGATGGAGTTGCCTTGGCAGGCAGCCTCACTGAGCAGCAGCAAGCTGATTGCAGGAAAGTCCTCAATGAGTTCAGCCATTTGTTTTCTCTGACTCCCAGTCAAACTACCTAGTGTACCCATGAAGTGGACGTAGGTGACAGTCTGTCTGTGAAGAATCACATCTACTGACAGCCTGACAATGTAAGAGATTGTGTGGTGTTCTTAACCACTTATGCAGTGTGAGAAAATTGACTTCAAGGGAATGATTATCCCTGGGAAAATGTATGTTGCTATGAACGGAGACTCTCTAATTAGCTGGTTTCACCAGCGTGAATTATATGTGTATTTGGATCCAAATGAAACTCCTTCTGTATGCTTAAAAGAGTTAACCACTGTTACGATGGTGAGTGGGGGATGTGAAGTTTGGGTCAAAAGGTTTCCAGAAATACTTGCTCAGAAATTGGGATGTCTCAGGAATTACATCCATCAAATAGAACGTAAGCTTGGACCTGTTTCCAAAATGGCGAAAGTTAGAAGTGTGCCCTTATTGGTCAGGGAAAGTATGAGGGCTGAGCTGGACAAACTTTTAAAGAATGATATAATTCAGGAGGTGAAGCCACGCAGTGGGTTTCTCTGGTTGACATGGTTAGCAAGGCCAATGGTGAGGCTAGGCTGTGCATTTACTTTAGAGTACTCAACAAAGCGGTGGTGGTTGATCATTATCTACTCCCTAACATTACTGAGATGTTGGGTTCTCTGGAAGGGGCAAGACATTTCTTGACATTGGACCTATCTTCAGCCTACCACCAGGTCAAGCTTCATTCATTATTCCAAGAACTCACAGCTTTCATCAAACCATTTGGTAGCTTCAAGTTTCCGAGACTGCCCTATGGACTTATATCCACTGCATCAGTGTTTCAGAGGGCAATGGAGGGTATTCTGAAGGGAATTGAAGGTGTCAAGATCTATCAGGACGATGTTTTGAATTTTTGGGTTGATCTCAAAGAAATGAAATGAAATGAAATGAAATGAAAAGATGCTTGCTAAAGCGCACTGCGGCCAAGCGGCTTCCTGGCGCTGGGGGGGGGGAGTCAGATTCTACAGTGCTACCAAGGGGATAAACTGGGAAGGCCTGGGAGAAAAGAAAAGTTTTTAAGGCTTTACGAAAGGAGGAATAGATGGGAATGGACCGAATGGACAACGGAAGGCTGTTCCAGAACTGGGGGGCCAAGACCGAGAAGCGGGTACCACCGGTTCGAGATTTGCGGAAACGGGGTACTTGGAAGAGAAGAAGAGATGAGGAACGAAGGGTGCGAGTCGGGGTGTAGGGAGTGACTAAAGAAACAATAAAGAGAGGAGCAGAGTGGGTATAAGCCAGAAAGGCTAAGCAGGCTAGTTTAAAGAAGGAGCGGAAGTGCACCGGGAGCCAGTGGAGGGACTTGAGGACAGGCGTGATGTGAGAAAATTTGGGGAGATGGAAAATGAGACGGGCTGCTTGATTTTGAATTGCCTGTAGCCGTCATGATTCTAAGGCCGGGAAACCAACATAAAGGCAATTCCCGTAATCAAGACGGGAGGTAATGAGAGCCATGATGATCGATTTAAGGGCAGTGGTAGAAAAGAAGCGAGAAATTTTTCGGATGAGACGGAGGGACAAGAAACAGGACGAAACAACAGAACTGATTTGGGCGTGCATGGAAAGGTCATTACTAACCTTGATGCCCAAGGTGCGAACAGAGGGAGCAGGTGAGGGGGAGGGGCCAAAGGAGGGGGGCCAGTGAGAGGGGGACCAAGGATTGGTGGGACCACCCGTGAGGACAAGCTCCGTCTTGTCCGGATTCAACTTAAGATGATTCGTGATCATCCAATCCGAAATGAAGACTAAGGTGGAACTAAGAAAGGAGGGAGAGTCAGGAGTGGACAGGTCAAAGATGAGCTGAAGGTCATCCGCGTAATTGTACACGGAGACCCCCAGCTCCTGAAGAGAAAGAATAAGAGGGTAGATATAAAGATTAAAGAGAAGAGGGGAAAGAGAGGAGCCTTGAGGAACTCCACACGCAAGAGGGCGGGGAGGAGCGGAGAATCCTGCGAGATGGACAGCCTGGGATCTGCCCTGGAGGAAGGATGCTATCCAAGAGAGTGCAACACCTCTAATGCCGGCTGCGCCGACACGGTCGAGAAGAATGGCGTGGTCGACCGTGTCGAACGCAGCCGACAGGTTGAGGAGCACCAGCGCCTGGGGAAGGCCAAGGTCCGCCTTGCCCTTGAGTTCATCCAAAATGGCGGTGACAACAGTCTCTGTGGAATGGCCAGGGCGGAAACCCGCCTGATGGGAAGCTAAGAGGCAGTGTTCCTCGATGTGGGAGGACAGACAAGAAGTGACATGTCTTTCCAAGATCTTTCCCAGGTAGAGGAGAAGGGAGATGGGCCTATAATTAGGGGGAGAAGAGGGATCCAAGCCCGGTTTTTTAATGATAGGGAGGACTATTGCGGTTTTAAAGGAGGAAGGGACGGAGCCAAGAGCCAGGGAAGAGTTAAGCAGGGTGAGAGGGGGTCCAGGACAGGAAGTGAAGAGAGTTTGAAGGATCCGAGCCGGGGCACAGTCAGCTGGAGAGCCGGACTTAACTTTAGCAAGCAAAAGAAAAAATTGTTCAAAGGTGATAGGGAGAAAGTGATCCAGCAGCAGAGGCGGCGGAGGGGGAGAAAAGGTAACTTGAGTTTGAGAGACTGTGGAGATGTTGTTTTTGATGGCAGTAATCTTGTCAATAAAATAGTTATTAAGAGTGAGGCAAAAAGACTGAGATGGGGCAGAACTGATATTTGTGCGGTCAGAGGTAACAAGCTGCTTGACCAGAGAGAAGATCTCACGGGGTTTATTAATAGAAAGAGCAACCTTCTCTGAAAAGTAAGCTGTTTTGGCCGACAAAATAGCTTTCTTATAGCTATTCAGTAAAAGTTTGTACCTAGTGCGGAGCAAGGGACAATATTTGCGTCTTCAATGGCGCTCCGAGCGCCTGAGACTAAGTTTGAGGTCTTTAAGTTCGCTCGTGAACCATCTGTTGGCATCGTGAGGCCGGACAGATTTGACTTTCTTAAGGGGAGCAGCGATGTCACAGGAAGAAGAAAGCCAAGAGCTGATAGCATCAGCTTGGGATTCAAGAGGGAGATCCGTCAAGTCAGGTGCTGTAGAGGCCAAGGAAGAGGAAAGAAGGGCGAGGTCCGTCTTGCTCCAACAACGGACTGACACGTTCTTGGTGAATGGAATTTTAACAGGGGAGGCAGAAAAAATACTAAAAGAAATCATAAAATGATCCGACCAGATGCAGGGAAGGATAGAGGGAAGGGAAATTTGGCGACGCAATGACCAGATTTGGTCCAGAATATGGCCCTTGTCATGGGTAGGGGCAATAATATGAGGAGAGAAGTTCAGTGACTGAAGAGTGGCAGAGAAGTCTTTGGAGGCAGAGCATTCTCTGGGGTCGTCGGGCCAGTAATTGAAGTCCCCAAGCAGGATTACAGATGAGTTGTTTACTGCCAGGGTGGCCAAAAGGTCCTGTAGCAGGGGAACAAACTGAGGCATGGACTGGGGAGGCCGATAAACAAGCACAAAAGTGAGGGGATCAGTGAGATTAATGGACCGGGCAACCAAAAAGTCCACATGAGGTATGGGAGGGTGGTCAAGAAGCTGAAATCTGAGCGTTGAGCGAATGATCATTGCCACACCTCCACCGGCTTTGCCCGCCGGATGATCCATGCGGAGAGCATAATAGGTGTCAGGGAGGATAGCCAGAAGGTCAGGAAGTGAATCTGTCGTGAACCAAGTTTCGGTAAGAAAAAAATATTCGGGGGAATCTGAGGATAGAAGATGGGAGAGTTTGATTTGGTGCTTGACTGCCGACCGAGTATTAAGCAGAAGAGCAGAGGCTACGGATGGAGAGGGAGACGGGAGGAGAGTTGTCAGGTGGGCAGGAGGTAAGGAAGTGGAGGGAGGGGAGAGGGGAAGTGAGCAAGGGTAGTGAGCTGCAAGGACACCAAGTGAGTCAAGGCGAAGTGTCAGTGAAGGAGAGAGAGGGCTGGGGGTCATGAGTGCAGATAATTGAGTAGGGGTGTATGTCAAGGATTGTGCAGGGTCTGTGGCCCCTGGTCCCGGTCGGTCACGGACGGGCGCAGACGGGCTTGCCTTAGGCGCGCCATAGGCGCGCAGACGGCGCGCCCGCTGCGCCCGTCCGCTGCGCGTACGGGGGAAGCACATGTTTTATAGGGCCGTTGAGGGCGTGGCCAGGGAGAGTGGGCGTGGCTGGAGGAGCGGCTCGCTGAAGGCGGCGAGCGAGGGATCCTGGGGCCGCTGCAGTGTCTGCCTCGGCTGCGCGGGAAACTATCAGGCAAGGGAGAGATCCCTGAATGAAAGGGTAAGTTTTAGTAAAAAAGCGCGAGGCAAGCGCTGTGCAGGACAAACAAGTATTAAAAGAATCAGGGCTTCAAATATAGCTCCCGCGGAAGGCAGGGGAGGATCCAACTAATTGAGCTCGTAGTCAGCTCCTCTTGATTTTAAAACCCAAAGTGGGCGTGGCCAGGGAGAGTGGGCGTGGCTGGGGGAGCGGCTCGCTGAAGGCGGCGAGCGAGGGATCTTGGGGCCGCTGCAGCGTCTGCCTCGGCTGCGCGGGAAACTATCAGGCAAGGGAGAGATCCCTGAATGAAAGGGTAAGTTTTAGTAAAAAAGCGCGAGGCAAGCGCTGTGCAGGACAAACAAGTATTAAAAGAATCAGGGCTTCAAATATAGCTCCCGCGGAAGGCAGGGGAGAATCCAACTAATTGAGCTCGTAGTCAGCACCTCTTGATTTTAAAACCCAAAGTGGGCGTGGCCAGGGAGAGTGGGCGTGGCTGGGGGAGCGGCTCGCTGAAGGCGGCGAGCGAGGGATCCTGGGGCCGCTGCAGCGTCTGCCTCGGCTGCGCGGGAAACTATCAGGCAAGGGAGAGATCCCTGAATGAAAGGGTAAGTTTTAGTAAAAAAGCGCGAGGCAAGCGCTGTGCAGGACAAACAAGTATTAAAAGAATCAGGGCTTCAAATATAGCTCCCGCGGAAGGCAGGGGAGAATCCAACTAATTGAGCTCGTAGTCAGCTCCTCTTGGTTTTAAAACCCAAAGTGGGCGTGGCCAGGGAGAGTGGGCGTGGCTGGGGGAGCGGCGAGCGAGGGATCCTGGGGCCGCTGCAGCGTCTGCCTCGGCTGTGCGGGAAACTATCAGGCAAGGGAGAGATCCCTGAATGAAAGGGTAAGTTTTAGTAAAAAAGCGCGAGGCAAGCGCTGTGCAGGACAAACAAGTATTAAAAGAATCAGGGCTTCAAATATAGCTCCCGCGGAAGGCAGGGGAGAATCCAACTAATTGAGCTCGTAGTCAGCTCCTCTTGATTTTAAAACCCAAAGTGGGCGTGGCCAGGGAGAGTGGGCGTGGCTGGAGGAGCGGCTCGCTGAAGGCGGCGAGCAAGGGATCCTGGGGCCGCTGCAGCGTCTGCCTCGGCTGCGCGGGAAACTATCAGGCAAGGGAGAGATCCCTGAATGAAAGGGTAAGTTTTAGTAAAAAAGCGCGAGGCAGGCGCTGTGCAGGACAAACAAGTATTAAAAGAATCAGGGCTTCAAATATAGCTCCCACGGAAGGCAGGGGAGAATCCAACTAATTGAGCTTGTAGTCAGCTCCTCTTGATTTTAAAACCCAAAGTGGGCGTGGCCAGGGAGAGTGGGCGTGGCTGGGGGAGCGGCTCGCTGAAGGCGGCGAGCGAGGGATCCTGGGGCCGCTGCAGCGTCTGCCTCGGCTGCACGGGAAACTATCAGGCAAGGGAGAGATCCCTGAATGAAAGGGTAAGTTTTAGTAAAAAAGCGCGAGGCAAGCGCTGTGCAGGACAAACAAGTATTAAAAGAATCAGGGCTTCAAATATAGCTCCCGCGAACATGATGAGAGGTTTGCAGCAATGTTGGGGAAGCTATTGGAGTCTGGACACACACTCAGGGTGGACAAGTACAAATTTGATGTTAAAGAAATTGAATATTTAGGACACTGGGTGTTTCCATCTGGAATAGGGTCCAAGTCTCAGTCGGTTGATGCCATTTGTAATTCTCTAAAAAACAAGGATGAGTTGGTAACATTTCTGGGGATGGTGGAGTTCTACAATAATTTTATCTCAAAGTTTGCCCAGAAAACTGAATGCATGCGAGGGCTACTCAAGAAAGGGTGTGAATTTGAGTGGAGTCAAGTGTGCAATGAAGAGTTTGAAATGATTAAGAAACATTTGAATGAGGTTTGAGTTTTGATCCTTCCAAGGTCTCATTCATAATGACTGATGCTAGCTCAAAGGGGTTAGGTGTGGTCTTGTTACAGAAAGTGGAAGGAATAGAGAAAACAATCTTGTTCATATCCATACCTCTGAGAGGAACTGAATACAATTATTCAGTTGTAGAGAAAGAAGCTCTGGGTGGCTATTGGGTGAACTGAGGAAATTTCTTTGGGGTAAGCGCTTCGAGGGATTATCTGATCATAAGCCTTTAAGAGAATTTTTTAACTAGAAAAGCATTGATTTTGTATCTCATTGCATTAGAAAGTGGGTGGTAGCTTTGCAGGAGTTTGAGTTTAAAGTTTCTTACTTACCTGGTGATAAGAACGTTTTTGGCTGATTGTCTTTATAGGCTATGTGGGAACGAGATGAAAATAGCTGAGGATCCTGATGTGTCTGAGGACTGTGATTTCTTTGCTGGAGAGGAGTTTGAAGAGGAAGTCAATGTATATGAGATTAGTGAAGGTTTGATTTTGGAAACTGAATGGAGATAAAGTGTAGGTAATGATCAGACATTACAACAGGTAATGGCTAAGGTACAAGGCATCTGGGGTGAGAAATGTAATTGTGAAGAGGAGCTTAGAGGGTTTTGGCTGGTCAGGGAAGAATTGGCAGTGATTGATGGTCTCCTCATGCGAGGCAACAAATTGGTTGGCCCTGATTGTTTGTGAGACAGATTTGTGGGTAGCGCTCATGCTAGTCACAAGGGTATTGATAAAACCGCGGAAAGAGTCAGAGAAGAAATCTGGTGGCCAGACATGGATATGCATATAGAAAGGGAAGTTTGTGGTTGCTCACAATGTGTGTGTAGAGATAGGATCCTGAAGTGGAAGACCGAGCCTATGGTAATCAGAGAACAAGCTTGTGGTCCCTGGACGGACATTGCTGTGGATATCTTAGGTCCAGCCAAATTGAAGATCAGGACCGGTATGTATTCGTTTGCATTTATATGTTTTTGAGATGGCCTGAGATAAGGGTAGATAATTCTGTTCAATCTGGAATAGTGATTGGCTTTCTGGAATAACTTCTTGAGCATGAAGGTTTTCCTGTATGCATTTTATCAGCTAATTGGGTCCAATTTATTTCCCGGTGATGGAAGACTTTTTGAGAGAGAGAGAGAGAGGCATCAAGTATAAGAAGGTGGCATTATATCACCCGGAAAGCAATGGTGTAGTGGAAAGATTTGTAAAGGTGCTTAAAGAGACTCTGCAGCTGACAGTGGTCTCTGGAGATGACTGGGAGGGTGTTGTAAAAAATAGTATGTGTGTACAGATTTACCCCGCACTCTTCTACAGGTGTGGCTCCCTTTCGGTTGTTAAAAGGCAGAGTTGCCAAAACTGAAGTGATTCCCTTGTGGGTCACTACTAAAAGGGGGGCTGTGAATGATAATGTAGATGTCACAGAAGGATGCACAGAAAGAGAGATGGAGAAAATTGAGAAGAGGAAGGAGAGGTATGATGTGAAGAAAGCGGTAAAAAAGACTGTTGTGGGTCTTGGTAACTAGGTCAGAGTCAAGTTACCAAGAAAGGGGGTGAGAAAGTCTAAGTTTGGTCAACCAGTGAAGATTATTAAGTTGTTTAGGAATAAAGTGAAAACTGATGATCATAAGATATAGAATCTTAGTTGGATTGCCAAATGTCAACCAAATGCAACTTGTCGTGGAAATATACCTGTTGCACAAGAGAGAAGGCCTCATTGTGCAAAGAAGATTCCTGCACGCTTACAAGATTGGGTATGGTAACAGCTTGCTGACATTGGGGTTTCTTTTGTATTTTTTGCACTTTCTTTTCTTTTATTGTGTTAATAAGGGGGAAGTGATGTTGTGTTCTTAAGTATTTAGCTGTGTATGGTATCTAAGTTGCTAAGGGATGATGTAAGCTTTTAGAATGTAGGGGTTGCCAGGGTGGAACGTTGATGATTGAAGAGTGGCAGTTTGTTGCAGTCACTTAGTGGATGAGTTCTATTCCATGGATTATACAATAAACTTTTTACAACCACCTATCCTGAGCATAGTATCCTGATTTAAGGAACAAAACCACAGATTGCATCAGGACTGAGGTCCAAAAGATGATGGAGTTGGGGGTCATTAATCCGGTAGTTCTTGTGTCAAAGCCTTACACCCAAGATGGTAAGAGAGAGATTAGGTTTTGTGTGGACTACAGAGGGCCCAATGCAGTCACTAGGACTGATGCCGATTCAATTTCCAGGGCAGATGAGCTAATTGATACTCTGGCCTTAACCAAGTATCTTAGTACATTTGACTTGACTGCTGGCTACTGGCAAATCAGACTCTCTGAGGATATCAAGCCAAAAACAGCATTTTCAACCCCTAGTTGGCATTATCAAGTTATTGTAATGTCTTTTGGCTTAAAATATGCACCTGCCACATTTCAGAGGTTGGTAAACAAAGTCCTCACATGTCTGGAAGCCTATAGTGCAGCATATCTAGATGAGATTGTTGTCTTTAGCTCCACCTGGGAGGATCACCTGCTCCACCTCAGGAATGTTCTGGAGGCCCTACAAAAGGCAGGTCTCACTATAAAGGGCACAAAGTGCCAGATAGGGCAGAGCAATGTTGTTTTCTTGGGTCACCTGGTAGGAGAGCAAAATCCAGAACATAATGACTGGGTTGCTCCCACTACTCAGACTCAGGTCAGAGCTTTCTTGAGCCTGACTGGGTACTACAGGAGGTTTGTTAAGGGATATGAATCCATCGTGACTCCCCTTAATAATCTCACCTCCAAAAGGATGCCTTAGAAAGTTCACTGGATAGTTAGCTGTCAGAATGCATGTGATGACCTGAAGCAGGCCATGTGCTCTGCTCCCATTCTGCAAAGCCTTGATTACTCCAACGCCTCCATTGTCCAGACAGATGCTTCTGACATAGGGGTAGGAGCTGTTCTATCGCAACTTAATGCAGAGGGATAGGACTAACCAGTAGCTTTTATAAGCAGAAGGTTGACTCCCAGGGAGAAACGTGGCCAGCTATTGAGAGGGAGTTGCTGTGGTCTGGGCCTTGAAGAAGTTGAGGCCATACTCGTTTGGTACCCACTTCATTGTTCAAACAGAGTTGGTCCCTCTTATGGCTTAATCAGATGAAGGATGGCCTATTTCCCTACAGGGGACAAACTTTTCTGAGAAACATAGACCTGGGAGTAACCGTGTCAACATAGATGGACTATGCAGATATTTCCACTTAAAAAATGAAGACTCAACTGGGCAAGGTTAGTCTCATCTCCTTTTGTTTGTGGGGGGCTTGTGTAGGAATCCTATGATCTGCTTTCATGATTACCCCCACTTTCTGCTGGTGTTATTCTGTTTTATGACTAGTCTGACTGGGATCCTGCTAATCAGGACCCCAATCACTGTGCTTCCTCCCTAAATTTGACAGTAGTAAGTACGTTGGTACATTCCCAATTGGCTACTGCTGTACCCATTTTGTATATGGTACTAAGGTACCCAGGGCATAGGTACACCAGGGCTCTCCCATGGGCCACAGCATGTATTGTGCCGCCTATGAGAGACCACTCAAACTGTGACTACAGGCCAGCCTTTGCAGCCTGTGTAAGTTGGTGCAAGCACCCCTTACACCAGATATACGTTTCCTTATATCTGAGGTCACTGCACTTAAAACCTATAAGTAACTCCTAAGGCAGACCTTTCAATTCTGAAGGCAGGGTGCTAGGTTATATGTGTCAGGGTGCCCTGCATGTGCAGGACAACCTCTACAAACCCCAGAGTCGATTCTCCAGTCTTTATAAGTGTGGTCAGCCATTTTGATACATATGGTTCCCATGCCTCTTTACATGATGACTAACTGTATATTGGCGGTGTTGGAATCATACCCTACCACAGTTACCGGTGTTGGAGGTATGATTCTATACACTGGGAGGATCCTCTGGGAAGCCCCCAGTACTCCTGGTAACGCCCCACCCCAGACCCGATTCTGCCCTTCTTCTGCTGAGCTGAACTCAAGCACCGGAAGGTAGAACAATAGGTTTCCTGTCACAGGGAGCTGTGAACACCTCCCAGACAGGAGTTAGGGTATTTGTCTGGGGTGGGGGCACTTGCCAGAGCCACCAGACTGCTTTGAAGGGCACATTTGGTGCCCTCCTTGCATAATCCAGTTTGAGCCAGTTCAGGGAGCCCTTGTCTCCCGCGCTGGTGCGAAACTGGACAAAGGAAATAGGAGTATCCCCCTCACTGTCTAGCCCCTCCTTTGGGAGGGACCCTTGAATCATCCCAACCCTTTCCATAGGGTACTTAAGGGCTTACCTATGGGTGGCTCTTCAGATTCGTCATGGGACAAGATTCAAACCTCAAACCACTTTAACTTCAACAGTCTGAGCACCTTGGACTTTGCTGGACTATGCCTGGAACCGAGACTGCTCCAAGGAAGACTCCTACTGTTCCCGGACTCTCTGTTCTGCCAGTCTTCTTGGTAATCTGTGCTTCATCCCGGTCCCTCTCCAGGCCTTACCGCATAAAGGACACCCAAAGTAATCTCCCTAGGAATGAAGGAGCCACTCCCCTGCATCTGCAGGCACCACAACAAAGCTGACCGGTCTGCTGCTCCTGACATCTCATGGACTCCGAAAGGCTCAGCAACACAGGTGGTGGGTCTGTAACTCCCTTGAGGCCTGACATGTCCTCTCAGCAAGTTTGCGGCCAGTATCCCCCGTCGTAATGACTGGATCAGAACCCCTGTGCACTGCGTCTATTTGCCATTGCCAAGGCTTGTTGGCTCTGTACTCCAGAAGCCTTCAGGCTACAAGAAGCTCCAGCATTCGTCCTGCCAAGATCTTTGCCCTGACTACATCCTCTGCACAGTGGGCCTGCATCTTTGGTGAGCTGCTCGAGCTCCTCTTGTGACTCCTATGCCTTCGGCCTGTCTTGAGGGTCTTCTTTGGCTTCAGTGGGCTCCCCTCTTTCCTCGGGCATGGTCTCACTCTCCTGCAATTGGTGAGTACCTTGGACATTGCTGCTCCCATCGTTGCTCCTTTTTTGTTTACCAAAATTGTTGCTGCTGCCAAGGCTTGTTGGTGCTCCCGCCGGACACCGACCCTCTGGTTCTCGACTTCCGATGTGGGGCAGCTCGTGAACAGCTCCTGGTCTTCCACAGCATCCCTGATCCTCACAGCCGCAGTGACACGGTCACCTTCATCGCTCCTGTATCTTCCGTCATCACTGGCCATTAGTCTTCTGTGCATCCTGGTCACCTCCGAGTGCCATAGACTTCCTGCCCTCTGCTTGCAGGTACTTCTCTTCAAGAATCCATCCTTGGATTCCACTGGACTCCTCCACCTTCCTTGCCAGCGGCATCTTTCCTGAAGTCCTCCATTGTGGTCTACGGCGGTTTCCGACCTCACATCGCACCAGACTTCCCTGGTGTAGGTATCCTGGTTCCTGGGGTATCCATGGGTGGGTTGACTCTCCAACCTCCTGTCTTTCATTGGGTTTCTTCAGGGCCACTGGGAAGGGTCCTTCCTGAACACTGCCACTGCAACTTTCCTATTGACTTGCATTGAATACGCGGCTGTGTTTCCACTCCGTACACAGCCTCTGTAGGGTTCCTGGGTACTTACCTCGGCTGGTTCTTTGTGTCCCCAGCTCTTCTGAGTCTTCTGGTCCAAGTCTTAATTCGGTCGTTACAAATGGGGGTGGGGTCGCACACTACTCACACACTGGTCAATGTAGTAAAGTGTTCGCGATGCATCATCTTTCGATCTTCTGCTGTCTTCGCCATCCCTGGACACGTGTTTCGGGGTATTACCCCTCATCAGCAGGGATAGGCCGTGTACTGGGGTTGCCGATGGCTGCCAATATCTGCCAGGTATAGTACCACTCAGGCGCGTAGGTGCGGGATCCCAGGCTCGTCAGCCCAATGCTCACGGGAGCTTTAAAGTTACAAATGGGGGTGGGGTCGCACACTACTCACACACCGGCGGTGTCGCCCCTAAGGACTCTGGTCAATGTAGTAAAGTGTTCGTGATGCATCATCTTTCGATCTTCTGCTATGTTCGCTGTCTTCGCCATCCCTGGACACGTGTTTCGGGGTATTACCCCTCATCAGCAGGGATAGGCCGTGTACTGGGGTTGCCGATGGCCTATCCCTGCTGATGAGGGGTAATACCCCGAAACACGTGTCCAGGGATGGCGAAGACAGCGAAGATAGCAGAAGATCAAAAGATGATGCATCGCGAACACTTTACTACATTGACCAGAGTCCTTAGGGGCGACACCGCCGGTGTGTGAGTAGTGTGCGACCCCACCCCCATTTGTAACTTTAAAGCTCCCTTGAGCAGCGGGCTTACGAGCCTGGGATCCCGCACCTACGCGCCTGAGTGGTACTATACCTGGCAGATATTGGCAGCCATCGGCAACCCCAGTACACGGCCTATCCCTGCTGATGAGGGGTAATACCCCGAAACACGTGTCCAGGGATGGCGAAGACAGCGAAGATAGCAGAAGATCGAAAGATGATGCATTGCGAACACTTTACTACATTGACCAGAGTCCTTAGGGGCGACACCGCCGGTGTGTGAGTAGTGTGCGACCCCACACCCATTTGTAACTTTAAAGCTCCCTTGAGCAGCGGGCTGACGAGCCTGGGATCCCGCACCTATGCGCCTGGGTGGTACTATACCTGGCAGATATTGGCAGCCATCGGCAACCCCAGTACACGGCCTATCCCTGCTGATAAGGGGTAATACCCCGAAACACGTGTCCAGGGATGGCGAAGACAGCAAAGATAGCAGAAGATCGAAAGATGATGCATCGCGAACACTTTACTACATTGACCAGAGTCCTTAGGGGCGACACCGCCGGTGTGTGAGTAGTGTGCGACTCCACCCCCATTTGTAACTTTAAAGCTCCCTTGAGCAGCGGGCTGACGAGCCTGGGATCCCGCACCTATGCGCCTGAGTGGTACTATACCTGGCAGATATTGGCAGCCATCGGCAACCCCAGTACACGGCCTATCCCTGCTGATGAGGGGTAATACACCGAAACACGTGTCCAGGTATGGCGAAGACAGCGAAGATAGCAGAAGATCGAAAGATGATGCATCGCGAACACTTTACTACATTGACCAGAGTCCTTAGGGGCGACACCGCCGGTGTGTGAGTAGTTTGCGACCCCACCCCCATTTGTAACTTTAAAGCTCCCTTGAGCAGCGGGCTGACGAGCCTGGGATCCCGCACTTACGCGCCTGAGTGGTACTATACCTGGCAGATATTGGCAGCCATCGGCAACCCCAGTACACGGCCTATCCCTGCTGATGAGGGGTAATACCCCGAAACACGTGTCCAGGGATGGCGAAGACAGCGAAGATAGCAGAAGATCGAAAGATGATGCATCGCGAACACTTTACTACATTGACCAGAGTCCTTAGGGGCGACACCGCCGGTGTGTGAGTAGTGTGCGACCCCACCCCCATTTGTAACTTTAAAGCTCCCTTGAGCAGCGGGCTGACGAGCCTGGGATCCCGCACCTACCCGCCTGAGTGGTACTATACCTGGCAGATATTGGCGGCCATCGGCAACCCCAGTACACGGCCTATCCCTGCTGATGAGGGGTAATACCCCAAAACACGTGTCCAGGGATGGCGAAGACAGCGAAGATAGCAGAAGATCGAAAGATGATGCATCGCGAACACTTTACTACATTGACCAGAGTCCTTAGGGGCGACACCGCCGATGTGTGAGTAGTGTGCGACCCCACCCCCATTTGTAACTTTAAAGCTCCCTTGAGCAGCGGGCTGACGAGCCTGGGATCCCGCACCTACGCGCCTGAGTGGTACTAAACCTGGCAGATATTGGCAGCCATCGGCAACCCCAGTACACGGCCTATCCCTGCTGATGAGGGGTAATACCCCGAAACACGTGTCCAGGGATGGCGAAGACAGCGAAGATAGCAGAAGATCAAAAGATGATGCATCGCGAACACTTTACTACATTGACCAGAGTCCTTAGGGGCGACACCGCCGGTGTGTGAGTAGTGTGCGACCCCACCCCCATTTGTAACTTTAAAGCTCCCTTGAGCAGCGGGCTTACGAGCCTGGGATCCCGCACCTACGCGCCTGAGTGGTACTATACCTGGCAGATATTGGCAGCCATCGGCAACCCCAGTACACGGCCTATCCCTGCTGATTAGGGGTAATACCCCGAAACACGTGTCCAGGGATGGCGAAGACAGCGAAGATAGCAGAAGATCGAAAGATGATGCATCGCGAACACTTTACTACATTGACCAGAGTCCTTAGGGGCGACACCGCCGGTGTGTGAGTAGTGTGCGACCCCACACCCATTTGTAACTTTAAAGCTCCCTTGAGCAGCGGGCTGACGAGCCTGGGATCCCGCACCTATGCGCCTGGGTGGTACTATACCTGGCAGATATTGGCAGCCATCGGCAACCCCAGTACACGGCCTATCCCTGCTGATAAGGGGTAATACCCCGAAACACGTGTCCAGGGATGGCGAAGACAGCAAAGATAGCAGAAGATCGAAAGATGATGCATCGCGAACACTTTACTACATTGACCAGAGTCCTTAGGGGCGACACCGCCGGTGTGTGAGTAGTGTGCGACCCCACCCCCATTTGTAACTTTAAAGCTCCCTTGAGCAGCGGGCTGACGAGCCTGGGATCCCGCACCTATGCGCCTGAGTGGTACTATACCTGGCAGATATTGGCAGCCATCGGCAACCCCAGTACACGGCCTATCCCTGCTGATGAGGGGTAATACACCGAAACACGTGTCCAGGTATGGCGAAGACAGCGAAGATAGCAGAAGATCGAAAGATGATGCATCGCGAACACTTTACTACATTGACCAGAGTCCTTAGGGGCGACACCGCCGGTGTGTGAGTAGTTTGCGACCCCACCCCCATTTGTAACTTTAAAGCTCCCTTGAGCAGCGGGCTGACGAGCCTGGGATCCCGCACTTACGCGCCTGAGT
The DNA here is from genome assembly GCF_964261635.1 of Lissotriton helveticus. Classification (NCBI taxonomy): domain Eukaryota; kingdom Metazoa; phylum Chordata; class Amphibia; order Caudata; family Salamandridae; genus Lissotriton; species Lissotriton helveticus. The sequence goes on from NC_136061.1 coordinate 1,277,899,424, forward strand.
GGTACTATACCTGGCAGATATTGGCAGCCATCGGCAACCCCAGTACACGGCCTATCCCTGCTGATGAGGGGTAATACCCCGAAACACGTGTCCAGGGATGGCGAAGACAGCGAAGATAGCAGAAGATCGAAAGATGATGCATCGCGAACACTTTACTACATTGACCAGAGTCCTTAGGGGCGACACCGCCGGTGTGTGAGTAGTGTGCGACCCCACCCCCATTTGTAACTTTAAAGCTCCCTTGAGCAGCGGGCTGACGAGCCTGGGATCCCGCACCTACGCGCCTGAGTGGTACTATACCTGGCAGATATTGGCAGCCATCGGCAACCCCAGTACACGGCCTATCCCTGCTGATGAGGGGTAATACCCCAAAACACGTGTCCAGGGATGGCGAAGACAGCGAAGATAGCAGAAGATCGAAAGATGATGCATCGCGAACACTTTACTACATTGACCAGAGTCCTTAGGGGCGACACCGCCGATGTGTGAGTAGTGTGCGACCCCACCCCCATTTGTAACTTTAAAGCTCCCTTGAGCAGCGGGCTGACGAGCCTGGGATCCCGCACCTACGCGCCTGAGTGGTACTATACCTGGCAGATATTGGCAGCCATCGGCAACCCCAGTACACGGCCTATCCCTGCTGATGAGGGGTAATACCCCGAAACACGTGTCCAGGGATGGCGAAGACAGCGAAGATAGCAGAAGATCGAAAGATGATGCATCGCAAACACTTTACTACATTGACCAGAGTCCTTAGGGGCGACACCGCCGGTGTGTGAGTAGTGTGCGACCCCACCCCCATTTGTAACTTTAAAGCTCCCTTGAGCAGCAGGCTGACGAGCCTGGGATCCCGCACCTACGCGCCTGAGTGGTACTATACCTGGCAGATATTGGCAGCCATCGGCAACCCCAGTACACGGCCTATCCCTGCTGATGAGGGGTAATACCCCGAAACACGTGTCCAGGGATGGCGAAGACAGCGAAGATAGCAGAAGATCGAAAGATGATGCATCGCGAACACTTTACTACATTGACCAGAGTCCTTAGGGGCGACACCGCCGGTGTGTGAGTAGTGTGCCACCCCACCCCCATTTGTAATCTTAATTCGGTCGTAGTTCACATTCCACTTCTTTAGTATATTGTTAGGTCAACTTCTGGAGACCACTGTATATTTGTGCTTACTTACCTGTTTACAATTGAAATATTGTGTGTCTTATGTTGATATCCCTGGGTAGGACATATACCAATGTGTTAGTAAGTGTGATATGACATTTTCCTATTGTTATAACTACACTGTGTGGTTTATTTTCGTTTAACCTACACTATGTGATTATTTCTGGTAAAACAAGCTGCTTAACACTCCTCCTGGACTAAGCCTGAAGGCTGCTCTCAACAGCTACCACTTAGAGAGCTTTCTATGGTTGTCAAAGACCTCTAAAGTCCCCATAAGGGTTGTCTAGATTAGTGCAGAGTGCATCCCTTAAATAAGTGTGCACCAAATACTAAGCCAGCCTCCTACACAGAGCTAAAAAGAAGATAATGTTTGATAAAGTGAGTTCGGTTTTCCTCGTAGCAGTCGGTTACCCCATAAACCCAGATGCCTTTCAAAGGGCAAGATGAGCTATTAAAATCACTCATCCAGAGGATAGCCCCCCTATCTGGGTATCTCAATCAGTAGTCCAATATAAAGAGGTTCAATTGCCTCACTAAGTAGGTGGGATGGTTTGCAAAGTAATTGAAATAAAAGTTAATTGACAAAACCTCCTGAACCCTGATATTAGCAAGCACAAGATTTGGGCACATGAGGTAGACTTTAGGTTTTCTACTTTCAGGTTGCCATTTCTTAAAGAGATAAAGACCCCTTTTGGTCTACCTGATGGACAAGGGGAAGCAGCTGAACAAAAAGACTGAAAGCCATATATGTGAAATTCCTCGAGTGCCCAAGTCTCTTGATAGCAAACTATGTTGCACTCCTTGATCCTTTCCCACCAGTCATAATTGTGCAATTTTTTCTTAGGCCTGCTATGTTCCATGACAAAAGGGAGTGCCTGAATCTAAAGATTCAGCGTCATTGGGCGGTTTGCCAAAGGTATCTCCCTCGTGTGAATCAGGACATGTGTTTGGGGACAAAGGGCACAAAGGATCAGCCAGACATGCCTGCGAGGGCTGCAAAGCGATTCTAGTGAGTAAAGGGTGCAGCAATGGTGTAACCACGACCTTGGGACTTATGAACCAGTGGTTTGATTGAGGAAGGGTGACGAAAGAACCCCAAAGGCAGAGCGTGAATTGGGCCTGAGCCTCCTGTGATATGGTCCAGTCTGTGTAGCAGGTGGCTTACCACAAAAGGGTTCTTAAAGTGCATCACAATGCAATCACCCCTGGAAGTCTTGGGAGAATGCCCCAGTCCCCCAATCATCCTGCCCATGATGATTTCATGAGCGAACTTAGTTGGCCAACCAGAGTTTTCTTTACCCCAATGAGCGACCTTGTTTTTTTTCATCTTGACAGTCCTTGTGCACTCCCTCCATCTCAGGGGGGAGAACTTTGGAGGATAATGATGTATGGGGTGCAATCAGGTGGCAGTTGTAGGCGATTTAGTACATTTTCGCTGATCATATGATTGATATTTTTTATGTAATTATGTAATACTGATTTACTTTCGTTATGTTATTTGATGGCTGTTACGTTTGTAGGGGTCTAGGTTGGGAAGTTAAGTAATAATTAACAATTGACAATTAATTAATAGTTATTTATTGAATTGATTTTTAATTATTTAAGTCATGGAATAATTATTGCTGTACTTATATTTTAGTTGCAGGCTGCTAGGTTTGTAGGACTGTAAGGTGGGGAGGTAATTTATTTAGTAAGTTGATTATTAATTGTTCATTTAATAGATTTTTCAACTATGTAAAATATGCAATACTGTTTTGTTTTACTTATGTTTTATTTTTGGGATGCTCGGTTTGTGAGGATATAGGGTAAGAAGTTCAATTCAATTCAATATATAGCTTTATTCGATTGTCAACAGCAATCATAAAAGCGAAACAAAAAATTGACAATAAAATACTTTTACATATTATACAAAGCATATCATTGGTGACAAAAATTTCAGTAAAAAAGCATTCTTCCTATAATTAAAAATACATTACATACTCAATGTTTTCCTAAAGTATATCACTTGTTTTAAGAATGCTGTGATTGTTGCTACACATAAATCATTGTCCAGATATTGTGTGCTTAACATGGCAAGACGACATTGGCGTAGGCCCATCTGTCTCAGTAGGGGCAGTAAAATCCTACGCCTTGGATAATCATAAAATTTACAAAACAAAAAGACATGAATAGTACTCTGGGATGACACATTGTCACAAGGACAAGGCGATCATGCGAACAATCATTTATATTCGGAAAACTAACCAGCCTATGAAAAATTCCAAATCTAAAACGGGTCAATACGAATTTATCATAATTGCCATGAACATATATCAAATAGGGTTGAATTTTAAAAGTTGTTAAAACCAGTTGATGTTGTATATATATATTTTTTCTTTATTCGGAATTTCACAAGGAAAACCATAAAAGGAACATTAAAAATACAGTTTACATAGTTACACAAAAATGCAGATTATATATAGGTTCCAAAGAAATTCATACAAGAACAATATGCGATAAAAATAGAGGAAAATATTAAAATACTGGATTTCATCATTATTGCATTCACGCGAAGGTGTTTTACAGATTTTTCCTGTGGTTCACAATACATTTTAGAAAGTTAAGAGCTGCATAACAAACATCTTCGGATTCTAACAGTTGCAGTCGAAGGAATGCTGGTCGGTGTTGTCTAAGACCCCAGCACTTAAATGAGGGGAATAACCAGATTCTTCTGTGTGGGTGATAAAATTTACAGAACATGATCACATGTATATTAGTCTGAATAGATTTCCCATCACAGGGACAAAGGGGCAGAGTTGAATCCCAACCGTTGTTCAAAGGAAAAACAACCAATCTAAAGAAGGTATCCAGTCTGAATCTAGTCAACAGCATTCTCTCGTATGTTGTAATCTGCAAAGTTAGGTACGGTTGAATACCATATGTTGCCTGCACCAGATTCGCATGGATAACTGATGGTTTTTGTGACTCAGATGCCAATCTCAATGCCTCTAAATGATGTAGGGCTTGTTGCTTTAGGGCCTTCCTTGACAGGTCAGCTATAGACTCTGTTTCGAAATAGTAGTTCTCGGCACCAAGGTCTTTAAAAAAATTCCTGATATAGCAGAGCCACTTTACTTTTGAGGACTGATCAAGCGACATTGTCGGCCACAATTGACTGAGTTAGCGCATTTTTGTCGGATGTCCAGATGCGCCACCATAACATCAGTGGTTGAATTTTGAGTAAGTCCTCTAAGTAGGAAATTCCCAGTTCCATATGAGAGGCATAAGTTGACGTGCCTCTTGGAGTGGCTAAGAGGAATCTTAAGAAGGTGTTTTCTGCTACCTGAAGGGCTCTGGTGTCCGTATGACCCCACACTCCCGCTCCATACAGAGCGATGGCCTGGCACTTGGCATTATACATTTTCAGTAATTCTACTGGTGCCCTCCTCCCCAACCTCTGAGAGAAGCTCATTAGGGCCGCTATCGATCTTTTAAACAAATGACATCTTGTCTCCACTGCTGGTTTCCATGTCAATCTATTGTCTATCATGATCCCAAGGTAGGGGTACTGTGCGGTGATCTCGAGTCGTTGGTTGTCGAGGAATATCTTTTTTATACCTTTTTTCCCACTCCCTGAGATCATGACAAACGTTTTTTTTACGTTGACTTTTAGATCCGGGCCACTCATAAAGGTTGTGTATCTGTTCAAGGAGCTCTGGAGTTCGCGCGGGGTTCGCGCAAGAATGACGGCATCGTCCGCATAGAGCAGAGCTGGAATCAGGCGTTGTTTTACATGTGGGAGGTCCTGAGCCCCCCTCAGCATATCCCCCTCCAGGCTGTTGGTATAGAGTGAGAAGAGGAAGGGGGCCAGGACACAACCCTGCCTGACTCCACGCTCTACGCCAAAAGGTGCCGTCAGCTCGCCATTCTTCCCAAAGCGAACTCTTGCCGAGGCTCCAGAGTAAAGCTCACCCAGAAAATCTAGCAGGGGGGGATCTACTCCCATTTGAGTTAAGACCGTCCATAGCTTTGAGTGCGAAACGCAATCAAATGCGGCGGATAGGTCCACATAAACCATATACACCATATTCTTCTTAGCCTGAATATATTTGCTCATTATCAGGCTAAGATTGAGGGCCTGCTCCACAGTTCCGAACCCCTCTCGGAAACCAAACTGGAGGTCGGAGATGATGCCTCTTTCCTCACCCCACTGCTGAAGTCGCTCTAGGATCACTCTCCCCACAACTTTGCCAAGCGAGTCCAACAGTGAGATGGGGCGATAGCATTTCACATCCTGGCGGTCCCCTTTTTTAAAAATAGGGACCATAATTGACCTAGTCCAAGAGTCTAGAACTCCCTCGCTTGCCACAGCCGTACACACTCTTGTAAGAATGGGCGCCCATAGGTCCAAATTATGTTTGAAAAGGTCCACTGGGACACCATCGGGGCCTGGAGCTTTCCCGGACTTACTTATTTCCAAGGCCACTAAAATATCAGATATATCAAAGGACAAGGAGATTGGGTACTGTACCTTTATGGGGGAATTCATCGACTCACCTACATTCACATCGGCTTTAAAAATGTTTGTAAAGTGGGCCACCCAGGTGTCTTCATCTATAGCCACCTCAATCCTAGGGGAGTTATTTTCTGTGAGATAGGGAGATCTAACCGTACGCCAAAAGGCCTCACTGTTTTTTGAAAGAGCACTCTTGTGCAGATCTTCCCAGAGTTTCTCTTTCAGTTCCTTAGTTCTTGACTTACGTTCCTGGGTATATAGGCGTCTAAGAAGTTGGATCTGTCCCGCATCTCTAGGTGTGTTATGTAAGGCAGATTTTAATGCAGAAAGTGCTCTAGTGCAGCTGTGGTTATACCACCCTTGTTTGCTACGATGTTTAGGCGTTGGTTTAGCCGTGAGCAATCCCTTGATTATCTCTAGGATTTCTTTGAAGTTGTTTAGGACATCTTTATGGTTTACCGAAAGGTCCAGGCATTTAATTATGTTAGGATACGCCCGCTCCACCAGTTTTTTTTTAATTTCATTTGGGTTCATTTTTTCCCATTTTATTGTGTAGCCGTTCTTTTTTCTTAGTTCCAGCCTATTTTGGGCGAGGGTATTAGCTATTTCAATGTTTTGTGGTTTATAGTCAGTTAAATGAAGGTCTAACCTCAGCGCAGAGTGATCACTCAATGGATTGGGGATAACCTGATAGTCTTTGGTTATGGGTAACAGCCCAGGAGACAGGAAGATGTAATCAACTGTCGTTTGATGGCCTCTGCCCACATAAGTCGGTTGGAAAAAGTTTTTTTCCAAACTTGGGCAGTTAGCAATTACCAGGTCCAAGTCGGAGAGGAGGTTGTTCATTGCATTCCCCAGCTTAGTGTGGACAAAGTGCGCTAGTGGAGCCTCAGATTCATCCACGAACCCACAACATTGAGAATATGCCATGGGACATGGATGAAGATTAAAATCCCCTCCCCATATAAGATGAATCGTTCCGGGTCGACCCTTCCACTGATAAAGGTGCCTTAATTTCTCCTGTATATCACCGACAAGGGTCAGAAATTGATCTTCCTCTAGATTATTGTAAGAATTTACTAGAAGGATGGACTCCTTGTTTGTGAAAGACAAGGAGAGAATGTGACAATTAGGGTTAGAAAAAATATTAGAAACTTTTAAATGGTTAAGTGAGTTTGCAATATACGTTGTTAACCCTCCCTTAGGCCTGCCCATTACACTACGCACAGCTGGGAAGAAATACGTTTTATAACCCAGAAGATGGAGCTCTATTGTAGACCATGTCTCTTGAAGGCAGATTATTTTCCCTTGTTCACGAAACTTCAGGGCCGTCCCGTCCTCGATCTTTGGACGTAAACCTGCCACATTCCAAAAGAGGAGGGCTATGGGCGATGTGTCAACTTTTAATATTGGTGGCTCTGGGTTCAACTGGAGTTTTTTTGTATTGGGTGGCCGGTATGGTGAGTTGGGATCAGTGTGAACAACTTCTGTTGATGGTCAATCGACCATTTCTAGTCCGCTGAATCTGTTAGTCAGCGGGATGTTATGCCAAAGATCCCAGCGGGGCGGTTCTCTATGTACCGTCCTCTGCAAATGTGTGCCCCATTCTTTCCAGTTTCCTCCCTGATGGCGTGGTCCTACTAGATGCCAAGGATTATCGTACTCACAGTGGCGGGGGGCCCCATAATGTCTAGTATCATAGAATGCGACCTGACGAGGGGGTGGTTCGACCCAGGGGAGGGCCGGATCCTCAAAGACATTGTTATTGGGTTGTCTTGCGGAATAGAAAAAAGAAAGTGATTTAATACCAATACCCCCGTTTATGTTTGTTTGATCCCAGGAGCAGATATAATCTGCCACCCTAGGATCTTCAAAAGTGATGATTACACAATCCCCTGGAAGCATTTTTCTACCTTTGCCCACCCAAGGTGTCCTTCGTACTGAGGATATCCTTCCATGCCAGTTTGGTGGCATGGGACGGTTCGTCTGTAGCCAGTGTTGTACTTTGTTTTTCAGAGACCAAGGCGGTTCCACGTTATGTGCGGCTAGCTCAGGGACACCAGTCATAACCACTACATAAGGTGAGGCTTCTGGTGGCAGATCTACAGGGATTCTCCCCTCTCCAGGGCCTCTAGGGACATGTCTTTTGTCTGTTTGGAGAGGGAGCTTAAGTGCCGGAGTTTTAGATGTTAATTTGTTTTTTGCCACTGGCTGGGATAGAGATATTAATAGTGGCGAGGGATTTCCCTGTGTCTGTGTCGTGGCTACATTATTGATTAAGTTTGGTGTAGTCGTAGTGGACGTTATTACAGGTGTTGCACTAGAGGTCATCACCATGGGAGTTGTGACCTGCACTGCATTCTTTTGGGGAATGACGGGTTTCAAGGTGGCACCTACAGGTTTCGGTGGGGGTTGGTTGGTACGATTAGTTCCCCCTCTTTTCTGGGGCTCAGCCGATTGATTGTGATGTGAAAGATTAATAAGCTTTGACATCTGACACTCTAGCTTTGCTAGCTTTAGTTCTACTGGTTGTAAAAATAACTTAAGGAGATCCGCGATCTTATTTAAGAGAAATGAGTTATCGCTATCTATTGGTCCCTTATCGGTAGATATAAGGATTGGTGAGTCTGTAATTACGGGAGTAGAAGATTCCTGATCGGTGTAATGGATTAAAGCTGTGACAATTTGTTGATCTGGTCTTGGGGGAGGAAGCTGTAATATACTAGGGGAGTGCTCTAACATAGTGAGGGTAGGAGTTTTCTGGTCATTCTTTCTTTTACTTATCGCACCCTCCCTCCTACCCCTTGCTTGGATTTTCTCCATAGATGACATTTGTGGGGGGGATTGCGGTAAGAGCTCGGGAGTTTTTTCTAGGTCAGAGCTCAGTTGAGAGACTGCGAGCTCAGATACCGACAGATCCACGTTGTTAGGCAGACTACATCTCCCCTCACCATGCGCCCTTGATCCTTCTGGGTTACCACCCGGAACAGGGGTTCTGGCTTCTGCCAGGTTACCCAAAGAGGATCTTTTGGCGAATGCTAGATCTAGGGAAACCCTTTTCTCAATAAGTGTGATGCTTTGGTCAATAAAAGTGTTAGCCTTGGTAATGAAATCGTCCATTGGACCTAGCAATTTACTTACACTCCCAGGGGCCATAGTCTTCTTTCCTCTAGTTACCACCATAATGTGTAAAATGAATCAAGCTGGAAGAGTACATTAAAATTAGAATATGATTATGAATTTAAAATAGATTTTAAAAGGGAGTGGCCCAGTCCAGTCTCTCCGGTCATCGAACGGCCTCAAACGGCCCGCCCTTTGCCCGGGCTTCGCCCCGGGCTACGACCCGCGCGCGTCCCGCTTCGCGAAGAGCCCAAAATGTTCTTGTAGCCCTCAGCAATCAAGGGGGGGGCGTGGCCGCTGCGGGAAGAGGCAACAGCTGGCAGAATGGCCTCGCAGTCCCGCAGCGGTAGGGAGGGGTCAACGGCTCACCGGCGCGGCCGACACGGCACTCCCAACGTCCACATAGCCCCACCAGCATCAACACAGGCAGGGGACCAAATCCCTCGCAGAATCAGGAATCAGGCAGGAGGGCGGAAAACAAGTGAGTGAGTAGCACCCGGGCAGCGGGTGCTACGAAAAGTTATACTTTCAGGGTCCAGGGGGCGTGGCCGCTGCGGGAAGAGGTAACAGCTGGCAGAATGGCCTTACAGTCCCGCAGTGGTAGGGAGGGGTCAACGGCTCACCGGCGCGGCCGACACGGCACTCCCAGCGTCCACGTAGCCCCACCAGCAGCAACACAGGCAGGGGACCAAATCCCTCGCAGAATCAGGAATCAGGCAGGAGGGCGGAAAACAAGTGAGTGAGTAGCACCCGGGCAGCGGGTGCTACGAAAAGTTATACTTTCAGGGTCCAGGGGGCGTGGCCGCTGCGGGAAGAGGCAACAGCTGGCAGAATGGCCTTGCAGTCCCGCAGCGGTAGGGAGGGGTCAACGGCTCACCGGCGCGGCCGACACGGCACTCCCAGCGTCCACGTAGCCCCACCAGCAGCAACACAGGCAGGGGACCAAATCCCTCGCAGAATCAGGAATCAGGCAGGAGGGCGGAAAACAAGTGAGTGAGTAGCACCCGGGCAGCGGGTGCTACGAAAAGTTATACTTTCAGGGTCCAGGGGGCGTGGCCGCTGCGGGAAGAGGCAACAGCTGGCAGAATGGCCTCGCAGTCCCGCAGCGGTAGGGAGGGGTCAACGGCTCACCGGCGCAGCCGACACGGCACTCCCAGCGTCCACGTAGCCCCACCAGCAGCAACACAGGCAGGGGACCAAATCCCTCGCAGAATCAGGAATCAGGCAGGAGGGCGGAAAACAAGTGAGTGAGTAGCACCCGGGCAGCGGGTGCTACGAAAAGTTATACTTTCAGGGTCCAGGGGGCGTGGCCGCTGCGGGAAGAGGCAACAGCTGGCAGAATGGCCTCGCAGTCCCGCAGCGGTAGGGAGGGGTCAACGGCTCACCGGCGCGGCCGACACGGCACTCCCAGCGTCCACGTAGCCCCACCAGCAGCAACACAGGCAGGGGACCAAATCCCTCGCAGAATCAGGAATCAGGCAGGAGGGCGGAAAACAAGTGAGTGAGTAGCACCCGGGCAGCGGGTGCTACGAAAAGTTATACTTTCAGGGTCCAGGGGGCGTGGCCGCTGCGGGAAGAGGCAACAGCTGGCAGAATGGCCTCGCAGCCCCGCAGCGGTAGGGAGGAGTCAACGGCTCACCGGCGCGGCCGACACGGCACTCCCAGCGTCCACGTAGCCCCACCAGCAGCAACACAGGCAGGGGACCAAATCCCTCGCAGAATCAGGAATCAGGCAGGAGGGCGGAAAACAAGTGAGTGAGTAGCACCCGGGCAGCGGGTGCTACGAAAAGTTATACTTTCAGGGTCCAGGGGGCGTGGCCGCTGCGGGAAGAGGCAACAGCTGGCAGAATGGCCTCGCAGTCCCGCAGCGGTAGGGAGGGGTCAACGGCTCACCGGCGCAGCCGACACGGCACTCCCAGCGTCCACGTAGCCCCACCAGCAGCAACACAGGCAGGGGACCAAATCCCTCGCAGAATCAGGAATCAGGCAGGAGGGCGGAAAAAAAGTGAGTGATGTTGTAGGACAGTTGGTTTTAAAACCTCAGTTGTTATCCTTAAGGTATCCAGAAAAAACAAACCATCCTTCCTCAGATCTTTTCTTGAAATGGCAGAGATAGTAGAAGGGTTTAAAAAGTATTCCTGCTTTCCAAAATCAGTAAAAAACTTGAACACATAACTCAGCCATGGTTTCCTCATAGCTCCATCCAATTTTAAGCTATCTGATACAATATCCCTGTTCAGCTTGGTTTCTTCTTTGGTCCATATTCTGTGCCATAGGAGCACAGGCTCAAGCTTAATCAGGTCAGATACAAATGGGAGTCCTAATTCGGCATGGCAATTATAATTAGGAATACTATTAGGAACTGCGAGGATAAATTTCAGGAAAGAGTTTTCAGCTACCTGGATAGGGTTAGGGTCAGCAAAACCCCATATCCCACTCCCATAGGTAGCGCCAGATACACATTTTGCTTTGTATATTTTGATTAGCTCAACAGACGGTCTCCTACCTAGTTTGTTAGAAAAAGTCTTCAGGGCAGCAGTGGAGTGAAGCATCGCATGTTTTTTGCCTGCTACTGCCGGAGACCAAGACTCATTCTGGGTAAATAAAATACCTAAGTAAGAGAATTGTTTAGTTGCCTCAAGCTTCTGTCCTGAAATGAAGATCGCCCTTTTGGTTTTACAATGTTTTTGAAGTGTTTACCCTTAACCCTAGATCTTCCATAAATAGTGCAAACCTATCCACCAAGCGTAGTAGTCCCACTTGATTACGAGACATTAGTACGGCATCGTCAGCGTACAAAAGTGCTGGGATTGGGCGACCCGCTACGTATGGGGAATCTAAGATGTCACTGCACAGGGCTCCCTCTAGACCATTTATGTACAAGTTAAAAAGGAACGGAGCCAGGACACATCCCTGCCTGACTCCGCTTCTAATTGGGATTTTGTCAGTGCGTTCCCCAGTCAGACCGTATCGTACACGGGCTGACGCATTATTATAAAACACCTAAGAAAATAAATATTATTTCCATCAACCCCTAGTTGTTCTAGCAAAGCCCACAATTTGGCATGTACCACACAGTCAAAAGCGGCCAAGAGATCAACGAAGGCCATGAACAAGCTTCCCTTCTTGGCCCTCGTGTATTTCCCGACCAGCAATGAAAGGTTTAAACCTTGTTCCACTGTACCTAGGCCGGCGCGAAAACCGTATTATAAGTCCGATATAATAGAATTGTCATTAGCCCAATCTAGGAGACGGTCTAAAATTATCCGCCCAGCTATTTTTGTAAAAGAGTCCAGCAAGGAGATGGGTCTATAACAGCCCGGATCGTGTCTGTCCCCCTTTTCAAAGATGGGCATAATTACAGACTCCACCCAGGAGGGCAGGAAGTCTGTAAGACAACTAGCATTAAGCACCTGGACCAGAAGGGGACCCCATAGCGGAATAATAGCTTTAAAAATATCTATGGGAACACCGTCCGGGCCAGGCGCCTTACCTCCCTGGCTAGCATGAAGTGCTTTTTCCACCTCCTCCAAAGTAAACATGAGATTCCTCGATGCAGGGTATAAGATAGGAGAGCAAGAAGGAGTTATGGATGCCTCTCCCTCATATACCTTAGCAAAATGCTCAATCCAATCCACCTCTGCGATTGCAATTTCTATTTTAGGGCCGGACACTTCCATTTAAAAAGGGGTTCTAATAATCTTCCAGAAGCCAGCACTATCACTATTTACAGATGCTAGGTGCAAAGCTTCCCATGCTTCAACTTTTAGTGTTTTCTTCCTGTCCTTAACAGCAAGTTTATAATCTCTCCTAAGTCTCTTAACCTCCGAGACACATCTAGGTTTATTATGCAATTCTTTCTTTAGGAGTGCATAAGCTCGAGTGCAGTTGGAATTAAACCAACCTCCCTTCTTTCTATTATTATTGCACTGTCGCATAAGAAAATTCCAAACTTCACTAGAGATGGTCAAGAAGAAAGCAAGGAGAGTTTCAGGGGTAGAGTCTTCCCCCAGACAAATTGCTAAGTCAGACGTGCATTTACTAATTACTGTGTTAAGTGTTTTTGTTTGATCGACCATGGTCCATCTTAGCGAGTAGCCATTCATACTACCCATAGACAAATTCTCACTTCCTCCTTCTTTTTCATGTTTACGTTTTGGAAGGGACTCCTTAGACATCAGAAGGGTCATACAAAGCGGAAAATGGTCGCTTAATGCTACGTCTGAAACCTCAAAGGAATAGATTTTGTCAGCATGATTATTAGTTACGAAAGCGTAGTCGATAGTAGAAGAACAACCCCTTCCACTAAATGTTGGGCGTAAAAGGGAGGGTAATACACAAACTTCATTCACGAAACCCAAATCAAGCTTGCTAAGAAGTTTGTTTAACTGTTCACCCAAGGGGGTATGGGTAAAATGAGATTGTGGCAAACCCTCTTCCCAGACTATACTACATCTATTGTCTTCTAAAACACTACATAAGTACAATTAAAATCTCCAACTAAAAGAGTCATCATGTTATGCCTCGCACCTTTAGCCTGGGAATATAATACTTTGGACAATTTATTAAGTACATTTGGCACTTCATCCGAAGCAATGTTATTATATAAGTTTACAAGGACAATTGAAATATCAAATTCCAGTTACAATATCAGGAGCTGGAAATAAGAATTTTTAATAGGCTCAATGACACTTGTTACTTTTAATTTATTTGACAAGTAAACACTCAACCCTCCCTTGGCTCTCCCATGCGTAACTTCAACAGCTGAGGTATGGAAAGTCTTGTACCCATTAAGGTGGACCGGTTCCGTACTCCAGGTTTCCTGGAGACAGATCAAATCCTGTGAGTAGATAAAGTCCTGCCAAGCTGGGTTATCAATTTTGGACTTTATACCAGCAACATTCCAAGAGGTAATGTTACATAAAGGGGGTAAAACAGGGGAGGGCTCGTAGGGAGGGGAACTAACATCTTCTAATAATGGTCCAGTCCCATTTGGGAGTGCAGATTTCAAGACCCCCCCCACATTATTACCCTTGCTCCCCAAACTAATGACATTTTCCACCCTCTCTTTCCCTACATACTCGTGATTCAAGACGGGCGTTCAGTACACTACTCTACAAGGAGCGTTTGTAAGATTATTTGATTGCAGTCAATCATTGTTTTCTAAGCCACTCAGGATCTCAAAGGGATTTGAAGTCGGAATATAGTATCTTCCTTGATCGATACCCTTTTTACTCATTGTCTGACAGTGGGATCCTGGAAACCTACCGAGCTGCATGGGTAGGTAAAAGAAACCGAGGGGAAGAATGTTAATACCACCAGTGTTAGGTGGCCCGATAGATCCTCTCTCAATTATGATACGCACCAATAGCGGTGTCCGGAGTGTTAAAATTACACAGTCACCGCTCAGAAATTTACCAGATGAGCCTATCCATCTAACCCTTCTGACGATCTTGAACTCAGAAAACAATGATGGGTTATCAAAATCATAACTCATGGATAGAAAGTGAAGGGTTTTATTCCTCAGTGTCGACCAGTGTTCAAAAGTATTGGGAGGCAGCACTGGGACATTAGATAAAACAACTGTATACTGTGCAGCTTCAGGGGGTAAATGTAATATTGGTAGGGGTAGATTTGCATTATCCTCTGGGCACTGCCGATCTCTTCTTAGATCACTTGCAGTATTATTATTATCACTATCTCCCCGAGTTGGACCTATAGCATCTGCTGCTCCCCTAATGTTATTACCCCCAGTATTTTGGTGTTCCGTTCTTCTGCTAGGCTCCCCATTATTATGCTGAACTTGAGTGGCCGACTTTGAGGATATAATTTGCAAATTCTCACCTACACTAACTGTCTTTGGTTTTGATAATATCTTGGGGGGTTCAATTTGTATGTGGTGTGGGTTATTGGCCATTTTTTCTTCCATGCTAGTTATCCGAGCTTCAATAATAATGACTTTTGCAGAGATGGGCTCAAGGAGAGTGATTAGCAAAGTCTTCATTCTATCCCAAAAATTCTCGGCAGCTTATAACCTGCCTGAGATGTTTGAGGCAGGATCATTATCTGTAAAACCGTTACCGCCATTTCCTTTCAATCTACCAGAATTTGCATTAACTTTACGTTGATTGGAGGTGCCCTTCCCTTTATCATTTTTTACGGGTAATTCCTCCTTATTAGTGTGTTTTAATTTACGCCTCGCTTTTTGCCCTCTCGTAGTTACCTGTAGGGTGGTGTTGATCGATCTTGATAATGATACAGAGATAGAGCTAGAGGAAAGGTCACACACCACCTGCCCTAGTGAATCCTCTATTAATAGCGGGGGCTCAATAATATCAATCGTTGGTAGTATAGTTGGTGTCAAGGATAATCTAGTTGGGGGGGCAGGTTCAGAGGACAGATTGAGGTGGGAGGAGGCGATTTCATGGTTCGCTGGAAGCAGGTGGGCATTTGGTAATCTAACAAATGAAGGTGCTAACATGGAGTCCTGAGAGTTCATTGTCAGAATAGATGTATTTTCAGTGGGCAAGGGAGGAAGCATACCATTTGGGAGATAAAGACGCCTCTCTGAATCTTGTTTGGCGGATGCAACTGCCCCGATAGTTTTCTGCAACATTTTGTCTATTGCATTCAAAGTTGGAAGAGTAGTGTTCAAAGGTGCACTTTGCTTCGAATTAGAACGGGGCTGCGGAGGTTGATTTTTCCCCATACTTAAAATAGAGCCTTAAGCATCTATTTCGATAGCAACTCAATATAATAGTCCAAAAAAATAGAATAAATAATCACCAAATACCAATAAAATACGAATAAAAGATAATAATGTTTAAAGAGTGATATAAACTTAGACAAAATCAATTATCAATTACTAAGTCACCAAGGAAACTGGAAGATTTGGATGGTTACCGCAGATATATAATTCAATCAGTTAAAGGACTTTCAATCAAGAGGGGTGCCCGTCCCGGACTCCTGTGGTCCCGGACGGCCACAAACGGCCCCGCCCTTGTCCCGGGCTTCTCCCGGCGTCACCTGTGCGCGTCCCGTGACGCGGGAGTGCTCGCGATGTTTTAAGCGCCACCGGGCACGTGATGTAGTGGGCGTGTGCAGCAAGGGCTCCTGGGAAATGAAGTTTCCCCCACTCGGCGGCCGCGCTAGATGACCAGTAGCAGCGGCAGCGGGGGGGAACTGGAAGCAAAACAAAGTCCTTGTAGGTCCTACAAAGTTTTTAGTGGCCCCAGAATGCGGCAAGGAAGTTAATTATGTAATATTTAATTATTATCGGTAAATTAATTATTTAATTGAATTTCAAATAATCAAATTGTGGAATACTTTTTTTAATTTATTTTCATTTTTCATTGCAGGAATCTTGGTTTGTAGAGGCCTATGATGGGATGTTAAGTAAAAATTTATTAATTATTAATTATTATTATAATTTATTTTAAATATGTAAGTTATGGAATAGTTCATCATCATAATCTACACAAGGAATAAAACATAAATATATCTACAATTAAAAATAGTATTAAACCATTGCAATCTCAAATACAAATGACATCTTGAATCATCAAAAAAGCATGTACTAACAATCTAATCATGCTAGGGGAAGGGCACAATGCAGTCACCAAGCATATGAAAACTAAACCATTGAGTCAGCTGTGGTTGTGAGATACATATATATCATAAAAGGATAGGTAAAAAAGGTTCGAAAATGGTGTCATAATTAACAAAGACATTTTTTACGAATCCACCAAAAAGATAACAGAAAACGACTAAGAGAAAACACAATTGGTCCAGAAGTGTCTGTTTTTAAAATTCTAAAGGCAATCTGGTACTTCCTGATACTCATGTTAAGGTATATGGGTCTAATCCATCTCCTACGTACCTGCCTATACTTGGGACAAACAAACAAAATATGTTCTTCGGTTTTGGCAGCTGCGCAGCATGACAGGCAGGTTTCTATAGTTAGGCCCTTCACCTCTTTCCCCGTAAATTTCAACCACAGATTACCATACCTAAACCTGGTACACTAGCTTTTAGCGAGTGAAGGCGAGATCAGGTCAAGGAACTGTTCAAATAGGGAACAAGGGGGCATATTATCAAGGGGGTTTATCTCCGCTTTTTTTGCTTTAAAAGCCAAGAATGCGGAGATGAAATTATCTCCCTATTACCTAGCTGTCACTAACACCAGTTAGCGACAGCTAGTCAGACCCTCCAGGATATCGCGATTTCGCGATTTGCCAAAAAATCGCGAAATCTGCAGTTTTGTAAAAATGCCGCGATTTTTACAAAAACTGCCCGCGAAATCCGGCACTTTCTATTGGCTCCATGGTCTCATCACCACGGAGCCAATAGAAAGGGTCAGGGGTCAGGTCAAAGGGTCTCATCCCGGGCGCCTGCAGCCTGCATTACCCCCCCTCACCTCTCACCTGCTGCTCCTGCTGCTCCTCTGGCTGCTGCCTCGCCTCCCTTCCAGGATTTTGCATCGCGGGGCTGGCTTGGCTCTCCTCCTCTCGTCGGCTCGGCTCTCGGTAAGAAGGGTGGGTGAATTATCAAGCCAGGGTGAAGCAAGTTTTGATGTGGGGGCCCGCCGCACATGGGGCACGCGGCGGGCCCCGGGGGCCATATTTTAAAAGAAAAACTGCTTTGCCTCGGGTCCCGCCGCGTGCCCTGTGTGCGGCGGGCCCGGGGCCGCATTCTGTGGGGGCCCGCGCACATGGGGCACGCAGCGGGCCCCGGGGGCCATATTTTTAAAAACAAATTGCTTTGCCTCGGGTCCCGCTGCGTGCCCTGTGTGCGGCGGGCCCGGGGCCACATTCTGTGGGGGCCCGCCGCACATGGGGCACGCGGCGGGCCCCGGGGGCCATATTTTTTAAAAAAACTGCTTTGCCTCGGGTCCCGCCGCGTGCCCTGTGTGCGGCGGGCCCGGGGCCACATTCTGTTGGGGCCCGCCGCACATGGGGCACGCGGCGGGCTCCGGGGGCCATATTTACAAAAAAAACCTGCTTTGCCCCGGGGCCCGCCGGGCCCGGGGCCACATTCTGTGGGGGCCCGCCGCACATGGGGCACGCGGCGGGCCCCGGGGGCCATATTAAAAAAAATAATTGTTTTGCCTCGGGTCCCGCCGCGTGCCCTGTGTGCAGCGGGCCCGGGGCCACATTCTGTGGGGGCCCGCCGCACATGGGGCACGCGGCGGGCCCCGGGGGCCATATTAAAAAAAAAATTGTTTTGCCTCGGGTCCCGCCGCGTGCCCTGTGTGCGGCGGGCCCGGGGCCACATTCGATGGGGGCCCGCCGCACATGGGGCACGCGGCGGGTCCCGGGGCCATATTTAAAAAAAATATTTGCTTTGCCTCGGGTCCCGCCGCGTGCCCTGTGTGCGGCGGGCCCGGGGCCACATTCTGTGGTGGCCCGCCGCACATGGGGCATGCGGCGGGCCCCGGGGGCCATATTTAAAAAAAAAATGCTTTGCCTCGGGTCCCGCCGCGTGCCCTGTGTGCGGAGGGCCCGGGGCCACACTCTGTTGGGGCCCGCCGCACATGGGGCACGCGGCGGGCCCCGGGGGCCATATTTACAAAACAAACCTGCTTTGCCCCGGGGCCCGCTGCGTGCCCTGTGTGCGGCGGGCCCGGGGCCACATTCTGTGTGGGCCCGCCGCACATGGGGCACGCGGCGGGCCCCGGGGGCCAAATTAAAAAAAAAATTGTTTTGCCTCGGGTCCCGCCGCGTGCCCTGTGTGCGGCGGTCCCGGGGCCACATTCTGTGGGGGCCCGCCGCACATGGGGCACGCGGCGGGCCCCGGGGGCCATATTTAAAAAAAAGAATTGCTTTGCCTCGGGTCCCGCCGCGTGCCCTGTGTGCGGCGGGCCCGGGGCCACATTCTGTGGGGGCCCGCCGCACATGGGGCATGCGGCGGGCCCCGGGGGCCATATTTTTTAAAAAAAATGCTTTGCCTCGGGTCCTGCCGCGTGCCCTGTGTGCGGAGGGCCCGGGGCCACATTCTGTTGGGGCCCGCCGCACATGGGGCACGCGGCGGGCCCCGGGGGCCATATTAAAAAAAAAAATTGTTTTGCCTCGGGTCCCGCCGCGTGCCCTGTGTGCGGCGGGCCCGGGGCCACATTCTGTGGGGGCCCGCCGCACATGGGGCACGCGGCGGGCCCCGGGGGCCATATTTTAAAAAAATAATGCTTTGCCTCGGGTCCCGCCGCGTGACCTGTGTGCGGCGGGCCCGGGGCCACATTCTGTGGGGGCCCGCCGTACATGGGGCACGCGGCGGGCCCCGGGGGCCATATTTAAAAAAAAAATGCTTTGCCTCGGGTCCCGCCGCGTGCCCTGTGTGCGGCGGGCCCGGGGCCACATTCTGTGGGGTCCCGCCGCACATGGGGCACGCGGCGGGCCCCAGGGGCCATATTTTTTTTAAATAACTGCTTTGCTTCGGGTCCCGCCGCGTGCCCTGTGTGCGGCGGGCCGGGGCCACATTCTGTTGGGGCCCGCCGCACATGGGGCACGCGGCGGGCCCCGGGGGCCATATTAAAAAAAAAAAATTTTGCCTCGGGTCCCGCCGCGTGCCCTGTGTGCGGCAGGCCCGGGGCCACATTCTGTTGGGGCCCGCTGCACATGGGGCACGGGGCGGGCCCCGGGGGCCATATTTACAAAAAAAATTGTTTTGCCTCGGGTCCCGCCGCGTGCCCTGTGTGCGGCGGGCCCGGGGCATGCATTTTTACTTGCCATTGGGTCAGGTGCCGCTGCGCACTGGTAAGTTTGGGGTTCTGAGCCCCTCTGGTGAGTTTCCTAACTCTTTATTTTGGTTCTTTTGCAGAGCATCACAGGGAAGAATCTGCTGTTGCAAGAGCCAATTGGGCCAGCTGCCGCAGCGCACTGGTAAGTTTGGGATTCTGGGCACCTGTGGGGAATTTCATAATTGTTTGTTTTGGTTCTGGGCAATTGTGTTCTCTGCACTGTACTGAATTTTTGTCCTGAATCTTGACCCTTTGGCATGAATTTTTACTGTCACTGTACTGAATTTTTGTCCTGAATCTTGACCCTTTGGCATGCATTTTTTCTTGCCATTGGGTCAGGTGCCGCTGCGCACTGGTAAGTTTGGGGTTCTGAGCCCCTCTGGTGAGTTTCCTAACTCTTTATTTTGGTTCTTTTGCAGAGCATCACAGGGAAGAATCTGCTGTTGCAAGAGCCAATTGGGCCAGCTGCCGCAGCGCACTGGTAAGTTTGGGGTTGTGGGCACCTGTGGGGAATTTCATAATTGTTTGTTTTGGTTCTGAGCAATTGTTGTGTTCTCTGCACTGTACTGAATTTTTGTCCTGAATCTTGACCCTTTGCCATGAATTTTTACTTGCACTGTACTGAATTTTTGTCCTGAATCTTGACCCTTTGGCATGCATTTTTTCTTGCCATTGGGTCAGGTGCCGCTGCGCACTGGTAAGTTTGGGGTTCTGAGCCCCTCTGGTGAGTTTCCTAACTCTTTATTTTGGTTCTTTTGCAGAGCATCACAGGGAAGAATCTGCTGTTGCAAGAGCCAATTGGGCCAGCTGCCGCAGCGCACTGGTAAGTTTGGGGTTGTGGGCACCTGTGGGGAATTACAAAATTGGTTGTTTTGGTTCTGGGCAATTGTGTTCTCTGCACTGTACTGAATTTTTGTCCTGAATCTTGACCCTTTGGCATGAATTTTTACTTGCCATTGGGCCAGGTGCCGCTGTGCACTGGTAAGTTTGGGGTTGTGGGCACCTGTGGGGAATTTCATAATTGTTTGTTTTGGTTCTGGGCAATTCTTTCACTTTCTTTGGACGTGGCTGACCGGGCACGTTTTGGTCCTATTTGTCTGTTTGTGCGCTCAACGCCGTTCGGGGCCTGGCATTTACCATTGCAGTTATGGCCCAACAAGTTTGTCACTTTACTTGTGCTTCACGGTTGCATGCATTTCTTATCATTGAGCACCGGCGCTTTCTGAACTTCCCATTCAACAATTGCCTTTCCCCCCTTTGAGATGCATTAGTAATACCAACTATCTTTGTAGGTGAGTTAACTGACTGCGCCACAAGAAGAAAAGCAGAATGGAGAAGTTTCTGCAGGCTGCAAAGGGTGTGAAGCACAGATCACATCTGCCCACCCAGATAACAGCAGCAGATCGGGCCAGAGACTACAGCACCGTGATGCACGCTGACGGTGGGGTGCTGTTTTGCAGTGTGTGCAATGTGGCAGTGGACCACATCCGGAAACACACTGTGGATATGCATGTGCGGTCCCAAAAACACTTGAAGCGCTGTTCAGATGATCCTGACCTTCAATCCTCGCCAAAACGTGCACGCCAGATGACTGTGAACTCGCTATTCACAAAGAGTACTGCTGCCGGTGCCGCAAACCATGAAATGATAAGTGAGTGGGTTAACGTCTGCACCGCTTTGAACATTCCGCTGAGCAAAACCGATCACCCTGTGTTGCGCAAGTTCCTACACGAGCAAGTACGGAATGGTGGAGTGATACCTGGGAGTCATCAGCTGCAAGAACGTTATCTCCCTGAGAGATATATAAGTGCCAAGAACGAGCTGAAAGAGCTATTGAAAGATCAGAAGATCAGTGTCATCTTTGATGAAACACCAGATGTCGAAGGGCGGTGTGTTTTGAATGTGCTAGTTGCAGTAGTCTCTCCGCAGGGTGCCCGTCAGATCCATACCCACCTGGTGGACACAGTCTTCCTATCACAGTGCAACCATGGGACTGTAGCGCAAGCTGTTGTAAAGGTGCTCACAGAGTACAGCATAGACTTCCAGAACGTTATTTCCTTTAACACTGACAACGCGGCATACATGCTCAAGGCCTACAACACGGTGTTGAGGAATCTGTATACAAACTCCATACACATCACCTGCTTGGCACACATCATGAATCTTGTTGTAGAGGCATTTAGGAAGCCTTTTGTGGAGCTAAATGCTTTCCTTCTGTACTTCTCCCGCATGTTTTACATGGCCGGTAGCAGAAAGAGAAGGTACCTGCACCATCTTGCTGAGAACCATGGGATGAAGGCACGGGTGGCACCTGACCCTTGCAGTACCCGCTGGAATTCTTGGTTTGCAGCTGTCCAGTACCACTGCAAGCACTTTGAGGCCTATGCTGGGTTTGTGGATTCTGAGATGCAACTCAGCAAGTCGCCCCCAGATTCCCTTGAAAATCTACAGAAGATTTTTCACAGCGACCAAAGGGAGTGCATCAAAGTCCAATTGGACATTGTGGCAGAAAAATGCCAATCCATTTTAAACCTGATGGAGTTATTCCAGAGTCAGACACCAGTGACCATGAAGGTATATGATTATTTGGAGGACCTCCACATGAACCTAACCAACAATTCAGTCCTCACTGTGGAGTCACTACAGCCATTTCTACAGACCACTGCAGGGGCAAAATTAAGTCTGCACAGAAAAAAAGGATACCCGCCCAGCTTAATGACGCTTTTGAACATTCACTAGAAAAGGTGGCCAAATACATGGGGGAGGCCCAGCCAGGCATACAATTCTTGAAACAAGTGCGCATTTTTAATCCTGCGCGACTCTGCATCCTGCCTAATGAGAAGAGTGCCTATTCAGCCATCCCTGGTTTGAGCGAAGTTCCCGATCAGGAGCTTCGCCTCTACTTTGAAAATGTAGGCCCAGAATCAGTGCAGGCATCTGTTTCTGGAGTGATTGACACTGACCTCTTTTGGCGTGGGCTGGCTGACCGCATTCCAGCTCTTTCCCAACTTGCAGCTGTATACAAGGACTGTGTGACCAGTTCTGCAGATGCTGAAAGGAGCAACAGCATCTACAAAATTATTCTCTCATCCAGACGACGGTCCCTTTCAGAGCAATCGATCCGGGCATTATTGTCTTTACATTATAACCAGCAGCACAATACTGGTCTAGATTTGGAGTGCTCGGAAGAACTGAACGTACATGGTCAAGATTAACATGCCTTTTAACCAAAACAAATGGGCTGAATTGTAAATAAACAAAGTGTACATAGCTCCATGTTCTAAAATAACTCAAACAATAAGATATCTGTGTTTGTTGTAAAAAAAACCAACAAAATAAAATGCCGCTAAATGCCGCTAAATTTCCATTTTTGTGCCGCTAAATTTTCATTTGTGTGCCGCTAAATTTGCCAATCCATGCCGCTATATCCTGGGGGGTCTGGCTAGTAGGAGATAGCGACCATCTTGGGCCCCGCTTTGCATGTCAGTGAAATTTATCACTAATGACATGCAAAGTGGGCGTGCCAAGATGTTAGCGACTGGAAACAGTCGCTAACATCGCTATCTCCTATTACCAACTTTTGGAGATATTCGCGCTAAGCGCGAATATCTCCAAAAGCTAACACCTGCCCCATAGCAGTTCTTAGCCATGTTATCCAATGGTAGGTGGATAACATGGCTAAGAGCATTAGCTCGGTAATGCATGAATATCGCTGACTTTTCAGCGATATTCATGCATTTCGGCCGATTTTTATCGCTTAGGAGATAAACCTTGATAATAGCAAGGTTCCTAAGCGATAAAAATCGCCGCAGCTCGGCGATAAAAATATTGCCGCTAAGCCAACATAGCGATAATTATCGCTAGTTGTTAGTAATATGCCCCAAGATTTTATTATTAGGAAGTTTGTAGTTATCTGACCGCTAGTTGGGTTATTCATATAGTGCTCGCCCACCACCTTCCAGTAAGTAGCTTTGAGAGACAAAATGTCGCGACTGGTGGCCCTTTCTGGATACTCCCATAAGCCCATTAGGTTCAATAACTTGCACCATTTAGCAATGTGCTTGAACCAGGCAAGTTGTTTAGCCCCTTTGAGTGCCAATTCCTCCTGAAGAGAATTACGATATTCAGTTAATTGGGGGGTAGTCCATAGACGCAACCAATAGGTTAAGGGTTTAAGGCCCGCCAGATCACCAATTCTTTTTAGCCCAAGATCACAAACAAGTGGAATAAGTGGTGTTGTGACAGGTAGTGCAATCAAAGCCCTCACAAAGTTGTTCTCACAAGACGTTAACTGATTTACAGGAGTGAATCCCCAGATCTCCACTCCATACAGAGCTCCATTTTGGGCCTTTGCACGGTATATTTCAAGAGCCCGGGACAGGGGTTGTGTGTAGGATTTAAAAAAAAATCTTAAAACTGATTTCGATCTCTGACATAAGGTTAAAAGACTCTTCCGCAGCTGATATGCCCAACTAAGTGACTCAATTATGCCAATGCTCAAGTAATCAAAATCTTTTACTCGATCCAGGGGTTCATATTTGATCTTGACCTGTCGTATGCCTCCGCTTGATTTACCGAGCAGCATACATTTTGTTTTCGTGGTATTCAGTTCCAGCCTCCTCTCCTTGCAGAAGCTCAGGAATTTATCCAATAGAACTTGTAAATCCATAGGAGTAGTGGATATTAATAAAGAATCATCAGCAAATAGCAAAATGGTTACTTTTGCATTATTCAATAAAGGGGCGTCATTTTTACAACCCAATAGACAACTCATCACATCATTAATATACAGAGAGAACAATGTGGGGGCGAGGACACACCCCTGACGCACCCCACGTTCAATTGGAATGATATGATATGATATGATATTTATACAGCGCACGTACACCAATGGTTTCTTGGCGCTTCAAGGACAAGCTGAGAACAAAGCAGCGTGGTGTGATCCGTTAATTGTAGGCTTGGGAGAAGAGCATGGTCTTCAACGCCCTCCTGAATTGGGGATAGGAGGGGATTAGATGAAGAGCTGGAGGGAGTGAGTTCCAGAAGAGTGGAGCCTGTGAGGAAAACCTCAGGCCACCATGTTTCCTGCGTCTAAAGGTGCATGTTGACAACAGGTTTGAGCATGAAGATCGTAGGACCCGAGAAGGAACGTAACGATGGATCCGAGAGGCAATGAAGGCCGAGCCTTGCAAGGAAAGGGCCTTGTGAATCAAGCAACCCAGTTTAAAGAGGCTGCACTGGGCCACAGGGAGCCAATGAAGGCTCCTAGGGAGAGGTGTAGTGTGACTAGTCCTAGGCTGGCCATATATAAGTCTAGCTGCTTGATTCTGAATGAGTTGGAGTTGATGAGTTTGGTAAGCAGGTATTCCAATGTACAGTGCATTCGCATAGTCAATCCGGGATATGACCAATCCCAGAGTGACTTGAACAAGGGCGTCTTCAGATACAAATCTGCTGATTTTCCTAATGCGACGTAGGTGGAATATGCAGACCGATACCACTGATTTAATTTGGGCCCTCATAGAAAGATCATTGCTAATGGTAACTCCGAGGCTTTTTACAGTGTTGACAGAGGATGGTGGACAGCCCAGGGAGCGTGGCCAAAAGTTGGTGTTCCAAGGGTTTCCTGGGGGCCCTGTCAAGACCAGCTCGGTTTGCGTTCATCCAACTACTGATAAATGTCATAGTGGATTGAACGTTCTCGATGGAGGAAGGGGAAGAATCAATATTTAAAATGAGCTGAAGGTCATCTGCATAATTAAAGATGACTGCTGATCTTTTCTGAAGCTCTGAGATTAAAGGAAAAATGTACAAATTAAATAATAAAAGGGAGAGAGAGGAGCCCTGAGGGACTCCGCAGGTAAGACTTTTTTTCTGAAGTAAAAGTGGAGAGGCGGATTGCTTGATTTCGGTCCTGAAGAAATGATGTCAGCCATCTCAGCGGTGTGCCCAGGATGAAGGCGTTCTTGACCCGATCGAGAAGGATGGTATGGTCAACGGTATCGAACGCCGCCGACAAGTCCAGGAGCACCAAGGCTTGTGAGATATTCTGATCGGCTCCCTTTCTGAGTTCATCATGAACCGCCGGGGCAATAGACTCAGTGGAATGTTGAGGCCTAAACCCCGCTTGATGGGGGTCTAGGAAGTTAGAATTTTCCACAAAGGTGCTGAGGCTGTTTGCTACGAAGGCCTCCAGGACTTTACCCAAAAAGGGAAGCAACGAAAAGTTACTCAGTACCTCAGGGTCAGCTCCCGTTTTTTTAAGGATGGGGGAAATGACTGCTGATTTGAAAGAGAAGGGGGCCACCCCAGATGTAAGAGAGTTGTTCAAGAGGGAGATTGGTGGATCAGGGAGGTTAAGAAAGATCTTACGAGCAATGTGAGGGGGGCAGCTGTCCTGTGGGGGGCCGGAACAAACTTTGCTAAGAAGAGAAAAGAAAACCTCCTTAGTGATCAGAGGGAAATTGGAAAAAGACAAGAGGTTCCCAGATATATTGCCAAGATTGGGGATTAAAACAGTTTTGGGAATACTGGTTTTGATTTTAATGATCTTCTCAATGAAATAACTGTTAAGAGAGTGGCAAAGGGACTGTGATGACAGGGTTTTAATGGAGACACGATCGGGTTTTGCTAATTCGTTCACTATTGAGAAGATTTCTTTGGCTTTGTTTGAAGAATTCAGAATTTTTGCAGAAAAATATTTGGTTTTGGCTGCAAGGATGGCGGATTTGTAATCTTTTAGGGCAGTGCGAAAAATGATTTTCTTTAGGGGGCAGTAGTCCGATCTCCACTTACGCTCGGTCTCACGAAGCGCGAGTTTCCTCTCTTTCAGGTCCTTGGTGAACCAGAGCTGGGCATCATGTGGCCGTTTGTTTTTAAGTGTTTTCAAGGGAGCAAAGATATCCCTTGCCTCGGCTAACCAGGTGTTGATATCTTCAGCCTGGGGGTGGACTGAGAGAGGTGGTCCAAAAGGATGGGGGGGGGCTAGGTATAGAAGCAGCAAGGGAAAAACAGAAAGAAGGAATATCTACCTGACTCCAGTTCCTAATTGTGAGAGGGTCGGGGTACAGGATTTGGAAGTGACGGTTATGGGAAGAACAAAAGAAATAAGAAAGTGATCCACCCTGTCAGTTCCCCATTTACCCCCCACCTAACCTGGGCATAATTGTCCTTATGCAATCTAACAAGCACAGACACCAGGTCAACCGGGGCACCTTGATCAAGCATAGTCTTCCACAGTAGGTTACGTGGTGCCAAATCGAATTCAGCTCGCAGGCCCACGAAAGCTACATAGAGCCTCTGTTTCCTAAGTAGCACGTACTTCCATGTTAACAGAAAATGTAAAAGCTTGGTTGCAAGTGCTAATTTTTGCGCGGAAGCCAGCTTGGGCTGGGGACAGTATCATCTTTTCATCCATCCAGTCCTGTAGCTTATCTAAAACTTGTCTAGCAAAAACCTTCTGTAGGTTGTCAATCAAAGTGATGGGTCTATAATTAGAGGGGATAGCAGGGTTACCCTTTTTAAAGATGGTTATTACCTTTGCTCGCCTCCAAGTTTCAGGAATATCACCACCGGCTAAAATACAGTTAGATAAAAGGTTAATATACGGTGCCCATATTGCGGGTTCAGACTTATACAAGTCCCCTAGTATCAGGTCGGGACCCGGGGGTTTACCTGTTTTTAGTTTCTGGATTGCTGACAAGGTATCTTCAAGACTAAAAACTCTCGGGTGATTATGTGTGGGCCCATCAGAAGCAGTGACATCTAAAGACAGCACTGACTGATCTGAGTAGGCCCTCTATAATGACCCTATCATCAGCGTATGAGCCGGAGAAATGATCCACCCAAACCTTCGGCTGGATATGACTATTATAAGCTGGATACTCTGCAGTACCCTTAGACACAATCTACCAGAACTTGCGGCAATCTCTTGCCTTTGCTGCTAAAACGAAATAATTCCAATTGGTGTCAGCGTATTCACGTTTGGCTTTACAAAGAGTGGCTTTATATTTGTTGCGTGCAATAATTAAATCCGATCTAGAGCGCCCCCTGACTGCTAATTGTAGTGCCATCCTAGCACTCTTACACTCTTACCGTTATTTAAAAAGAGAATTCTCTGCTGAATGCTGTAGGAGACGCAATCGGACGACTGCATATTGACGGTCTTTGCTTTTTTAGCAAAAGGTGGGCAACCCTACGATTTGTTCCTGAATATAAAGATTGGATCCCACAGTACAGTCCCCAGTCCCCACTGATTACTCCATCTATGAAGTATTAGAGGAGTTGCATTAAGCAGCTTTTTAAATAACGGTGGACCTGAAGTAACCGTGTTTTATTCTTAAAACTTGGAAAGGAGAGATTAGAGTCTCCTCGATACACGACCAGTGGTTGATTATATTTTAATCGACTTTTAGAGAGACAAATATATATGTCCTGAAGAAGGTGGCACTTTAATCAATGGTCACCACCGAAACGCGTCGACGCCAATTCTCTTTGTGGGTACTTCCACGAACTACCTCATGTCTATCAAAGACTATGTTTTAAAAGACTGATGGTGTTTATGATTTGATTCCTGTGCGAAGGAACCAATTTTGGTGTTTTATTTTTTCACATTTGTCTTGTCTCTCTGGGTAGCTGTTATTAGTAATACATGTATTGGACTGTTTTTATGACATATGTTTTCTTGGTACACTATGTTATAAATTGCAACCGTGTTTTCAATTTATATATTTTGGTTACTTATCCTTCTGTGATACACAAATGTTTCCTTGCCTCTATACATTTACATTTTCCCTCAATTCTGGCTATGTATGCACAGGTGTGTCTGAACTACATGGTGTTGGTTGGATTTTTTGATTGAAGATTTGTGCTTGTCCAAGAGAATATCCTTTTACACTTTCAGAGAAAATACCCAGTAAAATCAACTTAACACAGGGCTACATGAACCTCTGCGCCCTGTTGAATAACCCCCATATGAGGGGAGAGATCATACCCTCTATGCACCATACATCATTGGTCATGAAAAGCATGGCAATAGTCCTGCAGGACCTACAATCACAACACTAAGAGGTCTATTAGGATGGCGGTCTGGGGAAAAAAAGACGGCTAAATTAGGATCAACTGCCCAAAAACACAGACCGCGGCGGAACGGGGTGTTAAATATTGGACGGATTTGTTAGCATGAGCTGAAAGCCAATTTGTATTTCTGGCAGCCATTTTAGTTAGCCATGTGCTGCCACGTGCTCGCTATGTGCTCTGTCCTCCCTCAGTGTTGACTGCTCTTGTAATCTGCCTAGAAACGAACTATATTTAGCATCTTCCACCTTCGCACATGCCCAGAAGGGCCTAGCTAGTAGAATGCACCTGCTTCTCTAGTATACCTGTCAGGCTATTTTTGCTGCTATTTTTGTTGCTGTATGGAGAAGTAACTCACCTCCCACTTTGTTGAGCAAGCAGATCTTGTATGCCCCTATCAGTGATTTTGCATGCTTACATGAGACTGCCTCATTCAGTTGCTAAGGCTTCTGTGTGACGTAGTCTCACTCATTTGAGGTTAATAAATATGTATTTTATATTTCAGCTTCTGTGCCAATTTCTTCTTTGTTGGTTTAAAAGGACCAAGTATGAGTGGGACCCCTAAGAAGGTTTCTTGATTTCTTCAGGGGCAAAGAAAAACCGCCCATAGCGGGGGTAGAGGGCCAAAACATGTCCGTGGCAGCCGTATTCATGGTGGATAAACACCAACACGCCGCCAGGATAGCAGAGACACCGCACGGGAAATTAGAATATCCACGATGGTCAGGCGGTACGTTCTGCTGTTTCCGACCGCCGCGGTCGCTAACAGTGATGAATGGGAGAGCCTGCGGAAGAGCTGCAGCATAGCCACCCCTGCGGACGCTCCATGACAAATATGGCAGCTGAAAGAAAAACCCCACAATAAGGCCACAAAGTGCACACAGCAAACTAGCCATGCCACACAAAAACAGAAAACACACCCCAATGACACAACTCCATGGCAAATATAAAAATACCAATCCCAGGACAACCCACACAACACAACTGACAGCAAGCACCCATTTGGACACATCCAGATAGCTGAGTATAAAACCAGCCCCTTCCTTGATCACAATCCTTTGCAATACTCCACAAGTGAAGAGCCCAATACCAGAGCACAAAGGAGAGGCAAACAACACACCATTACTACTCACACCACACACAGCACCACCACCACTTCCACACCTGCACTTCTAACCCCCTACACATCACACATCATACACATCACTACCACACCCACCACTCACACCCCTGCACCCATAACCACTTCGCAAACCACACACCATGGCAATACAGAAAATGCCCAAATTCACAGAGAGTGAGTTGAAGGTTAGGGTAGATGAGATAGTCATAGTGGAACCACAACAGTTTGGTATCCTGGTCCAATAGACACCATTAGCCACATGAGCACAAATGTGGGCAAGGATAGTCGCGAAAGTCAATGAAGTAGGGACCACCCCGCGCTCAAAAAATGAAATCATGAAGCGGTAGCATGACCTGAAGAGGGTTGTGAAACAGAAGAGGAGCAAGAACCGTGAGCTGGCTGACAGGACCAGCGGTGGCCCTCCCATTCCACCAAAACCATTCACTGCATGGGAGGAGAAGGTGCTTCCAAACAGAGGGGACAAGGGGGCAAGTATAACGAGGCCCAATACACGTGCCCCACTAGTTCAGTGAGCAAAGAAGGGTATGTAGTTCCTCAGAATCCAAGTGAGTGAGCGTAAAGGGACAGGTGGTGGTACAAGGTAATGTTCAAACCACCTGGAGAGAATACAAGTGGAGGGAGGATTCCCTTGTTGGAACTAGGGCTCTCACACACCTAACAAGCTAGGTGTCATACTTCATCATATGAGCCTGCCCCTCATCAGGTCGGCGCTGCAGTACCTGACGGGCACCCAGTATGAGCTCTTTGGCGGGGATCTTTTGTTCCTGCCGTTTGGTGAGGTGGGGGTGAGAGGCCTAGAGGGTGTAGATGTGCAGTGAGTGGATTAAAACAGGTCAGTAAGTCCTATAAAGTAGATTTATTTGGGGAGGTAAACTGCCTGGTTAAAATGAAAAGAGAGGTAGTGAACTAGACGTTAGGTTTCTAGCTGTGTATGCTCTACTCTTATGTGGTTTACATGTTTCGTGCTCTCAGCATCCGGTGAATCAGGGCACTTCGTCAGGACCAAATGAAGCTATCTATATGACATGGTAAAGTGAAATCTACATACCATGTGTTCAGGTAGGTACCGTGCAGGGGGGACAAAGTAAAGTATTTGTAACAAATCAAGTTCTCAAATTACGCTCAAAACTCGGATAGGTGTACTGGTCGGGATGATATTTGTACATCCATGCTCTACTCTGTGCTGTGGTGTAGTGAAATAAAATATCAAGCACAATCATGTGTATGGTGTGGGTGGCAATGGTGCAAGCATACAGTGCTTGGCATGGTGGAATACAAGTTGCAGACAACACAGTAAAGGCTGGTAAGGTATAAACAAATGTATATACAAGTAAAAGCGTCAAACTAAAACAGAGTAACAAAGAAACGAGCGCAGGGCTCACCGAAGTAGCTGTCCGGCGGTCTGTCTGGACACCAACAGTGTGTCCTAGTCGATTGGGAGAGAGTAGGTAGTGTGGTGAGCATCGGTACCCTAAGTGTGAGGGACCAGTTGGAGACCTGTACGGCAAAAACCCCCATCCTGTAGATGTTCCTAAATGAACTGTCCCAGAAACATTGTCAGTCACCACTGAGTCTACAACCGGCTACTGTCACAAATCTCATATACACCTTCACAACAACAGCAATACCATCAGACAATGGGCACGTTGTTCATCGTCACCCATCTTCAAGTGAAGTAGCGGGTGATGAGCTGTTGATGCAGGTTAACACCTTCCTCCTCTCTACTATCCTCATCACTGGACACAGGTTGGTTTGCAGGCGGGGGCCTTGGCTGCTCATCCTGGATCAGGGGAATCTCCCTGCGAATGGCTAGGTTGTGGAGCATGCAGCATACCACTACAACCTTCCTGGGCGAGTATATCAGTGCATCTCCGGTCTTGTCCAGGCAGTGGAAACGTAACTTCAGCAGGCCAAAAGTACGCTCCACCACACAACATGTCCTCCCATGGGCATCATTGTAGCAGACGTCAGCTGGTGTCCTGGGATTCCGCAGTGGGCTCAGCAACCAAGAACGGTTGGGATCTGTAGAGTCACCTAGGTGTGACAAACACAGATAAACATTGCATTGTCGCTGAGGCAGAGGACAGAAGGACACACACACAGCATGCTATATGACTAGGCATACTCACCCACAATCCATGCTCGCTCT
This sequence comes from Lissotriton helveticus, assembly GCF_964261635.1. NCBI lineage: Eukaryota > Metazoa > Chordata > Amphibia > Caudata > Salamandridae > Lissotriton > Lissotriton helveticus. Next base: position 1,277,931,312 of record NC_136061.1, read on the forward strand.
GGAAGCAGATTAGCCATCAGCTGGGGTACAATGCTGTTATTCATGATGTATGATTCATGGGCCGTGCCTGGGAATTTGGCACACACATGTGAGATGGTCATATCTGCCTGGCACACCACTTGCACATTTATGGAGTGGTAATGTTTATGATTCCTGTAGATGTTCCCACATGCCTGTGGTGGTACAAGCCCAACATGGGTGCAATCAATGGCACCAACAACATGGGGGATGTGTCCGAGGGGATAGAAATCTCCCTTCACAGCTGCCAATTCAGGCCCCCTGGGGAAATGGATATATCTGTCCTTGTAGAGGATCATAGCGGACAGAACATCACTCAGCACCAAGCTGAACATAGGTTGTGACATCCCACCTGCGCTGGACACTGTGTGCTGGAATGATCCAGTGGCAAAAAAATGCAGGGCCGCCATCACCTTATACGTTGGGGTGAAAGCTGGTGGACATGTTCTGTGAGGCTGCAGGTGGGGCTCCAACATAGCACAAAGGGTTCGTAGGGTGGCTCTATCCAGATGGCATTTCCGGATGATCGCCTCATCCTCCATGTCTGCCAGCACTGTGAAGTGACAATGCAGATTTGGTTTCCTCCTAGTTGAGATGAAAGTGGACACATGTCAATGCAATACATCATGAGACAGGCACAGCATCTCATGTTTTGACTGACACAACACCAACAATGACTCATCAAAATTGAGCTACAGACCAGCTTACATGTAGGGACACCTTCAGCTACACTAATTGCACACTTGCCAACTTACACACAGCAAGTACCTCAAACACCACCTCGGCCTATGTGAATGCACATAGGGATATGGCCACATTTACCATAGACACACCTGGGAATATAGCATCCAGCATATGTGTAACAAAGCAACCCCACTGTCTCATACCTAGCTGCTGTCCCTGACACACCTTCAGGCGTCATTTGAACCTGGCACACATCAACAACACAATGACCACAGGCTGAGCAGAAATTACAAGTGTGTGCATGATCAAACATAAGAGGACAGGCAAAACAGAACATCATTCATTGAGACAAACATTGCTGTGATTGTCACTGCACTTCAACACATTGACATGTGTACACATTGTAGAGTCCATAACAACACTGTCCTGTGTACAGGCCATCAATATCACACGTGACATGTGAGGGAGTACATGCCAATCTACAAAATCACATACACAAACATGGCATGTGTTGTCACCAGTGGGGTAAATGGAACATTGGCATTGTGTGCACAATGATGTGCCATTAACCATGTGGCCACTGTGCACTGTTGATGATTGCCAGATGGCCATTGACACAGCATGATCTGTCCATTGGTGCCGTAAAAGTAATCCGCCACCACAAACCTGCACACCCATGTCACTGTATGGCATCCAAATGCCGGTAGCCACCGCCTTGCCCCAGTGGTGTGTCACCAACAATCCCCAATACACAAGTGCGGTAGTGATAGACATAGAGACATGCCCAAATGGCGGTTGGCATGCTCCACCCAAATCGTGGTGCCTCATGTGAATGTATGGCACCCAAATCATGGTAGCTACCGCCTGGCCCCAGCGGTGTGTTATCAACAATCCCCAATACACAAGTGCGGTAGCGATAGGCAGAGAGACATGCCCAAATGGCAGTTGGCATGCTCCGCCACCCAAATCGCGGTGCCTCATGTGAATGTATGGCACCCAAATAGCAGTAGCTACCACCTGGCACCAGCGGTATGTCACCGCCATGGACCATGCCCTTACAGCCGATGGGAACCTTAATCGCTGTAGCATGATGCAATTTTGAAAATCGCGGTAGGCGTGCTCCGCCACCGCAGAGCCGGTCATTGGATGCAATTGAAAGATGCACCACCGCGGTAGCGCCCGCCTGGCCCCTGCGGTGTGTCATCGCCATGGACCATGCCCTTACAGCCAATGGGAACCTTAATCGTGGTAGCCTGATGCAATTTTGAAAATCGTGGTAGGCGTGCTCCGCCACCGCGGAGCCGGTCATTGGATGCAATTGAAAGATGCACCACCGTTGTAGCACCCGCCTGGCCCCTGCGGTGTGTAACCGCCATGGACCATGCCCTTACAGCCAATGGGAACCTTAATCACGGTAGCCTGATGCAATTTTGAAAATCGTGGTAGGCCTGCTCCGCAACCGCGGAACCGGTCATTGGATGCATTTGAAAAAGGCAGACCTGGAACACCAATTGCAGCAGCTTAGCACCACTGAAACGAACCCAGGGGGCTATATATGTGTGGGAGAGGGCCTCACATTTCCACTGCTCCCAGAGCCTGCTGCCTGAAACCCTTCCTCTGCTGCAGCCTCCAGGGACTGCTGCCAGAGACCCCTCATCTGCTGCTGCTTCCAGGGACTGCTGCCAGGGACCCCTCCTCTGCTGCTGCCTCCAGGAACTGCTGCCTGAGACCCCTCATCACCCAATTCTGCCGCTGCTGTCTCATGTCCACAGTGATGGCAAGTACTGAGAAGATCTGTGCAAGTCCCTTCACAAAAGAGGAGCTGGAGGTCCTGGTGGATGAGGTGCTCACACAGTACCCAAGGCAATATGGTGCCCCAAATGTCATGGTAAGTCTTCAACAGTGGGGGTGGAGTGCAGGGCGGCGGCACACATATAGTTGGACTGATGCAGTATGTGCCTGAGAGTGTGGGGTTGTGTCATGCACTACCTAACATGCTGTCTCCAGGGGGAAGGTGGGTGTACCCTATTCCACATGTTTCCCTGCCTGCACATCAATATTTGAGTGACCTGTGTTGTCATGTCAGCCATACAGTGACGCAGCAAGTTGTTCATGCAGGAGTCAGGACAGTGATTGTTTGGCTGAATGGCTGTGTGTGCCCCTGTTGTCCATCTCAGTGTGAGCCCACCTGGCCTGCACAGTCACCGCCAAAAATGACAAGGACACATCACTTAACTTACAGAGTATTACCTCTTTCTTTTCTCATTGCACTCCAGCTATGAGCCATCTCAGCCTTGTAGATTGCACACGACCAGCCTTGTGAAAAGGATTTTGTATTTGTGAGATCATGTCCCTCAATGTGACATCTATGACACAGTGAGCTATTCACAGGGCAAGGACATTTAGGGCTGCGCAGTGTTGGGCACAGTGAGTCTACCCCCAAACACATGGTGATATGTGATGTATGTCTTGCTCATCCTAGAAATGGACAGGAGATGTGGGCAGGCCATATATGGCTTTCAGTGCTGGCATCCTGCATGTGTGGGAGATGTGCAGGGACTGTGTTCCCCCTCACACCTGCATGCATTTACATCAGCTTTTCCCATGCAGATGTTCCATGTGAGATGCATTCTTGTCTAGTTAGACATAACTGTGGATTTGGGATGAGTTAGTATCATGCTACTGTACTGGGAGATGTAGGTACATAACTCTGTGTCACTGATGTTTTCACCCTTTTGTCTCCCAAGCCTGCAGCTCAAGGTACACCATCGTAAGGCCATGTGGAGAGCCATTGCAGCCAAGGTGCGGGCTCTGGGTGTCTCAAGCCGACGGCGCACCCACTGCCACAAGAGGTGAGACGACAACAGCAGGCTGACAAAGAACGTGGCGGAGATGACCTTGGGGCTGCTCCTCCTCGCAATGGGCGGTTGGCACGGCACAGCATACCACCACTAATGGGACGCATCTTGGCTGTGACACAGCCTGAGCTGGATGCATGTTTGAGGGAGCATCAGCAGCAAGCAAGGGGTGAGTATTCTGGGAAGCGGGACTTTGGCTATGAGTGGCGGCATGTGTACAGAGCCTGTGCCAGCGCTGGCCTATGTGATGGAGGTAGTGTGATGCAGTGGCTTGTAAGTGGCCGCTGTGCTGGGTGCAGCTGTCAAGCATTTGCCCTACCTGTACTTACTAAGGTAATTTGAGTACTGTGCATTTCCATAGCATTCTGAGTTGTGGTCTTCAGGTATTGTCTGCATTGGGGTAGTCTGGGAAATCCCATGGAAGGGAACAGCAATGTGCCCAATCTGAGTGTGCTTTCATCAATGCGTGCATTGCCTGACCTCAGATTTGGGAGGCTCAGACATCTGACACCAATGTGCAACAGTAGTTGTGCCCCAAAGTACAACATGGTGGGTGGCATGGGCTCATGGACATTGTGGAATGTCATGTAGTAGTCTGTGTCTGTGTTGTCCCCTCCTACTCCATCCAGATCTGTCAGTGCCAACATGTTGTGTGCCCCCATCATGGCCCTAGGTGTGCTCAGAGCTATTTGTGTGTCTGGTTGAATGGCACCACCAGCAGGGTGTTGTGCTGTGTGGTCATCACATGGCTCACTTACTTGTCTTGATTTTCTTGTTTACACGCACTGTTTGAGTCAATAAAGTGAGTTAGCACAATGTCATTGCACAGGGTGGTGTGCAGCATGTAGAATTTGTCATCTTCTGTGATGCTTTGCTTGCATATGTTTGTAATGTTGCTGCCACTGAGTTGACCCTACATCTCTCTTTCTCATGCAGCATCTCCCGTGGGCACGGAGGGACAGGGGACGGACACCAGTGGTGGGGAAACAAGCACAACAGCTGCACAGGAGCCCAGTGACATAGATGTGACCAGCTGTGTGTAGGCCAGACAGCGCTCCTCAATGCATTCATAGACCACAACACAAAATTGGCACATGTGGTTGCTTTCATGGAGGGCATACATTCAGACATGGGGGGGGCTGCACCAGTCTTTGTCCTCCACAGTGATGGCAGCCCTTCAACTGGCACAAACCATGAGTCCAGCTCCGGTACCTTTGTCCACCTCCCTGGCAGTGGCCACATCTGACGATAGTGACCATGCTCCTCAGACCTCAAAGTCATGATACAGCACACTAAACACACAGCAGCAGCAGCAGCCCAAGTGGTCCAGGGTGCAGACACCATCCCCACAGAAGACTAAAGCCACCCCAGAGCGCAAAGACAAAAGCCCGTCAGGTGACACCAGGGGCCAAAAAGCAAAGAAGCAGACCACTGGCTCACATGCCTCAGAAGCATCCCCAGTCAAGGACTCTCCTGTCCCTAAAGCGTCTACCAAAGAGAAGCAGACAGTTTCTGTGGCCACTGAGAAGGTGGTGCATTCCAAGGGTACACATAAGAAGGGCTCCAAGGCAGATTCACCCACTACCTCGACTCCCATTCCAAGCCCAGTGAAGCAGGGGAAGGAGGGCACTGTAGGGGTAACACCAGGTAAACGGGATGGAGCGGCATAGGCGAGGCCAGGCAAAGCATACCGTTGGATCCAGCACATCCCCAGAGAGAGTCCCATCGTCTCCACCTGATGCAGCTTTGGTGGTGAGTGTGCCTGTTGTGCCCACACCAATTCCAATTGATACCAAGTCAGGGAAGCCATGTAGAATCCCCAAGAAGTGGAAAGGCACTCCTCCACAATCTCCCAGCCACACGGTGTCTCACGTCAGCATGACTCTGCCTCCAGGTGCCACTACAGTACCTGATCCAAGCAGCCCTCCGGCTTCCCAAGCCACTGATAGCTCTAGCTCGGCTGGGCTGCTCTCTCCCCGGTCAAGTGCTCCAACTGTCCCCGACACACAGCCAGCTCCCAGTCTGCCTGACAGCCAAGTCTGAGTGGTAGTCACTCTCACACACCTGTTTCTCACACCTCGGGCCTGTACTGCCCATTGTTACCCCCCTGACTGTGTTGCTGACCATGGAAGGGTACAGTCACACACATTCCCTGTGCAGCTTCTCATGGAGTCACTCTGCACTTTGTCCAGCCCACTGGCCTTGTCGTTCACTGCTGTGTGCCCCTTGCCTGTGCAGCTTCTCATGTACCCACTCTGCACTTTGTCCAGCCCACTGGCCTTGTCGTTCACTGCTGTGTGCCCCTTGCCTGTGCAGCTTCTCATGTAATCACTCTGCACTTTGTCCTGTCCACTGGCCTTGTGGTTCACTGCTGTATGCCTCTTGCCTGTGCAGCTTCTCATGTAATCACTCTGCACTTTGTCCTGTCCACTGGCCTTGTCGTTCACTGCTGTATGCCTCTTGCCTGTGCAGCTTCTCATGTACATACATTGCACCTTGGACTGGGCAAGGGTCTTGCTGTTTTGCCCTTGCCTGTGCAGCTTCTCATGGACATGCTCTGCACTTCGTTTTGGCCACTGGCCCTGTTGCTCTTTGCTGTGTTCACCTAGTCCCTGTGCAGGTTCTAGTGGGCATACTCTGCACCTTGGACGGGCCACTGTCCTTTCTGTTTTGCCCTTGCCTGTGCAGCTTCTCATGGACATACTCTGCATTTTGTGCCTTGCTCTTATCTACTCTTGGTGAATATCTGTGCAATATGTGAATAAAGACAGTTGCTCATGTTGTCTGTTTTGTAAGTGTCCTTACTGAATAAAGTTTTTTAATGTGTGCATATGGTTTACTGTGCCACATGCTCTGTGTGCCACTTCAACATTGCCAATGTCTTGGTTCACTTACTCTATTTTTACAGGGGTGACAGGAGCTTCAGTTTCATCATCATCAAATCACTTTATTCGATTAATTAAAATCATAAAAGTACACAGATAAATCACAATCATATATACAATATGAAAAAATCTATATGATAGTAAATACTTGTTTCATATATGTACAGATAAAAAAGGGCTACAGTGAAATTCATAGTTCAGTTATTCTCCGGTCTCTTAGTTTCTTAGATCTTATGGCTGCAACAAGATAACTAGCAATATTAAACATGTTCCATGTATTATTTAACAATTGCAAATACATTAAGGCAGGTTTAGCCTGATGCAAACCCAAACCTCTAAAAAGTGGGATAATAAACTTTTTCCTAATCAATGAGTAATGTTTGCAAAAGAACATAAAGTGCATAGAATCTTGGAGTGAATAATTATCACAGTCACAGAATGCTGCCTTTTCGGGTACTGACCATCCCTGATATGAACCCAGTAAAAGATGGATCTGGTTGAACCGAAATTTAGTTAACAACAAGCGATGGTAAGGCTTTGATACCACTTTTAAATATGGTTCAATAGAAGGAGTGGTGACTAATAAGAAGTGAGATCTCACCGTGGGCTTTTGTAGTTCCTTCGACTCCCGCTCCTGGAGCATTTAGGACAAAAAATGTTTTTTAACCCACGATATGTCACTTTTAACAATTTTTTCAGGGTAATCATAAATTTCAGGCCGCCCTAGTTTCACAAACATTCTTTTGACATATGAGAGCCACTTAATTTGATCTGCTCGATCTAGACTAATACAATCTTTTAAAATGCGACGATTTAATGAAAGCTCTTGGGTTAAGCCAAGTTTTAATCCAACAAATAAGGGGGGCTAAACCAATCAGGTCACCAACAAACCCCATCCCCAGCTCCTGATGAACAGCAAATGTTGGCGTAGACTGAGGGATAGATAAGAGGCGCCGAAACAAGTTGTTTTCAGCCCTTTGTACATCATCCATCGGAATGTAACCCCATATCGCGGCACCATAAAGAGTCAGTGCAAGACATTTGGCTTTATAAATGGCCAGCAATGCATCAAATGGTCTCCCTCCGAGTCGGTGAGTCAGATTCAGCAATGCTGATCCTGCTCGTACCAGGGCATTCTTTTTCGCTAACCTCTAGGGAATCCAGCTACAGCTGTTGTCAAACAGGACCCCCAGGTATGTAAAAACTCTTACTCCTTGGACCTCCACCCCTCTGCAATAGAATGTTTTTGGTTTGCTCCTTCGGGTGCCCACGGCCATGACATGCGACTTTGCGGAATTAACCACCAAGTCCAGCGAGGCCATGAATTCCCCGAAGGAGTTCAGCAGCCTCTGTAGTCCTAACGGGGTGCGTGCTAGTAATACAGCATCATCCGCGTATAGGAGGACTGGGATGGTACTGCCTCCTATACGCGGGACATCCAGGGTAGCGGTTTCCAGGCTTTTCTCTAAGCCAATAATATATATAGTGTAAAAAGGAGAGGGGCCAGGATGCACCCTTGCCTAACCTCTCTCCCAGATTTAAAATGCCTAGTGCAAATGCCATCTTGAGTCATCCTAACAGTAGTATATAAATCCCGGTGGAGATCTGCCATAAAACAAACCAAACTTGGATCAATCCCCATGTCCAGTAAGATTGTCCACAGCTTCGACCTATTAACTAGATCGAAGGCTATGGACAAGTCCATAAACCCAAGAAGACAGACTCCCTACTGGCCACTGTATATTTGTTAATTAATAAATACAAATTAAGACACTGGTCGACAGTGCTTCTACCTGACCTAAATCCATATTGAGATTCTATAAGAATGTTCTTCTGTGTAACCCATTCAGACACTCTAGATAAAATAACTTTACCTAAAATTTTGACAGAGGAGTCTATAAGGGAAATGGGCCTGTAACATCTCGGATCCCCTCTCTGACCTTTTTTAAAAATGGGAATAATGATGGAAAGGGCCCATGAGGCAGGGAAACCATGAGTAATAGTGGAATTAAAGGCTTTTGTTAATATAGCAGCCCACAATTTGGCATTACCCTTAAATAAATCTGCAGGGACACCGTCTGGGCCGGGGGCCTTATTTGCTTCAGTGCTATTTATTGCCTTTTCCATGTCCCCCTCTGTAAACATTAGGTTGGATATGGGTGAAATGCCAGCAGGTGGAATAAAGCTATCAAATACTTCATTACTGGCATAAATTAATTCAAAATGTGACACCCAATTTTCCTCCGAAATGTTTAGTTCAAGCTTTTCATTTTCTTCTCCTTGTAGCAACGGGCTGTTAATGGTAGCCCAAAACTTGGAGCTATCCTTTAGGACTGAATCTGACATAAGGCTCTCCCAAGCCTCTGACTTAATTTCGTTTTTATGTATTTGGGTACATAATTTATATTCCTTCCTGCAATTAGCTATCAAAATGTTATCTCTAGGTAAAACCTTCAATGATTCCATTAAGATACGATGGGCCCTAGAGCATTTAGTATCAAACCATCTTTTCGCTTTTTTTCTTATTGGTCTAGCAGGAGCTGTTAGGTCAAATGCAATTTGCTTACAAATTGCTTCGAAGGCTACAATATTTTCCCCGGCCGTGGTCGCATCGTCTGCACATTTTCCAAACTCAATGCTCATTTTTTCTTGGAGGGTGTCTAGAAATTGGCCCGGTACTATTTTTGCCCATTTCAGCCTTCTCCCTTGATCGCTAGTGTTCACACTTACTTGAGATATAGCATTATTGACGTTAACAGAGCGGGAAAAACCTGCATTCAGCACCAGTTTGACCGGATTGTGATCACTAAAAGGAGAACTAACTGCATTGTAGAAAATTACGTAACCCATCAGTGCTGGAGTTAAAAATATATAATCAATAATCGACTCACTTTCCCTGGATTTGAAAGTTACTACCCTCTCTCGACTATCAAAGAAAGATGGCTCGTAGAGATCGACACTTGATAAAAGATCTCCAAGGGCCGTTCCCCTCTGAGAGTGTTCAAAATGTGGGGGTGGCGTGAATGAAGGGCAATACCCTTCGTTAAATTGACAGTTAAGATTACAAAGACGAATATTAAAATCACCCATAAGGATAATATCGACAAAAGTGATTTGTTGGACTTTATAGTTTACAATAAACTGTTCTAAAAAACACAAGTGTTCATCACGAAAATCAGTCTCCCCTGAATTATAAAAGTTTATTAACAGAGTTTTCCCATTAGTCTCAGAGGATATCTCAATGATCAGACAGTTGGGTGAAACAGAATCTATGATCTTAACTACTCCTTTGAGTTAAACTGAGAGCAGAAACAATAAACCTCCCCTGGCTCTCCCTGAAACAGATGGTCGTGCTGGTTGGAAAAAGGATGTAAAGCCATCTACCCAAAAAGTATTCTGCAGCTCCCATGTCTCTTGAAGAGCTACCACATCATTGGCTTTGATAAAACTCAGCCATGATAGATCCTCCCGTTTTGACCTTAGCCCAGCAATATTCCAGCTAAGTATTTTAAAATTGGGATCAGCCGTTGTGATAGGGTCGGGGTCATGAGAGTGTTGTAATATGGGTATGGCAGATGACCCTAGTCAATCATTCTCATTTAGGTGTGATAGTGCAGAGAACCTGTTAGTTAGAGTGAGACTACCCTTACTCCTAGTGTCCCAGGCACAATGAGAGTTGTTTAAACTGTTGGCTGCTGGCAAGTTTCCTGTTCTTAAAGGGGCTATTTTGAGGCCACCACAGGACTGCAATGCATATCCTGGTTTAGGGTACTGTGGGGGGAGTGAGAAATGTTTTGTTTGAGGTCCTGGGCATGGATAGAAAAATCCCAAGGGGACTGCCCTGATGTTACCATCCTCAATAACCCTTTCCGAGCCATCCCATAGCATCCAGGGGGCAGTAAGGGAATTGTCAAAATTAACAATCACACAGTCCCCTTTAATACTTTTTGTTGTTCTCCTGAGCCATCCCACACGTCTTGCCATAATAATATTCTGAGAAATATTACTACATCCAGAACAATTGGAATCACACCATTTCTTTGTAGTGGACATAAGGGCCTCTGTTGTTTCCTTCTCTCCCAAGTTTAAGGGTGGCACCCCGACTAGTACAATCACCAGAGGAGCGGCCTCAGGAGTGAGATTAATGATAGATTGGGCAGATTAATGATAGGTTGGGCTTCAGTTCTTCCTGACCATGATACGTGTGGGGGCAATGATGTCAATATTATATGGAATGCAGTTGTCATTTTCATATTTTGTTCATGTTGGCTATATTGTACACATGTCAGGTTGTGGGGCACTGCCAGCACAGAGTGGGATTCTATCCACAGGATTGCAGGCAGGCTGGCCAGGCTCATCATGTATGTGTGTTCTTCCTTTAGGTGTGCCCAGCAGTGTATGTGTGTGGTCATCTTGTGATGGCCAGTCATACTAGTCACATGAGTTACTTTCAATGTGTGCTCTTGGGTGGTCAAGATGTGTGCAGGGGGTGACTTTGTCGGGAGTGTTGTTGTGTGTGTGCCCCTCCATTGTCAACTACACATGTTTCACCCAGGAGTTGAGTGCCTGCTGCTTGGATTGTTCAGCCCTGTGGATGTGGTTGTATGCACGTGTGAGTTGTATGTTGTGCACTGTGCAGTGTGTTGGTGTTTCCATGCAGTTCTGGCTGACTACTACTTGTTGTTTTTGTCACTTGTGAGTATGCAGAGTGTGTGACTGGCAAGTCAGTGTTGTGTTTTGTTGATCATCCATGTGTCTTGATACTGTTTGTGGAGACTGTGTAGACCTGCGGATCCACACTGCCATTGTGGTTGTGTTTTCTCATGCATTGCTGTCACATGGTGCTTTTTTGCCTCCAGTATGGCATGTTGTGTGTGGTGTCATACCATCCCCTATCTGTGCTTCAGATGACTACCCATTTTGAGTCTGCACTCCCTCTATTTGTGTATGGTGTACTACTGCCATGTCCAATACTGACATGCACAACACTTCACTTTGATGTCAGCTGTCCCCTTGGTTTACATGTGTGTGTGCCTCCCCATCACTTTATTTGTGACGCTGTGCTTTGTGGTGCAGTTCTTTGGCCAGGAGCAATGTGCCACTCAGGACATTTCCCCAGTTGGTTATATGAGAAGTTCTTGGGCTGTTTAGCAGTCATGGTTGCTCATATGTACTTCAACTGTGTGTGCTGCCAAGCCCTCTGGTCAAGTTGTTTCCACCTTTCTGTCCCAGAATTGTGAATCTGTTGGTGTTGTGTTGGGTGTATGCGTGTTTGCTGTGGTACTGCTTCACTTGCTGGGTGTGATGTTGTCTTTGTGTTGGGCTGATTAGTGTTGTGTGGGTTCACGTGTGTCACTCATATCTGTGTGGGACTGGTAAGCTTGGTGTGCACACACTGGTTGTTGGGCATGCAGTGCTGTGGGTGTATGTTGCCTTGTCATTGCCTGGTGTGCATCCTGCTATGTTTGCTATGTGATTTTTTTTGCCTGTGCATCTGTTGTTTGTTTGACGTGGCTCTGTTTTTCTGTGATGGTGCACTTCTTGTCTGTGTTGTGGTATGTTGTCTGTGCATTGTTCCTGACTGATGAGGTTGTGCACTCCTGTTGTGTCTGTGCTCCCATTGCCTTTCTACAGTTTGGCTGCACAGGGCATGTCTGTTCTTGTTGTGGTTCTGTGTGTGTTTCTGTTGAGTTATGTGTTTGTCTGTTGTTTTTGTGCAGACATTTGTTCTGGCATGCCTGTGTGTGTGTGATGTTTGTGCCTTCCCCCAGGGTGTGTGATTGTTTCTCTGTGTATTGACTGGACATGATTGACACCCTTCTGTGTGTTTGACGCTGGTGTTGTGCGCTGCAGGTGTGAGGGGGATATGTGTGTCGATTACTACTTATGTTTGACAGTCATGGAGTGTGTCAATGGGCCCTGTGTGTTGTGCTGCTGGCGTACTCCTGTGAAGTAGTTGTATACATATGTGTGGCTGTTCACAGTTTGACTTCAGGGCCTTCCTTTCATCCCTGTGCCTATACATGGGCTGCCTTGCAGTCTCCCTGGGTTGTTGCACTGAACTGACTGTGGTTTGACTTCACGCACTGTGCCAGCCAAGTGTGCTTTGAAGGGCTGAGGGTGCTGTTTTATAATCATTGTCTTGAATGTGATGTACACATGCTTGGTGGTTGTCTCCTTGGCCTTCCATTTGTGTGCACCTCACTTTGGCTTTCCTGTTTGTTGTGCTCCATTGCTGGTGGCATGTGGTCTGTGTATGTGTCTGTGTGGGGTGTGAGAAGTTGGCCTGATATGTGCTGTCCACTATTCTAGTGGGCACGCTATATCAGTCCAAACAACCCTTATGGTGATGGTTGTAAAGTCAACCTTATAGACCAGCTATCCTAGTGGTAGCATGGACAAAGCAGTTTTAGGCTAAACTCAAGAGGGCATGTGAAGCCAGCTGTTTTACCATATGCAATCCCTTTAATACAAAATGAAAGGACAGTACACAGGTTATATCTATAACATATATATGTATTTATTACTGTTGGAACTGGCCCTTCTTGCAGGGTCATCCTCAAACTTTTTGCTTCTTCCTCCCTTATTTTTCCTGACCCGTGGCTGTTGGCAATAGGACTCTGCACACTTTACCACTGCTGATCAGTGCTAAAGTGCATATGCTCTCTGTGTAAATTGTTATTCTGATTGGATATACATGTTTGGCATATTTGTATCACCATGAAGTCCCTAGTAAAGTGCACTGGGTGTGCCAGGGCTGGTGATGACAAATGCTATTAGTGGGCCTGCAGCACTGATTGTGCCACCCACAGGAGAAGCCCTAAAATGATGTCTCAGGCCTGACACTGCAGTGCCTGTGTGCAGTTTAGAACTGCCATGTCCTCCTGGTCAGTGTCCCCACTGACCAGGCCTAACCCTTCCCTTTTTGTGCACATCAGTCACCCCTATGGAAGGCCCAAGGTACCCCCCTGGGCAGGGTGCAGTGCATGTAAAAGGTAGAGCATGTACTAGTGCAGGTAACATGCTCTGATAGTGAATGGCAGCCATTTTCGTTTTTCACTATTGTAAGGCTATCTTGCTCGATAGATTAACATGGGGGATGCTGGCTACAGTGGTTAACAGCATTTCTTCCCATAGGAACAAGATAGGACATACGTATTTAGTATCCCTGAACTCAGAATTTAATAACACATCTTTTAGGAAAGGTTGTTTTTAAATCCTGTGTTTGAGGACAGCACTTTTAGAAAGTTGCTGTTCTCATGTCTGACCCTTCTGTGTGCCTTGGTCTGCTTGTGTATTGACTGTCTGGTTTGAGAGTGACAGGGGCTGGGGATTCCCCAGAAGGCTGGCTGAGTCAGCCCTAGGCTGAATGACTGCATTTGCAACTGGAGTGGTGGGAGGAGTTAGCACCTGGGCCTGAATAGGGCTTTGCCTGCCTTCCACAATGCTGGCACCACCTCCTGCTGGGCGGCTGACGACCCTGCCCCTCACTCTGAAAGGAAGGAAGAAGACAGCAAAACAAAGTACTCAGGAAACACCCAGAACTGGTTCAGACCGGGCTCCGGGCCCACATGCACAGAGAGAACAAAGACTTTAGGGGTATAAGTACAGGACCCCTGACAACAGACAATTAGATCATCCTGGAATCAAGAAGGAACTTCTGCCAAGGAGAAAGCTGAAACTGAAGAAGGAAGACTGTCCTGCTGTTGCTCTGTTGGACTGACCTGTTGCTTTGCTGCCAAGGAGAGGGGAAGGACTTTGCTGCTGAGCTGTGTCCCCTGTTTTGAAGGAATCTCCAAGGGCCTGAGTAGAGCTGGCTCCCTGTTCGGAAGTCCCAGGAACAAAAGGACTTCACCCCCAGCTTCCCTGAACTCTGCTGAGAGAGTTCTGTCCTTCCTAGAGTGCTTGATCCAGTTGTGGGGCCTTTGGAAGTTGTACCTGTGCTGGGAAGCTTGAAACTAAGCTTGAGAGACTTTTGAAATTGAAAAGTGTTGTATCGCTCGCTTGCGGAGCGCATCCCCGACAGTGTGAGAAGTTTCCCACCGCTACGAAGGCCGAGATCGTCGCAGCGCCTGACGCCGCTGTCAGAGCCGTCGCATCCTTCGTTTGCAGGACGCACCAGACCGGTGCGGGAAAATCGAACATCGCTGCGAGTGTCGTCGCAGAGCCTGTCGTCACTGGGTGAGATCGCCGCACCGCTTGCTTGCGGACCGCATCACGTCGCTGCGAGCATCGTCGCAGAATCATCGCATCGAGGAGCTGCGAGAGAGAGGATCACCGCTGGACCGCGCATCGTCGCCCCAGAGATCGGCGCAGCCCCTACGAGATCGTCGCATCGTGCCTTTGCGAGAACAAACTTCCTACGGAACCTACGCACCGGAATCCATACAAGTGGCCTTCCTTCCCATACAGACCGGATTCGTCGCAACACGCCCGCTCCTGCAGCGGGGCTGTCGCATCGCCTCCCCAGGGTCTCACGAGCAACGCATCGCTTGTTTTCCACCGCACCAGCTTCTGCTTTTTGGAACTTTGTTGCAACTAAAAGGTACTGTGAGTAAACGTGACGCAACTGTGAACTTTTCACGCATCTGTGGTTTATTTTACCGCAACCTAAAGAATTTTAACGCAACCTTAAGAACTCTTTTGAAACCATATTCTTGAACTCTGTATGTTGGATTTTTGTCGTTTTGTTCTTGTGTAGTTTAGATTAAATACCTTTATTTTTCTAAACTGTTGTGGAGTCAGTTTGTGGTGTATTCACTGTTTTACTGTGAGTGTTGGTACAAATACTTTACGCATTGCCTCTGGTTAGCCTAGACTGCTTGTGCCAAGCTACCTAGAGGGTGAGCAGGGGTTATCTCAGAGGGTTATCTCCTTGCCCTGACTAGAAGCAAGGGTCCCTATTTGGACAGTGGTACCTACCTCTGCCAACTAGAGACCCCCAGTTCTAACAATTACTAAATTAATCCTCTGAACTCTTTATGAGGTCAGAGGCACAAGCACATAACAAGATACTTAATTATCATACAATAAGTTGCACAAAATACAGTAGTGCCCTAGGGGCACTTCAAACCATATACTAAAGTAGTGGTATAAGAACCACGTCATAAAAAAAGGATAGGCCTAGGGCCTGGAGAATCACTGGGGCTACACTGTACTACCAAAGGATAGGAAGCAGGAGGCCCACGGGATGCGTGTGCAGTGTCTTTACACACACGCGAGTTACCATAGAGTTAGAATAGGAACGAAAGAATTGGAAACTAGTTATTTTAGGTCACTTCCGGATGGACTAGGAGAAAGCCACTGAAAACTAGGACACTAGGATAGTTATTACCCACAGGAGCACCGGAGTACTCGTGTTACCTCACTCACAGGAAGCGGGTGCATAGGTGTCAAAGTGTGTCGGGTTTCGTCGCTGAATCCTATGGAGCCGTGAAGAAAGATGCTGCAGGCGACCAGGAGGGAAGTGTCCGGTTGGATCCAAGGGCGGATCGAGGATGAAGAGTACCTGAAAGCAGAGGGGACAGAGTCTGGGTCACTAGCCAGTGACCAGGAAGGAACCAGGAAGGAACCAGGCGATGTTGCGAAGCAATCAGGTGATGTCGTGAAGCTTGTCTCTGCAGCCACATGGACCAGGAGGTGTCGACGACAACCAGGAACTGGATACGGACTGTCCCACAAAGGTTCTCACTGTCAGCGGTGTCGGCTTCCGGATTGGAGTCAACAAGCCTTGGCAAAGGCAACCCACGCAGGAATCGAAGATGGCTTCTGGATCAGACCAGCAAGGTCTGATGGGCTTCTCCTTTTCAGGAAAGCAGGGGCCAATCTGCAGCAACCAGACCAGTGGTATAAATTCAAAGGTTCGTCATCACAGAGGCCACTAGCCAACAGGCAAGTGACCGGACAGACACATCAAGCAGGAAAATGCGAAGGGCCCCACGCAGAACTCGTGGAGTGTGGAGAGCTGATATTCGGTGCAGATGATGCTCGGGGCTGGGGCTTCTTAATACCCAATGCACAATTTCGAGGGTGCTTCAGAAGTTGCACGGAAAGCAATTCGCTGGCTTTCCAAGATGGCCGGTCCCACGTCTCTCGTCGCTTCCACAGGTCTCAGCTCTGCTGTGGCTGTGGATTGGGCTGTTGGAAGTCTGGAAGTCTGGGTCTTGTCAGGCTCTGTGCTCGGGCTCTGGCGGGAGCATCGACAAAGCAAACCGTTGATCGCTTGATGGTGCCTGCTTACACAGGGTGGTCACTCCTTGACCACAAGGGAGATTCTTCAGTCTTCTATCTTCAGGTAGAACGTCGAAGGTCCAGAGTTTCATTTCAAGTTTCAGTCAGGATAAATCTAAAGTCTTGGGACTCAGCTCCTACCTATATACCAAATTTAGGGGCTGGATTACCTGCTATGTCCCTCCTATGGGTGGGACCGGGGAAGGGGGTGGTCACACCCCTTTCCCTTTGTCCAGTTTCACACCAGAGCTGGGGCTGGAGTGCCCCAGCACCGGTTTGAACCGGACTATGCATGGGACACCTTGTGTGCCCCAGGCAGTGTCTCATTTCATTCAGCCCTCCCTGCCCCAATACACTATGGCCTGTCTGGGGTGGTGCTAGCACCTCCTAAGACAGGAAACCTATTGTCCAAGCCTCCCCCGCTGGAAGCACTCCCAGCAGCAGGGGGTCAGACTTGTGTCTGTGGCAGCAGCATCCATTTTGTGATGCTGAGGCTCTGGTTAACTTTAACCGGGATTAGTAGGAACAACATGTCTTCTCCCTCTAGAAGGGTGGAATGCTTCCCCCGTTGCCAGTACTGGCGAGGGGGTAGTATTCCAAAGCGTATGACACCTTACACGACATGTTTTGATAAAGCCAAACCAAAATTAGCATTCAACCACGAGGATTATAATGCACTTAAGAGTATATGGTATGGCTATATCATAGAACAGCTATAAGGACATGGTTCCGAAAGCTGCAGACAGGCTCAGCTCATGCTAGAGTCTCTCTCACATAAAACCAAGCACTCTGCCTTCAGGATTGTTAAGATCTGCCATAGGAGTGACTTATAGGTGCATATGTGTCTATATATAATGGTAGGTATAGGAATACTATACCTAAGCAAGGGGTGATTACACGACCTTGCCCCAACTGAGTGATCAGCCAGTTGTGTCAGTTTGGATGGCCAGCCAGGGGTGGCATACGATATGCTGCAGCCCCTGGTTGTCCTTGGGTGCACCTATGCCCTGGGTACCTAGGGTACACTGTACAGGGACTCATTAGAGTGACCCATTTCCCAATTGTAGATGTACCTAGAGTACATGGAGTCCATTTTACAGTGAGAGCAGATAGCCTGGGGCCCTGATTAGCAGGAACCCAGGCCAACTAAGTCGAAAAACAGCTAAACACAAGGCAAACAATCTGGGGTAACCATAGTCAGGTATCCACCTTCCTACATGGGGTATGTCTGTGTAACTTGGTAGGCTGTGTGTCCAGTAGGATGTTTGTTCCTTGTATGTGTGTGTGTTCATTTAGTGCTTGTACTCAACATTCTTGCCATGAGTGTGGTGTTGTTGTGGTGTGTGTGTTGCCCTGGCCCTGTGCTTCTGTGCTGTGTGTTCCTCTGCAGCCACTCCTGCTGTGGCTGTATCCCTAGTTGTTTGGTGTTTGGTGTGTGGTGCAGGGTGTGGATTCACCTGGCTTGTTGTGCATGGGGGTGCACAGGAGGGGCACATGGCATGTCCCTTCAATGGGGGGGGCTAATGTGTGGAGGAGTGGCCCTGTGGTATTTGTGCCCTGCCCATGCCTGGGCCTGGCCCTGCCATCTGCATTGTGTGCATGTATTCCCTTGTCTTCACCGCTGCAGTGACGTGACCGGGACATTACTGCAAGATCGCAGAATATGTGTGACCTGGATGCGGAGGGGTGACTTGGTGGTAGGTAGGTCATGTGTGGGTACACTTGTGGATGTGTTCCTGTCCCCACAAGGATGTCTGATGTGGATAGGGACCCTGTATCACCCCATGAGTTGTGTGTTGTGGTTGTGTGATTGCGTACCTGCGGCAGCATCCGCGATGGTCCATGAGTTGCTGGTGATGTATCAGGCACAGCACCGGAAAGACGTGTAGGGCTGGGTACAGTGCAGTTGTGACTGGGTGGAAGGGACCGGGACTCTGGCTTCGCGCTCTGCTGTCGAGCTTCCACCGTCTCTGATTTGGCAGCTTCTCCACTGCGGTGCGACTGGTTGTTTGGGGCATCCTGATTTGTAGAGCGAAGCAGTCGTCATTCAGCATGGTGGTGAGTTTCCATTGGCTCACACCGCCGCGGTTGCGGGCGCACTTTTATGGCGTTCGCACCGCACCACGGAGGACGGGAAATGGGCGATGTTTGGTCATTCAAATATGGCAGGCGTGAGGTCCTCTACTCGTAGGACCAAAATTGCATTTTACCGCACTGCCAGCTCCACGGTGGGGCCTCCGCCGGCCATCCTAATAAACCCCTAAATTGTGTGTTAATTCACACCATCTCCTGACATGTTAACAGTACCAGTGCCAAGGTAGGAAGTTACCAAGAAGTCTTTCATAGAAAGAACAAATAAATTAATACAGCTCACTGGTGTGTCATCCGGAGTTCAGGAGAAAACACACACACCTACTCTGCCAACTATACACATACTGAGAAATAGACGGCATTGCAATCTATAAACGAAAGATTAGTGGCCAATCCAAGCAGCTTGTTTCACCCCAACACAGATTGAGATAGTGATCACTGGTACATAACCCAGTACTGAAAGGGTACTCTCCCACGGAAGTGTATCCTCAGCGCCAAGAAACCGCTAGGAAGTTGTGCGCTTTATAAGTATTTTAATTTCAATTTTAATTTCAATTCTTACCTCAAAAATTAATCGCAGAGTGGGGAGGATGGGTAGAGCGTTGATGAATCCGTGGCTCGACTGTGTCTCTACCAGATATAGCATTACTTAAGGTAAGTAACTTTTACATCTGATAGAGACATCTAGCCGCAAATTCCTTAACTTTGAATTAGATTCCATAACTATACCTCACTGGAGGAGGGTCAGTGATGTAATCCTATGAAAGTTCTCTAAGAGAACTAACCGGTCAAATTAACAACCGGCCTAGTGTACAGAACACTGTTCAAGGGCTTGGTTCTTAATAGCATCCATGATCACTGTCACAGGACATAAAAATTAAAACAACCTTACTGGCCCGAGAGAATCGGCCCTTGAAGGGGGGTGGAGGGGGTCCCTGAAAAATCACCTTTCAGAGGACAGACATGAACCTCTGTCCCTCAAAGGGAAAAGAAAGCTCAATGACCAAAAAGGGGTCAACAGCATAACAAAAGTCCTATAATCTGCATTGTTCATGACAACATTAACTATAAAAGATCTGGCCTGATAAAATCCCAAAATGTGACTTTCAGAACTCACTATCCCAAGGGAAAGATAAACGACAATACCTCCTTGGTATAAATAATTGAACCTGTACAAAAGAATATCCATATTGATCCTACACACCGATTGCATAACAGCTTGCCACAAGATGCATATATAGACATAAAAATATGTAAGAACATAAATGCGTCACCTGCCACTTCTTACAGAACTTAACTGCGCAAAAACTACTGGCAGTAGACAGAACATATAAAGCGTGCCTCCAAACGGCCTTCAGAGGCGCAGTACAATAGCGCAAGCACCAAGGCAAGCAGGAAAAGAGACCCTACAGCATCTTTGACCAAACATTTTTCTTTTCACTCTTTCTTTCTTTTTCCTTTAAAAAAATAAATAAAACTAAACGTGTGTACCACATACACACAAGGTCATAACTCTGTGTACATTTCAGTTAAATAAAACTGAAAACCAGTCCAAAGAACTTCATAGCATATTCCACACCTGTCAGCAAGATTTAGGTGAAAAAACCCAACAAGAGTCAAGATTACCTGGTATTAAGACACTGCTTCTTTTCAAAAGTATCAGAAATTTGATACATAGGGGCCAATTCCGATGTTGGACGGACTCAGGTCCGTCCGACATCGGTCAGGAGCCGTAATCTACCGACCTGCTGTAGTCGGTAATGGCCCTGCTAGTACGATGAGACCGAACCCTGTTCTGTCACATTCGAATGGTTCACAATGCAAGCATGCATTCCAAGCAGAATGCATGCCTGCATTGAAAAAAGCAGGGGTGCAGTTCACCCCTGCACTCTGTGGCCGGCACCCCAAGGTGCCTGCCACCGGGTGCAGAAATCCACAGAGGGGCACCATAGCCCAGGCTGCCATTCGGCAGCCTTGCACCCATGGGGGCCCTGCTGGGGGCCACAAAGACAGTTTTCGACTGCCTTTTCGTGCCGGACAGACCGGCAGGAAAAAGCAGTGAAAAACTGCCATCGTACTGCCTCGGTCGTAAAGAGGCGACCGGGGGAGTACTGGAGGATTTCGGGATTGCAGACGGGCTCTCAGAGCCAGTCGTAGGCCATCCGAAAATCCGAGTCAGATTCCTTTCTGACCGAGCCCATCGGAATGGCTTGGTCGGAAAGTAATCTGTCCGACACATACCGATTCAGTCGGAAGGGCTCCGAACATGGTTCGGAGCCCTTCCGACCCGAATCGGAATTGGCCCCTAAGTAAAGAATAATATATTTTAAAAAATGAACTCTTGCCCGCAGCAAGCTGATACAAGGTGCGATTCAAAAACAAGATTTGATTGAAAGTACTATTAACACCTATAAACATAAATGACTATCTATATATATCTATAAGTATATATATATCCAGGTATACTGCTTGCAGGCAATCACCATCACAGATTTGGAAAGCAGGCACAGACCACAGTTCAGTGCTTATTTTCTATTTATTTCTTGTTGACCATTACGCGTTTCAGTCCTCCTGGACATTAATCACATGACAACGCTATTTGGTATTTTACCCCTTTTAAAGTGACAGTGCAATAGTTTGTGGTTCCTGCCTTATGGACACTGAAAACATATTACCCTTAGGTAACTTTTTAAAAACCAAGATCACATTTTCTCATTAAATAAATGGCTTTGTGTTTGCTGAATTGATATAGAACATTATTAAATATCAAAATACGGTATTATCCTCACATAAAATATTTGGGGATTGTAAACATTCAATAAATAAATAACTATAAATATTAATTATTAAATAATATAAATATTTAAATCCCATAGCAGCAATACATACAACAGGGAAATATGAATAAATAGACAAAAATTATCCACTATCATTCAAAAAATTATTGTTAAAACAATGACGTTGTTAAAACATAATTTTAAATTTTCCTGTGCAAAGTATTCAAGACATCATAGCATAATGCCGCTATTTCATCATATTTAAAACCTTGGACTTTTTGTTAGATCTTTGGTTTCTTACTAAAAAGTGCATTCTGCCCAAAACCTTCAACTAATACAAAAAAAAGTGCTAGTGCTTAAATGATCCAACGTCAAAGAATTGGGTTTCACCTGTTATGACCTATAATGTTAAAAACACCTACTAACGTGTACAAAAAGTTTTAAAAAACATTATTATTTTGGTTTAGGTCAGATTGGCAGCCTCCTATGGTTACAGTAAAATACTCTTACACCTCCTTCTTTAATGTGGATTCCCCTGTAGCATTGGCATATATATTTCCCATAGTTAGATGCATGTATAAAGATCCTCTGTTGTTTTTAAACCTCCTGGGATCTTACAGTCGAGGTTTAGGATATATTTGGTTTCTAACTTCCTAAGCATGCCCTCTCTATCTCCTCCCCGTCTGTTCTTGGGTATAGAATCTATGAGATAATATGAGAGGTGTCTGAGATCACTGTTGTGTATTTCTTGAAAATGTCTAACCACTGGGTAGGTTGGGTCATGGTTATTGATTGCCCAGATGTGTTGCAGAATTCTCTTGTTTGCAGGGAGTTTGGTGCTCCCTACGAGCACTCCAATATGTAAATGGCATAGTCAGTTTTACAGTGCAGGGAACGTGATATTTCTATTTCCCTGTCACTGAACGGTGTCCTATATGTCATTTTATTTATTCCGTACTGACAAGCTTTACAGCTTTAACATGTGGTGAAGCCCTTTCTTTGTGACAACCAGGTCTGTTGGTCCAGAACCTCCGGGATACTTTTGACCAGACTTCTACTCATGGATGGAGCCCGCCTGTAGGTAATCCCCAGGGTATTTTTTAAACTACCGACTTCTACTCATGGATGGAGCCCGCCTGTAGGTGATCCCCAGGGTATTTTTTAAACTACCTCCTATAACTGGGTGACTTAACATTATGGGCCAGTTTCGATGCACAATCTTTTGGTTGTTTTGTTTTGTGCATTATAGGCTAGAATCAGCCTGAACTCCATAGAATTCTTCTTGGTGTTGGCATCATTGTCTTTTGGTATTAAAATGGCAATTCTGTCTAGAACCTGAGTTTTGTTTATAGCTGCATCAATGATCTTACTTTTGTACCCCCTAGCTAGGAATCTTGTTGTGCTCTCCTATTGTGCTCTTTTCAATTCATTGGAGTTACTGCATATTCTTTTTTATTCGCAGCATTTCCCCATAGGGGATACTATTTACCAGGTGTCTTGGGTGAAAACTGGAAAAGTGTAAAACCGAGGGGCATATTATTAAGGACGGGCGATACATTATCGCCGCTTTTAGCGGCAGGAAACTGCCGATAAAGCGGCAATAATGGGCTTGATAATATGCTCTATGTAATTCCTATCGAAGCCCATGTTAGATGTTTTCACATCTAACATGGGCTTCGATAGGAATTCATGCCCCCCCCCACATGTCCCGGGGACCACCGCCTCCCCGGGGCTTTGAAAATGCTGGGAGGGAGGCCCAGCGGCCCCCCTTATGGAGCCCTCAATGGCCCTGTGGACCGCCATCTCCCAGGGCAGGCTCCTGCAATGTCCCGGGGTGCCCAACCCAGGGACATTGCCGTTTGCTATGACAGGGATGGGGCTCGGCTCCCGCCCTGTCATAGCAAACTTGCTTTGGTTTCTGGAAGTGAGAGCAGGTAAACCTGCTCTCACTTCCAAAAACCAAAGCAGATTGCTTTTCACAAGGGGAGCTGCATGTCAGGAGCTCCCCTTGTGCAAAAGCAATGCCCAATCCCGCAGGAGATGGGGAGCCGGCGGGACCGTGAGGGCATTGGGGCTCCCCCCACGGTCCTCCTCACAGGGGCCCGTGAGGGGTGTCACGCGGTCCCCCTCCCCGCAAACAAATCCCGCAAACAAATAAATAAAAAATAAATAAAAAGGAAAGGTTTCCCCGGGGCCATATTTGGCCTGAGGAGGGGGGGCCACACAGCCCCCCTCTAAAGTTTTAATTACATTTAAAAAAAAAAAGATGTGCCATGCCTCGGTGGGATGGGGTCTCCGGGGTCGAAATTGGCCCCGGGTGGGGGCTCACGCATACAATTAAATAAGCCCCTGGAGGTGGCGAACCCTTCCCGGTTTAAAAAAAAAGAAATTCACAAAAAGGGGTCTGGCCCTGGGGGATGGGGTCCCCAGGGCCCCCAAAAAGTACAAAAAAGAGGGGCCACAAACCCCCTTTGTAAAAATGTTTTTTTAAAGCTGGCATCTCGCCGGAGGCCACGCCCGCATTCTCCACTACTCTGCAAACGCGCCCCCTGGTGTGTTGTAAATTAGGGGATTAAGTCCCCTTCATTCTTGAGGGTCCCTGGGGGCCAACTCGCCCACCAGGTACCTCCAGTAAGTGCCACAGAGCTGCGTTGCAGAGAGGTGGTCTGAGGCTATGCCCCTTTTTACACCACTCTGCAAACTTGGCTTTTGTTGCACTGCTGGTGGGGTGATGAGGTCCTTTTGTGTCCTGAGGACCTCAGGACACAAGTGGACTTCATCCTCTGAGGCATCCTCTGAGGCAATGCAGCTCTGTGACGCTTACTGGAGGTCCTCCATTCCTGCGGACGTAGTTATAGTTTGGACCACGAACCTGTGGTGGGTCAGTTGCCTAACAAGACAAACAGAGTCCCCAGGGGTTGGGCGATAAGTGTGGGTAACAGTACGGCTTACAGGTACCCCTAAGACAGGTCTTCCCATGTACCTAGCAGAATGTCAGTTAGTGCCTTGCAAAAGGGAAGTAATGGTTCAACCCCCAACTGACCAGGATTAAGGACCTCCATCAGAGGATCCATAGCCTTCTCCACAGTGGGCAGAGTGAGATGCAAGACTTCAGCCACTCTCTTCAAAACCCCCGCCAAGGTAGAACTGGCTTAAGAGGCAAGGTCAGGGGTCGCAAAAGGGAGGAAGCAGGGGATAAATCTAGCCCGCTTGCCTCACCCAAATCAGCAACCCAGCTATCTACAAGCTCTGGTTGTTCCAAAGGAATCATCCCCATACAACCTTCTCCTAACTGGTCCTGTGGGGCCTCCACAAACGACCAGCGCTAACGGCTCTGTGAACGATGTCGAATGACATTGTATCGACATCCACCTGTGAAGAAGGAAAGATCTCTATCTGCGCTGATGTAAACACCTGGAGTCGCGGAAAAGCCTGCTCCATGATGCGCAGCGACTCCAACTCTGAGGCCTCCGTCGCAGCTGGGATAGGGACTGGAGGAACAACCAACGTCATGTCAGCGTCAATCGAAGCCGCAGGTGGGGGACCAACAGGACCATGCTCCGGCATCTCTGAGTCCGAAACTAGAACAGCCACCGAGGGCCAACCCTTCAGCGATGGTTCAGTTATGGCGCCTACAACCTCCTTGGAGCCCGCAGGCGCTCCAGAGGGAGATGAGGGCCCAAAAACTCAATGAGGAGCCTTGCAGTACTCCTGCATCTGACTCCAGGTCGCCCTGGCTCCAGCAAAATCTGAGAGGTGCAGGCGCGATGTGGGAACGGGAGTCCCAGCATGAGATCGTGAGACTTCTCCGCGATCTGCATCGCAAGTTGAAGAGGTCATGGAAGACCAGGGCTTCGATATCTTGTGACGCCGCTTACCGTAAGATGTCACTGAAGACTGGGACTGCTGCCGTTAACCATGGGGTGAAGGTCAGCGCTCCTGGCAATGACCTCTGGACCAGCAAGAAGACCGACGTCGTGAGGAGCTGGAAGTCCATGGCAACTGCGCTGTCAGAAGCTTCAACCATTGACAGGCGTCACAGTCACCTGCATCGTGGTTTTCGCCCAAGCACTCCATACAAGCAGAGTGTGGATCCGTACCTAAAATCTGGTGAGCACAGGACCCACAAGATTTAAACCCAGAGGGCATAAGGCACACAAATTTTTTTGTCACAGTAGGCTGAAAAATGGCTAGAAATGCAATTCTCCGGATCCCCGTTGCAGCGCAAAAAAGAAGAAACTGATGTCCGCGCGACGGATGGGACTTTATGGCTCCACTGATGTCACATCCCGAGATGACGTCACTGCGGAGCAGTACAACGCCGTCCCCTGGCACACAGAGGTACTGCTGAAAAGCTTCCTGGTGCCTGGGTAGAATTCAAAGTTAAGGAATCTGCGGCTAGATGTCTCTATCAGATACCTTAGACAATAGCAATAACTAAACAAATGGAATCCAACATATGAACTGACAATGCAAATTGATAGATAGCAACTACTCCTAGAGGAACCGAAGACTCCTACAAAATTAATAGGGGAAGGAAGTGTGCAATAAACTGTTAGAAGCAACATTGTCAGTAAGTAATATTGCCTACTACTGTCTCAGGGCTAAAAGACCCGCTTGCAATAGCAAAGTCCTTAGCAAGAGGAAGAAAACTCCACTCGAATGACTAGACAACCACCACCCATTAAGTAACACTGGAGAAGCAGAGTTCCTCACCAGGGGCAAACACGATCGAGGGGCGGGAAGGGGGGGCGAACTTAAGGATTTTTATTACATTTAATGCATTATAGAATCATTAGAATGGAATGTGTAAACTACTGACTACTGGCCAACAACTGTAATTCATTGACCAATGCACAGCGAAATTTACATGTAATGATTAAACTATAAAGAATGTGTGTGCAGAATACCATTCCGACTGGAGAAGTTATAAAAGTTGAAAATATCAATAACGATCCATTAAAAACTCTGAAGGCAAAGAAGGTTCCAGGGAGTTAAAATTAGAACGTATTCTAAAAGACATACTTACAGGTACACATTTATATTAATATGTAGAGACCAAGGATAAAAATGGCAATGAAAAAGGACCTAGAAAGCATAAGGTATTTCCATTCTGTCACTGTATAGCATATTAAGGCCATGATTAAGAGTCTGGCGGTCCACAGATTGCCAGACCTGCGGGGGCATCGGCGGTCACCCCACCACCCTATTACAAGATGGGCTGTGGGACTGCCACAGCATCACTGCAGCTGCCAGGGAACCGTCATTCCCTGGCGGTGTTGCGCCGGTGTAGAGGCATCCATATGCTAGGCGGTATTAGGAGTTTCCTCTCTGCCAGGGTTTTCATGGTGGTTCCTCATCCTTGAAACCCTGGCAGAGAGAAAACAAAGGGGGCCCTGGTGCCTCTGCGCCCTGGGTATGCAACCGGGGGGGGGGGGCAACTACATGTGCCCCCTTGTGTGCATGCTCACCTGTTCCTGCACGACATGGGCTTTTCAGTCCATACTGTTCAGGAACTATTTTTGACGTTCCCCTTGTGGTGCTCATTTTTAGAGGCACCGCCATGGGAACACCAAAAAAAGTCCGCCAGATGGAAGAAAACTCCTAATCTGGTGGCCGGTCTGACCGCGGCTTTGGCGTTGTGGCGGACCCGGCACTGCACTGCCAAAGTCGTAATCGGGCACTTAGTTGGCATGTATTGTTACTGGATAGTTAACGTTTTTAGCTGGAATGCAATAGAAAGTCGAGCATAAACAAGTCCTTTTTTATGTAATACAGGAGAGCTTGAAAGCACTATGCACCTTATGCTGTTCTACTTCTTATAATGGGGTTCAACGTGCATGGGGTTGTTCCTCTTTTAAAAGCACGTCGGCTGCACTTGGGCCAAAATGCTATGATATCCTGTTTTTGAAAGACCCCTTTTGGTGCACAATTAAGATTCCCCTGTAGCATTGGCATATATATTTCCCATAGTTAGATGCATGTATAAAGATCCTCTGTTGTTTTTAAACCTCCTGGGATCTTACAGTCGAGGTTTAGGATATATTTGGTTTCTAACTTCCTAAGCATGCCCTCTCTATCTCCTCCCCGTCTGTTCTTGGGTATAGAATCTATGAGATAATACGAGAGGTGTCTGAGATCACTGTTGTGTATTTCTTGAAAATGTCTAACCACTGGGTAGGTTGGGTCATGGTTATTGATTGCCCAGATGTGTTGCAGAATTCTCTTGTTTGCAGGGAGTTTGGTGCTCCCTACGAGCACTCCAATATGTAAATGGCATAGTCAGTTTTACAGTGCAGGGAACGTGATATTTCTATTTCCCTGTCACTGAACGGTGTCCTATATGTCATTTTATTTATTCCGTACTGACAAGCTTTACAGCTTTAACATGTGGTGAAGCCCTTTCTTTGTGACAACCAGGTCTGTTGGTCCAGAACCTCCGGGCTACTTTTGACCAGACTTCTACTCATGGATGGAGCCCGCCTGTAGGTAATCCCCAGGGTATTTTTTAAACTACCGACTTCTACTCATGGATGGAGGAGCCCGCCTGTAGGTGATCCCCAGGGTATTTTTTAAACTACCTCCTATAACTGGGTGACTTAACATTATGGGCCAGTTTCGATGCACAATCTTTTGGTTGTTTTGTTTTGTGCATTATAGGCTAGAGTCAGCCTGAACTCCATAGAATTCTTCTTGGTGTTGGCATCATTGTCTTTTGGTATTAAAATGGCAATTCTGTCTAGAACCTGAGTTTTGTTTATAGCTGCATCAATGATCTTACTTTTGTACCCCCTAGCTAGGAATCTTGTTGTGCTCTCCTATTGTGCTCTTTTCAATTCATTGGAGTTACTGCATATTCTTTTTTATTCGCAGCATTTCCCCATAGGGGATACTATTTACCAGGTGTCTTGGGTGAAAACTGGAAAAGTGTAAAACCGAGGGGCATATTATTAAGGACGGGCGATACATTATCGCCGCTTTTATCGGCAGGAAACTGCCGATAAAGCGGCGATAATGGGCTTGATAATATGCTCTATGTAATTCCTATCGAAGCCCATGTTAGATGTTTTCACATCTAACATGGGCTTCGATAGGAATTCATGCCCCCCCCCACATGTCCCGGGACCCACCGCCTCCCCGGGGCTTTGAAAATGCTGGGAGGGAGGCCCAGCGGCCCCCCTTATGGAGCCCTCAATGGCCCTGTGGACCGCCATCTCCCAGGGCAGGCTCCTGCAATGTCCCGGGGTGCCCAACCCAGGGACATTGCCGTTTGCTATGACAGGGCTGGGGCTCGGCTCCCGCCCTGTCATAGCAAACTTGCTTTGGTTTCTGGAAGTGAGAGCAGGTAAACCTGCTCTCACTTCCAAAAACCAAAGCAGATTGCTTTTCACAAGGGGAGCTGCATGTCAGGAGCTCCCCTTGTGCAAAAGCAATGCGGGATCCCGCAGGAGATGGGGAGCCGGCGGGACCGTGAGGGCATTGGGGCTCCCCCCACGGTCCTCTTCACAGGGGCCCGTGAGGGGTGTCACGCGGTCCCCCTCCCCGCAAACAAATAAATAAAAAATAAATAAAAAGGAAAGGTTTCCCCGGGGCCATATTTGGCCTGAGGAGGGGGGGCCACACAGCCCCCCTCTAAAGTTTTAATTACATTTAAAAAAAAAAGATGTGCCATGCCTCGGTGGGATGGGGTCTCCGGGGTCGAAATTGCCCCCGGGTGGGGGCTCACGCATACAATTAAATAAGCCCCTGGAAGTGGCGAACCCTTCCCGGTTTAAAAAAAAAGAAATTCACAAAAAAGGGTCTGGCCCTGGGGGATGGGGTCCCCAGGGCCCCCAAAAAGTACAAAAAAGAGGGGCCACAAAGCCCCTTTGTAAAAATGTTTTTTTAAAGCTGGCATCTCGCCGGAGGCCACGCCCGCATTCTCCACTACTCTGCAAACGCGCCCCCTGGTGTGTTGTAAATTAGGGGATTAAGTCCCCTTCATTCTTGAGGGTCCCTGGGGGCCAACTCTCCCACCAGGTACCTCCAGTAAGTGCCACAGAGCTGCGTTGCAGAGAGGTGGTCTGAGGCTATGCCCCTTTTTACACCACTCTGCAAACTTGGCTTTTGTTGCACTGCTGGTGGGGTGATGAGGTCCTTTTGTGTCCTGAGGACCTCAGGACACAAGTGGACTTCATCCTCTGAGGCATCCTCTGAGGCAATGCAGCTCTGTGACGCTTACTGGAGGTCCTCCATTCCTGCGGACGTAGTTATAGTTTGGACCACGAACCTGTGTTGGGTCAGTTGGCTAACAAGACAAACAGAGTCCCATGGGGTTGGGCGATAAGTGTGGGTAACAGTACGGCTTACAGGTACCCCTAAGACAGGTCTTCCCATGTACCTAGCAGAATGTCAGTTAGTGCCTTGCAAAAGGGAAGTAATGGTTCAACCCCCAACTGACCAGGATTAAGGACCTCCATCAGAGGATCCATAGCCTTCTCCACAGTGGGCAGAGTGAGATGCAAGACTTCAGCCACTCTCTTCAAAACCCCTGCCAAGGTAGAACTGGCTTAAAAGGCAAGGTCAGGGGTCGCAAAAGGGAGGAAGCAGGGGATAAATCTAGCCCGCTTGCCTCACCCAAATCAGCAACCCAGCTATCTACAAGCTCTGGTTGTTCCAAAGGAATCATCCCCATACAACCTTCTCCTAACTGGTCCTGTGGGGCCTCCACAAACGACCAGCGCTAACGGCTCTGTGAACGATGTCGAATGACATTGTATCGATATCCACCTGTGAAGAAGGAAAGATCTCTATCTGCGCTGATGTAAACACCTGGAGTCGCGGAAAAGCCTGCTCCATGATGCGCAACGACTCCAACTCTGAGGCCTCCGTCGCAGCTGGGATAGGGACTGGAGGAACAACCAACGTCATGTCAGCGTCAATCGAAGCCGCAGGTGGGGGACCAACAGGACCATGCTCCGGCATCTCTGAGTCCGAAACTAGAACAGCCACCGAGGGCCAACCCTTCAGCGATGGTTCAGTTATGGCGCCTACAACCTCCTTGGAGCCCGCAGGCGCTCCAGAGGGAGATGAGGGCCCAAAAACTCAATGAGGAGCCTTGCAGTACTCCTGCATCTGACTCCAGGTCGCCCTGGCTCCAGCAAAATCTGAGAGGTGCAGGCGCGATGTGGGAACGGGAGTCCCAGCATGAGATCGTGAGACTTCTCCGCGATCTGCATCGCAAGTTGAAGAGGTCATGGAAGACCAGGGCTTCGATATCTTGTGACGCCGCTTACCGTAAGATGTCACTGAAGACTGGGACTGCTGCCGTTAACCATGGGGTGAAGGTCAGCGCTCCTGGCAATGACCTCTGGACCAGCAAGAAGACCGACGTCGTGAGGAGCTGGAAGTCCATGGCAACTGCGCTGTCAGAAGCTTCAACCATTGACAGGCGTCACAGTCACCTGCATCGTGGTTTTCGCCTAAGCACTCCATACAAGCAGAGTGTGGATCCGTACCTAAAATCTGGTGAGCACAGGACCCACAAGATTTAAACCCAGAGGGCATAAGGCACACAAACATTTTTGTCACAGTAGGCTGAAAAATGGCTAGAAATGCAATTCTCCGGATCCCCGTTGCAGCGCAGAAAAGAAGAAACTGATGTCCACGCGACGATAGGGACTTTATGGCTCCACTGATGTCACATCCCGAGATGACGTCACTGCGGAGCAGTACGACGCCGTCCCCTGGCACGCAGAGGTACTGCTGAAAAGCTTCCTGGTGCCTGGGTAGAATTCAAAGTTAAGGAATCTGCGGCTAGATGTCTCTATCAGATACCTTAGACAATAGCAATAACTAAACAAATGGAATCCAACATATGAACTGACAATGCAAATTGATAGATAGCAACTACTCCTAGAGGAACCGAAGACTCCTACAAAATTAATAGGGGAAGGAAGTGTGCAATAAACTGTTAGAAGCAACATTGTCAGTAAGTAATATTGCCTACTACTGTCTCAGGGCTAAAAGACCCGCTTGCAATAGCAAAGTCCTTAGCAAGAGGAAGAAAACTCCACTCGAATGACTAGACAACCACCACCCATTAAGTAACACTGGAGAAGCAGAGTTCCTCACCAGGGGCAAACACGATCGAGGGGCGGGAAGGGGGGGCGAACTTAAGGATTTTTATTACATTTAATGCATTATAGAATCATTAGAATGGAATGTGTAAACTACTGACTACTGGCCAACAACTGTAATTCATTGACCAATGCACAGCGAAATTTACATGTAATGATTAAACTATAAAGAATGTGTGTGCAGAATACCATTCCGACTGGAGAAGTTATAAAAGTTGAAAATATCAATAACGATCCATTAAAAACTCTGAAGGCAAAGAAGGTTCCAGGGAGTTAAAATTAGAACGTATTCTAAAAGACATACTTACAGGTACACATTTATATTAATATGTAGAGACCAAGGATAAAAATGGCAATGAAAAAGGACCTAGAAAGCATAAGGTATTTCCATTCTGTCACTGTATAGCATATTAAGGCCATGATTAAGAGTCTGGCGGTCCACAGATTGCCAGACCTGCGGGGGCATCGGCGGTCACCCCACCACCCTATTACAAGATGGGCTGTGGGACTGCCACAGCATCACTGCAGCTGCCAGGGAACCGTCATTCCCTGGCGGTGTTGCGCCGGTGTAGAGGCATCCATATGCTAGGCGGTATTAGGAGTTTCCTCTCTGCCAGGGTTTTCATGGTGGTTCCTCATCCTTGAAACCCTGGCAGAGAGAAAACAAAGGGGGCCCTGGTGCCTCTGCGCCCTGGGTATGCACCCGGGGGGGGGGCAACTACATGTGCCCCCTTGTGTGCATGCTCACCTGTTCCTGCACGACATGGGCTTTTCAGTCCATACTGTTCAGGAACTATTTTTGACGTTCCCCTTGTGGTGCTCATTTTTAGAGGCACCGCCATGGGAACTCCAAAAAAAGTCCGCCAGATGGAAGAAAACTCCTAATCTGGTGGCCGGTCTGACCGCGGCTTTGGCGTTGTGGCGGACCCGGCACTGCACTGCCAAAGTCGTAATCGGGCACTTAGTTGGCATGTATTGTTACTGGATAGTTAACGTTTTTAGCTGGAATGCAATAGAAAGTCGAGCATAAACAAGTCCTTTTTTATGTAATACAGGAGAGCTTGAAAGCACTATGCACCTTATGCTGTTCTACTTCTTATAATGGGGTTCAACGTGCATGGGGTTGTTCCTCTTTTAAAAGCACGTCGGCTGCACTTGGGCCAAAATGCTATGATATCCTGTTTTTGAAAGACCCCTTTTGGTGCACAATTAAGATTCCCCTGTAGCATTGGCATATATATTTCCCATAGTTAGATGCATGTATAAAGATCCTCTGTTGTTTTTAAACCTCCTGGGATCTTACAGTCGAGGTTTAGGATATATTTGGTTTCTAACTTCCTAAGCATGCCCTCTCTATCTCCTCCCCGTCTGTTCTTGGGTATAGAATCTATGAGATAATACGAGAGGTGTCTGAGATCACTGTTGTGTATTTCTTGAAAATGTCTAACCACTGGGTAGGTTGGGTCATGGTTATTGATTGCCCAGATGTGTTGCAGAATTCTCTTGTTTGCAGGGAGTTTGGTGCTCCCTACGAGCACTCCAATATGTAAATGGCATAGTCAGTTTTACAGTGCAGGGAACGTGATATTTCTATTTCCCTGTCACTGAACGGTGTCCTATATGTCATTTTATTTATTCCGTACTGACAAGCTTTACAGCTTTAACATGTGGTGAAGCCCTTTCTTTGTGACAACCAGGTCTGTTGGTCCAGAACCTCCGGGCTACTTTTGACCAGACTTCTACTCATGGATGGAGCCCGCCTGTAGGTAATCCCCAGGGTATTTTTTAAACTACCGACTTCTACTCATGGATGGAGGAGCCCGCCTGTAGGTGATCCCCAGGGTATTTTTTAAACTACCTCCTATAACTGGGTGACTTAACATTATGGGCCAGTTTCGATGCACAATCTTTTGGTTGTTTTGTTTTGTGCATTATAGGCTAGAATCAGCCTGAACTCCATAGAATTCTTCTTGGTGTTGGCATCATTGTCTTTTGGTATTAAAATGGCAATTCTGTCTAGAACCTGAGTTTTGTTTATAGCTGCATCAATGATCTTACTTTTGTACCCCCTAGCTAGGAATCTTGTTGTGCTCTCCTATTGTGCTCTTTTCAATTCATTGGAGTTACTGCATATTCTTTTTTATTCGCAGCATTTCCCCATAGGGGATACTATTTACCAGGTGTCTTGGGTGAAAACTGGAAAAGTGTAAAACCGAGGGGCATATTATTAAGGACGGGCGATACATTATCGCCGCTTTTATCGGCAGGAAACTGCCGATAAAGCTGCGATAATGGGCTTGATAATATGCTCTATGTAATTCCTATCGAAGCCCATGTTAGATGTTTTCACATCTAACATGGGCTTCAAAAGGAATTCATGCCCCCCCCACATGTCCCGGGGACCACTGCCTCCCCGGGGCTTTGAAAATGCTGGGAGGGAGGCCCAGCGGCCCCCCTTATGGAGCCCTCAATGGTCCTGTGGACCGCCATCTCCCAGGGCAGGCTCCTGCAATGTCCCGGGGTGCCCAACCCAGGGACATTGCCGTTTGCTATGACAGGGCTGGGGCTCGGCTCCCGCCCTGTCATAGCAAACTTGCTTTGGTTTCTGGAAGTGAGAGCAGGTAAACCTGCTCTCACTTCCAAAAACCAAAGCAGATTGCTTTTCACAAGGGGAGCTGCATGTCAGGAGCTCCCCTTGTGCAAAAGCAATGCCGGATCCCGCAGGAGATGGGGAGCCGGCGGGACCGTGAGGGCATTGGGGCTCCCCCCACGGTCCTCCTCACAGGGGCCCGTGAGGGGTGTCACGCGGTCCCCCTCCCCGCAAACAAATAAATAAAAAATAAATAAAAAGGAAAGGTTTCCCCGGGGCCATATTTGGCCTGAGGAGGGGGGGCCACACAGCCCCCCTCTAAAGTTTTAATTACATTTAAAAAAAAAAGATGTGCCATGCCTCGGTGGGATGGGGTCTCCGGGGTCGAAATTGGCCCCGGGTGGGGGCTCACGCATACAATTAAATAAGCCCCTGGAGGTGGCGAACCCTTCCCGGTTTAAAAAAAAAGAAATTCACAAAAAGGGGTCTGGCCCTGGGGGATGGGGTCCCCAGGGCCCCCAAAAAGTACAAAAAAGAGGGGCCACACAGCCCCTTTGTAAAAATGTTTTTTAAAGCTGGCATCTCGCCGGAGGCCACGCCCGCATTCTCCACTACTCTGCAAACGCGCCCCCTGGTGTGTTGTAAATTAGGGGATTAAGTCCCCTTCATTCTTGAGGGTCCCTGGGGGCCAACTCACCCACCAGGTACCTCCAGTAAGTGCCACAGAGCTGCGTTGCAGAGAGGTGGTCTGAGGCTATGCCCCTTTTTACACCACTCTGCAAACTTGGCTTTTGTTGCACTGCTGGTGGGGTGATGAGGTCCTTTTGTGTCCTGAGGACCTCAGGACACAAGTGGACTTCATCCTCTGAGGCATCCTCTGAGGCAATGCAGCTCTGTGACGCTTACTGGAGGTCCTCCATTCCTGCGGACGTAGTTATAGTTTGGACCACGAACCTGTGGTGGGTCAGTTGCCTAACAAGACAAACAGAGTCCCCAGGGGTTGGGCGATAAGTGTGGGTAACAGTACGGCTTACAGGTACCCCTAAGACAGGTCTTCCCATGTACCTAGCAGAATGTCAGTTAGTGCCTTGCAAAAGGGAAGTAATGGTTCAACCCCCAACTGACCAGGATTAAGGACCTCCATCAGAGGATCCATAGCCTTCTCCACAGTGGGCAGAGTGAGATGCAAGACTTCAGCCACTCTCTTCAAAACCCCGCCAAGGTAGAACTGGCTTAAGAGACAAGGTCAGGGGTCGCAAAAGGGAGGAAGCAGGGGATAAATCTAGCCCGCTTGCCTCACCCAAATCAGCAACCCAGCTATCTACAAGCTCTGGTTGTTCCAAAGGAATCATCCCCATACAACCTTCTCCTAACTGGTCCTGTGGGGCCTCCACAAACGACCAGCGCTAACGGCTCTGTGAACGATGTCGAATGACATTGTATCGACATCCACCTGTGAAGAAGGAAAGATCTCTATCTGCGCTGATGTAAACACCTGGAGTCGCGGAAAAGCCTGCTCCATGATGCGCAACGACTCCAACTCTGAGGCCTCCGTCGCAGCTGGGATAGGGACTGGAGGAACAACCAACGTCATGTCAGCGTCAATCGAAGCCGCAGGTGGGGGACCAACAGGACCATGCTCCGACATCTCTGAGTCCGAAACTAGAACAGCCACCAAGGGCCAACCCTTCAGCGATGGTTCAGTTATGGCGTGTCAAGCTATCCACGTCGTCCCTTACCTTGCTTGAACAGATGCCCTCTAGGATGACGCAGATGATTCCGCAGAGACGCAAGG
The DNA here is from genome assembly GCF_964261635.1 of Lissotriton helveticus. NCBI lineage: Eukaryota > Metazoa > Chordata > Amphibia > Caudata > Salamandridae > Lissotriton > Lissotriton helveticus. The sequence continues at coordinate 1,277,967,358 of NC_136061.1, forward strand.
GACCAACTTCCCTGATTACTAACTAAAACTTACTGGTTCTAAAATCACAGCAAGAAATTAACTAGAAATTAGGGAGGAGGGCCGGTACTGGACGTTGAAGTGAAGACTCTTGATTCTTGCTGTCGACCTGCGAGGCAACAAGTACAGAAGACTTTACTATTCAGGTCCTATAGATTCCTCCTATTCTACTCTAGATCTTTTAACTAATCTAGTTAAGGCACCTGAGGCTCAATCTGGATGTCTTGACGTTCCCCTACCTGCGATCAGAAAGAAGTTGGCCTTCGTCCAGTATTTCTTTATGGTAAGCGAAGATGAAGTCATCAAGTGTCCTCTAGGATAAGTGGTCAGCTTGTAGGCTTGTATGCTCTAGTTGAATTAGGCTGGAAATGAAAGAGATGGATTACTTAACATTCTTTAAAAGACTTTCGCAAAACCTTCCTAACAATTCTACCACTTACTTGCAATTAACTTCTTGCTTCCTAGACTTGGGGTTCTTATAATTTTCCTCTAAATTCAGGAAAGATAAGCAAAGATACACAAAATCCTATACCTTAACAACAAGTGATGACTAAATTCGCAATCTAAATATTGCTCTAAATTTACACTCATGAAATCCTAAACAAAGTTCTTCTTTAGTAAACTGAGATACAAAGAAACAGAATAGTCCAAAGTCTTTTCCTTGCGTTTTCTTCTGTGAATCAAAGTTCCAAAAATTATGATTGACCTTTCTTGCGAAGGGCGCCTTTTAACCAAAAAATGAAAGTACTTAGCTTTCTGCCTCTTTGTCTTCTAGGGTCATCATTGCTGTTGCAGAGAAAGAATCGCCATAATGAAGAGCAACGAAGATGTCCAGCCGGTATGGAGAAACCTTCAGGTAAGTCCCAAGTCCAGACGCGACCTTCTTCTATGGAAGTCTGAAGGCAAAGCGCCTTCCAGAAGGCTGGGTGCGGTTTAAGTACTGGGCCGCACCCAGCTCCACCCGGTTACGCACACAGAAAGTGCGCGAGATCGAAGTTTCCCGATCCCTTCAGAAGCGCACCAAAAAGGCGCGTGCGAGGGATGTGAGGAGAGCGCTTCTCAGAGCGAAGGTTTGGTTTCCGTTAGCGCTCAAAGCGAAGGCTTGGTTTCTGATAGCGCTGGCTCCAAATCCTAAAATACAACACATGGGAACACAGAAACCTGCACAAAACATTTGAAATAACCACAATAAGTTATAATGACGCTGGTTTCGAATTCTGAAATACACCAAATGGGAACACTGAAACCTGCACAAAGCATTTGAAATGACCATAATAAGTCTAAAAGGCATGAAATACTGTACACCTAAACACACTGACTTGAAGCGTGCGGGCGCACGGGACAGGGGCGGGTTTCAAAAAGGGAAGTACTACAGATGCCTAAAGGGGATATGTAGTCTTTAAGGAAGGGCAGGTGTGGAATCATGACAGTACTCCCTCCTCAAGATCCCCCCAAGAACTGTGGAAATGGGTTTTGGTTTATCAGGGTGTCTTAAATGAAAGTTCCGAATCAATCTGGGAGCATTTTTAAGATGTTCTAGGGGCTCCCATGATCTTTCCTCAGGACCATAACCCTTCCAGTTGATGAGGTAAAATAGCCTTCCCCTAACTCTCTTGGAATCCAAGATTGATCTTACTTCAAATTCTGAGTTGCCTTCAACAATGATAGGAGGCGGAGACTTGGAAATACGAGTTTGAGGATGAAAAGGCTTGATTAGAGAGACATGGAAGACTGGATGTATCAAGTACTTGCTAGGGAGGGTCAATCTAACACAAACCGGGTTTAGTATTTTTTCAATGGAAAAGGGGCCAATAAATCTTGGATTGAATTTTCTGTTCCCTTTTAATTTCAAATTTTTTGTACTCAACCATACTTCGTCACCTATTTCATAAAGAGGTTGTTCGGATCGATGTTTATCCTTGGCTTCTTTTTGAGATTCTTTTGCTTTGGCCAAGTTGAATTTAGCATCCTCCTGAATGGTGAATACCTGGGACACATAGTCATAAACTGTGGGTACGGAATCATTGATGTTATTGTTGGAGTTTTCGGGAATGCTTTTTGGATGAAAACCGAAATTACAAAAGAATGGGGACATTTTAATAGAAGAATGCTCAGAGTTGTTGTAGGCGAACTCCAAAGGACTTAACAGATCGGACCACTCTTCGGAGACATTAGGTAACATACAACGAAGATACTGTTCAATAGTTTGGTTAGTTCTTTCAGTTAAACCATCGGTTTGAGGATGGTAACTAGAGGATAAACGAACCTCCATATGTAACAAAGAACTCAGCTTTTGCCAAACCTTAGAAACAAACTGAGATCCCCTATCCGAAATTACAACTGAAGGAATTCCGTGTAATCTTATCACATGGATCATGAGCAAATGAGCAAGCTCCAATGCAGTGGGAAGCTTTTTTAAAGGAATAAAATGGGCCATTCGGGTAAACTGGTCTACAACAGTCAAAATTGTATTGAATCCCTTCTTGGTTTCAGGTAGTTCAACTATGAAGTCTAATGATATAGTATGCCATGGTTGAGGAGGAATAGGTAATGGCATTAACAACCCACTAGGAGCCTGATGAGAGGACTTGTGCTGGATACAGATGCTACAAGTTTCCACAAATTGTTTGATGTCTTTAGACATAGAAGGCCACCAAAACTTCCTCTTGATGAGTTCCATAGTCTTTACAATGCTTGGGTGGGCTGACAGAACCGTATCATGATGAAGGTGAATTATGGATCTTTGAATTTTCTCATTTGGAACAAAGATCAAGTCATGGACCATCAACAAACTGTCTTTCTCAAATAGAAAAGGATGATCTTTTCTCCAAAGCTCCAGTGCCTTTTCTTTCAGAGCTTCTTTGATGTCGTTAATGATGTCACTAACAGTTAAACTTCCCTGAAAACAAGAAGTTGGGATTACAGGGTGAACTACTTCCGGTTGATCTGAAATCTTTTCTCCTAGTCTGGATAAAGCATCCGCTTTTAAATTTTCCTTTCCTGGGCGATATGTGATTACAAAATTGTAGTCATTGAAAAACATGGACCAACGCAGTTGCCTAGCAGATAAAGCCTTTACAGATCTCAAAGCTTGGAGATTCCTGTGATCAGTATAAATCGTTACAGGATGACGAGCTCCTAATAGGTAGTGACGCCATTCTTCAAACACTGCTTTGATTGCTAACAACTCCTTGTCGGCAATTGCATAATTTTGTTCGGCTTCTGATAATTTTCTTGAGAAATAGGCTATCGGGTGCATTTGGCCAGTATCTGAATCTCGTTGTGAAAGAATGCCACCCAATGCTTCCACAATAAAAGGTAGATTGGGGTCTGGATGACTTAAAATTGGAGCCATGGTAAATATCTTTTTTAGGTTTTGAAATGCTTCATCAGCGGCTGGGGACCATAAAAACTTGGCTCCTTTTCTCAACAGCTTGGTAATAGGTGTTATAACCTGAGAAAAGTTCTGAATGAACCTGCGGTAAAAATTTGCAAACCCTAGAAAACTTTGGATTTGTTTCACAGAAGTGGGACTTGGCCAGGTTGTTACAGCTTCTATCTTTTTTGGGTCCATTTCTATTCCCTCTGGGCTAATAATATAGCCCAGAAAATCCACTTTGGTAACGTGAAATAGACTCTTTTCCAATTTTACGAAGAGTGAGTTTGAAAGTAGTCTTTGAAGAATGGCGCGAACCTGTTTTACATGTTCTTCCTCAGAATCAGAATATATGAGAATATCATCTATGTAGACTACACAGCAGATGTCAATGAACTCATGCAAAACCTCATTTATAAAAAACTGGAAGGCTGCAGGAGCGTTACACAAACCAAATGGCAAGACTTGGTATTCAAAGAGACCGAATTTAGTACGGAATGCTGTCTTCCATTCGTCTCCTTTTCTTACTCTAACTAAATGGTACGCTCCGCGCAAGTCCAATTTTGTATAAATTTTAGCCTTCTTTATTTGGTCTAATAGTGTAGGGATCAAAGGCAAGGGGTACCTGTTCTTAATGGTTACGTTGTTTAAGGCTCTATAGTCTATACACGTGCGCAGCTCCCCTCCCTTTTTTGGAATGAAAAAAAGAGCTGATGAAACTGGAGACTTAGAGTGTCTTATGAAGCCATTAGCAAGATACTCATCTAGATATTCTCTAAGATGAGCGTTTTCTGCCTCCGTAAGAGCATATATTCGACTGCAAGGTAAGGTAGCTCCAGGCACCAAATCTATTCTACAGTCGAAATCTCTATGTGGTGGAAGGGTGTTGGCCTTCTTCTTGTCAAAAACATCAGACAGGTCATTATATACTGATGGTACCCCTTCCAGAATTAGTATATTGGGTGATTCCATTCCAAAGTCAAAACCTTGAACCACATCCTTAGATCTCTTAGTAAGGAAACAATGATCTGTGCAAGCAGGAGATTGAAAAGTAATTGTCTTGGTTACCCAATCTATGGACGGGTTATGTTTTACTAACCAAGGGATTCCTAAAATCATTTTGAATTGAGGGGCATCAATAATGTCTAATTGTATTCTCTCCCTATGTATAGGAGAACAATCCTTTTCTAATACCTCAGTCTTTCTATTTACTGGACCCGAAGTCAATTCTTTGCCATCCACAGCTCTGACGATTTCTGGATGGTCCTTTGACAAAGATCTGAAGCCTAACTGAAGGAAGAAATGAGAGTCTATAAAATTACCGGTAGCACCAGAATCTATGATGGCTTCCACCTGTCTAGAGGAAGATTCTGGAAGCAGACCTCGGAGTTCTACAAGAATTGAAAAGTGTCTACAACCAATGGGAGGAAGAGTTGAGGCCAAACTAGAGAACAAACTCGATAAACCGACCTCTCCCTTTACCGAGTTTTCTAGTTTTCCGACTTTTCTTGTGTGACAGCTAAATCGGATGATTTAACTTTAAATTTGTTTGGTCGTGTGGGACATTCCTTCACAAAGTGTCCTGTCTTCCCACAATAGAGACATTGATTTAATCGCCGCCTCTTTTCTTTCTCCTCCTTAGACAAGGGACCTCGGATAGAACCTATCTGCATAGGTTCTACAGTATCAGATTTCGAACTAGGTTCTCGGTTAGGTGCTGACGTGGATCTTTCCTTAAAGAAAACTAATTTGTGTTCTGACTTCCCTCTTTCTCCCTTTCTTTCGGAAATACGATGATTTAATTTCACCACTAAGTCAATGAAGGCACTTATCTCTTCGGGGGGGTCTAAAATCTGGGTGATCATGTCTTTCAATTCGTCCTTCAATCCCCTATAGAAGATTGAGATTCTTTTGTCGTGAGGCCAATCTGCTTCTAACACCAAACGATTGAAGGTAGATATATAATGTAACAAATCAGATGAGCCTTGCTTTAAACCTAACAGCTCATTGTCTGCTGACTGAACAAATAGATGTTTAGCAAACATCTTCTTTAAAGCCCTCTCAAAATCCCTGAAGTTATACAAGATCCGATCATCACCTTCCACTAAGGGGACTGACCAAAGGGCAGCGTCTCCACCCATGTAGGATAACATGAATGCAACTTTGGAAGAATCATCAGGAAAAGCTGTGGTCTTTGCTATAAAGTGCAAATGACATTGTTGCAAAAACACTGAGAACTTATTGCAATCCCCATAAAACCTCTCTGGAGGGGCTAAAGGGGTGGGTACCGGAGTCACAACATGGACTTGTGTTGGAGAACTAGAACTGGAGGAGCCCTGAAAAGTGGCTGATTTCTGCTGCACCGAGTCCTGGAGAGAGGATAAATCCCTACGTAAAGCAGCGTTATCCTGCCTAATTGCTTCTAACACAGCGGCCAAATCCTGCATAGATACCTGATCCATTGCGTCTGGGCGGAATTATCAACGTGGGCTTTGCCTTCTGTCAAGCTATCCACGTCGTCCCTTACCTTGCTTGAACAGATGCCCTCTAGGATGACGCAGATGATTCCGCAGAGACGCAAGGGACCAACTTCCCTGATTACTAACTAAAACTTACTGGTTCTAAAATCACAGCAAAAAATTAACTAGAAATTAGGGAGGAGGGCCGGTACTGGACGTTGAAGTGAAGACTCTTGATTCTTGCTGTCGACCTGCGAGGCAACAAGTACAGAAGACTTTACTATTCAGGTCCTATAGATTCCTCCTATTCTACTCTAGATCTTTTAACTAATCTAGTTAAGGCACCTGAGGCTCAATCTGGATGTCTTGACGTTCCCCTACCTGCGATCAGAAAGAAGTTGGCCTTCGTCCAGTATTTCTTTATGGTAAGCGAAGATGAAGTCATCAAGTGTCCTCTAGGATAAGTGGTCAGCTTGTAGGCTTGTATGCTCTAGTTGAATTAGGCTGGAAATGAAAGAGATGGATTACTTAACATTCTTTAAAAGACTTTCGCAAAACCTTCCTAACAATTCTACCACTTACTTGCAATTAACTTCTTGCTTCCTAGACTTGGGGTTCTTATAATTTTCCTCTAAATTCAGGAAAGATAAGCAAAGATACACAAAATCCTATACCTTAACAACAAGTGATGACTAAATTCGCAATCTAAATATTGCTCTAAATTTACACTCATGAAATCCTAAACAAAGTTCTTCTTTAGTAAACTGAGATACAAAGAAACAGAATAGTCCAAAGTCTTTTCCTTGCGTTTTCTTCTGTGAATCAAAGTTCCAAAAATTATGATTGACCTTTCTTGCGAAGGGCGCCTTTTAACCAAAAAATGAAAGTACTTAGCTTTCTGCCTCTTTGTCTTCTAGGGTCATCATTGCTGTTGCAGAGAAAGAATCGCCATAATGAAGAGCAACGAAGATGTCCAGCCGGTATGGAGAAACCTTCAGGTAAGTCCCAAGTCCAGACGCGACCTTCTTCTATGGAAGTCTGAAGGCAAAGCGCCTTCCAGAAGGCTGGGTGCGGTTTAAGTACTGGGCCGCACCCAGCTCCACCCGGTTACGCACACAGAAAGTGCGCGAGATCGAAGTTTCCCGATCCCTTCAGAAGCGCACCAAAAAGGCGCGTGCGAGGGATGTGAGGAGAGCGCTTCTCAGAGCGAAGGTTTGGTTTCCGTTAGCGCTCAAAGCGAAGGCTTGGTTTCTGATAGCGCTGGCTCCAAATCCTGAAATACAACACATGGGAACACAGAAACCTGCACAAAACATTTGAAATAACCACAATAAGTTATAATGACGCTGGTTTCGAATTCTGAAATACACCAAATGGGAACACTGAAACCTGCACAAAGCATTTGAAATGACCATAATAAGTCTAAAAGGCATGAAATACTGTACACCTAAACACACTGACTTGAAGCGTGCGGGCGCACGGGACAGGGGCGGGTTTCAAAAAGGGAAGTACTACAGATGCCTAAAGGGGATATGTAGTCTTTAAGGAAGGGCAGGTGTGGAATCATGACAGTGCGCCTACAACCTCCTTGGAGCCCGCAGGCGCTCCAGAGGGAGATGAGGGCCCAAAAACTCAATGAGGAGCCTTGCAGTACTCCTGCATCTGACTCCAGGTCGCCCTGGCTCCAGCAAAATCTGAGAGGTGCAGGCGCGATGTGGGAACGGGAGTCCCAGCATGAGATCGTGAGACTTCTCCGCGATCTGCATCGCAAGTTGAAGAGGTCATGGAAGACCAGGGCTTCGATATCTTGTGACGCCGCTTACCGTAAGATGTCACTGAAGACTGGGACTGCTGCCGTTAACCATGGGGTGAAGGTCAGCGCTCCTGGCAATGACCTCTGGACCAGCAAGAAGACCGACGTCGTGAGGAGCTGGAAGTCCATGGCAACTGCGCTGTCAGAAGCTTCAACTATTGACAGGCGTCACAGTCACCTGCATCGTGGTTTTCGCCTAAGCACTCCATACAAGCAGAGTGTGGATCCGTACCTAAAATCTGGTGAGCACAGGACCCACAAATAAACCCAGAGGGCATAAGGCACACAAAATTTTTTGTCACAGTAGGCTGAAAAATGGCTAGAAATGCAATTCTCCGGATCCCCGTTGCAGCGCAGAAAAGAAGAAACTGATGTCCGCGCGACGGATGGGACTTTATGGCTCTCACATCCCGAGATGACGTCACTGCGGAGCAGTACGACGCCGTCCCCTGGCACGCAGAGGTACTGCTGAAAAGTTTCCTGGTGCCTGGGTAGAATTCAAAGTTAAGGAATCTGCGGCTAGATGTCTCTATCAGATACCTTAGACAATAGCAATAACTAAACAAATGGAATCCAACATATGAACTGACAATGCAAATTGATAGATAGCAACTACTCCTAGAGGAACCGAAGACTCCTACAAAATTAATAGGGGAAGGAAGTGTGCAATAAACTGTTAGAAGCAACATTGTCAGTAAGTAGTATTGCCTACTACTGTCTCAGGGCTAAAAGACCCGCTTGCAATAGCAAAGTCCTTAGCAAGAGGAAGAAAACTCCACTCGAATGACTAGACAACCACCACCCATTAAGTAACACTGGAGAAGCAGAGTTCCTCACCAGGGGCAAACACGATCGAGGGGTGGGAAGGGGGGGCGAACTTAAGGATTTTTATTACATTTAATGCATTATAGAATCATTAGAATGGAATGTGTAAACTACTGACTACTGGCCAACAACTGTAATTCATTGACCAATGCACAGCGAAATTTACATGTAATGATTAAACTATAAAGAATGTGTGTGCAGAATACCATTCCGACTGGAGAAGTTATAAAAGTTGAAAATATCAATAACGATCCATTAAAAACTCTGAAGGCAAAGAAGGTTCCAGGGAGTTAAAATTAGAACGTATTCTAAAAGACATACTTACAGGTACACATTTATATTAATATGTAGAGACCAAGGATAAAAATGGCAATGAAAAAGGACCTAGAAAGCATAAGGTATTTCCATTCTGTCACTGTATAGCATATTAAGGCCATGATTAAGAGTCTGGCGGTCCACAGATTGGCAGACCTGCGGGGGCATCGGCGGTCACCCCACCACCCTATTACAAGATGGGCTGTGGGACTGCCACAGCATCACTGCAGCTGCCAGGGAACCGTCATTCCCTGGCGGTGTTGCGCCGGTGTAGAGGCATCCATATGCTAGGCGGTATTAGGAGTTTCCTCTCTGCCAGGGTTTTCATGGTGGTTCCTCATCCTTGAAACCCTGGCAGAGAGAAAACAAAGGGGGCCCTGGTGTCTGTGCGCCCTGGGTATGCACGGGGGGGGGGGGCAACTACATGTGCCCCCTTGTGTGCATGCTCACCTGTTCCTGCACGACATGGGCTTTTCAGTCCATACTGTTCAGGAACTATTTTTGACGTTCCCCTTGTGGTGCTCATTTTTAGAGGCACCGCCATGGGAACTCCAAAAAAAGCCCGCCAGATGGAAGAAAACTCCTAATCCGGTGGCCGGTCTGACCGCGGCTTTGGCGTTGTGGCGGACCCGGCACTGCACTGCCAACGTCGTAATCGGGCACTTAGGTGGCATGTATTGTTACTGGATAGTTAACGTTTTTAGCTGGAATGCAATAGAAAGTCGAGCATAAACAAGTCCTTTTTTATGTAATACAGGAGAGCTTGAAAGCACTATGCACCTTATGCTGTTCTACTTCTTATAATGGGGTTCAACGTGCATGGGGTTGTTCCTCTTTTAAAAGCACGTCGGCTGCACTTGGGCCAAAATGCTATGATATCCTGTTTTTGAAAGACCCCTTTTGGTGCACAATTAAGTTTCTAGTTTTTTAAACATCGCATTAAAAAAACGACAGAAGGTTAAACTTTCATGATTGAAAGCAACTGTTTTTTAAATGTTTACAAATTAGCTAGATTTAATGACCATTGGAAAGCTAATTTGCGGGAAGCAATTGTTATTTTTTTTATAGCTATCCACTCTGTAAATTAAATTACTTACATTGTAATGTTGATATCATTGCTAATTATCTTCAAAGAACCGAAGGTTTGAGCACCACATTCATATTTCAATAAAATAATTGAAATACTAAAGCTGCACTGTTCCTTCCGCCCACCAAAAGAAGATTTTATTGCGAACAAGGCGGCGAGCCAAGAGTAATGTTAATCAACTTCCAAGAAGTAAAGAGCAAAATTCTGAGCAAACTTCCATGAATATGCAATCTCCGTTTGTTTTACAATACTGCCATCTTGTGGATAAAGTCAGAACTGATGGCGTGTATTTTTTGCTGCTTCGTGAGGATAAGAATATATAAACAAGCATTTACAATGCAGTAGGTCTCGCAATTGCGACATTTTGAGCTATTGGCATTGTAAATAGTAATGCCTTTATAATATGAAAAGGCATTGTCATTTTCTATGCTAATAGTTAAAACTTTTGCACACGGTGTCCTTGAAGCGGGCGCCATGCTCACTATTAAAGTCTTTTAAAAATAATTAAACAGAGCGCAGTGTCTCCGAAGCGGGGGCCACACTCAGCATGCAAGTTAGAAAACAAAATTGAAACTGAGCGCGGTGTCCCTAAAGTGGGCGCTGCACTCAGCATGCAAGTTAGAGTTGCATAGCGCTCCATAAGAGAAGGGGCCGCCATTGTCCTGTGTGGCCGCGCTGCATCAGTGTCAATAAACTAAATAGTGCTCACTGACTTAAAATGCAGACCGTGTAACAAGCCAAGTAAAAGGTCCAGTCATTATGGGAGGTAACAAATGCAGACAAGGCGGTACCAAGGAGGGACTAACAAGCCTATTTACAAATCAGAAGCCAGCATTTACGAAGGAAAATGACACAAGCCAATGAAAAATATGGGCGAAGAGTGGGCAGGGCTTCCAGTGCATACTCCAATACAGCATGCTTCCAAGAGCGAGCAAGACATGCGCGCTGCCGCTAGGCTCGACCTAAAAAGGGAGAAGATGAAAATGTGAGTGGGTCATCTGACAGTTAACTTTCCTCTTGAATAAAGCCATTGCTCACTGTGAAGAGCGCCAACTTCCAGCTCCTCAAAAGAACTTACCAGGCCTTTGGTACTGTCCTGACTGAACTACCCAGCCAAGGCGTTCCTCGTTTTTATTTCCCTATTCCCAACCAATCAATTCCTGTCAATCCTATCCTCCCTATCACAAAGATTGATCATTAATGTATGACTTCTAAAGTTCAGAGGTCTCCTCTTAAGAGAGGATGAAACACGGAGTCCTTTTAGTCTCCTAATATTAAAAAAGTGCACTCTCAAATAAGAGTCTTTCGTCTGACTCATTTTTGAGGACTTGCTCCACAGAGTAACAAGGCAACCGTCTTGTAAACCAATGCCAACACCTATCGTTGAAATAGTAACATAAACAGCACATGCAACCAAGCATCTCAGGGGTGGGAAGTTCTTAGTAACGGTATGGATAAACCATTGTATAATTAATCAAGTACAGAGGATTCCTGGCAAACACAGCAACCAATGCCCCATGTTGTGTCGTGGGGGCAGACGATGTGGTAGTGTAGGGTGCATCTTGGGGGCAATCTCGGGATGGGAGGCCTAGCACGTGGGAGCAGCACAATAATGACTCAGACACTTATTTGGTCAAGCGGGGTCTGCACGCCACTGCCAACTGGCGTACCTGCGTGCTGGGACCCCTTTTATTAGTCTAGGTCACGTGGGGCTACACCACACGCCTGATATAGACTAGAACACAACATTCCTCTCCAACCACAAAACAAAAATGAATATGTAAAACACATTATTACAGATAGTCAATCTCAGTCTCTCAGACCCACTCCAGCGGTCAATTGCTTGGCATTGCAAAAAGATATATATATATTGGAACAGTCTTACGTGAAATGATCTCGGAGGCGGCAGGACGGCTCTGGGTTTCTTCTCAGTCGATATTGAGAGGTACCTCGGCGCGGAGTGACACCAGCCCCAGCCGGGGCTGGCGAGTCGCAGTTGCGGGCCTCAGGATCACTTCCACTCGGTTCCATGCTGGTGCCTTCACATTCATCTGGATGTTGATCATCTCTCGGCGTCAGATCTGAAAGTTCTTGCTCATCTGAGCGGTCCTTGGATGCCGGGGACTCAGCTGTCGCAGGGTGCATTGGCGCCAGAACCTCTGGAGATCCAGGCGTGGGGTGGCATCTGTCCCCTGGTGGTATAGTTTGAAATGAGACACGTTGCGGGTCACGGTCTCCCGGCCCCTGGCCGCGATAACTCGGGTTCCTTTCACGCTGATCACCTTCCAGGGCCTGGTCTCATACGGTAGCTTGAATTTTCCACTGGTGACTCGATTCTTGACTAGAACCATATCTCCTCTGGCCATCTGGGGGCGCTCGGGCTCTCCGGCGCTGGCTGACCTGGGCATAGGCTGTCCGTCATCGGGCTTCAATCTGGCACTCATTGGAGGATTCTGGCTTCCACTGGGGATGATGACGGATGGAGTCTGAGACCACACGCCCCATGAGAACTTGTCCGGGGGCCACACCAGTGGTGGTGTGGGGTGTCTGTCGATAGCTCCTCAAAAACGTGAAGATTGTGAGTTCTAACGATTGGCCCTTATCATGAGCAATCCGGATCACTTTATTAATTGTTTGCATAAATCTTTCCACTTCGCCATTGGCTTGTGGCCATCGGGGGGTTATGCTGCGATGCTGGATTCCCAATGCACTGAGGTAGTTGGCAAGTTCTTGTCCTTGAAAGGGTGGCCCGTTATCCGTCCGCAGTTTTTTCATCAGCCCATGCGCCGCCATGATTTTCTCTAGTTTGGGAATTACCTCAGTGGCCCTCGTAGTGGATATTATCTCCACCTCCGGGGACTTGGAGTGGTCGTCAATGGCCACCATGGTATGTCGGCCGTCAGGGAGGCTGCCAAAGTCAAGGCTGACATATTCCCAGGGACATTTCGGCCGAGGTTCTACTATGACTGGTGCTTCTCGGGGCCCTTCTCCTGTGACTTGACAGGCAACACAGGATCTCACCGTGGCTTCCACTAAGTCGTCCATTAGGGGGAACCACACTTTGGTCCTAAGTCTGCACTTTGTTTTGACCATCCCTTGATGGCCCACGTGGGCTAGTTGCACTACTTGAGCCATTAGGGATGACGGTATCACCAGCCGGTGACCTCGTAGCAGGCATCCTGTGTCATCTTCATTGAGTTCTTCTCTCACGTGGTGAAGGCTGTCCATAATACGTTGTGCCTCGGGTGTCAGTACTTTCCATTCTTCTTTGGCCTTGTGCCAGTTTCCACTTTGTAACGCTGTTCTGGCTCTTTGTAAGCAGTCGTCCCTCCGGGTTGCTTCAGCGATGCTACTCAGAGACATGGGCATTGGACAGGATCGAGCAGTGACACATCTCACGTATGCTTCGGTGTCGGCCGCGTCTTCCATTTCCTCTCGAGTGGCTACCCACGGGTGTCGTGATAGGTAATCGGCCGGGTTTCTGGACCCGGGTTGGTACTCTACTCAGCAGTTGTAGTCTTGAAGTTGAAGCATCCATTTCTCGATGCGGGGTGGCGGCTTTGTGGAGGTCCCTGTGAAGAGGGCGACCAATGGTCTATGATCGGTGGCCACTACGAACGGTTTTCTGTATATGTACAGGTGGAAGTGCCGGCACCCCCAATGAATGGCTATCGCCTCTTTTTTGATTTGGGAGTATTCAGTATTCAGTTTCCGTAAGGGAACGGCTGGCGAACGCCACTGGGGTCCAGTCCTCATCCGCTCTCTGCCTCTGCATCAGGACGGCCCCGAGTCCTACCGGGCCGGCATCTACAGCCACGAGTGTTAACTTTCTGGGGTCGAAGAAGGCCAAGGTCGTGGCATCTGAGAGGGCTCCATTGATTTCTCGGAAGGCTTTGGATTGCTCAGGACCCCATCTCCAGGGCGTGGCGTCCTTGGTGAGTTCTCTCAGCGGTAGCGTGAGGTTGGCAAGGTCTCGGATGAACCTCCCAAAGTAATTTACCATCCCGAGGAAACTCCGGACTTCAGTGACGGTAGTGGGAGGCGCTGCTTCTTTGATGTCCTTTACCTTGTCTGGGTCCGGGTTGATACCATCGGCTGAGAATGTGTACCCAAAGAATTTTAGATTTCGTTTCAGGAATTCACACTTCTCCCAATGCAGGGTGAGGCCGGCCTCTCGCAGTCTCTGAAACACTTGAGCCAGTCGGTGGTTGTGCTCTGGGATGGTTTGGGCATGTATCATGATGTCATCGCTGACTCCTGGTATGTCAGCAATCAACTCCTGTATGACATTTTGGAACACTTCTGCCGCGCTGGACACGCCGAAACTGAGCCGAGTGTACCTCCGGAGTCCCACATGTGTTGAGAAGGTCGTGATGTTGCGTGACTCTTCATCAAGCACTAGCTGGTGGTAGCCGGATCGCAGGTCTAGTTTGGAAAACCAGCTGGCTCCGGCCATCTCTCCTATGAGGTCATCGATGGTGGGTGTTCTGTGTCGCTCCCTCTTGATGGCCACATTTAAAAGTCGCATGTCCACACAGATTCTTATGGCTCCTGGCTGCTTAGGTTTTCTCGTGACCACTATGGGTGAGACCCAGGGAGTTGGGCCAGGTACCTTTTCTATTAGTCCAGCGGATTCCAGTTTCTTGAGTTCTTCTTCAACAAGTGGCCTCAAATGAAATGCAATGCGGCGATGTCTCAGGGCTACAGGCTGGACGGTCTGATCGACGTGGAGGTGTACCTCTTTTCCTGTGAATTTCCCGATGCCCTTGAACACATCTGAGAATTCAGTTATGAGTTGCTGAATGGACTCTTGGTGTACCCCAAAGGCAAACGTGACGACTCCAAGGTCTTCTGCTGCTCGGCACCCAAGCAGCATGCCTTGCCCATCCTCCGACACAAAAACGTTAGCGGTGATGGACTTGTCTCCATGCGAAATGGACGTCCTGAACTTCCCTCGAATCTTGAGAGGCGTGTCCTGCCCGTATACAAATACAGTGATGGGTGACGGGCTCAGCACCAGTGGCGGATTCAGCGTTTGATGGAGGGCAGCGGCCATGAGGTTGATGGTCGCTCCCGTGTCTACTACGGCCATGAGTTCCTGGGCGCCTACTCGTATGCCACACTGAGGTAACCACCTGGCTTTGCAAGCAGCCGTGCCAATCATGTGCACTTTGTGCACTGCCCTTTCTTCCTCCTCGTCATCGTCCATATCACTCTGACCTGGGTCTCCTTCCGTTATGGTATTCACTACCTGTCGAGGCTTGCGGAATTTCTTAGAGCGGCAGACCTTTTCAAAATGGTTAAAGCGCGCGCACCCTGAGCACCGCTTCCCTCTGGCCGGGCATTCGGCTGCGGGCTGAGGTGGTCCCCCGCAGTATCCACATGTCTTCGGCGACGCCCCATGGCAGTCCCCGGGCCTTTCTTGTTCCATTTTGTCGGGGATTTCACCGTCACCCTGTTGACTGGTTCTGCTTTCACCGGCGCTTGGAGGGCAGCTTCCATATGGGCCGCTCTGGCTTTCGACAGCTCTTTGGTGCGCCCTGGGGTCAGGATGTCCGCCAGTGGTTTGCCGAACTCTTCTAGAATGCGTTCCCTGAGCTTGGCCGACGCGCAGCCCTGAATGATCTGTCCCCGTATCTCTTCAGTGGTGTCCGCGAATCCACAGGTCGACGCCAGATTTTTTAGCCGGGCGTGATTCGTGTCTAGGGACTCTTCCGGCAGCTGTCTGGCTTGCCGAAATATGAATCTCTCATAGTCCTGGTTGGCCATGGGTTCGAAGTGTGCGTTCAGGGCGTTTATGAGTGAGTGGTGATTCTTCGGTGGAACTTCCACTAAGGTCTTGGCGATATTGTGGACGTCTTTCCCCCCTAGGTGAAGGACCATGGCACGCTTCTGATCTTTATGTACTTTGGTGGCCTCAAAGAATATTAATAGCCGGTCTACCCAGTCCTTCCACTTCGGGGCCAGTGACGACGGTGAACCTTCCACCAGGAATGGTTCAATTGGGGGTATTGTAGCCATGTTTGTTGTGTTGGTGAAATGAGGTTGCGACTGTGTGGTTGGCTCGTGATGGTGTTGCAAGTTGGTCTGGGTGTGGAATGGGCCAATGCTTGCTGACCGCTGGAACCCACCAGGCGTGAGTGCTTGCGACCCCCTCGGCTGTGCGTGGCTTGCTTCTACAGGTACTTGTCGTGCCTTATTGTTGGCTTATCTCCCTGTGTCACTGGGTGGTTATGTGTCCTTGAGCCTTCACCCACCATGTGGGACTCCTCCCTGTTATGTTGGGGAACTGGAGTTGCCTCCCAGGGGTTTCATCAGCCCACAGGCTTCCTGGGCGTCTATACGCGCTCCCTTGCCCTTGTCTCCAGGGCCTGGTGTAACTGTTATGTGCTGTTTGCTCCCCCTGCAGCACGCGCGGCAAACGGGGGCGTGGGCAGGGCCTGGGAGCGTCAACGGTGGACGAGAGAGCTGCCCGGGGCTTGGATCGCTTTCCGCCCGCGTAGTGGATCGAGGCAGGAGACACCTCTCCACATGGGGCCCCGCCTTCGATGTGGCGCGCGGCGGGCCGGTGCACCCAGCCGGGACAGATCGCGAGGCACAGCGGCTCACCTGACACAGCCGCCGTCACCGGATTCACCAGGTCAGCCCCTCACTGATGAGAGCCGCACAGCGTGCGGGTTCGCAGGGCATGAGCGCCGCGAGCTGATGGTAGAGCTCGCGGCTGCCCCGACTGTCAGGGCGAGATACACACAGCGAGGGTACGCCCACCTTCTTCGCCAGCTGTTGTGTCGTGGGGGCAGACGATGTGGTAGTGTAGGGTGCACCTTGGGGGAAATCTTGGGACGGGAGGCCTAGCACCTGGGAGCAGCACAATAATGACTCGGACACTTATTTGGTCAAGCTGGGTCTGCACGCCACTGCCAACTGCCACACAGTACGTGTGTGCTGGGACCCCTTTTATTAGTCTAGGTCACGTGGTGCTACGCCACACGCCTGTTACGGCACAGGCGTAATATAGACTAGAACACACTCGGCCAGGCAACAACATACAAACAAACTGAGAACCCACGTGCAGGCTCTATGCTCCTGAGGTTCACAGAGCGTGTTTGCCTTTGCAAGATCTTAGAGGCATTCGCCAAACTCACATCATCCGCCTTGTTAGGGACTGTTGGGGAAACCCCTAGGCACGGAGGACAAATATAAATGAACCCCTCTTGGAGAAATTAGACTGTGGGCAACCCTGTGCCAGGCTCTGGATACTGGGTGCGCAGGCACCTACACCTCAGTCCCTCGTGGGTTCAACCTTGGAGCAGATTAGAAAAGTCTTGGAAACAGAAGGCAACGAGATGCCCCTCCCTAACTTTGTGGCTTGTGCGATCCCGTGGTGAAGGCAATGTGCTGAGCTCACTTGCAGATCTGCCTCCCCTTACTTGCTTGCAGACGATGATTCACGAAATGCACTAAAATGAGTCCTTCATAGCATCTTGGCGCAAGTGCAGACAACATTCTTTTAAAAGAGGAACAACCCATCATGCACGTTGACCACCAATATAACAAGCATTAGCATAGCCAATTGGTCTCGCCTATGGCTTTGCCAATATGTTCTACCTATGTTGTACACTAGTGTGGTTGCTATTCAGTTTGGATAAAAGTTATTGGTGTGAAGGGGCATTGAGTGAAGTCTTCTAAAATGGAGCAGAGTGTAGTGGGATGGAGTGGAGTGAAGTAGAGTGGTGTGGAGTCGAGTTGAGTCGTATGTTGTGTTATGTAGAGGGGTGTTGTGTTGTGTAATGTAGGGAGTATAGTGTTGTATAGTGAAAGGGCATAGAGTTGAGTGCAGTACATTGTTAGAGTGGAGCAGAGTTTTAGAGTGGAGTAGAGTGTGGCAGACTGCATATAATAGTTCACCCTCATGCATTAAGCAAGAGTCTGACTTGCTGCAATGAAACAAGTACAGGAAATCAAAATAACCTTGGTGAATTCTCCCGAAAATCCAGGCTGCACAACTGTTATGTGGCAAGATGACCCGGATTCACTTGAATAAATTTAAGTTCCTTGCTACACTCATTGTGATCCTGAGCAAGTAGCTCCGTTGATCTGTGATATGTCCAGCCAGTCCCTTCACCAAAGCAGTGGCACTTACGTGTCTTGGACATCAGCTTATGAGACCAGAGCTACGAAATTTGTATCCAGTATTTCAAAGCACTAGATCTCATCAGGCCTTGACCCTTAACTGATACCTTGACCTCCAGCTTCTAATTAGACAGAGGGTGCCATGATCTATAGAAGGTGCATGTAAGTTCTTTGTACCCTGAGAGAAGCTCCTGCCTGAAGGCCACACTGCACAGTCTGTTTCTTGGTGGATACTGGAGGGAGCGCTCAGCTGAGTGAGGCCTGGTCCAGGAAGGTTGGCAAATCCTGATATCTAGTACCCAGTTATTCAAACCAGTCAAGGAGGACCCTATTGCTGCAATCCAAAACAAAATTGCAAATATTACCAAGACGGGATTAGATGAAGGGTTTTTGGGCCCTAGAGAATTTGAATATTTGAACAAAAAATCACCAAGGACGCCAGTCCTTTATTTTTTGCCAAAGATTCACAAAAACGACCAAAGGCCACCAGGCCGGCCGATTGTGTCGGGCTGTGATTCCGCCTTAGAGCCGGTCTCTCAATACATCGATTTTTTCCTAAAATCTTTTTTACCACATGTCAAGTCGTATCTCAGAGACACCACCGACTTCATTACTAAAATAGAAGGACAGTCATTTAATGACACATCTCAGATGATGGTGACCTTAGATGTCGCCTCACTTTACACCCAAATTCCTCAGGATGAGGCTCTGGAGGTGTTAGAACTATATCTTGACCAACGAGACAGACCCCACAAGGTACCCACCTCATTTATTCTATCAATGGCTGAAATCACCCTATGCAGTAATTATTTCAAATTTGAAAATGCGTTTTTTGTCCAAATTAAAGGCATCGCCATGGGTTGTCCCTACACACCTGAGTTGGCTGTTCTATATATGGTACAGTATGAAGAGAAATTCATATACAAGAACAATCCCTTCTCTGACCACATAAATCAATGGTTAAGATACATTGACGACGTCTGGCTCCTGTGGCAGGGGAGCCAGACCGAACTCAATGAGTTCTATGATTGGCTTAATTCGAGACACATTGATATTAAATTTTCAATGGAATCCAGCCGCAGTAAAATGACCTTCCTTGACATCACAGTAGGCACCCGCGATGACAGGCTAACAACCAGTTTACATAAAAAAGAAACTGACAGAAACACTATCCTTCATTTCAAAAGCTCGCATCCACAGTGCTTGAAAGAGAATCTCCCTTTTGGACAATTGTTGCGAATAAGACGCAATTGCACAGATTTGGCAGATTTTGACCACCATGCGTCACGTTTTTGCGCAGAGATGACGAAGAGGGGTTATCCCAAAAAACTTTTACATCATTCCAAAAAACGGGCAAGATTTACATCTAGGGAAAATCTTCTTGAGAAAAAAGTAAAAGGTGACCTCAACAAATTGGTTTGCGTCTCAACTTTCGGGGCGCACACGAACCAATTTAAACGGATAATTTTGAGCAATTGGCACCTGTTGGAAAATTTGGAACACCCGAAGGAAAAACCCATTTTCGCCATGCGCAAAAACTTGAGCATTGGCCAACAAGTCACAAAAGCAGATAGTTACATCCCCAAACAAAAAAGTGACTTGATAGCACAATGGAACTTAAAACCTATATGCGGGCATCACAGATGTGGCAACTGTGTATCTTGCTCAACGACAATGGAAGGCAACGTGTTTGACCATGACGGGGTCAAATGGAAACATGATATGTTTACAAACTGCAAGACCAAGAATGTTGTCTATGCTGTGGTGTGTCCCTGCAACAGAGTATACATTGGCAAAATGTGCCAATCTTTAAATGTACGAATCACTCAACATCGTTCCAGAATGAAGAAAAAAGTACCATCTGCACCAATGGTTGAACATTTTCTGGCCAACAACCATGGGGAAAATGATTTTAAGTGGACAGTTTTAACATGGGTTGATCCTAAACACCAATCACCCAATGTTGATGCTGCACTCCTGCGCAAAGAGGCATACCTTATAATGAGATTTGACAGTATTAATAAAGGTCTTAACTGTTTGAGTGAAGTCAATAGGGCATAATTTCCCATTCAAAAATACTGTAAATATAACCCGGTGTCGCCTTTCTAAGTCGTTGATTGGAAATATTTTTTTAAATAATTTTTAAATCAACACTACAACTCCCACAATTCATAGCATCCTACATGCAATCTTAGACATGCCAGATTGGCCAGAATACACCACGTGCCCACATAGCCGATTGTTTTTTCACAACCGCGCATGCACGGACTACTTTGTTTTGCTCTAAACCGCGGCGAGAGAAATCGACCAGGCGTTGAGTAGCACAACGAACGGTAAGCCCCGCGATCTGCATCGTTAGAATACACCCTTTTAGGGTCCGAGCGGCAATAAGTTAAGCCAATTGTTCCGTTTTCCTTGTAGGAATCGGAAACTGATCATTAACGTGACAGCGCTACCCATCTTCCGCCCCAAGACGTCTATTTAACAAGTAAGCCTCACATTCCCGGCATTTATGCAGGGTTATTCTTGCGGCCAAACGCCATTTGCTATCTGTTGTTTATTGACACGCAGCTCAAATATTTCCTTTCAGACATAAACAACATTCGACACTGGGATTAAATATTCACTCGTTTCAGGAGATTAATTAAAGCTTTCGCCAGACCTAAAAAAGGTAATCCTCTTTATTTATAACTCGCTTGCAACTTAAGTTGCAATTTCATACACTTTTTTCCTCAATGGATCTTTACTCTGTTGCAGGTTTGATACCCATGGATCTTGACAACATTCCTTAAAGACCAGTAAATCGGGTCTGTCAAGGTACGCTGCATCTTTTGATGCATTTTTTACAAAAGCAGTTTTGGTTGGATTGAGGACCAAATTTCTAAAAGTATTCTCTCCCCTTTGCTTTTTCTTTACAAACAGTTCCCATGGATATGATCTATTCCGCCCTGATGAGAGTCTTCTGATTAATACAGGGAGACTCGAAACGCGTCGGCATTCATTCATTCATTAAAGACATTCATTCATTTCATTAAAAGAAACACACTATTGCCACTAGTTACACTTCCTGTGGCAAACAAGTATTCAAATGCAATAAGACTTGAATAGAAGTGTGGGAGGTACAACACAACGGTATACTCCCTGGACATGTAACTCATTTTGTCAACCAGAGCTTCATGTTGTACTGTCCTTTGACAACTGTTTAATGATTTGGTTATATATATTCATTTTTCTTGCAATTTAAGAGCACATTTGTACTGTATGTTTATTTTTATTTTTTTTCACATATCAATTGCATATATTGTTGTATATTTAACAATGGTGTATGGCTTAATGTGAAGTTGATGATGTTTTTTCTCTGTCTAAAAAAGTGATGTTTTTCAAAAAAAGTTAACAAATAGTAATGACATAAATCAATTGTCCGGGTAAACAAATAAATTTTGGTTTATCCGTTTGTATGCATTAATTGTTTTCTTCAATCAGCATCAGAGGCATAGGTAAAATCCCCTTTGTACTACAGTTATTCAAAGCAAGCACACCAGAACTACAAAACCTAGAGTGCACCAAGATGACAAATGCATCGGACAGCATGGCAAACCTTGCTCTAATCACGTTAAAGGGCTGTTAGTTTTTTTCCATGTTGTTTTATCTGATGTACACCATGCCATCTCATCATACGGAATGAGGAACAAATTCCACTTTCACATTTAACCCCTGGGGGCAAGCCACTAACATGGAAAACAGACAACTCTTAACGCCCCCTATGACACTGACTCCAGAGGTCAACGGGAGCCGGAAACCGTACTGGAAAGGGAAATGTAAGCCATTCAGCGAGAGTACTGCAGAGAAACATTGCGGGGCATATTATCAAGGGATTTATCTCCGCTTTTTTGGCTTTAAAAGCCAAGAAAGCGGAGATAAAATTATCTCCCTATCAGCAACAGGGTGCTAACACGCAAATTCACATGTTAGCACCCTTTTTCTCTACGCTTCCCCTTGCATCTCTAATGAGATGCAAAGGGGGCGATCCAGAGAACAATAATAGGAGAAATGTTGTTAAGCGACATTTCTTCTATTATCAAGGAGTTCGCTAACCCTGTTGGTGGTAAAAAAAAGCAGCGCTACCCGCGGTTAGCACTGCTTTTTTTACACCTGGTATTTTCCTGACTTAGCCATGATATCCTATGGAAGGTGGATATCATGGCTAAGTTTGTGAGCCCCTATTATCAAGCTAACGCCAAAATTCGAGAGATTATCGTTGGTTTTCCAGTGATAATCTCTCATTTGGCAGTTAGCGCGAGGATTTTTATCACTTCTGAGATAAACCTTGCTAATAGCAAGTTATCTCTGCGATAATTTCCGGCGATGCTTAGCGTTAAAAAATGTGTTGCTAAGCATCGTTAGCGGTAAATATCGCTAATCGTTGGTAATATGCCCCTGCATTCGTTAAAATACAGACTAATGATTACTAGGTTAGTTTTTAGTTTACATACAAAAATATGCAAAACGTATTCTACATATAAATGAAAGTAAGTCTGAAAGTTATTTTATGTTTTTCAAAGATATGCAGTAATGGACAAACAAAGTGAAATATTGTGTCAATATACGTGACATTTTTAAACATTGTAAGTTGTTTTAATTAGTTTCAACTCACTTCTGCTAGCAGTACATGCAACCAGGGTGTGATATCTTCCTCTCTATGGTTACTTATTATTCTTTCCTCTTTGTTCTCTTTTCTATGGTTCTTCTGTATCATAGCTTAGAATGTGTGTATGTCATAGGCTAAGGTACTAGAGCTGTGGTTAGTGGCAGTTGTACTAGGCGTAGTCGGCAGCGCTCTTTGCTTCAAGAAGATCTCAACAACAAAGGATTTTTTAAAATCTGCGGTGACACTTTTCCGATTATATTCTTAATTATTGATTAAACATTTGGCTACAATTCGCTTATTGGGAGGAACCTAAGCGTTTATTATACTTTCAACTATCTGACTTAACCAGTAAGGTACGGAGCATTTCAATATAGTCTCGCTTTTGATTTAAAGGATTTGAAAGCTGGGAGGAAATCTATGTGGCTCACTCTCATTTTAAGTTTTAAGGAGTAATAGTAAAATTTTACTGATGAAATTTTACTTCAAACTTAAAATTGGTTTAATTGAGTAAGTGTATTATGAACTGCGCGAGCTAATTTTAGACCAAAACATTTTTGGACTCTAAAGAAATTTGGCTTTCTGCATATTGACGTCTTGTGATTCCGAGTTCCAAATCTTCTTTGCATGCATCACCTGTGCGTGTCATAACGCGTATCACGCTTGATGTCATCACGCTGAAACATTCCCATCTTCGTGTTGTTTTCAAGCAACCTTGAGCATTGGTCTATCTCTAAGTAACGTCATCACGATTTGTTAAAGAGATGTAGCGATACGCACGCTTATACTTTGATACTTGTGCGTTTCGTTACAGAAATGTAAAACTCATCTGCAGCGATACACACGCTATTGTTAGCCACAGCGATTTGCACGCTTATATTTTAGTATTTTTCAGAAAAAAGTGAGTTTCACGCATTTAAAGTTCTTCAGCAGCGATACGCACGCTATTGATTTAAAGTTCATCAACAGCGATACGCACGCTATTGTTACATACATTCTTTTACTACTGGTGCGTCTCATTTCAGAAAGCTAAAATTCATCTGCAGCGACAAACGCTATAATTACAGGCACTCTTTTGTTTTAAAAGAGTGTGCGTCTCACGAATCTACTATTCATTAACAGCGATACACACGCTATTGCTACATACATTCTTTTACTACTGGTGCGTCTCGTTTCAGAAAGTTAAAATTCATCTGCAGCGACACGCACGCTATTTTTACAAGCACTCTTTTGTTTTAAAAGAATAAATAAGTGTACATCTCACTAATCTACTATTTATCAGCAGCGATACGCACGCTATTGTTACATGCATTTTTTTATTTTTGTTTAAAAAAATAATATGTGTTTCACTGTAAAGCTGTGAATTTTATATTTGTGCTTTGTTTCAGGTTTCTATAAATTCACCTGCAATAATGCACACGCAATTGTTATATTGAGCGTGGCACATTTTCTTTAATTTCTGTATTATTCATCTACAGAGTTACATAGATTTGAAAATTCATTAACACACATTATTAGTACTTTTGTAAACTGCATACATCCTTCTGAGGTTTATATGTTTGGTTAACTAGGGTTGTGAATTTTTTCTTTCAGTATTTCTCATCTTTACAACTTTATAATTTTGAAATTCTGTTGTAATTAAAACCTCTTTTTACACAGTCATTCTGTGTAAATTTTGATATACTTAACTGGATCTATCTGTACATGTTTGATGCCATGCAGAATGTTACAGCTGCTCCATTTTTTCTTGCTTCTCCTGACAAACCACCAATCAAGTGGAAAAAATGGAAAAAAGTTTTTGAGAGGTATGCAAGAGTTTGTGCTGCTTCATTAAGGGATGAAAGAAAGACTTCTCTGTTGCTCCACTTTTTAGGCTCTGAAGGGCAAGATGTTTTCGATCATTTTACCCAAATTAACTACTTCAGAGCAGATAGTCTTCACGATTATGAGATATGTATCAGTAAATTAGATAAACATTAAACACCATTTTGGTAAAAGGATGCAAAGAGAGGAGGAAACGGTTGAGGGTTACTTGACTGATTTGAGGAAACTTGCTTCTACGTGTAAGTTTGAGGGTTTAACTGATGAGCATATCCATGATCAGTTCATGTTAGGTTGTAATATGGACAAAGTAAGAGAAGAACTGTGGTTAAGAGATGAACCCACAATTGATGAGGTTGTAGCTGTAGAAAAAAGAATAGAACATTTGCTAAAGTGTGTGGCCATCATTAAAAGAGACAACTCAAAAGATGTTAAAGTGCAGAGTGTAAACGAGAAAAACTCTGACACTGAAGTAAAGGTAAAAGAAAAATATGTACCAAACAAAGGTAAATCCAGCAGCATTCCGGTAACACTGAGGTGGTATAGGTGTGATAAGATTGGACATCTAGCAAATGATAAAAGCTGTCCTACTCTGGGGCATATTTGTAATAAATGCAAAAAAAGGGACACTTTCCATCCGTATGTAAGAGTAAACAATCCTTAGAGTTAAAAAGATTGAAATTTATGAAGATGAAGGGGTTAATACAAGTTCTGATGATTTTGAATGTGGTGAGATTGTATCGGAGATTGCATGTGGAACTTTTAAGAAGTCCTGTCCATTTGATGAAATTTTGGTTGATGGGGCATATACCCGGGTATTATTTGATTCTGGTGCCAAAATCACCATTGTTTCGAGTGATTTCTATGTTAACAACCTAAAGCACAACATTAATTTGTTTAAGCCTGATATAGTTCCCTTGGCCTATGGTGGTGAACCAATTAAATGACATGGTTACTTTATGGGCTTAATTGAATATAAAGGTAAAATGATTTCGGGAAAAATGTATGTCTCCAAAAAAGGTGATAGTATTATTAGTTGGATACACCAGGGTGAGCTAGGTGTATATTTAAATCCTAATTCTAATCCCCAGATTTTATTGAGAGATATGGTGTGCACTATAAGGAAGTCTGATGAGTATGAGTTTACATCTTTGTTAAAAAATGAATTTCCAAAGGTCTTTAGAGAAGGTCTTGGGTGCTTAAAGGGCTATCAACATAAGATAAAACTAAAAACCAATTCTGTTCCAATGAAGTGCAAGATTAGAAGTGTATCACTATCTGTGAAGGAGGATATGGAAAACGAAATCAACAAACTTAAGGAAAATGGCATTATAGAGGAGGTTGAAGGAATAGGATGGCTTCCTCTGGTGGTTGCTGCCCACAAACCTAACCGCGATTTACGTCTCTGCATAGACATGCGCCAATTGAACAAAAATGTAGTGGTAGACAAATATCCCCTTCCAAATATTAATGAATGACTAGTTTTGTTGGGAGAAGCAACATTTTTTAGTACGATTGATTTAACATCCACGTACCATCAGATTGAACTTGGGCAATCTAGCAGGGATCTTACTGCATTTATCACACCATTTGGTACTTTTTGTTTTATTAGAATGCCTTTAGGGTTGGTTTCTGCCTCTTCCGTTTTCCAATGTGCTATGGAGAGTGTTCTTAAGGATCTTGGTGGAGTCTGTATTTATCAAGATGACATACTTGTTTATGGAGACAATGTGGAACAACATGATACTCGCCTCAGGTCTGTTCTCGCGTGATTAAGTGAAGGTAACTTGACAATTAAAATGGAAAAATGCAAGTTTAGAACGGATTCTTTAAATTATTTGGGTCATAATATTACTGGGAATGGGGTTAGACCGAAAGAAGATTTAGTAAACACTATAAGCAATTTGTCTTCCCCATCTACTAAAGAAGAGCTTATGAGTTTTCTGGGTCTGATTGAGTATTACGCCAAATTCATTAAGGGTTTTGCAGATTTGACCTCTTACATGAGATCTCTATTAAAAAAGGTGTTAATTTTGTTTGGTCTAATGAATGTCAAGGAGAATTTTCTAATATAAAGGAAAGTTTGTGTAATGCCCCTTTCTTACAAAGATTTGACACTATACTTAAATCAATTTTGACTAGGGATGCAAGTGAGAAAGGTTTGGGTGCGGTATTGCAACAGGTTGGTCCACATGGCATGAAGACCATTTTGTTTCTCTCATGGAGTTTGAGGGCTCCTGAAATAAGAAATTCAGTAGTTGAGGGGGAGTCACTTGCTATTTTGTGGGCAGTGAGAAAACTTAAAAGGGTTTTGTGGGGTGTTGATTTCGAAATTAGAACTGACCACAAACCTTTGGTAGACATTTTTTGGAAAGAAAGGTTTAGATTTGATCTCAAGTCGCATAACTAAATGGAATATAGCTCTACAAGAGTATTCGTTTTCTCTCCAGTACATTCCAGGTGTTGAAAATATTATTGCAGATGTTCTTTCGCGTTTAGTTTCAAGTGAACTTTGTGAAGATGATGAATTTGATACAAGTAGAGATTGGGTGTGTGCTCTAGAGTTCAGTCACATATCAGAAGAAAAATGGTCTCAGGAGGTTGCACAGGATGTGACTCTCAAAGAAGTCATGTCTTTAATTCAAGGTAAATGGTTAAATGTTAAAATTGGATCGGATGTTACCAAACCTTTTTGGTGTGTGAAAAATGTGTTGTCGGTTGATGGAAACATTTTGTTTCGTGGTGCCAGAATAGTTCCTCCTGCGAGTCTCAGGAAGGAGTTAATAAAATTAGCCCAATTTAGTCATCCTGGGATCGCCAATACTAAAGAAAGGTTACGTTTAACTTACTGGTGGCCTGGAATGGACAAACTCATTGAGAGAGAGATTCGAGATTGTGTTCCCTGTAGTACAAGTGACAAATCTAAATCACCTAGGGTGCAACCTATGATCTTGAGAAATCGTCCCAAACATCCTTGGGATGACATTGCTTTGGACATTTTAGGACCTATTAACAGCAATGGTTCTCAAGTATTTCTATTATTTGTAATTGATATGTACTCTAGGTGGCCTGAAGTGTTTTTGTTTGTCCAATGTTGATTCTGCATGCATTATCAAATGTTTGAAAAAATTATTTTCCAGGGAAGGGATACCCAAGTCTGTGTTATCAGACAATGGTGTTCAGTTAATATCCAAAGAAATGGAAGAGTTTTTGTCATGATGTGGTATTATTCATAAGAAATGTTATCTCTATCATCCCAAGGCTAATGGGATGGTGAAGAGGTTTAACAGAGTCTTAAAATAGACTACTACTCTAGGAATGTCTTTAAAGTTAGATTGGAGAAGTTAAGTTTTTAAGAAGATTGAAGAATACAGATTAACGCCTCTTTCCTTCACAGGGAAAACTCCATTTTTACTTTTCTGTGGTAGAATACCCAACGCGCACCTGGAACCTTTTTGGGTTTTCAATTATTGTTCTTCAGGGCAAAGAATGTGTGTGTAATGGTGAAGATGTTCTAGTGGAAGAAAAGCAAAAGGCTTTGCAAAGGAAACGTTATTTTGATAAAAGAAAATCTGTTAAATCATTAAAAGTTAATGTTGGTGATTTACTTGCAATTAAGTGTCCTGGATTGCTAGGGACCTTAAGTTCAAATATTTTGATCCTATGGTAGTCATCAAAGTTTTCAGGAATGCCATAAAGACACAAGACCATCATGTTTGGAATCTTAACAGAGTTGCTGTTTTGAAAAATAAACATGAGTTTATGGACGATAATAATCGCGAACATCGTTCTGGAGTAATGAAGGATTCCAGCAGGAAGAGTTTCGGTTTCTTCAGAAGAGTTGAGTCCTCGTCAGTCCTCGAGGTCAACTAAACGTCCAGGTTATCTAAAGGAATATGTTTCAAACTTTGTTTGAGATACTTACTTTGTATTCCAACATCTGTCACATTTTTATCTTGTTTTGCTCTATATTGTTAGATTTTATTTTCTGAAGAAGGGAGATGTGTGATATCTTCCTCTCTATGGTTACTTTTATTCTTTCCTCTTTGTTCTTCTTTCTATGATTCTTCTGCATCATCGCTTAGAATGTATGTATTTCATAGGGGAAGGTACTAGAGCTGTGGTTAGTGGCAGATGTACTAGGAACCTGGCTGGATGAGATCTTCTATTATGAATAAAGCTCAATTTAAATCTACATCTGCCTGGAGCCTGCTACTTCAAAATTTCACACAGGGCCATTCTATCATGAATTCATTATTCAAGTTCACTGAGTCACAGCCCAGATATTTTTGTGGGTGCTGGAATGAAGGGAGGAAGTGAAGAACAAGGTGGTGATGCTTGTTGGATTCCTACAGTCCTGTGCATTACAAACAGTTTACGACCAATAACAATTATTGGGCAACAGGAAGAGCTGGTAAAGTCAATGAGGTGACCGAAAAATATATAATTTACAAGAATGAAACACATTTTAAAATCAGTATAAACTTGTAAGTCAAATACCTCAAATGTCAAAAACCCGAAGTGGAGTGTAAAGGGGTGGACTAGCCAGTTTGGACATCATTAGGCTTATGGACAGGGTGGGGTTTGCAAAAGCTCAGCAGGCCTATAAAAGTTGCTCCCAGATATTGGGCCTCCATTTTATTAACTGTGAGCCAGTTATATTGTCATTGACAGGAATTACCATTCCAGCTGGCTGGCTTGTGCCTCTCCTACCATCCTTTGATAACCACAGTCCTGTCAGTGTGATTGACGATACCCCAGCCATAGTGGCTGAGCTACTGGTCTGTACATTCGACTGACTTTTCTCCAGCTCTACCAGCAACACAGAAGAGCGAGGCAGTGCGTAGTCAGCTGAGTTTTTCGCATCTTAAGGTCCACCATCGTTTTCGTATCCATCTGTTGAAAATTTCATAACTTGGTTTATAATATTGCATACCCTAATATGATGCTAAAAGAAAAAATAAAGTTTTTGACTCAGCATCATTTAGCAAAACCAGTATCATGTGTTTCTTAAAATAAAGCAGTTTAGCCGCTTTCAGTCACTAATTTACATTTAAACAATGTCCCTAAAAATAACACGATTATTGGAATGTTATGTATTTTACACAGCGCTTGGTATCTTGCATCTGTGAGCTTCATAAAACTGCAAATTGTGGGGCACTGCCTTTCAATATACTCCTTTTATAGTCCTTGAAATGATTTAGCATTTTAACTGGTGGTAAAACGCTGATGTTTGCAGCAAGACCTTATACCGCTTGCCTGAAACAGCGCCTTAAAAGCAGGCACTGAGTCACGGCGCTGTGAATTTGTTTGCCAACAGTTTTACTATAAGTGTAATTTTGTTTCTAGAAAGAGTTTGTCGCTGTTCTCCAAATACATAAAATGTAGTCAGATCCTGTCTGTATTCTGACGAGACACTCTAAGAAAATTAGGTGTTCCTTAGCCATGAGGCAACTGACAGAAAAAATGTCTTAATGTGTTGAGTCTCATTGTAAATTGCAAGTGCAAAGATCACCACAGTTTTTTTTAACAATCCGATTGCAGATTAACACAACTAACAGAAGCAGAAGCAAGCATATTTAGTGGATAACGAGTGTCAATTATATAAACAACCCGTGCATTCAACAGTGTTCACAAATAAGTTAAAAGCGTCGTGGTCTCACATGATCTGGTTCTTTTCAGCTCTACGGCACTCAGGAACCTTTTTAGGTCGAGCTTTCGAGACGTTATGTATATACTTTAGTATATATACTTCTTTGTTTGCTTACTTTTTTTTCATTGGTTTGTTTCAGTGTCCTTTAAAAATCCTTGCTTGCTTGTGGTCAATCTTTCCTATTTGTCCCTCCTTTTCAGTCTATGGAGTAGTGCCTTAGTACATGTACCCTTCCATTTGACTCATTGTAGCATCTATTTAGGGACTACTTTTCCCTTTCTCTAAGACCATTTGACAAGAGCCCTGGATATGTTCAGTCACTCCAGGACTTTTCTGTAAACAGGGCTGTAAATCATGTTCTTCTCTTGTTACATTTGCTGTGCATTCAAAGAGTGAGGTAAAATGTTAGAGGAGGTTTTCCGAGGGTGCCTGTTTCCACCCCGCCTCTCAAAGAGAATCATCATCACAACTATTTGCATTGATTTTCAGTTACGTGCTGCCAAGGCGGATAAAATCCGCTACCATTACAATTTTAAATGAATATTGCTCCAGTTTAAGAGGGCGGCTGCACGTCGTGGACGATGACCTCATTAACGTCAGGCGTCATGACGAGACCTTCTTGGTATACCTTTGTTGCACAGAATGTGTCCAGTCACTGTGTCATGGCAGCTGGGCCTCGTTCAAGTTGGCTATGGGAAGAACACAGGTTTCCATGTTTACTTCAGAGCCGAGGGAAGCAGCTTGCGTGTTGTGCAGTTGAGACGAGAACGTGCCGTTTTTACAGTAGGTCATAGGTTGTTGACTGTAACTGTGGGTACATCCCGTAGTTGTACTGCAGTGCACAGTGTATCCACAGGTGTTAGCAGGCCCCAAGGTACTTGTGTGCGATCTTCCCACAGTGCACTGGCTATGCACTTTTACAGTACGTCTCACGGTGTTCAGTCTCCCAGTAGTGCTCAGGTTGTGCTGTGGCATTTGAGCATGGCAGTGCTTGCACAGTGGCATCTCTAGAAGAGAATGTTAGCAGGGGCACATACCAGAATTTTAAAGCCAAAAACTGGGAAATTTCACAAAAATAGAAGAAGGACTACAGTTTTATTTCAAGTGGGCGCACATAATGACAGCGCTCCTCAACAGAGAATGACAGAACAGGCAGCTAGAACATACAGGAAATGCAATTTTTAAACTCAGAAGCTTGGCTGTTAGTTAAATTGCTTTCTTGAAACAACTGCTAACTATCCCTGCTTTGTAAAACATAAAAAAACACCTCCCTCAGTTTTCAGTCTGTCCACTGGGACAGGAGTTAAATTAGGGCTTGGGGGGCGCCCGACTGGCAGGGAGGCTCGCACCTCTAGCGGTTTTTGGGCCGGGTGGTATGGTCGAGCCCAATTGGGCTTGCATTGGGCTTCAGGGCGGGGGTATTTATGCGGCCATTTTCGGGAGCCATGTCGGAGAGGTGTGGCGCCGTGGCCAGGGCGACTGACGCTGGAATCTGGGGATCAGGGTTCGATCCCCGGCTCCGGCGGCAGGTTAGCCCAGCACCATGCGACTCTGGGCAATAGCTTGCTTAATCTTCCCGACGGCCCCCAGCGCCTAGAGACCCTAACGGGTGATTGTGCGCTATACAAATGTGGATTATTATTATTATTATTATTTTGGAAGGTCACACGGCTGCTGAGCGGTACCGCCAGTCAGGGAAAGTTTTTAGGAAGGGGAGTTTAGCGGGATAATGGGAATAGTTGGTATAGGGGTAGCTACCAGGAACTTTGAGTATCTTTTACACTCAACGAGGCGTGCGTCGAAGAGGCCATGCCGCTCCTGGCAGAAGCCGGCAGCATGGACCTTAGCAGAGGCCCGACAGAGACCATGGATCGGCCGCCATGCTGTAGGGTGGGGGGTGGGGCCACCGGCCGCAATTATGGTGGGTTCGCCGCCGCGAGGCGGCTCAAAGCAAAACAGTGCAGAGGTACGTGGTGGGGGCTTCAGTGCCAAGACAGCCCCTGTAAAGTGAAAAAATCATGGGCAGAGTGCCGCTAGGTGCCCTCCACTGACAGTTGTTTAAGGGAAAGGTGGGGCAGTGCAAGAAGACAAGCGCCATGAGGGCCCGTGGCATTTTTCACCGCGGGTGCCACCAGTGTACAAAGGCTCATGGGGGGCTTAGGCCAGGGAAGGTGCTAAATTTGCGGGGGCTCAGGAGAGTTTTGAGAGACAGGGTCTCCAAGGCAGCGCCTGGGTCTTCAGCAGGGGGGTGGGGGAGGGTCTGGGTTAAGGGCAAGCATGTGGCAAACAGGGAGAGGGAGGCTGGGGTGCCATGGGTGTTAAGGGCATGGGAGGTCCAGGGAGGCCGCTGTGGCGGCACTGGATGTTAGAAGGTGGTTAGACAGAGCCCCCTGGGGGGGTGAGGGACTAGTGGAGGGGGGTGGGTGCTAGGGCCCCCGGGGGGGGGGAGAAGGCTCCAGGGTCCAGTCTGGTAGGGGGAGGAGGCCAGGGTCCCTTTGGAGTGGATCGAGGGGGAAGAGTTGGAGACTGAGAGGGGAGGCCCCCCACCGACCCTGGTCCTCGGGCATACGGGGACAGGGTCGGTGGGCCGGGCAAAAAGGGGGCCATGGGGTGGAGATGGGGGGATGCAGGGGGTGTTTTGCAGGCACTGTTTGGGGACTCAGATTTGGGAGAGTGTTGGCAGTGGGGCCTTGAGCAGGGGCAGGTAGGGACAGACAGGGACACTGTTACGATCTTCAGTGGCTCGGAACGTTGTCAAGTTCCAGCCGCGGTTCACGGGAGCTGAACTACGACTTCCAGCATGCATTGCACTTCCTGGTCGGAGGTATGATCATTGACGCTTTCGGTTTAGGCGGCACTTAATCCTCGCTGTGGCAGCAGGACGCTGCAGATTATTCCTTCGGAGAGCATCACAGCTGAAGTTCCAGAAGCGGTTCCTTCTTGCATCAGGTTGAGGTCCAGTAAGGGTGCCTTTGCACCGGTCCTGTTGTTTTGTGGAATTCTGTCTATTCGATCAACGCATGGCTATGCGATTTCTGGGTGCCGAGGAAATTGGTGTGCTTTCCGCATTTCTCCAGATGGAGAGAACTCTGTGACTTCTATAACAATCAGGTCATTCGCCGTGGGGGCAATGGCAGGGGATCTGTTTTTGGTATACATTGCTTTAGTTTTGGCGAACCATGTTTCGAAACGGTCTGGGTGATTTTGCCTATTATCATATCTTGCCGTAGCCAGGTTGAGAAACGGCATACCGTTTGTGATTTATCATCAGAGATGTATATTGCAATATCTCTCTGGTATATAACTTTACCTAAATTGATTCCAGGATTACAGAGTGGTTATCTGTACCACTTGCAGAGGATGTGTATTCAGATGCTATGTTGTATACATGATGCCAGTCAATGATGCTCGAATACTGTTTATGCCTATTTATAACAAGGGTCCTTATGGAGTGGTGATGCCAACCCCTGTGATGTCCAGAAAGGCACATGTAATGGTGGGTATGAAAAGAGATGGCAAGTTGTTGTTTAACTAAAAGATGACCATAGACCATTAGCAATTACGTCTTTATTGTTTAGATTCATCATTGAAATTATTGTTTATGGAAACATCCATCAGAGTCTATCCTTAACAAAGACTAGAAGAATGTGCTGTTATTTTCTTTTACAGGTACTTAGCAGAATATGTCCCATAATTGTTTTTATTGTCAGAGTCCACAAGAAGGAAAGGGTTATGACTTATTGTTGTTCTTTCGTCTTCCCAGGTCTCCCTCCCTGCTGTTCCCATCCTTTCCTTCCTTCGCTTGATCTCATCAATCTTTTGTGCTAAAATAGCATACAGAATTGGGATGATCAAGAGGTGGACCCCTTTTGTGCATCGTACCAACTCTGAGGTATCATCTGACGTTTCAAGAGCTACAGGAGCTGACAGATACTAACCGCGGCAAACCGGACCATCCATTTCCCTTACAGGAACAGAGAGCGCAGAGCATGTACAGTGCAGGCGAGTC
Source organism: Lissotriton helveticus (assembly GCF_964261635.1). Taxonomy (NCBI): domain Eukaryota; kingdom Metazoa; phylum Chordata; class Amphibia; order Caudata; family Salamandridae; genus Lissotriton; species Lissotriton helveticus. The sequence continues at coordinate 1,278,001,512 of NC_136061.1, forward strand.
GCATGCGGCTCCTCCCTACTGGGAAGAAGTGAAGGCAGGGTCCAGGGTGGACAGCTGGAGCAAGGCGAGGTACCATGGTGGAAAAGAGGACTGAAGGTCAGACAGGGTCACGGCATGGAGGCAGCCCAGTAGGGTGGAGGTGCCCACTAGGGAGGCGGTGACAGTGGGTGGACAACAAGAGAAAGCTGGGGCGGGCAGCATGGCAAACAAGCTGGTAGCAGACATGGTGGTACACAGTGGAATGGTCACATCTGGGCGACAGCCCGGAGGGGCAGAGGGGCCCTCCAGGGCGGTGGTGATAGTGTTTGGGAAAAAATGAAAAGCAGAGCAGATTGTTGCAAGAGGCAAGGCATGTATGGGTAACAAGTTTAGAAGATGAGGGGGAGTGGGAGGGCATCCCATTAGATTATGAGAAGGATAGTCTAGATGAGGGGGAGAGAGTGGATGAAGGAAGGGGGGACAAGTAATTCTGTGTCTAGTATGTTACTCTCTTTTCCCTCCGTCCCCTGACCAGCCCCCCCGTCTCTGAAGCAACTAAGGGTCAGGGGATGACAGAATCGACGGGGGCAGGTCAGGGGACGGAGGGAAAAGAAAGTAAGGCAGTCAGACAGCAAAACCGCCGTACAGGGTTATATGAGCAAAGGCTCATACTCCCATTAAGTTGGGTTGCTTTGAGGCCTGGCTTGCACATTCCCACATAAACGGGAGGTGCAAATTCTAAGTGCGGGTTTCAGTGAGGGCTTTAAATTGGGATACGATGGACTAAGGTTGGCTAGATGGGCGGAGAACCTGAAAGCAGTGGGGGCCCACAACGCGGTCATTGGGAGAAATTGCAAAAAGAGGTCCGGGAAGGATGTATGGAGGGGCCATTTTCAGTTAGCCCGAGAAAGGTTTTGATTATTTCTCCTGTCTGGGTGGTTCTGAAGAATGCGAGAGGTCATGACAGCATGATTCAGCACTTGTGATGGCCATAAGGGGGGATTAAGAAATGATTCCATCGCTGATGACTTGGTATCTGGGTCGTACTCTTTGGTGAACGTAGCCGGGGCACTAGTTGACAGGGTAGGAAGAGGGGCGTAAATAGCAAAAATGTGACGGTAAGGCCGCCTTCCGGCTCTTGCCAATTCATCCAGAGGACTTACAGTTACTGGGCGTTCAAGGGGACGGAAACATCTTTGTGGATGAGGCTTTACCCATGGGGTGTTCCATATCATGTGCGCTGATTGAGAAGTTCAGTTCATTCTTGCAGTGGGTTTTTCTCTTGGACAACGGGAAAAGAGACAGACAAACTACCTTAACGACTGTTGGTGGGCAGGACTGGTTCGACGGACTGCCAGCGGCAGCTGGATAGTTTCCAGAAGCTCATGGGGACACTGGGTGTCCTGTTAGCACTGGAGAAGACACAAACAGCCACATGCATCATTGTAGGAATTTGCGATTCCTAAATTGCGAAAATTAAGGAATCGCAATTTATGAATCGCAAATTCCTATGCATCAAGTATTTGCAAAGGTTTTTCCGATTTCTTAATTTTCCTTATTTGCGATTCCTTAATTGCGAATTGCAAATAAAGAATCGCTTTACATTGATTCCTATGAGCCTAAAGGCCCATAGGAATCAATGGGAAGGCATTCTCATTTTGCGAATTCGCAATTAAGGAATCGCAAAATGAGAATGCACTTTCAAGGGTGCAGGAGGGGGTCCAAAGGACCCCCCTGCACGCCTGAAATGTCACGTAAGTACATTTTACTCACACACATGTCCCAAGGGCATGTGTGTGTGTAAAATATGGGTTTCAAAAATGCATTTTTGAAACTTTTTTTTTTTTTAAACTCTTTATTTGTGACTGTGGCAAGCATTACATTGTACATTCAATAATCTCACATAGAAACAGTCTTTTCCGTTTTCTTTAACTTAACTTTGGCATAGCATTCCTTGCATCAATTTGTTCGTCATATCTCGTAATTTTCCCAGGTAACATTTCAGTATAACATTTATTACGCGGCTGTAGAATACTGTATCGCCCATTTACATCCCATCCCTCCCAACTCCCCCCTCCCTCGTCCCATCACCTGGCTATTCCCGTGTACATAGTCCGTAAGGTGGATATATCAGCTGTATGTTTGCGTGTATGGATACTGCACTTGATAGGCGTGGTTACCGGTGTATCTAGGCTAGGTAGCCGCGCATGCAGCCATTCCACATACCGGGTGTGTGTTCAAATAGTATCTTCCAGCGGCATTTCTGGGTCGGCATCCTCCAGTTCTATTAACATACGGTCCCAGTCCCGTGCAATAGGGTATTTACGGTGGCCCTTCTCTTCCTCCCTACGCAGCTCCGCAGCCTCTGCCTTTCCCCATTTCAGCATGTCGGTCCGCCATACTTCTACATCAGGGGGCCTGGGTGACTTCCATCTCATGGTGAGAGTTCGGAGTGCCAACAAGAGAGCCAAATCTATAAACTTCAATTGTGCCTTACAGGCCTTGGATCTCTTCCTATTACCTATAAGGCAGGGTAATGCACCCTCAGGGATCTGCAGAACAGTTATAGTGTATAGTGTGTTTCTGATCGTCACCCAGTAATTACGTATTCTCGGGCACGTCCATAACATGTGAATAATATTAGCATCCTCTTCACGACACCTAGGGCAGTTGTGGGGGGTGTTGGGAAACATCCTATGTAGTCTTTGGGGAGTGAGATATGCCCTGTGCAAAACCATGGCCTGTATAAATTTGAATTTAACGTTCCTGGACACTCTCCTAGGGTGCCCAAGGATGATCTTCCAGTCCCCGTCTGTGATTGCCTCCCCTGTGTCTGTAATCCAAGCCTCCCTAAGTGTGGTGAGGGGCAAAGCTGCGTGTTCTCTAATGCCCACATAGAGCCACTTCACTAAGTGTCCGCCCGTCCCCATATAGTGGAGGAGATGGACCAGTTTGTGTTGGTCCGGCTTGGTGCGTTGTGGAGCCCAGGTGCATCTTACATAGTGGGTCACCGAGGCGTGTAGAAAGTACAGTCGTTGCGGGGCCCCTGTGGATTGTGCGAAGGTGGCGTGATCTAATAGGTTATCGTCACCAAATAAGTCTCCCACCCTGTCTACCCCGGCATCCGTCCAGGGTTGCAATCTGCGTCTTGACAGGTTCCCCTGTGGAGTTGGGAGGACAAGTAGGGGGATGTTGTCTGCATAGGGAGGGGTTCCTGCAGTGTACTGTAGTGCTTTCCGCCAACATTTCAGAGCCACGAGTAGTAGGGGGTGACAGTCCCTGGGAGTCCTGGCCGCAGGCAGCAGAAGGGAATGGAGGTATCCACGCGCCAGTTTGTCTGCCGTGAAAGCGATCTCGTGGAGGTTCCTGCCCGCCACCCATCTTGTCAGCCATTGGAGCTGGCTAGCATAATAGTAGCTTCGTAGGTCAGGTACCCCCAGGCCCCTCTGTTTGGTGGGCAGCTGTAACTTCTTGAGACTTACCCGCCGTCTCCCCGATCCTCAAATTAAATTGATTAGTAACGAGTTTAGTGTGGTAAATATGTGTTGTGGGAGGAGGACTGGTAAATTCACAAAGTAGTACAATATTCGGGGAAGAAGGACCATCTTTGAAATCGCCACCCGGCCCATTACAGAGAGGGGCAGGGACGCCCAGAAATTCACGCTACTCCGAAGGCCATTGATCGCCCTCCGCACATTGCCCTCAATCTGGTCTTCAGGGTTCCGGTATACGTTAATACCGAGGTATTTAAATGTAGATGGAGCTACCTGGATCTCGTGGGTGCCAAACTGTATATGGGCAGGCTGTTGTCCGTCTCGGAAAAAGAAACCCAGTGATTTTCCGGGGTTTACAGCCAGGCCAGAGATTCTTTCAAACCGTGTAAAGATAGTCGCTAGGTGTGTGTGGTCATCCTGCAGATTTCGAAGGAACAGCATTATATCGTCGGCGTATATGGAGATCAGGTTGTGAGTATCTCCAACCTGAATGCCCGCCTCCGCTGCCCTAGTCCGGAGTGCAATCGCCAGGGGTTCTAGTGTGAGCACGAACAGCAGCGGTGACAGCGGGCATCCCTGTCGGGTGCCCCTATGGACGTCATAGCTGTCCGAAGTGTGCCTGCCGGTGCGTGCCCTAGCCGTTGGATTCGTATATAGTAGACAAATCCATTGTATCAGGGCGTCTGGGAAGCCGAAGCGGCGTAAGGTTTCAAACATGAAGTCCCATGCCAGGGAGTCAAATGTTTGACGTAGGTCAAGGGTTATGCAGCCGGCGGGCGGTAACTCCTGGGGGGTAGACGACATGAGGGCGTGCAGTCACCTCGTATTCTGAGAAGTGCTTCTCTCCGGGAGGAAGCCACATTGATCAGTGTGGATCAGGCCAGGGAGGTGGGCTTGTATTCGCATGGCGATAGCCTTGCTAAGGATTTTATACTCCGAGGGGAGCATAGACAGAGGCCGATAATTACCCACATCTAGGGCGTCTCTGCCGGGCTTCGGGATGGAGATGACCAAGGCCTGCATAGTCGAGGCTGGCAGATGGCCGACCTCATAAGCAGTTTTGTAGATTATTTCCAAAATAGGCGCCAGCGTATCGGAGTAAGTTTGATAAAACTCCCCCGGTAGGCCATCCATACCCGGAGTCTTGCCCCGGTTTAGGGTGTTGATGGCAATTTTAATTTCCTGTTGCGAAATGGGTTTGGCCAGGGCCGTCTGGATCTCCCGGGTCAGGGCTGGGATCGTCAATTCATCCAGGAAGTCTACTATGGCATCCCTATTATCAGTAGGGGGAGGACCATACAATCTCTCTAGGTGGGTCCTGAACACATTGTTGATCTCTATCTGCGTGTTTACCTGTCTGCCCGTGTCATCCCGGATGCTCGTAATTACTGGAGTCTCAGGGGTAACTCTGATCAAACGAGCAAGCAGTGCCCCTGACCTGTCCGCCTCCGCCTGCTGTCGTCTAAAGTAGTCCCTATAGTCTATAACCCTTAAGGTTTCCAGGAGTTCCGCATGCTCAATATTACACAGTTGTAGATCATCCCTGCGACCTGGGTCCGTTCCCACCGCGGTCTCGAGCTCCTTCAGACGGCCCTCCACCGTACAGGTTCTATCATGAACTTCCTGTCTGGCGCCCACCAGCCGGCCAATCGCGGCACCCCGTACCACAGCCTTCATGGCATCCCACACTACCAGGTTCGAGGAAGCAGAGTCCCAGTTTTCTCTGAAGTAGCCGGTTAACGTGTCCTCAAGGTGAGCACGAAACGTGCCATCTTCAAGCAATGAGGGGTTGAGCCTCCAGGTGGGTACCGGTGAGGGAATCCTGCCCCAGTGTAGATCAAGCGTTAGCGGTCTGTGGTTCGAAAACGTTTTGGCAAGGTAGGCCGAGGACGCACACTGCGCCATCAAGGAATTGGTGCAAACGAATCTGTCCAGGCGGGTGTGCAGGTTATGTAGTGGGGAGTAGTATGAGTATTCTTTATGTGTTGGGTACAGTGTGCGCCACACATCCACCAACCCCCACCCCTGAAGCCATGTGTCAAATGAGTCAGACAGTTTATGAACCCCTGTCGCCTGGAGGGGAGGGTGCGATCTATCTAGACCTACATCTAGTATCATGTTCCAGTCCCCTCCCAAAATTCAAGGGACGTCCACCCAGCCCGCCAGGGCACTGCCAACAGTTGAAAGGAATCTGTCCTGGTCGTAGTTCGGGGCATAAATACAACCCAGGACTACCATTATACCGTCTAGTGTGCCCTTTACCAGAAGGTATCGCCCTTGGTCGTCTGCTTTCCTCTCCATCTCTACAAAGGGGACACCATATCGTACCCATATCGTGGCTCCCCTGGAAAAGGTAGAGTATGTTGTGGAAAATACAGTTCTCCTCCATTTTTTGCGTAAAGTGTGCACCTCGGGCTGTGTCAGGTGAGATTCTTGGAGGAATACGATATGTGCTCTCTGGCGTATCAAGAAGGCGTGTACCATATGCCGCTTCTGTATTGCCCCAACCCTCTCACATTCCACGTAACCAGCCTATACTTCCCTTTCTCTTCAGCCATATCCAAATACAGATGTCCAAAGAGGCAACATTATATAGTGCAGTATGTACATCGGCCGTGGTAGCCGGAAGACGGTTCTCTCCCTACCTCAAACCCCAACTCTGGAGGCGCAGCCTCGGAACCTTGCTGTGCCGAACATGAAACTGTAAAACGAAATCAAACATTTAACAGTGCATACGCTCTTGAGGGGTCTGCTAGGCTTGAGCCATATCCAATGGACCATGCCAATCTGTGCCGCCTGCTCAACGGCGTCGCCGGGAGGGTGATCTTTTAACCAAGCATTGTGACAGTCCGCCTCTTGGGGGGGGGCCCTTTACCCCTGCATATTCAGTGTGGCAGACCTGTGATGGGTTAGAGTGTGGGCCTCACACAGTCCGCACGTCAGGGACAGTGTGTAGTGGACAAGGCTAGTTCACCTCAGGAGCCATCAGGTAGTACATAAACACATTTGCGCACTCCGTCTATAGGGCTGCCCCCCCCCCCACATTTCGGTCGTGCATTAAGATTACAATAAAGAAAAAGGATACCAGTTTGACCTGACGATTCAGGTTACATCTGCAATAGTCATTATTCCAGGGCAGTGTCCAGAAGTTTATCCTCTGCTCTGGGTGTCACAGTCGGGAACAGCACCATACTGTTTTCTGAGTCTGAATGTACAGTGCTGTCTTCGGTGTCTGTATTTACTTGCCCTCGGTCTTCCCTGAAGGAACCCACCATCGCAAAAGCGTCGTCTTGCCCTTTTTTCTGTTCGTGGACAGGAGGCCTACGCCTCTTCGGTTCCGCGTCTCGTGTTCCCGATCCACTTTTGGCATGGTCCGCTCTATCCTTGGATCTGCTGGCCGTTGAGCCTTGAGTTGGGTCCAGGTCCTTCTCAATGTCCATCACTTCCAGCCACTCTTCCACGTCCGTGGGGCTGTCGAAGAAGTGGGTTTTGTTGTCGAGGATCACTTTGAGGCGTGCAGGAAACAGCAGGGCGTAGCGGAGTTTGGCTTTCTGGAGTCTCTTTTTAATCTCGTAGTAGGAAGACCTCTGCTTCTGCACTAGATTGGTGTATTCAGGGTAGAGTGAGATGCGTTTGTTTTCATATTCTATAACAGATTTCAACCGGGCCTGTCTAAGCAATGTGTCCCTGTCCCGATAGTTGAGGATCCTCACAATCAGGGGTCGCTGTGGCCGGCCCGGGCTCGGCTGGCCCGTAGGGATCCTGTGTGCTCTCTCCACACAGAAGTACGGGGACAGTCCTTCTGTAGCAACATTATCTCGGAACCAGTGCTCCATAAAGTCCGTGGCGTGGGGCCCCTCACAGCGTTCCGGCAGACCAATGACGTGGATGTTGTTGCGTCTATTGCGTCCTTCCGCATCCTCCACCCTGTCTATAAGAGTTTGTACCTGGTGCTGGATTTGTTGGATGGAGTCTGTATGTTCCGCCACCGTCGGGGTAAGGTCCGTCAGCGCCAGTCCCTGGTCTTTGACTTTGTCCGACAGTTTGGCATGGTCGGCTTTAAGCAGTGAAAGGTTAGTAGTAAGGGTGCCCATTTGCGCCTCCATCACAGCCCTAGAATCTCTAATTTCCTTAAGGATCAGGTTCAGTTTGTCTCTCTGGTGGTCTCCTGAGAGGGTAGAGGTCAATGTCAGAGGTGTGGAGCCACCCAGGGTCGCATCAGGAGTAGATCCCGCAGTTGTTCCATCCTTGCCATCTGTCGCCTTTGCGCCCTTTCGCTCCATGGTGACTGTTGCAGGGCAGTTTCCAACCACCACTCGAGTCTCGTCTACCCGGGCGTCCGACTCTCCAGATTGCAGCAGACGGGCAGCTTCACAGAGGTCGTCGGTGTGGCACTACTAGACTTGAAGACGCAGGCCGCAGTCGCGTCCGCCCTTCGCTGTCGAGGCGGCAGGAGCCAGCGCACGGGCCGGATAGGCAGGGCCGCCGCTTCACAATCACCGGGGAGGGCCTTGTTACAGCCCCCACCCGGGGGGACGACAGTGACCTTCTTCGCGCTTGCAGGCGACTCCCGGGGTCCACTCTCACCCCCCTTCTATTTTCAGAGCCAGTCGGCCGTCATCCCAGCCCTCCAGCGCGGCGCGGGTCCAGGCCGGCAAAGCCCCTCCGTTCAGTCCCCTCTCCTTACCCAGGGTAATGGCGGTGGTCTTGTATCGTGTCCGCCGTCTCGGTCCGATTCAGCGACTCCGGCACTGCGTCTCTGGTCCGGCCCATCGGCGACCGTAATATCCTCAGAGGAAGAGGGGGGGGAAGAGACCAGAGAGAGGGCAGATGGAGTCAGTGTGGCGCCGTTCTCAGTGCCTCCGCACCCACTTCCCTCGGTGGCAGTCTTCTGGGTCCCCACCCGGACCGTCGGCACCGTGCAGGTCCGGGGCTCCACAGGCAGAGCACCTCCACGTGTGTCAGCTCAGCTCCTCAAGGCCTCCTGAGATCGCGCTGCAAGGGGTCGCCGAAGGGGGGGGTCCCGAAGATGTGTGCTCACCCCCTCGGCCCCGCCAGCAGCTAGGCCGCACCTCAGGCAGCGATGTCCAGGCAGTCCTTCGGCGGGTCGGCAGGCGGCGTCCTCGTGCCTCGGGCGCAGACCGCACTCGAGTCCCCGGCTCACGGCATGGGGCCAGGCCCCGACTCCCTCCGTCGGTTTGTCGGGCACTCGTGACTCCCAGGGCCTCAAAAACTTTGTCGAGGCGAGCAGGGCACCCTAGGAGCAGGATCCAATCCTCGGTGGCACAGGGCGGCCCCCCGAAACGGTGTTCAGGATCGTTTTACTCCCGGCGGCACCGGAGCTCTAGCAGTCTCCGTCCGCCATGCTGGCTTGCTAGCCACGCCCCCCTGCATTTTTGAAACTTTATGCAAATTACCATGAAGGTTTACTTCATGGTAATTTTCCCCTTCCTAATTGCGAATTCGCAAATTAAAAATAAATCATGCATAGCATTTAAGAAATTGCAAAATTTGCGATTTCTTAAATGCTATCGCAATTTGAGAAATCGCAAAAAAAAATTTAATTGCGAAAAATGAAAAAAAAATGATGCATCCCAAAAAAGGTTTTTGCATTCGCAAACGGCCGAATTTTGCGATTCGCACCGTTTGCGAATGCATAAAAGCTTGATGCATGTGGCCCAAGGTCCAAGCAAGGCGGTATCATTTCTGGGTACTGAACTAGTGGCCATGGAGGCTAGGTTGCCGGAGGATAAAAACTGCACATGAGGTTGTTGATCGATGACATGCTGGCCAGAAAGAAAAGTGACAGTAAGGATGGTACAAGTGTTACTGGGGCATTTAAATTGTTCATGTCGGGTAGTGAGAGCGGGATGGACATTTTTGCAGGAGATTGAGCAGGTCACTGGCATGTCTCACACTACCACACCATCACATGCATTTGTTGTCAGGGACAAAAGTAGACTTAAGAATGTGGTGCAGGTTCTTGGCGGAATTCAATGGGATACCCATGTCCGCGCCGGAAGAGTGGGAATGGGACGCTCAGATATTCTCGGACGCCGTCAGAGCAAGCGGGTTCGGTGTGTACTGGCAGGGAAAATGGTGTTTGGAAGAGTGGACGCCACATTGGAAAAATGGAGGCAAGAGCATATATGGCCTTGAATCCTTTCCCCTGGTAGTTGCGGTCACACTGTGGGGGCGGAAGTTATCACACAAAAGGGTCACGTTCAGGGTAGACAATGAGGTACATAGGAGAACAAGGATGCTGCAACTGGTGGTAGGCTCGTTAGCGCTTTCCTCGAGGCAGGCTTACGGACTAGCATGGCAGGAATATCTGCAGGGAGCGAAGACGTGGCCTGGGATGTGGGTCAGGGATGAGGACATTGTACAGTTCATCTTGGCCTTGATTGAGAAGAGTTTGTCGAAGGTTACCATAGCGGAAAAGCTGGCAAGGATTGACTCCATGTGAAAGTTAGTGTGGGGTTCATGCCCTAACGGCAGGCGAGCTGGGTATGAGGTTGTTAAAGGGATTGGCCAGGGAGATGAGTAGTGGAAAGCGGGTTAGGTTACCAGTGAATAATGTGCTGTGGAGCAGAATGGTAGAGGTGTTAACTCGGGTATTCTGCAGCTGTCAAGAGGCGACATTGATTGCGATGTTTATGTCTTGGCTAGATTGCGGAGAATTCCGGGTTCGCTGATCTGTTGGGTAGGAGGGGGGTGCCAGGACTGTAATGGGATGAAGTACAGGAATGCTAAAAAAGGGAGTGATGCAGTTGCTATCTTCTTCAGGCGCTCGAAGACAGTTCTAAGGGGGATGGGGAACTCAGTGGCGCTGTGGGATAGAGAGGATTCCATGGTCTGCACGGTATGATGGGGGGGTTTTCTTTTTGCGGTAAGGAACAGTGTGGGAGGTGGGGTACGTTTTGTACAGGACCTTGGGTCGGGAAACCTCGGCGGCACCGTTTCTGTGGGTCATGAGGCGGACGTTAAAATTACTGGGGGAAGTGCTGGAAGCTTTTGGGACTCATGCTTTCTGGATTGGGGTGACGTCTGACGCAGCGAACATGGGGTGGGGGCTCGGAGAGCTTGAAGCAACTGGGACGTTGGTCATCAGATTGTTACAAACGTTATATTAAAGCAGGGAGGGGGAGGGTTGAGAGAATGGTGGGAATGTGAATTTTTTCTCACGCATGTGTCTTTTCAGGTGCAGTTGCAGGGCCAGAGTCAGAGGCGCTCGCAATCTGGTTTGTCGGGCATTCTTGGTGAAATGGGCGGAAAGTATAAGGCATAAATTTAAGTCTGGACCCATGATAGTTCAAAGTCAGTTGGCTCGGAAAAGGGGGAATGTGTTGGCACCAGCTTTTCCTCATGGTAAATAAGTTACTGCATCGACATGTCCAGATGTGCTGTTAATTCATCTGGGGGACAATATTTTAGTGGGTGTATAGGGTTATCTCTGTTGAAGCAGATGAAAAGGGATTTGTGGGAGACCATTAGGCAGTGGTCTGGGTGCTTTGAAGGCATTGGAGGGGGGCCAAGAGGCCTGTTGCCATTGATAAGGCCAAAAGGAAAGTCAATAGGGAAATTAGGGTGTTTTGCAGAGAGACAGGTTTTGGCAGGGTAGAGCACCCAGAACTAAAGTTTTTGGCGGTGTATTGCCCAGAGAAATTGTATTTTGGCAAAGAATTTTTCAGGGATGGTGGGGTGCCTTTGTCTCGCATCCGGATGGAGCTATACTTGATCCAAATAAAGGAAGTTTTAGATGCAGCTATGGATATATGACGTTATCCTATAAGGGGCCTAGAGGGGGGTCAGAAAAGTTGTAAGGACTATTTCTGAGTGGCATCAGTTACCTAATTTTGGCCAATTGTTACTGTTTCATTTTATGGTTGGGAACAAGTAGGTAATGAGGTTAGGATAGGTTATACTTAGTAGATGGATTTGCAGCCAGGTAGAAAAGAGGTTATAAGGTTTAAAGGGTTAACAGTTATTGATCGAGTAGATAGATCTTTAGATAGGTTGAGACGAGGTTACAAAGTTTTAAAGGGGCGAAAGTATTGATCAAGTTGGGATCTGTTAAATATATTGCAATTGTGTTTGGGGAAACCTCAGGGGTGGGGGAGGAGGATATGTAGATGACATTTGTATAGTTAGCTATAGTTTTGTGAGGCAAAGGCCCAGGCTAAGTTTTTTGTAAGGTGTGCCTGTCTTCAATAAAGCGGCCTTTTTCACACTTATGGTGAGTCAATTGTGGTTTCTTCTGTGCACTGCGGCCCAATTCCTGAAATCTGCCCGGACAGCAGGTGAAAAACCGGGACCGTCCAGGCAAAGCCCGGACGCCTGGTCACCCTACACATACTGAGCCACTGAAAAGAGAGAATATATATGTACGTTTGTGCGTGTACTTATGCATGTTTGTAAAGAGATATACACATATACGTACAAAGTCAGTATTCAACCAGCGATGTTTAAATGTAACTTTGTATATATGTGTGTGTGTATATCTGTGCACACATGCATACAACGTCAGAGCTTCAAATTGTAAGCAAACAGCATTGCTGCGCAGTGAAAGGTAGTCGGGAAAGTTCATGTTTGTGACAAGGTGCAGCATCTGTTTTAATTTGCATTGTCCTCTGACACATTCCGCAGCTGTGATGGTGGGGTCAGGACAAACAGAATTGGGGCAGGGCCCCCATCTTCCCCACCACCCAAGAGACACCACTGGTGTCACACCAGTACCCAGTGTACCGCAGCAGCGAGGTTGTGGTATGGTTGTACATGATTGTGCAGTCCTATGGTACAGTATTTTCACATATGAGATAGGAAGATGCTGTGCTCGCCCACTACTGCCCAGCTTCTATGGGCATCTGTGAAGTAGAGCATTTCTGAGAGTGAACTCCTGCTTGTGAGGATAACCACGCCGTGCGTTGAGGACAAGCGTGTGTCTCAAGCAGAGCTGGATGGTCCATTAAAGTGAACTTGTGGGTCCTTCTCTGTGACTGTGCGAGGGAACGTCTGCAAGGATGAACATGCGGGCATAGAAATTAACTTTGTGCATCTCTGATGATGAACTCGTGTGTCTACGAAGGTGAATATATGAGAGCAAAACTGTACGCCTGTGGTGGCAAACAGGTGTGCATGTGAGGGTTTTGTACAATGACAGTAGGGATGAATTTGTGCGCTTGTATGGATTGCTTATTGTGTCTGTGAGGATGCATGTGTGTATTCATGGATGCACATGCTTTTCTGTGAGTATACACTTGTGTGTCTGTGAGCATGAACGTGCGTGTCTGAGGATGAAATTGTGTGCCTGTGAGGATACACTTGTGTGTCTGTTAGGATGAATGCGCTTGTCTGTGAGGATGCACTTGTGTGTCTTTTAGGATTTACTAGTGTGTGCGTGTGTGAGGATGCACTTGTGTGCCTGTGAGGATGAACTGATTGGGCTGTGATGAAGAATGTTATGTGATGACTGCATACCGTCTCTCTGTTGATGAACTTATGTGCCAGTGATGAATAAACTACATCATCTGTGTTGTGTTAGTAAGGATGTACTTACTTGTTTTCAAAGATGAACTCACCTGTCTGTGAGACGAACGTGTGTGTCTGTCAATGAAATTGCCTGTCGGTGAGCACAACCAGTGTGTAACTGAGTGAACTTGTGTGATTGCTAGCATTTTTTTTTATTATTGACAGTCACGTTTTCTGTCTGTGGAGATGAATCTCTGTGTCTGTACGAAAAGAGGTCACTGAAGTGCACCGTGTGCCCTCCTTCTCCCTCCTTGGGCTGTTGCCAGCCCTTCTGTTAGTGCCGCCCTACCGTCTGACAGATAGTGCACCTCTCCGCACATCAGTGAATGGCTGCCCTCGTATACAACAGATTTATAGTGCACGCGCTCCTCGTGTCGTGAGTGTCCTGTCGCAAAGTGCAGACTTTGCCCCATGTTACAATGCACACCACCCACTTTTGAAGTAAACTATTCTCCTGCTCCGCCATACAGTCCACCCAATTTTTCATCATACTTTTCCTGCGGCATCTTGTTTCTACAAAAAGGGGTGGTGATGGACGGAGCATCTGAACCAATCAAACACTCACACCCAGTCAACAGATCTGGGTTTAATCCATCACCGTTCTTTAGCCCACTCGGCCACCCCAGTTCAGACATGGCCATATGCAAATCAGTCTGACCCTGTGCCTCATGGGAACAGTCCAGCCCGAACTGCCAAGCCATGCCTTCCCTGGACCAGAAACAAGCTTCCGATGACCGGTTTCTGGCATTTCAGCCGACTTCAGCCTGGCTTGCTTGAATCCAGTGGCAAAGTGAGCAAGGGACTCACGTCTGAGCATACCCTGCCAATTTATGGCGAACAAAGTTGTACAAAAAGGGGTGGTGATGGACAGAGCATCTGAACCAATCAAACACTCACACCCAGTCAACAGATCTGGGTTTAATCCATCACCGTTCTTTAGCCCACTCTGCCACCCCAGTTCAGACATGGCCATATGCAAATCAGTCTGACCCTGTGCCTCATGGGAACAGTACAGCCCGAACTGCCAAGCCATGCCTTCCCTGGACCGGAAACAAGCTTCCGAGGACCGGTTTCTGGCATTTCAGCCGTCTTCAGCCTGGCTTGCTTGAATCCAGTGGCAAAGTGAGCAAGGGACTCACGTCTGAGCATACCCTGCCATCTTATGGCGAACAAAGTGGTACAAAAAGGGGTGGTGATGGACGGAGCATCTGAACCAATCAAACACTCGCATCCAGTCAACAGATCTGGGTTTAATCCATCACGTTCTTTAGCCCACTCTGCCACCCCAGTTCAGACATGGCCATATACAAATCAGTCTGACCCTGTGCCTCATGGGAACATTCCAGCCCGAACTGCCAAGCCATGCCTTCCCTGGACCAAAAACAAGCTTCAGAGGACCGGTTTCTGGCATTTCAGCCGTCTTCAGCCCGGCTTGCTTGAATCCAGTGGCAAAGTGAGCAAGGGACTCACGTCTGCACATACCCTGCCAACTTATGGTGAACAAAGTGGTAGAAAAAGGGGTGGCGATGGACGGAGCATCTGAACCAATCAAACACTCACACCCAGTCAACAGATCTGGGTTTAATCCATCACCATTCTTTAGCCCACTCTGCCACCCCAGTTCAGATATGGCCATATTCAAATCAGTCTGACCCTGTGCCTCATGGGAACAGTCCAGCCCGAACTGCCAAGCCATGCCTTCCCTGGACCGGAAACAAGCTTCCGAGGACCGGTTTCTGGCATTTCAGCCGTCTTCAGCCCGGCTTGCTTGAATCCAGTGGCAAAGTGAGCAAGGGACTCACGTCTGAGCATACCCTGCCAACTTATGGCGAACAAAGTGGTACAAAAAGGCGTGGTGATGGACGGAGCATCTGAACCAATCAAACACTCACACCCAGTCAACAGATCTGGGTTTAATCCTTCACGTTCTTTAGCCCACTCTGCCACCCCAGTTCAGACATGGCCATATGCAAATCAGTCTGACCCTGTGCCTCATGGGAACAGTCCAGCCCGAACTGTCAAGCCATGCCTTCCCTGGACCGGAAACAAGCTTCCGAGGACCGGTTTCTGGCATTTCAGCCGTCTTCAGCCTGGCTTGCTTGAATCCAGTGGCAAAGTGAGCAAGGGACTCATGTCTGAGCATACCCTGCCAACCTATGGCGAACATAGTGGTACAAAAAGGGGTGTGATGGACGGAGCATCTGAACCAATCAAACACTCACACCCAGTCAACAGATCTGGGTTTAATCCATCACCGTTCTTTAGCCCACTCTGCCACCCCAGTTCAGACATGGCCATATACAAATCAGTCTGACCCTGTGCCTCATGGGAACATTCCAGCCCGAACTGCCAAGCCATGCCTTCCCTGGACCAAAAACAAGCTTCCGAGGACCGGTTTCTGGCATTTCAGCCGTCTTCAGCCCGGCTTGCTTGAATCCAGTGGCAAAGTGAGCAAGGGACTCACGTCTGCACATACCCTGCCAACTTATGGTGAACAAAGTGGTAGAAAAAGGGGTGGTGATGGACGGAGCATCTGAACCAATCAAACACTCACACCCAGTCAACAGATTTGGGTTTAATCCTTTACGTTCTTTAGCCCACTCTGCCACCCCAGTTCAGACATGGCCATATGCAAATCAGTCTGACCCTGTGCTTCATTGGAACAGTCTAGCCCGAACTGTCAAGCCATGTCTTCCCTGGACCGGAAACAAGCTTCCGTGGACCGGTTTCTGGCATTTCAGCCGTCCTCAGCCTGGCTTGCTTGAATCCAGTGGCAAAGTGAGCAAGGGACTCATGTCTGAGCATACCCTGCCAACCTATGGCGAACATAGTGGTACAAAAAGGGGTGTGATGGACGGAGCATCTGAACCAATCAAACACTCACACCCAGTCAACAGATCTGGGTTTAATCCATCACCGTTCTTTAGCCCACTCGGCCACCCCAGTTCAGACATGGCCATATGCAAATCAGTCTGACCCTGTGCCTCATGGGAACAGTCCAGCCCGAACTGCCAAGCCATGCCTTCCCTGGACCAGAAACAAGATTCCGATGACCGGTTTCTGGCATTGCAGCCGACTTCAGCCTGGCTTGCTTGAATCCAGTGGCAAAGTGAGCAAGGGACTCACGTCTGAGCATACCCTGCCAATTTATGGCGAACAAAGTTGTACAAAAAGGGGTGGTGATGGACAGAGCATCTGAACCAATCAAACACTCACACCCAGTCAACAGATCTGGGTTTAATCCATCACCGTTCTTTAGCCCACTCTACCACCCCAGTTCAGACAGGGCCATATGCAAATCAGTCTGACCCTGTGCCTCATGGGAACAGTACAGCCCGAACTGCCAAGCCATGCCTTCCCTGGACCGGAAACAAGCTTCCGAGGACCGGTTTCTGGCATTTCAGCCATCTTCAGCCTGGCTTGCTTGAATCCAGTGGCAAAGTGAGCAAGGGACTCACGTCTGAGCATACCCTGCCATCTTATGGCGAACAAAGTGGTACAAAAAGGGGTGGTGATGGACGGAGCATCTGAACCAATCAAACACTCGCATCCAGTCACCAGATCTGGGTTTAATCCATCACCGTTCTTTAGCCCACTCTGCCACCCCAGTTCAGACATGGCCATATACAAATCAGTCTGACCCTGTGCCTCATGGGAACATTCCAGCCCGAACTGCCAAGCCATGCCTTCCCTGGACCAAAAACAAGCTTCCGAGGACCGGTTTCTGGCATTTCAGCCGTCTTCAGCCCGGCTTGCTTGAATCCAGTGGCAAAGTGAGCAAGGGACTCACGTCTGCACATACCCTGCCAACTTATGGTGAACAAAGTTGTAGAAAAAGGGGTGGTGATGGACGGAGCATCTGAACCAATCAAACACTCACACCCAGTCAACAGATCTGGGTTTAATCCATCACCATTCTTTAGCCCACTCTGCCACCCCAGTTCAGATATGGCCATATTCAAATCAGTCTGACCCTGTGCCTCATGGGAACAGTCCAGCCCGAACTGCCAAGCCATGCCTTCCCTGGACCGGAATCAAGCTTCCGAGGACCGGTTTCTGGCATTTCAGCCGTCTTCAGCCCGGCTTGCTTGAATCCAGTGGCAAAGTGAGCAAGGGACTGACGTCTGAGCATACCCTGCCAACTTATGGCGAACAAAGTGGTACAAAAATGGGTGGTGATGGACGGAGCATCTGAACCAATCAAACACTCACACCCAGTCAACAGATCTGGGTTTAATCCTTCACGTTCTTTAGCCCACTCTGCCACCCCAGTTCAGACATGGCCATATGCAAATCAGTCTGACCCTGTGCCTCATGGGAACAGTCCAGCCCGAACTGTCAAGCCATGCCTTCCCTGGACCGGAAACAAGCTTCTGAGGACCGGTTTCCGGCATTTCAGCCGTCTTCAGGCCGGCTTGCTTGAATCCAGTGGCAAAGTGAGCAAGGGACTCACGTCTGAGCATACCCTGCCAACCTATGGCGAACATAGTGGTACAAAAAGGGGTGTGATGGACGGAGCATCTGAACCAATCAAACACTCACACCCAGTCAACAGATCTGGGTTTAATCCATCACCGTTCTTTAGCCCACCCTCCACCCCAGTTCAGACATGGCCATATGCAAATCAGTCTGAACCTGTGCCTCATGTGAACAGTCCAGCCCGAACTGCCAAGCCATGCCTTCCCTGGACCGGAAATAGGCTTCTGAGGACCGGTCTCTGGCATTTCAGCCGTCTTCAGCCCGGCTTGCTTGAATCCAGTGGCAAAGTGATCAAGGGACTCACGTCTGAGCATACCCTGCCAACTTATGGCGAACAAAGTGGTACAAAAAGGGGTGGTAATGGACGGAGCATCTGAACCAATCAAACACTCACAGACATGGCTTGGCAGTTCGGGCTAGACTGTTCCCATGAGGCACAGGGTCAAGGCTGATTTGCATATGGCCATGTCTGAATTGGGGTGGCGTGGTGAGCAAAAAAACGATTGATTTAGGTCCAGATCTCTGTACTGGGGTGAATGCATGACATTGTTCTGCACTCTGTCCATCAACTGTTGTTTTTGCATTTGTCACCCCGAGTGGGACGTCTGTGCTCAGATGTGAGTCCTGTGCTCTCCACACTACTGGAGTCAAGCTATCCTGGCTGAATATGGCTGATAGCCAGAAACCGGTCCTAGGATGCTTGATTTCGGTCCAAGGAAGACATGGCGTGGCAGTTCGGGCTGGACTGTTCCCATGAGGCACAGGGTCAAGGCTGATTTGCATATGGCCATGTCTGAATTGGGGTGGTGTGGTGAGCAAAAAAACGATGGATTTAGGCCCAGATCTCTGTACTGGGGTGAATGCATGACATTGTTCTGCATTCTGTCCATCAACTGTTGTTTTTGCATTTGTCACCCTGAGTGGGACGGGTATGCTCAGACGTGAGTCCCGTGCTCTCTATACCACTGGAGTCAAGCTATCCTCGCTGAAGATGAATTGGGGTGGTGTGGTGAGCAAAAAAACGATGGACTTAGGCCCAGATCTCTGTACTGGGGTGAATGCATGACATTGTTCTGCATTCTGTCCATCAACTGTTGTTTTTGCATTTGTCACCCCGAGTGGGACGGCTATGCTCAGATGTGAGTCCCGTGCTCTCAACACCACTGGAGTCAAGCTATCCTGGCTGAAGATGGCTGATAGCCAGAAACGGCCCTAGGATGCTTGATTCCGGTCCAAGGAAGACATGGCTTGGCAGTTCGGGCTGAACTGTTCCCATGAGGCACAGAGTCAAGGCTGATTTGCATATGGCCATGTCTGAATTGGGGTGGTGTGGTGAGCAAAAAAACGATGGATTTAGGCCCAGATCTCTGTACTGGGGTGAATGCATGACATTGTTCTGCATTCTATCCATCAACTGTTGTTTTTGCATCTTGTTTCTACTGCACATTTTACATTCTTATTATTTTTCAAGTTTTCTTGTCTTTCCTTCCTTTCTAATGCCCATGTTAATTTATTTTGATATTTTACTGTTTTTTGTGCCTTAATTGCAGAGGGTGCCCAGACACTGCTATGGCAGCTGGGCATTATTTGTGTTGGCTATGGGAAGGGTACAGGTTTCCAGCTTTACTGCAGAGCTGAGGGCAGCAGCTTGTGTATTGTGCAGTAGAGCTTAGAATGTGCAGTTTTACAGTAGGGCGCAGCTTGTTGAATATCACATCCAGTGCTTAATTTGTAAAAACAATAAGTGTCAGGGCCCTCGTCAGGAGGCCACTGCAGATTGTACCACCCATTGCCCCTACAGTGCTGCCAATGAAAGCACCAGCACACCTACTAACAATTACACTCCCGCAAGTGTGACAATTTAGACCATTCCAGGTCCCCAAAGCTATAAAAATGGCTTAGTGTCATATTTTGGCAGCTCCTGAGTTAGCGTTTAGCACAGCTACACGATCTTTTCTCTTAACTTGACTAAAAAAATACGGGGGCCATTTTGAATCCTTTGGCTTCCATTTTGTATGAACACGCTGTCTCGTGGTCAGCATGCCCTTTTGTCCTTTTTCGATACCCATGGTCGTTTACCTTGCCCAGCAACAGGCTATTTTTAGTACTGGTCAAGCACACATGCGCATTATACATCAACTGGTCATTCTTTAGGAATGTTATCCCAAACTGACCAGTACTACTGGACTCCTCCCACATGCTGGCTGTGTTCCAAAAATGACCTTATATGTACCTAAAATGTGTAAACTTGTAAACGCCTACCTTTTTATTGCTATTAAACTGTATAAAAGAGGTTGCGCACCAATGTTCGGTGTGCTACTTCTTGCATTGCCGAAGGATGCTGTAGGAATGTACCACCACCCCATGGGGTCTTAATAAACCTGTCTTTTGCATTTTCCAGTGTCCGTGCCAACTTCTATACTAAGGTGTTCGAGAGTTTAGCAGAGTATGTAGGCCTGATTGAACCCAACACCACAATTGGCGACCACGAAGGGACTCATCGGTGACTCGGATGCCCGAAGGAGAGGTCGTGACGAAGGATTGGAAACTCGCCATGGAAGCGATCGCTGCCTTTGAGTGACCCGAGTCTTGGCACCCACGGTGTTTCTTCCTTCCTTCTGACCCGACCTTCCAGGTGGCGCCGGTCCTCGACTGAGATTCTGATCTTGGATTGTCGTGTAGTGCCGTTTGGCTGATTCGACTAAAGAACTTGGCAGTTGGACCTTGGACGCTTGAAGGTACTTGGTAAGCTTATGATTGGTAAGGTAGTCTACTGACACTTACTGTGGCTTTTTGAATTTGAATTTGAATTTGTTTGAGTTAGCTAACGTTTGGACCTATGAATTTGATGTATATGTGGAGTGCACCTCACATAGGCAGGCATGTAGGGATATTTCTCTGATTTTGCTTTTTGTTTGAGCGGCACACCGTGTATAAAGCATATTAAGTGCCATTTTATGTAGTATCACGTTTTCGTGATATTTTTGACATGCCTGTTCTCAGCACACTCCGAGGGATGTGCTGCCTTGGAAATGGTACCAGTTATCGATTAAATAAATCACAGCCGGCTCCCCCAGAGGGGACTCCAAATCGAGAGATGTATGTTAAATTTGGTATTCCGCCAATAATGTATAGTTCATTGTGGCATAAGTATACCAAAGCCGATCGTGAATTGCAATGGCCACTACATGGGTCATTTGATTTACGAAAGGTGCAATATGTGGAGCAGTGTTTGTTTCAGCGTAGGTCTAGGCAGGATATGTTTGATTGTGTGCGTATGTGGGAGAAAGAGGTACGTGAATGATTGAAGCGTGAGGAAGCCTTGGCGGAGAAGGTGCAGCGAAGGGCTGCGCGTGACAAAGCTTTACAGCTACAGGAGAAGGAGTTACAGGAACAGAAAGAGAGGGAGACTCGAGAACGTAATTTGCAGATTAATGGGCAATTCCCTATCCGACGTCCTCTTTATCCGGTCCTTACTAATGAAATAGATGATTTTTCGTTGTTAGATCGTTGTCCGCCTCCGTATGTTGCACCTACGGCTCCGAACGAGGAATCGGATGAGGAAGATCAGAATACACAGCTTACTAGGTTATCTTCGGATCGAACTGCGGAATTACGTTCGCTTGCACGAAAACTAAATGTTAATACTATAACTGTTTCTGAGATTAGTAAGCATATGGAACAGTGGTCTGATAAGGAGCGATTGTATTTCTTAGATCATTTTGGAGATGAGGTTGTTGACCGATTTAGAAAGTATTCTTCTGAGTTAGAACCTAAGGATATCTCGAAGGGTCGTGATAACTTTCATAAAGGTCTCTTTATTCTTTCAGATGCGGATGAGTTTTTCAAGCGTTTGGTTCAGCTACGGAATGAGGCGTCGCGGCTACGGGAGTTGGAAAAGACATCGGGTTCACCTACGTCTGGATCGACGGAAATATCCAAAGAATGCTCTATCTTTGGAACAGATAAGAACGCCGCGATTAATGTTAGACCTATGCGGGAAGCTGCGCCTTTGTATGTCCCTCATAAAGGGGATGGCACAGATGACGATAAAACGTCTAAAGACGCGAAGGGTTATTTTATATATAATTGGGTTTATACGTCTTGGAATAGAGCAGATGTTATGGCGCTTAAGAATGCTCTGCCTGATCCCTGTAAAAATCCAGCGGCTTTCTATGAAAGTGTTGAAAGTGCAATTTCTTCGTGTATTATGACACTAGTTGATATTGATCTGTTTTTTGGGCTGATATTGCCCCCTGATATGTGGAGAGCGATTCGTAAGTTTGATTACCAAACGGTTCTTGGGGCAAGTTGGAAGGACATAGCTCAAGCTGATTTAGACAGGGAACCAGCATGTAAGCCTTGTCAATTAATATTGGAACTCCCAGGGGCTATACTAAACAAATTAAAAACGCTTGTTCCCGCTAAGAAAATTGATTGGACCATGTTGGCCTCTTGTAAACAGAAGATAGATGAATCGGTCTCTGATTTCTTTTCTCGTTTTGAGGAAGCGTTCCATGATTACAGTGGCCAATCATTAACAGAAGATACAGGCAGGCATTTATTTGTTGATAAGTATGTGGCTAATCTCCTACCGGAGATTGCAAAACGATTAAAGGCGAGTGAAAGTTCATGGACCACGGCAACCCCTGCTTCTTTATTGACTATGGCTCAATACTATGAACGACAGGAATTGGAGGCAAAAGAAAGTAGTGATAAGAAAGTGAAGGATTTGAAGACGAAGGTAATGTTGGCTCAGGTCCAGGCTACGAGGGGGAATGATAGGGGTAGACGAGGATCGTATAATAATGCGCCTCCTCCCCGTTCCGACATCTCTGAGGATCAGTGTGCATACTGCAAACAGTTTGGACACTGGGTTTCAGATTGTCCGGTGCTGAGAGAACAGCGTAGTCAGCGTGGTCGAGGAAGTGGAAGGTCTAGGAATAATTATGGGGGATCGAGAGGTGGAGCGAATGACCGTGGAAGGAGTGAAGCGAGGGGTCGTGGACAGGCAGATTATAACACGTTCGATCGACGAAATCAATATCAGATAACTGAGGGTGACTCGCCTGAGTCACGTGACGAGCGTCATGCATAGGATTGCGTAGGATGGGGTGTGGAATCGGTTGAAGTACCAGTTGATCAAAGGGGTCCATATATAGAAGCACATGTATTGGGTTCTACTGATCAGTTTCTGGTAGATACAGGAGCTACTCGTAGCGCTTTGTCCAAACACTTGGTTCCAAGGGCTCCCCTGTCTGGCGAGGTAATTACAGCTATAGGGTTCGATGGAACACCTACTTCTAGCCCATTGTCTCAACCTGTTACATTTTATGTTGATAAATTTGCTGCCCCATGTCCATTTTTGCTGTCCCCAAACACACCAGATAACATTATGGGGCTCGATATGTTAAAACATTTTCGAGCTACTATTCGTTGTGCTCCGGAAGGAGTACGGGTTGTGTTAAATGAAAATTATCCAGAAATTGAGCGAGTGTCTCTTCACCAAGAATCTGAAGCATTAGCCTCCCTGCCAAAGACGTTGTGGGCCACTTCTGATACTGACGTAGGGCAGATGATTATTCCTCCAGTGCACATTACCGTAAAGGAGGGAGTATCTCTGCCACGTGTCCCACAATACAAAATATCTAGAGAGGGGGAAATTGCATTGATCCACATTGTGAATGATTTGATTACGGCAGGGGTGGTTGAGGAAGTTCCCTATAATGTTTGTAACAGCCCAATTCTTCCGATTCTTAAGAGAGATACAGATACTAAGGTTTATCGTTTTATTATCGATTTGAGGGAAATTAACAAGATAGTAGTGCCTCAGTACCCGGTGGTGTCTGACATCACCACGTTGCTTACGTTGGTTCCACCGACGGCAACTACTTTTACAGTCATCGACTTAAAAAATGCATTTTTCTCGATTCCTGTACATCCTGACAGTCGATATCTTTTTGGTTTTACATTAAATAACAAATCGTATAGATTCTGTCGAGTTCCTCAAGGTTATACAGAAAGTCCTAGCATTTATAGTCAGGCTTTAAAAAGACAGCTTGATTCTTTTGAATTACAGGCTGGGGTGGCTCTTATTCAGTACGTGGATGACATTTTACTCGCAGCAGACACACAGGAACAATGTGAGGAGAGTACTTTTTCTTTGCTTTCCTTCCTTGCTAAAAACAATCATAAGGTTTCGAAGAAAAAGTTACAATACTGTAGACCTAAGGTGACCTACCTCGGTCATCTTTTGTCTAAGGAGGGCTGTGCATTAACACCAGATCGAATTCAAGCAGTTTTAGACACACCAGTCCCCCGTACTCAGAAAGATGTTCGTGCCTTCATAGGTCTGACGTCTTTTTGTAGGCAATGGATATTGGGATTTTCTCACATTGTTAAACCATTGCTAGCATTGTTGTCCAAAGATACACCGATTCCCATTGAATGGACAGATGAATGTCAGAATGCTTTTGAGCAATTGAGGCAAGCTCTTTGTTCTGCACCAGTGTTAGGTACACCAGATTACATGAAGATTTTTACATTGTACGTACATGAGAAGGATGGGTGCGCATTATCAGTCTTAGTGCAGATGCACGGAGACAAACAGAGACCCTGTGCATACTTCTCGGCGGTACTCGACCCTGTGGCTCGAGGATTGCCTGGATGTTTTCGAGCAGTTGCAGCGACAGCAGTAGCTATACGGCAAAGTGAGGGGATAGTTTTGTCACACAAATTGTTGGTGTTAGTCCCCCATACGGTAGATGCTTTGTTGAATCAAACGAAAACACAGCATCTAACTAGTGCACGCCTAACAGGATATGAGCTGACGTTGTTGGCGCCACATATCACACTAAGACGATGTGCTACACTGAACCCCGCTACTTTATTGCCCTATCCTGTTGCTGAGACCCAGAAGGAAGAACAACATGACTGTGTTTTTCTGACCGAGGAACAGACAAAGGGTCGTATCGATTTACAGGATACACCATTTCCAGATGTAGATGGGGAACTGTGGGTTGATGGATCATGTGTGAAATTACCAGATGGAACAACTGCTGCAGCCTATGCGATCACGACACTTAAAACAGTGGTAGAAACAGCACGAATACCCCAGAAGTCGGCCCAAGCAGCAGAATTGATAGCCTTAACGAAAGCATGTGAGTTAAGTGCTGGACTATGTGTGAACATCTACACGGATAGTCGCTATGCTTTTGGAGTAGTGCATGATTTTGGCCTACTCTGGAAAGAAGGAGGGTTCTTGACTTCACATGGAGTGCATATCATGCATGGAGAATTGGTACGTGATCTCCTGAATGCACTATTATGTCCAAAGAAGGTAGCGATAGTGAAATGCAGTGCACACAAAAAGGTGACAGATAAAATAGGACAAAGAAATGCTTTTGCAGATCGCATTGCGAGAGAGACTGCTATGCTACAAAATAACTCTCCCATGTACGTGGTGAAATCACAAGCTGAGTGATGGCACGATGCTAGAGAAGAAATATTAGATATACAGAGATCAGCATCTGAAGCAGAACTTGTGAGATGGGCCACTGAAGGAGTGCTGGATGATGAGGGTTGTTGGCGTAGTAAAGATATGGAAAGATGGAAATTACCTACGGCCTATTTACAAACAATGGTTCAAATGACACATGGGCTGGCACATGTTGGAGCTCTTGCAATTACTAAATTGCTTACACGGGTTTGGGAAAATCATGAGATTGCTAGTACGGCCAAGAGAGTGGTTCAGACCTGTCTGATATGCTTACAGAACAATCCTGGACAAGGGACTTATACTCCCAAAGTGAGGTACTGGGTTTTTAAGAACCGGCACAGAACCGGTAACCCAGCGGTGCCAGGGGATCAACACCCAGAGACCTCGGGTTCTCCTGAGTCAGACCTACAGAAACTCAGAGTCTTCTAGGTGAAGTCAAAGATTAGTTTATTGGCTGCAACCAAGGTAACAGGGTCCTAGAAGTACAACACGGGTATATTCTCAGGAGACTGCACACTTTCACGAAGTCAGGCTTCTCTTCTTATACATTATTTTCAGCCTTGGGCAAAACATTCCTTGGATTCGTGGTATTTCATTTATAGTTACTGATTACAAAAGAAAAGCAGAGTCATGATGACTTGTACATATTTCACGTCGTGCTGCCCATAACAAATCATCCGGCAAGGCCCAACATTTCATCAGATATCGCTGGACCCCCAATAAAAACGGTCACCTCCCCATCATAAAGCAAGTGAAGAAAAGGAGTGGAGAAAAGATGTGAGCGAGATATGGCAGGTGTGCGCGCTGAAATGGTTTTATGGCTGGTTGAGCCTAGATGCTATCTTGCTCGGCCACTGGGAGGGAATGACCTAACGAGTTCGGCCTGGGGCAATGGTTCTAACTTGTACTGGGGTCAGGGAGAAGTCGATTAAGGAGTATGTGTCCTTGTGGAATCAAATTCAACTGGATTAAGGCCTATGTAAAGGGCAACATGTAGCTAAGGGTTTAGAATGTAAATGACGATTTCGAGGTGAAATCGTCACTCGAATACGCCGAAAATACATGTACTTGATGTACTCGTCATTCTCGGTCTTTTGATACCAAATTCGACGAAGTTTTTATTCTCGAGTCCAGTACTATTATATGAATCCAGATTTTTCAGAACCACAGACCCTCCTTTTGCCCTTACATAGGCAATTAATCTATCCTCATGTTAATCTGAGTCCAGATCTATATTCCTAAAGTCATTGAGATGTTGCTGCAACATCATTCTAGTGCTGAGTTCATTTCTTGACACAGGCTTCCTTACACATGATGTAGCACAGAGGCCACATATTGCAGGAGCACACTGTATGCATAGACAGAACAGGAAAAGAATGGCTAAGACCATCCCAATGACCATCAGAATGTTCCATCCCCAGGCAGATATTAGTTCCCAGAACCATCCCATTAACGACCAATCTCCTTTATCCACATGAATAGATTCGGAAATCTTATGTAGTTTGGAGATGGCCCTGTACACTGTCGGAGCATTATCTGGAATGAAAATGCAACAACTGGACTGGATCAATTTGCATACTCCACCTCGGTCCGCAAGTATTACATCCAAAGCGACCCGGTTCTGAAGGGTCATAAGTCGATCCGACTGGAGCTCAGCAGTCAGGTTACTAAGGGCACCAGTAGTTTCAATCACGGTGGATTCAACTACCCTTGTCAATTGCCTTATGTTCCTGCTGTTAGCCATGGCTCCCCAGAACGGCAGAAAACCCATTGCAAAGCCACCGAATTCTCGACCTGCAGTGTCTTCTTTACTCAAAACACCTCTAACTACCCTTGTCCGATGGTAATCCGCCGCTGCTGTGTAGGTGGGAGGTAACAGGAATGAAACAAAACATGAGCCCGAGAAGTCAGGGGGCAACCATGTATAGGCTCTATCATGGCAGATGAAATAAGTACCCTTAGCGGCTAAAAACGCAGGGGAAGTCTGAGATCCAAAAACATACGTTTCTGTACAGACACTCTTCCCTAGCTGAGCTCTGGGATTCTTGCCAATACCTTGCAGACATAGGTGACCTTGATGGGGTACGATCCAGATAGGGGACGATCTTTTGGCTTGCTGTTTCTCACTTAATGTAGTGCCATATCCGGTCACATTCCAACCTACATATGCAAGTATCTCATCATCCGGGGTATCTTCGTAAGAAGTTACTTCCTTAATCATGTCAACTATACCTTTGACTAGGGCGCTAGTCTTGAGGTTGTCTTTTACAGAACGTAGGGGTTGGATTTCTCGTGCATATATGAACATTGTCCTATATGCCCATACTGACCCATTGTGACTAAATGGCAGGACCAAATAGGGGATACCTCTATCCGTGGTGTGGGGCATGAGACCACACACCCAACAGTTAGTTGTGTTCATTACAAGTTGGTGTTGGTGTAATAACTGAACGAAGGAGTTATTGATGAATTCTAATCTCCTATTTGATTCGTGGTCAGGCAAAGGGTGGAAAGAATGAGAGGAAACAGTAGGAGGAGGTATGGGTGATGTAGTGGGCGCAAATGTCACATGAAGAGAGAATAAAACATAGCGTATCAAAAATACCATTACGCTGAATAGCATAAAAATACACACTATTATAAAACTTTTCTTCGTCATCGTGTTAAAAAATCTCTGCTTAAAGTTCATTTGTTTGGCAGGCCTCTCCACATCAGGAAACTCCATCCTCTCTAAGGTGCTGCCCGCGGTGGTAGGTTGTCTCTGCTAAAGGATACTTCCGTCAGTCTAGGGCAGCTCCCTTGGACCAACCGGAACCAGCGACCTAACGTCGTCAGCTGCACCCAAAAGTCTTTAATCAACCGCGACCCTAGCAGCGGAACCCGGATGGCGGTTCGAAAAAACAAAAATAAGCAAGTTACCTAGATGGGAGGATCTGCACTTTTCAAAAATAGGATTTGGGGAAGCACACATTTTTTATTAGTCCACAGGTTTTTCTCTCGGATCATAAAAGAAATCACTTTTACTTTAGTCTGTTTTTCTTGGACGTAAATTGTAGCGTCTTTTCCCGGGTACTGTCTGGTCCAGAAATAGTAGTTCAGGTTCCACAGAGTTCAATTGTTCTGGTGGTGGCACAGTTTCTTGAAAAATGTTCTTACTTTCACAATCAGGATTAGCTTCTTTTACACGTTCATAAGTTGTGCGCTCCGAGTCAGTGCCTCTTTTCCGGACCCATTGGTCATGTGGCAGAGGGAAGGGTATCTTCTTACAATGGATCCCGTGGACCCAATTGGCCTTCCCCTTCACCCTAACAGCCGACCTTGTAGACAGGAGGACGAGGTGAGGCCCGGTCCATCTGGGCTGGTCGTTTCTTGTTCTTTGAAAGTTGCGGACAAGCACCCAGGAACCGGGGTCAATGGAGTGACCCGGTGTCTCAGAGACCGGAGGCAAGGTGTTGTGGACCTGTTGATATAAAACACGCAATTTAGCCGTCAATTCATACAAATAGTCAAGCAAAATAGGGTGTTGCAGCTCGCTAAACTTCGTGGGCCTAGGCACTCCCCATATGTTGGCTGGCCGACCAAAGATTATTTCATAGGGGCTGAGTTTCACTCGCGAATGCACAGTCATTCCGGTGGATAGGAGTGCTAAGGGTAGAGCGTCAGGCCATTTAAGACCTGTGCTCGCTTGGATTTTGGCCAATTTAAGTTTAAGCGTGCCATTGTAACATTCCACTAATCCAGCTGATTGGGGGTGATTTGCAGCGTGGAACTTCTGCCTAATGCCTAGCCCTTCGCACACTCTTTTCATCACACGGCCCACAAATTCACTTCCGTTGTCAGACCAGACCATTCTAGGCATTCCGAACCTGGGGAAGAACTCTTTCACAAGGGCTTTCGTTGTGGACAAGGCAGTATTGTCCCTTAGGGGATAGGCTTCTACCCATCTTGAGAAGGCACAAACAACCACGAGCACGTATTTTAAGTTGTTGCACCTCTCCATGTGTATGAAATCTAGCTGCAAAACCTCGAACGGATACGTAGGAGGTGCAAAATGACCAGCTGGAGTTGGGGTTCCCCTACCAGGATTGTGCTTCAGACATACCATGCAATTCTTGACAACATTCTCTGCACACTTGGGAATCCCTGAATTCTTCCACACTGGGGCCAACAACTCGCAAATCCCTTTCGCGCTGATATGGGCCATCCCATGAGCCATTGTAACCACTGCAGGCACATATGCATTGGGTAACAACCATCTCTGTCGCTCTGTCAATTCAATCCAACAACCATTTGCATCCATTCTCCCTGTACTTTCTCTCCACATGCTTAACTCTTTCTCCGTGGCCTCAGCTTGGATGGACTTCACACTTTCTATCGTGTCTTCACATATTCCAACATCACCAGTCCATCTTTCTGGGCTCGCAACATACATTCGGCTCATCGTATTCTTTGCAGTTTCCTTAGCAGTTTCATCAGCGAATGCATTTCCACGACCAACATCATCAGTCACTTTCTTGTGAGCACTACATTTCACGATCGCTACTTTCAGGGGCAACGTCAGTGATTCAAGAAGCTCATTCACCAACTGACCATGCTGAATCTTAGCTCCATGCGAAGTCAGGAACCCACGTTCTCTCCACAATCGTCCAAAACTGTGAGCCACTCCAAAAGCATACTGGCTGTCGGTATAGACAGTCACTTTCATTCCTTTAGATAACACACATGCTCTCGTCAGTGCCACGAGTTCAGCGGCTTGAGCTGAACCATGTGGTATTTGCGCAGTTTCAATGACTGTGTGCAAAGTTGTGACAGCATATGCTGTAGTCACGTTACCATTTGGGAGTTTAAAGCATGAACCGTCCACCCATAATGTACCATCACATTCAGCAAGAGGAGTGTCGAACAAATCAACTCTCCCTTTCGTCTCTTCCTCTGTTCTGAGGAAACAATCGTGCTGTTCTGAAGCATCTGATTCCTCTGCAATTGGTAACAATGTGGCTAGGTTCAAGGTACTGCACCTTTTTATGTGCACATGGCTCGCTAGTAGCGTCAATTCATAACTGGACAGTCGAGCACTAGTTAAGTGCTGTGTCTTGGTCCTATTTAACAATGTGTCTACTGCATGCGGGACCATCACGATTAGTGTATTATTCATTACTAGACCTGCAGACTGTCGAATGGAAACAGCTGCTGCTGCTGTGGCCCTTAAACAACTTGGCAATGCTCGTGCTACCGGATCCAAAGTTGACGAAAAATAGGCGCATGGCCGCTGTCTATCTCCATATAACTGGGTCAGCACAGACAATGCACAGCCCTCCTTCTCGTGGACATATAATGTGAAAGGCTTACTGTAGTTGGGGTTACCTAACACAGGGGCCGAACATAATGCTGTGCGTAATTCGAGAAAACTTTTCTGACACTCTTCAGACCAAGGAATGGGATTGGGTGTATTTTTACACGTTAATGCCAACAAGGGTTTGGCTAATAACGAAAAATTTGGAATCCACTGTCTACAGTATGATGTAATGCCCAAGAAAGCGCGTACTTCTCTCTGTGTTCTTGGCACATTCAATTTTGCTATTGCCTGAATTCTTTCTGGGGTCAGTTTTCTTCCCTCCTTCGATAAGAGATGACCTAAGTAGGTCACTTCTTGTCGGCAATATTGAAGCTTGGAAAGTGACACCTTGTGATGCAGATCACATAGATGATGCAGTAATGTCAACGTGGCCATTTTACAAATTTTCTCAGTATCCGCAGCAATGAGCAAATCGTCCACGTACTGTACGACAGTGGCACCTGTGGGCAAAACCATTGTGTCAAGCTGACTTTTCAGAGCTTGACTGTATATTGAGGGGCTTTCACGGTAGCCCTGAGGAGCGCGTTTAAAGCGGAAGCTGCGACCTCCTAAACTAAAGGAAAAAATATCCCTGCTCTCCTCAGCAATCGGGATACTGAAGAAAGCATTCTTCAGGTCAATCACCGAAAACCAGGAGGCAGAGGCTGGAATCATAGTCAATAATGTTGTAATGTCGGGGACGACAGGGAATTGTGGTACAACAATTTTATTCACTTCTCTAAGGTCAATCACGAATCTGTACACAGGTGGCTGAGAAGGGTCAGTTCGTTTTAAAACAGGCAGAACAGGACTATTGCAAACATTGCCTCGTGTTTCTTCAATCACGTCTTTTTCAATCAACTCGTAAATAATCGCTAGCAAAGCTTTTTCACCCTCATTTGATATTCTGTATTGGGGAATTCGTGGCATTTTGACATTCGACTTCAATGTTACAACATATGGTGGAATTTCTAAAAGACCTACATCATTTGGACCAGTAGCCCAAAGAATATCTGGGAGAAGTGCCAATTCTGCTGGAAGTGCATTTCTCGACAAATACATGGGAGAAACCACTTTCTTACCTAAAGTAAGTTGTACTCCTGAAGGAGAGCAGTACAAAGTCGCATACAATCTTTTTAGCAAATCTAATCCTAGCAAATTTTCACCACAACCTGTCGTCAAAATAAGGGGTGCTTCGAATTCACAAGGACCAACAGAAAGAGATAAAGGGTCAGAAATCGGATTTCTAACCGGGGCGCCAGAAAAACCTACGGAAACGTTCATTTTGCCAGACAAAGGTGCGCCAGGGAGTTTGGAGTGCATAATAGAACTCTTTGTAGCACCAGTATCCAACAGAAAAGGTTCTGACACACCTGATGTAATCACCTCAACGTAAGGTCCACTCTGATCTACTGGAACTGAAACGACTCCTTCTCTTCGTCTATGGCTGTCCTAGCAATCCTCATTTTCCCACTGCTCATTTTCTGTGTAATACTCATCAACGTAGTATTGAGCTGTCCTGTCAGATACGTTATTTTGCTGATCAAACCTGTTCATAGAGTTTTGTGGTGGAAGGGGACGCGCGTCCTGAGGGGCGTTCCCGCGCCCTCTACCTCTAGGCGCTTGCTGACTGCCACGACCTCTTACACCAGAAATTCCATTTGCACGTTGTGGTAGGGCAGGACAGTTATACTTGTAATGACCCTCTTGTTTGCAATATAAACACTGGTTGGGACCTACGCGGTGTTGAGTGTAATCAAATCTTTGCAAGTTTCTCTGATATTGTTGAGGCTGCTGAAAAGTATTCTGGTAGTGATTCTGACCATTATTATTTTGATTACCACCACCACGTGGCGGATAGGCTTGCTGTAGCAAAACCTTCGTTTTGAGTTCTCTAGTTTTCTTTTCTACTTTATCTTTCTCATCTTTGTCTCTATTCTCGTAGTACTGTGCGGTAGCTAATATCTGCGCTGAAGATGAGACTGCCCAAGAACTTTCCGAATCTTTCAATTTCCTACACAAATCTGGAAGCAGATTGTGCACAAATTTATCGAGAAACAATCTCTGTCCACCTTCTGTGGTCATATCTTGACCGCTGTGGTCAATGAATGTTTCTTCAAATCTGGTGAAGAAATCTGAAACAGTTTCTTCTTTCTTTTGCTTGCATGCAGATAACTTATCCCAATTTACGCGTATTGCAGGCATTATCGTTTTCATGTAATCTACTATTCTACCAGGTAGTTCTGCTATCAGAGGCTCAGGCTTGGCACCACCAACTTGTCGTGCATCTGCAGCAGTAATATTAGCCCACGTGTCACCTAATTTCTGGTCATGATCTACATGACGAATTTTACCCCATAAAGGCTGTGGAACAAAGTTCCCAAATAACATATCGATATCGGCCAAATTCATTATACATGACCCAGCAGTTTGCGACAATTCTTTATAGTACCCTGCAGGATTTTTACGCGGATCTGGTAGTGTTTGTTTGAGTGCTAAAACTTCGGCTCGCTTCCATGGGACATGTACCCATACACGGTGAAAGTGTGGCAGGACAGGTGGGACAGCTGTCGCGTCACCCTCTCTCCACTGTGGGGGAACTTCTCTCATAGGGTATTGTCGTGCCTTTTTCCTACTAGATGCACTAGATTCCGATGGTGACCCAGAACTGCTTCCCTTACTTCGATATGATAATAGCATTTCAACTGCCTTTTCCACATCGGGACCTACAATCATACCCTCTCCAAACTTAAATCGTACACGACACATCTCTTGTGGGATGCATTCTTGATCATTGTCTTCTAAATCCTCGCCAAGAAAGACACACATCTGTTCGAAAACATATCTCTGTGTCGCTGTTTCCCATTGATGGAAGACTTCCATGACAGACTGTACATCATATTTTGCAGTGTCCATGACCCATTTCCGAGCTAAACTATTCAGGGAATCTCTCTCTTGATAATCAGGCAGTTGACTTCGCAACTGTCTTCTTCCTATGTTAGGGGTCGTAGCAGGCGACCCGAAAAGAGGTAAAATAAGATTAGTAACAGTGCTGGCCATTTTCTGCCGAATGGAAGGTGAAACTGAAGGACAAACAGATGGAAAAACGGGGTGTGATAAGGTAGGGGTAGAGATAGCAGAAGAGGTATCAGGGGAAATAGAGGGAGCACTAGGCAAAGTTGTAGAGGGAGCATTAGGAGACGTAAAAAGTACAGTAGGCAAAATCGTAGAAAACACAGGTGAAACAGAAGTGGTCGGTGGGCCTGGAGGAGGTTGCACCGAAGAAGTAGGAGCCAGCTAAAGAACAGCTGGTGGGTGCTGTGGAAGAGCAGGAGGCGCAGCTTGTGCAACTAAAGGTTGCGGGGGTGCTGTGGCATTCTGCGCATAGGGGGGTGGTGAAGTTAATAATTGCGACATTAATGGGTCTTTTTCACGCTCTTTTGCTGCCCCTTGCTGAAGAGACGGCAAAACTGGATAACACTTATCTATTGCCATTTTACGTTGCCTGTGCAACTGCTCATTTATCTGCTCTTCTTCATTATCTTTAAACTGCACAGCAGCTTGCATTACTGAAAGTCCCCCTTCTCTCTTATTTTTCTTAGCTAATTTAATTTCTTTTTGTTTGGCTTCTTTGCGCCATAAGCGGAAAGAGTCAAACATCGCCGGCCGGGCTTTCTTTTTGAAGAGTTTAACTTCAAGGTTGTCTAAGATTTCAGAATCAAAGCTACCATATTGGGGCCATTTTAAAACACCATCTTTCCTAGTGTATTTAATCCATACTTCGTTGTAAACGATGGGGCCTACCCCATGTTTAACATATAGCTCGTAAGTCGGAGTTCCAACTGGAGGAACCGGACATGAGTCCTCCAATCGGGAGTCCCTATTATTACTACCAAGACAAAACCAATTCCCAAGTCTAAGACTAGGCATCCTCGCTCTCTAGTCTAGTTCCAAAACTTCAAAGGATTTATCGATTACGATATTTCTCGTGAATACACGAGTCCTTCGGTTATGGTGCTTGCAAGAACCAATAAAAACCTTTTGTATCTCCAAGATACCACAAAGTAAGTCCAACTAAGGACTGGGAGACGCTCCACTTATACTTAACTGAAAAATATCGATGGCGTCACCAGAAGACTCGTCTCAGCGTTTCGCTCTACCGAAAACTTCAAGCGTCCAACATTAGGGCGATAGCCAGGGCAGCAGTCCTTGTAGCCGTCGGGAGGCGGGGAACCTCGCAGCAAAGACCTTCGGACCACGTCGACATGCAGGGGTCGATGAGGTGGTGGGCCCTCCTCCGGAATTTCCACACGAAGCTCCTCACGATCTTCAGGCTGATTGGTACCACTGGAATCGCCCCACGTTGGGCGCCAACTGAGGTACTGGGTTTTTAAGAACCGGCACAGAACCGGTAACCCAGCGGTGCCAGGGGATCAACACCCAGAGACCTCGGGTTCTCCTGAGTCAGACCTTCAGAAACTCAGAGTCTTCTAGGTGAAGTCAAAGATTAGTTTATTGGCTGCAACCAAGGTAACAGGGTCCTAGAAGTACAACACGGGTATATTCTCAGGAGACTGCACACTTTCACGAAGTCAGGCTTCTCTTCTTATACATTATTTTCAGCCTTGGGCAAAACATTCCTTGGATTCGTGGTATTTCATTTATAGTTACTGATTACAAAAGAAAAGCAGAGTCATGATGACATGTACATATTTCACGTCGTGCTGCCCATAACAAATCATCCGGCAAGGCCCAACATTTCATCAGATATCGCTGGACCCCCAATAAAAACGGTCACCTCCCCATCATAAAGCAAGTGAAGAAAAGGAGTGGAGAAAAGATGTGAGCGAGATATGGCAGGTGTGCGCGCTGAAATGGTTTTATGGCTGGTTGAGCCTAGATGCTATCTTGCTCGGCCACTGGGAGGGAACTGACCTAACGAGTTCGGCCTGGGGCAATGGTTCTAACTTGTACTGGGGTCAGGGAGAAGTCGATTAAGGAGTATGTGTCCTTGTGGAATCAAATTCAACTGGATTAAGGCCTATGTAAAGGGCAACATGTAGCTAAGGGTTTAGAATGTAAATGACGATTTCGAGGTGAAATCGTCACTCGAATACGCCGAAAATACATGTACTTGATGTACTCGTCATTCTCGGTCTTTTGATACCAAATTCGTCCTATTTCGACGAAGTTTTTATTCTCCAGTCCAGTACTATTATATGAATCCAGATTTTTCAGAACCACAAAAGGAGGGTTTGTTCCACCTACTGCACCATTCGAAGTACTGCAAATGGATTACATCCAGCTGGAGCGCTGTAATAACCTCAAGTATGTCTTAGTGGTGGTGTGTGCCTTCAGCAAATGGATTAAGGCTTACCCCACGAAAGATAATACAGCATTGACAACAGCTAAGGTGTTACTCAAAGAGTACTTCCCGCGCTATGGTGTTTGTAAGTTTATGTGGAATGATAATGGTCCTCATTTCATTGGGAAAGTAGTGGAGTACGTCCTGAAAGGATTGGGAATCAAGCAAAGATTCCATGCTGTCTTTCACCCACAATCAGCAGGTTTGGTAGAAAGGTATAATGCAACTCTGAAGCTGAAGCAAGCAAAGATCGTGGCATCCACATCTTTGAAATGGCCGGACGCTTTGCCTTTGGCATTGCTGTCTATTCGATCAGTGCCACATTCCCGATCTGGCCTCACACCCTATGAAGTGGTGTTTGGAAGGCCGATGAATATTTGGGGAGTTCCTAAGCCTCGCTTGATACATGATGTGCCTTGTATAATGATGAACGATTATTTGGCACTGTGGTAAATAAATAAATAATACCTCTATTTTTGGATGAATAAATGAATAACAGATAGCTCAATAAATAAGAGTCAAGATTCGAGGTAGTAGGAGTTTTGCAGGTTTAATACAGCATAAGGACAGGAACAGGACAACCTGCATAGGAATAGGATGGCAGGGCCCAGCAGCTGCTGGGGCTGGATCTGGGATGAGCGCGCTAACATTTAATAACAATACACGATCATATATACTAAAACAGTTGCATTACAATACATACGAAGGAAATTGAAATGCGGGCTGAACTGGTATGGCGGGCTGGACCGGGGGGACCGTAACAGGTACTGCAAGGGGTACCCCGGTGTCTGGAGGAACGGGAAGTGCCTGATTTACAGGGACTGGCGGAGCGCGAACAGGATTTGCATATTCTGGGACTGTGTCGTCCAAATAGGACGAAATAAAAATATCAGCTGCGGTCGGTTTGTGACGTAGCTTGGTCGGAACTAATGGTGGCGGGAAAATACTGGATGCCTCTGGGGTCGCTTTTGGCAGGCCCTCGGCAAGAAGAGGATACATACCCTTAATAAGAGCATGCCGCTGTCTGTCTGACTGTTCGGTTTTAACTCGTTCACCAATCTCGATTAATTCCCTTTCTTGGGCTCGTTCCAAGGATTCTCTACTTAATTCTGACTTTCTGATTTCTTTTTCGGTTCTTTTATGAGCTTC
Source organism: Lissotriton helveticus (assembly GCF_964261635.1). Classification (NCBI taxonomy): domain Eukaryota; kingdom Metazoa; phylum Chordata; class Amphibia; order Caudata; family Salamandridae; genus Lissotriton; species Lissotriton helveticus. The sequence goes on from NC_136061.1 coordinate 1,278,038,339, forward strand.
TTTGCGCCATAACTCGATGGCATCTTTCTGTGACTGTCTGGCTTTCTTTTTCCATAATGCTTCTTCTATTCGCATGATGCACTCGGCATCCCATGTACCCGATACGGGCCATCTATACTTTTCTTCTAACTGTTTGGTATACTCTACCCATAAATCTAGATATAATATGGCACTTATGCCATGCTTCTGATACATAAAATGACCTGGACTGTCCCTAGGCGGAACTGGAACTGCTGCTTCCAGCAGACCCTTTCTAGTTTTTAACTGACGTAACTTAGAAAACAAGGGCATGACTGGACTGTAATCTAGACACAATACAATACACAATGAACACGATACTTATTCCCCATTCATACCACGACATTAAAATACATGAAGAACATTTAAAATAACAGTTCGGACAGAATACTACCTGGAATACGGAACACAGAATACATGAATTTTCTCGGGAACAGAACTGACTGGAACAGAAACTAGATGCACTGCTGAAACAGTACGACACTTACCGGTCTCATACAGAGACACGTCAGGACCCGCATCCACCGAAGTGGACACTTCGTTTGTGGGTCTGTGTACCACCAACCCACGGACCAGAGTCAATCAGATTGACCCTGTCTAGATACTACCCCAGTAACGGTACTCACCGGGCAGCAAGAACGGAAGGCCTCGGACTGGACTGGACTGCTTCGACGTCGGACGGACGAACCTCGGACTTCTGTTACGGGTGGGCCTCCGGATACCTCGGACCTTGGACTCTCGGCTTGGGCTCTGGTCGGGACTCGCCGCGTTCCTCCACCGCCTCGTCTGGATGCTGGACCGCCTCCTCCGTCTCCTCCGTGAGCCTGAGGGATACTTGAAGCAGAAATATCTGCACGTGCACGGTATGGTTCCGTCACGGCTGCAGAGGGTCAGGGGGCCGGCGTGGCTTCACCGGCGCGTGGGGAAAGGGCAAGTCCCTATTCGGGCGCCATTATGTGGTAAATAAATAAATAATACCTCTATTTTTGGATGAATAAATGAATAACAGATAGCTCAATAAATAAGAGTCAAGATTCGAGGTAGTAGGAGTTTTGCAGGTTTAATACAGCATAAGGACAGGAACAGGACAACCTGCATAGGAATAGGATGGCAGGGCCCAGCAGCTGCTGGGGCTGGATCTGGGATGAGCGCGCTAACATTTAATAACAATACACGATCATATATACTAAAACAGTTGCATTACAATACATACGATAGGCGGAGCAGTGGGTGTGATCAATAGCAGTCGCGAAAGATAAGGGTGAAAAGAGGTGTAACAGGGCGTATACATAGACATGTGATGCAAACGTAACAGAATATGTCATGAATGGGGCGGAAACCATGGAGGGGGCTACCTGAGGAGCCGGGACCTCTAACCTGATGGTGCGCGCAAACTGGCAATGACGTATTACTAGGAGAAGCTGGGGGCTTCGAACTCTGTGCTAGGAGCAGAGACTGAAGTCTGGAGAGTCAGGGCGACATGTACCTAAGCAGTATCTAGTATCTGATGTTTAGAGAACATGTTGATATGAACTAAGAGCCAGGAGGGGAGAGGCTAACGGACTCTAAGACTGGAGCATGCATTATTCTACATGTAGTGCGTGATGAAGAATATTAAATGACCATTAAATGCAGTATTTCTCTTACATGGAGACGTAAAGGCTAGACAATGACGGAAACTATTGATGCGATTCAGTAGCTTTAGGAATGCAGAGAAGGAGTACTGAACTGATAACTGGAATCATAACATATTCTTGGCAGACTCAGAGGCAGAGCCAGGCTGAGCCGGGCACTGCGAGGCAGGAAGTAAGTGAAGGGTCGAGGATACAGGTGGGGGCTGTATCGCTCCTCAGCGAGGCTTCAGGAGACAGGAGACAGGAGCTGAATCTGGTGTCCAGGCCCTTCTGAGGCCTAGAAACGGGGACTTTACAATGGAATAACGTGCACACTGAGAGACGTGGCAACGTAACTTTACATAGGCCTGATATTCGTAGTATTCACGAGAACTGGAAACTGACATACTAGAGATGGACACAACTGTAATTGCGTCTTTAATCAAACATGGGGGATACATATGCATATTTAATCATGCACACATAACATATGATGGAGGACGCGTAGGGACACAGAACATGGCAAAATTTACTTTTCCACATTCCCTCCTTGTCACTACGTTTCCATCAGGAAACATCAATATTCATGATACCATCTATCATTTCATACAGTATCATTTGCTCGTCTCGAATTATCCTGGAACGGGATCTAGAACGGGGCTTGGGACTAGGAATACATGATGTAGCACAAATGCCGCAAATCGCAGGGCCACATTGTATACAGAGGCAGCAGCTGAATATGATCGCTACTGCAATACCTAGAAAGGACAAGACTTTCCATCCCCAGGCGGAAATTATATTCCAGAACCAACCGGACCACGTCCAGGTGCCTGGATCTTGGTGTAACAGAAGGGCAATTTTATGGAGTCTGGTTATAGCTGAATAAACAGACGGCGCGTTATTTGGAATGAAAATGCAGCAACTAGATCCGATGACTCTACAGGCCCCGCCCCTATCGGCCAGTATGACGTCAAGGACGAGACGATTCTGTAAAACGACAAATCTCATAGCAGATTGTTCTTCGGTTAAGTTACCTAGAGCAGAGGCAGTCTCATTGACTACAGCTTCAAGGGTTCTGGTTAACCTACGGATTAGCTTACTATTCTGGATAGGTCCTATAAAGAAAAAGAAACCTCTGTTGAAATCTGTATACTGTTCTAGGGCAGTTTCAGTATAATCGACAATGGGGGACTCCCTTCTATGTCTAATGTGTACTAGATGTGTATTTCTATGATAATCAGATGGGGCTAGGAAAACTGGTGGCAGTAGGAAGGCAATGTAACAGGTTCCCTCCCAATCGAGGGGCAGACGAATATATGCAGTTTGACCACAAATAAAATAAGAATGGCGTGAAGCTTTGAAAATAGATTTCCCACTGTCACTATACTTGACAATAGTAGTACAATCGCTATGTCCTACATGTACGGAACCATTATTTCTAACACATAATTCGCCTTTGACTGGTAGTACTGAAATAGCAGGTAAGTCTGGAGTAGTATCAGACTGAACATTCAGGACCATGAAATTCGAAGAATAATTACCTAAATTATACACTTCATTTTCTAGATCTAACCCTGTTCTGTGGGGAAGACCTTGCTTGTCTGGAAAACATGTACTGTTAAGAAAAGACATATCTGTTGAGGATGACGTTAACGTGGACCATGCTCCACACGAACCATTATGTGAGAATGGATAAGGAAAGAGTGGCAGAACTCCCTTCGGTGTCTGGAAAGGGGGGAGTCGACCACACACCCAACAATTTGTGGCATTGCTGGTCTGGTGTGAATAATGTAACATGCGGATGAAAGAATTATTTCGCATAGCGAGGCGGTAAGAGAGTTCATGAGGAGGCAGATCACTAAACGTGTGTTCTACTGTAGCATTAACAGACTTATTTACATGAGAAACTGAAAAATACAGATAAAATGCATAACTGGTGCAGGAAATCATAATGCTGAGAAATAATATGAAACATAGAAAAACGATACATCGGATTGAGTTTTGACTAACTCTCTCACTATGGAGGTCTATTTTATACATGTCAGAAACAGTCTAACCGTTTCACCTAGGGGAGGACTTAGACAATCAAACTGGCTGACTTATTTTACTAGACCGGAGTTTCAACTTATACTCCTGCTGTGGAGTTTTCTCTAACAGGGAGGGTGCAGTATCATTGTTCTTTGCGGGACAGTCCTTGAGAATAGTACTTTGGCAATCCTTCAAATCCTGGGAAATGTTCTTTGAGACGGGTTTCAGTCCATAAAATTTCTTTACGTGCGAAAGGTGCACCCAGCCTTTGCGTCCCTCCAACTTCACGGCTGTACGGGTGGCGAGGAGGACCTGTCGGGGCTCCTTCCAGCGTGGCTCCAGCGGACTTGAGCGGTCAAAATTGCGAACCAAGACCATGGATCCTGGAACGATTTCATGCGGTGCCACCTCGGTATTGTCTGGAAATGCGGCGGCAACCTGTGAACGACAAGAGTTGAGGGCAGACATCAAGGAAGCTAGGTAATCTGTCAGCATATTACTTGAAACATCGGTAATACTTCGGGGTCTGGGTGTACCCCACATGTTAGGGGGGCGGCCGAAAACGACCTCATACGGGGACAGACCTGATCTGGAATGTGCGACCATGCGCATATAGAACAAAGCAACTGGCACAGCTACTAGCCAGTCTACACCTTTCTCTTGACAAACTTTTGCGATACGGATTTTCAGAGTCTGGTTATGTCTCTCTACGAGACCGGCTGCTTCAGGATGGCGTACACAATGGAACTTCCACTGGTACCCTAACAAAAGGGAAACATGTTTCATTAACTCTGAGGAGAATGGCTGGCCGTTATCAGAATATACGACCCTAGGGAGTCCATAACGGGGGAAGAACTCACGAACCAACTGCTTGGCAGTGGTCGCGGCTGTGTAATCTGGAACTGGATATGCTTCTGTCCACCTGGACAAAGCGCATACAATTACAAGGACATACTTGAAACCTCGACATCGCTCCATCTGAATATAATCCATCTGGAGGACTTCAAAAGGGTGGTCAGGAGGTTGGAATCCCCCTTGTTCCACCGGGACACTTTTACCTGGATTAAACTGGCAACATATCATACAGGTACGGACTTTCTGTTTGGCTGCAGCTCGTAAATGCTTGTTGAACCAAATGTTCTGGATACTGTCTAACATAGCTTTTTCTCCTAAATGTGCTGGACTATGTGCGGTATTGATAATGACTTGAACCATAGAGTCGGGGAGAAACCATGTGGCTTTTCCCTTCGTCACCCATCCCTGATCTGTCTGTACCCCTCCTTGTTCAGACCATTTCTTGATTTCATTGGGAGTAGCATGTAACTGGATATCTATCACATCTTGAGTAGGGTCTTTAACTGTCATACATGTAGTCGGATCTGGAGTGTGTGTCGGTGTCTTATTTACTGGAATGTCTGGTGTCTGAGCTGTAAGCTTGGCTGTGCGATCTGCTAGATCATTACCTTGGGAAATGGTGTCAGTAACCTTCGTATGTGCTTTGCATTTCATGATAGCAATGGATGTCGGTAAATGTATTGCATCTAACAGAGCTTGAATAAGGAGACCATGCTGAATCTTGGTTCCATGAGAAGTCATGAAACCTCTCTCCTGCCAGAGCACTCCGAAGTCGTGTACGACTCCAAATGCGTAACGTGAATCGGTGTAAATATTAACTTTCAAGTTCTTGGCGTGTATGCAGGCTTGAGTCAGAGCAACTAGCTCTGCGGCTTGAGCGGACAGGGTATCAATACGGTGTGTCTCAATAACTTCAGTGTCAGTAGTCACTGCATACGCGGCTACTAGTTCTCCTGTACTTGTTCTCATACATGAACCATCCACATAAAGTGTCAGGTCTGGATCTGGAAATGGAATATCTGTCAAATCTTGTCTTGGCTTTGTCATGATGTTAACTATTTCCACACAGTCGTGTGTGGCAGAATTCGAAGTAACTGATGGTAACAGTGTAGCAGGATTTAAAATATTGCAGCGTCTGATTTCTATGTGTGGCTGAAACAGTGTCAATTCATAACCTGTTAAACGTGCAATTGTCAAGTGCTGAGTTTGTGTTCGGTTTAAAAGAACTTCCACGGCGTGTGGAACCTGTACTGTCAGGGAGTGTCCTAATACTATGGAATCACTTTGTCTGATAGCTAGTGCTGTGGCTGCAACTGACTTGAGGCACGCAGGCAGAGCCTGGGCTACAGGATCTAATGTGCTCGAAAAATAAGCACAGGGCTTGTATTGTCCTGCTTGATCTTGTGTGAGAACAGATAATGCTGTACCTTCGCGTTCTGTGACGAAAAGTGTAAAAGGCTTACTGTAGTTTGGTGTAGCTAGAACTGGAGCTTGACATAGGGCTTTCTTTAACTCATTGAAACTGAGTGTATGTTCAGATGTCCAAGGGAGGACAGTTGATACGGCTGCCTCCTGTGTCGTTAACTGTATCAGTGGCTTGGCTAGAAATGCATACTGAGGAATCCATTGTCTGCAATAAGAAGTAAGGCCAATAAAAGCACGTACCTCCTTCTGGGTCTTGGGCTGAGGAAGACTCGCTATTAACTGGATACGGTCAGGTGTCAACTGCCTACCCCTCTTGGACAGTAAGTGTCCTAAGTAGACCACTTGCTGGACACAGAATTGAAGCTTCGAAGGGGACACCTTGTGTCCCATCTCGGCTAGGAAATACAGAACCGTCAGTGACGCTCGCTCGCAGTCACGTTCAGAACGGGCTGTGATCAGTAGATCATCGACATACTGGAGCAGGGCAGTGTCAGTTGGCATGTGAATGTTGTCTAGTTGTCTCTTAAGTGCTTGACTGTAAATACTAGGACTTTCTGTGAAACCTTGAGGAGCTCGTGTGAACATATAGCTCCTTCCATTTAAACAAAATCCGAAAAGAAACTGGCTGTCTGGATGAATGGGAACACTGAAAAACGCGTTCTTGAGGTCAATTACAGTAAAGAACGTGGCTTCGGAATCGATGGCTGTCAATAGGGAAGAGATGTCTGGGACAACTGGGTATTGAGGAATGATACATTTATTAAGCTCTCGTAGGTCAATCACTAATCGATATACTGGGGGTGCATTTGGATCAGTACGTTTCATGACTGGAATGATCGGAGAATTGCATACATTGGAGTCAGTTTCTACAACCACTCCTTGAGCGATGAGCTCGTCAATAATTTTGGATAAGGCTGCTACAGCCTCAGGTGGCAATCTGTACTGTCTGATTCGTGGTAACACTACACCTGGCTTGAGAGTCACACGATGGGGTGTGATTTGCATATAACCAACATCAGTTGGACCTCGCGCCCATAGATGCGGCGGAACATTAAACAATCTGGGATCAAAATCTCGTAATACATAGTGACCCTTGAAGTCACGTAGGAACAATCGTATTCCCTCTGGGGAACAGCATATAACTGCACCTAATTCTTTCAGTGTTTTAATGCCTAATAGATTTTCTGGACATGACTTAGTAAGTAACAGATCAGTAGTGCGGGACAATGGACCTACTTCTAGAGTAACTGGCTTTGATATCTCATTTACGATAGGTTTTCCTGAAAATCCAAGGGAAACATTTCTTGAGCCTGAGAGCGGAGCCCCTGGAACTTCGGCGTGGCTAATTGTGGTCCTACTTGCCCCTGTATCAATCAAAAACTTTCTGTCTTTCCCTAATACTTGACTGTGAACATAGGGACCTTCTTGATCTACAGGTATCTCGATGAGAGGCAAGCCTACCTCCCTCTCTAGGCTGTTTCATGAATATGGCTGATACTCTGGATACTCGGACTGTGCATACTGGTACATCTGCTGTGTAACATGCTGTGTTGCAGCGATGGGCTGCGGTGCTGTAACTGTCTGTGGTGCATTCTGTGGCTGAGGAATCTGTGAAACTTGTTCTTGTCTAGGCGGACGTGGTCTTTCTTTAGTCTTACCAGTGGCTATGTTGTGTTTCAGAACTGCACACTCGTTTATAAAATGACCTGGCTGTTTACAATAATTGCAGTTCCCTTTAACGGGAGCTGCAGGATGACTGGCTTGATTCGGACCCCTCTTCTGACTGTCTTGAGGAACGGATTGTGCAACTAGTACTTTCATTTTCGTGTCTTTCATACGCTTTCTCTCGTGTTCTTGTTCTTCCCTGATTCTATTCTGGTGGTATTGGAGCATCTGTAACATCTGGGATGGGGTATTAGCTTGCCAGGTACTTTCGACTTTCAAAACTCGATTTTTAATTTGTGGGCTTGAATTCTCGACTAATTTAGTAACAAAAAGATGAGGGTATGACTCGCTACTCGTCTTGAGGCCACTGTTGATGCTAAAACATTTCTCAAATCTAGAATAAAAATCACTAATGTCTTCGTCTTGTTTCTGTTTACAGGCTGAGATTGCATCCCAGTCTTCCTTTCTCGTTGTTAACAATCTGGGTAAAACTTGAATCAATAATTCAGGTAATTCTTTACATTTTGCTCCAAGACCGGTACCTGGTACTCGTGCCTTATCTTCAGCTTCTAGAACTGCCCAATCGATCTTTTTCTCTCCCACCTCCCATTCTTTTTCCTTGAGCTTTTCATACACCCCTGCGGGCAACAGAACCTTTAACATTTTAATTATATCTGGATACGTGTATTCTCCCATACGGAGCATGTCTTTTAATTCTCGATGGAACCCTGCTGGATCTTTATCATGACAGGGGATTAATTTTTTCATCTCTAGGAGTTCCATCTTTGTAATCGGAGTGTAAACAAACACTCGTTCTAGTTCGCCACCCGTTCCTCTAACTGGGTGGACTTCTCGTAACGGATTCTGTCTGTCCATGTAAAATGGTTTACTTTCTGGGGGTGAGACATGAACAAAATACGGGTTCAAAAACGTTCTATATTTGTGACGCTGTTCTAGAATGACACTAATTAAATCGGTACCTAAACCTTTCCATTTATACTGGAGTAACTCATTCAGGACATCGTGTAACGGACCTGGATCAGAATGTTGACCCTCATACAATGTAATGAGGTGCTGGATCATATACATACCCGCCAGTCATTGCTCGGCTGGGGGCATTTTCAGAAACATTTGTGCCACTATTTCGTCTGGAAAAGTGGTAGAATCAGTAATCCATCGGACTGCTGATCGGACCAGTTCTTGTTCATGCATAGTACTTAACTCACTATAACCGATTCGTGATTTCAGAATGTGATCGGTAGCTTGAAATACTTGTTCTAGAGAACCTTGTTCTGGTGCTGGATGATGAAAAATAGACTTGTGTTCTAGGCGTAAATGGCGATCTGGAAATCTAGATTTTCCTACATACGCTATTCTGTCGGGATTCTCGTCCTCTACCTCTTCAGTATCAGAGTTACTTTCTTTCTCGCTTACTTGTGCTGCTTTACGTTGTTCGTGTATCCTTATTATTTCTTTACGAATCTTCTTATACATACTCTCTATAGCACCGATAGTCTTGTGCTTACCCTCGGCTATATTATCACTCCACTTTGTCAGGGTTCTCATTTCGGCTTGATCTTTGGTCGGATAATCTTGTTCTCGTATTAGACAATTAATCAAAAACTTTAATAGCATGAGCTGGACTTCAGCTTTTCTTTGGCACATGACATCACTAATACTTTCTGGATCATTCCCTGTACGGATGAAACGATATATTCTGTCTAGATCTTCTTTCATATCTGGTAGGGTGACTAGATACTCGGTCACCTTTCTTACGCGTAATGAATATAAAACCATACTATCCTCGCCTGGGACTGGATCATAGCCACATTCGTTAAGGGCTTTTCTTATTTCTGCAACAGACTGATGTCTGGGCGTACGCTGTGACGCTTGTGCATGTAATTCGGCTGACGTTAAACGCTTGTGTGGCGGCGGGGTCTGAGGAGGACCTCCTCCTGCGGCCCCTAAACTAGAATCGTCGACTGATCCTCTCCGTACTAGTGTGGCAGGAAATTGAAATGCGGGCTGAACTGGTATGGCGGGCTGGACCGGGGGGACCGTAACAGGTACTGCAAGGGGTACCCCGGTGTCTGGAGGAACGGGAAGTGCCTGATTTACAGGGACTGGCGGAGCGCGAACAGGATTTGCATATTCTGGGACTGTGTCGTCCAAATAGGACGAAATAAAAATATCAGCTGCGGTCGGTTTGTGACGTAGCTTGGTCGGAACTAATGGTGGCGGGAAATTACTGGATGCCTCTGGGGTCGCTTTTGGCAGGCCCTCGGCAAGAAGAGGATACATACCCTTAATAAGAGCATGCCTCTGTCTGTCTGACTGTTCGGTTTTAACTCGTTCACCAATCTCGATTAATTCCCTTTCTTGGGCTCGTTCCAAGGATTCTCTACTTAATTCTGACTTTCTGATTTCTTTTTCGGTTCTTTTATGAGCTTCTTTGCGCCATAACTCGATGGCATCTTTCTGTGACTGTCTGGCTTTCTTTTTCCATAATGCTTCTTCTATTCGCATGATGCACTCGGCATCCCATGTACCCGATACGGGCCATCTATACTTTTCTTCTAACTGTTTGGTATACTCTACCCATAAATCTAGATATAATATGGCACTTATGCCATGCTTCTGATACATAAAATGACCTGGACTGTCCCTAGGCGGAACTGGAACTGCTGCTTCCAGCAGACCCTTTCTAGTTTTTAACTGACGTAACTTAGAAAACAAGGGCATGACTGGACTGTAATCTAGACACAATACAATACACAATGAACACGATACTTATTCCCCATTCATACCACGACATTAAAATACATGAAGAACATTTAAAATAACAGTTCGGACAGAATACTACCTGGAATACGGAACACAGAATACATGAATTTTCTCGGGAACAGAACTGACTGGAACAGAAACTAGATGCACTGCTGAAACAGTACGACACTTACCGGTCTCATACAGAGACACGTCAGGACCCGCATCCACCGAAGTGGACACTTCGTTTGTGGGTCTGTGTACCACCAACCCACGGACCAGAGTCAATCAGATTGACCCTGTCTAGATACTACCCCAGTAACGGTACTCACCGGGCAGCAAGAACGGAAGGCCTCGGACTGGACTGGACTGCTTCGACGTCGGACGGACGAACCTCGGACTTTTGTTACGGGTGGGCCTCCGGATACCTCGGACCTTGGACTCTCGGCTTGGGCTCTGGTCGGGACTCGCCGCGTTCCTCCACCGCCTCGTCTGGATGCTGGACCGCCTCCTCCGTCTCCTCCGTGAGCCTGAGGGATACTTGAAGCAGAAATATCTGCACGTGCACGGTATGGTTCCGTCACGGCTGCAGAGGGTCAGGGGGCCGGCGTGGCTTCACCGGCGCGTGGGGAAAGGGCAAGTCCCTATTCGGGCACCATTATGTGGTAAATAAATAAATAATACCTCTATTTTTGGATGAATAAATGAATAACAGATAGCTCAATAAATAAGAGTCAAGATTCGAGGTAGTAGGAGTTTTGCAGGTTTAATACAGCATAAGGACAGGAACAGGACAACCTGCATAGGAATAGGATGGCAGGGCCCAGCAGCTGCTGGGGCTGGATCTGGGATGAGCGCGCTAACATTTAATAACAATACACGATCATATATACTAAAACAGTTGCATTACAATACATACGATAGGCGGAGCAGTGGGTGTGATCAATAGCAGTCGCGAAAGATAAGGGTGAAAAGAGGTGTAACAGGGCGTATACATAGACATGTGATGCAAACGTAACAGAATATGTCATGAATGGGGCGGAAACCATGGAGGGGGCTACCTGAGGAGCCGGGACCTCTAACATGATGGTGCGCGCAAACTGGCAATGACGTATTACTAGGAGAAGCTGGGGGCTTCGAACTCTGTGCTAGGAGCAGAGACTGAAGTCTGGAGAGTCAGGGCGACATGTACCTAAGCAGTATCTAGTATCTGATGTTTAGAGAACATGTTGATATGAACTAAGAGTCAGGAGGGGAGAGGCTAACGGACTCTAAGACTGGAGCATGCATTATTCTACATGTAGTGCGTGATGAAGAATATTAAATGACCATTAAATGCAGTATTTCTCTTACATGGAGACGTAAAGGCTAGACAATGACGGAAACTATTGATGCGATTCAGTAGCTTTAGGAATGCAGAGAAGGAGTACTGAACTGATAACTGGAATCATAACATATTCTTGGCAGACTCAGAGGCAGAGCCAGGCTGAGCCGGGCACTGCGAGGCAGGAAGTAAGTGAAGGGTCGAGGATACAGGTGGGGGCTGTATCGCTCCTCAGCGAGGCTTCAGGAGACAGGAGACAGGAGCTGAATCTGGTGTCCAGGCCCTTCTGAGGCCTAGAAACGGGGTCTTTACAATGGAATAACGTGCACACTGAGAGACGTGGCAACGTAACTTTACATAGGCCTGATATTCGTAGTATTCACGAGAACTGGAAACTGACATACTAGAGATGGACACAACTGTAATTGCGTCTTTAATCAAACATGGGGGATACATATGCATATTTAATCATGCACACATAACATATGATGGAGGACGCGTAGGGACACAGAACATGGCAAAATTTACTTTTCCACAGCACGATTAACAAATGATTTACTTTCTATTCATCAACAGGTTCGAGAAGCGCTTCCCGATAACTCCACTGGAGAGGCTCACGATCTCCGTCCTGGTGACCATGTCATGATTAAGGTATTTGAGAGAACCAGCAGCCTGGAACCGAGGTGGCGTGGCCCAGAACAAGTGCTGCTGGCAACACGGACGGCTGTGCGCGTCACGAACAAGAAGCGGTGGATACATTCGACGCACTGCCGACGTGTCTCTCCGGACCTGGTGAGCCCTGTGGTGTTATCTGACTACAGAGATATTCTGGATGCAGAAAAGAGCCCAGCTGTTAACGAACTAGAGGGAGCCTTCTTGGACCACACTGTTTCTGATGGAGTGAAGTACAATCTACGTCCTAGGAAATAATTTTTCTAGCATTTTTGAAACTGGTTAGTTACCGTTCTGAGGTTTGTGAAACGGAAGCCGGGAATATCAAGGGGGGGGATCAGTTCTGTCCAGTGTAGCGACACCCGTCTTGAATCTCGGAGAAAAAACCAACGGCAGCCTCAGTCCAGAACTACCTTTTTATTTTTTAGTTTTGCTTCTGAAGAATTTTGTTTCGTGAACTATGGCACCTCCTCCGACAAGAAAGGGGAGAATATTTGGTGCTGTACTGTTTGCTTTGACTATAGTGGTAATAGCAGTAATAGCTTGGACTATACAACAATTGTTTCCTGCACGAGAACATTTACTGCCTACCACTCCAAGCCCATCTGAGCATTTCCATTTTTCTTTGCCTTATCATGAAGAGAGACATAGACAGACTTATTTGAATAACAGTTTCATTCAGATTTTGCATCACACTCATAACATGACCAACATGTCAAATTGTTGGGTATGTGGAATGTTGCCTGGACATCAGAAGAGGGGAGGAACTCCACTTATTCCTCTCCCGTTTTCTCATAATGGTTCCTGCAATGCTTGGTACACTCTTCTTTTCACTTTACGATGGCCAACGAAAGGTGGACTACTTTTTCGGTTAAATAAAATATGCTTCAATGACAAAGATGGCTATCCACAAGCTGAAGGAACTAAATTTGAATGGGAAGAATACCGTCCGGACAATGTATCTATACCTCGTATTTTTACAAATCAAAGGCTCATAAATGTGTCGAACTCTCATGTGATAACTGTTATTGATACGAAAGCAGATCTTTGTATTCGAAATAAAGGTACAATCCCTGTAGACCGAAGCGAATGTAATATCACGCTTACATTTGATACACCAAATGGAATTGCATTTGTAGCATCACGTAATACATATTTCATTTGCGGAAATAAGGGATATCACCGTCTTCCAATTGGATGGTTAGGAGCTTGTTATATATCTTTTGTGCTACCGCCTGTGTTTATTGCTCCACCTATGTATCACAACGATTACGTATTGTACCATGATTTTGTACTAAATAGGGTTAAAAGAACATTAGATATCGATGGAGTAGACCAGACCGATACCTCTTTACAGCAATATGTAGATTTCAATTTAGGATTATTTTCATTTGTAGGAGCTGCATTAAACAGTAGAAAGATAAGACGACTTACACGTGTTGTGGAAGCAGTTGCTAATGAAACTGCCTCTGCTTTGGGAAACGTAACTGAAGAATTGCAGATTACTAGAATTGTAATGCTCCAGAATAGGATGGTTCTAGACGTGATACTAGCTGATCGTGGAGGTGCATGCCGCATTATCGGTAGTAGTTGCTGTGTGTACGTGCCAGATAATTCACCTTCCGTGTATGATGCTATTACTAAGCTGCATAAAATAGCTGCTGAGATTCACTCAGAGAATGGAACATGGACCTTTTCTAGTTGGTTCTGGACTCTACTTAGTACATGGGGTTGGAAGCTATTAACTATTCTATGTATTATTATCGGAGTACTGTTTTCCCTGTGTCTATGTATTCAATGTGGTCCTACATTATGCTCTGTATGTATCACAGCTTGTATTCCGTCCAAACGAGCTATTATTAAGCAAGAGAAACTAATTAATGATGAAATGATGAAGATAATGGCCATCAATATCGATGATGAAAACCCTGATTACTTTCGTTATGAGGTAGCTTTTGCTAAACGCTAAAAGGGCCGTCTGTCGTATTTTGGCAGCTCCTGAGTTAGCGTTTAGCACAGCTACACAATCTTTTCTCTTAACTTGACTAAAAAAATACGGGGGCCATTTTGAATCCTTTGGCTTCCATTTTGTATGAACATGCTGTCTCGTGGTCAGCATGCCCTTTTGTCCTTTTTCGATACCCATGGTCGTTTACCTTGCCCAGCAACAGGCTATTTTTAGTACTGGTCAAGCACACATGCGCATTATACATCAACTGGTCATTCTTTAGGAATGTTATCCCAAACTGACCAGTACTACTGGACTCCTCCCACATGCTGGCTGTGTTCCAAAAATGACCTTATATGTACCTAAAATGTGTAAACTTGTAAACGCCTACCTTTTTATTGCTATTAAACTGTATAAAAGAGGTCGCGCACCAATGTTCGGTGTGCTACTTCTTGCATTGCCGAAGGGTGCTGTAGGAATGTACCACCACCCCATGGGGTCTTAATAAACCTGTCTTTTGCATTTTCCAGTGTCCGTGCCAACTTCTATACTAAGGTGTTCGAGAGTTTAGCAGAGTATGTAGGCCTGATTGAACCCAACACCACATTAGGGCAGGTATTAGTCATTTTGAATGTATTTTGAATTAATAAACAACTGTCGTGATTATCTCTAAATTAGTCAAACAGCGTCACCAAGTGGCTGACTGTTATAAATGTCGGAGTTGACTATTAATTGCTGGTGCCGAGCACTGGAAACCACTGGCTTGCAGGAATGGTGTATGCACAGTATGGCAAGGTGTTAGCAGGCCACAACATGCGTGTGTGTGATCTGCCCATGGTGCACTGTTTGTGCACTTTTACACTATGACTCACAGTGTTCCCTCTCACATAAGGGCCCATGTTGGCACCTGTTGTGAGTGCCATCTCCGGCTCCTGTGGTAAACAAAGACAACCTTTCTCTTTAAACTCCCCCATGTCTCATGGGGCGCATTTTGCTCTTCCATGACTTTCAGGGCACCCTGTGTTGTGCTATGCACTTTGTTCTGGTGTTCCTGTGCACACATTGTTCAGAGGGTATTACAGTTGCAGTCCCCTGTCTTACAAATAACCCTCTCCCCACTCTGCTCTACAACATAACTAAAAAACATTAGCAAAGCCAATAGTTCGTTAAACAATTATAAGGTCCAGAAGCGAGACCTATTGGTTATGTCAATGCTTGTTTCTTTTTGTTAGAAGTTGACAATGGAGTTGACAGAAATAGCAGCTTATAAGATTTTCAGATGAAATAGGTGCCACAGACTGGAAGTGTGTGAAGTCAATGCCTCTCCATAAAATTATAAAGGAAGGAGCAGACGAAAGAAATTAGCAACAGCTCGGGAGGGGGGAAGGACAGAGGCAACAAGCAACAGAGGGGAGGGGGAGGGATAGATAAAAAAAACAATTACGTCCAGCTGAGCACAACCATCTGAACGACAATTCAGAGCTCGGTGCATGCTCTCTATCAAGGGACAAGAGCTGCCCCCTTTAAACGCAGTACAGGGGATTCTTATCGCTTTACGTAACAAGCAAATTTGATCTCAGGGGATATTTTAACAAGTTAATAACACAAATGTTAAAGGAAATGTATTCAGGGCAGTGCGATTTAGCACCGAGCATTAGAACAGAAATACAACACAAATGTATTCTGCTCTTTTCTAACACAAAGAACTGAAACCTGAGCCAGTCCACGGCCACAACAGCTGCGAGGAGCATGGCAGGCACAGACAGCAGTGCCCCATGCTCTGAGGCCTGGCTCTGCTGTGAGAGGCAGGCTGGAGCCCCGTGACTGATTGGGAGGGTGGAGGGAGAGCAGTGAAAGTGGAGCCAGAAAATACACAATAAAAAACAAGCATTGGCATTGCCAATAGGTCTCGCTTGTGGGACCTTATAAGTATTTAGTTTTGCAGCACAATATCCTTGTTGCATAATCGGCTATTGTGCTGCAAAACTAAATACTTATAAGGTCCCACAAGCGAGACCTATTGGCAATGCCAATGCTTGTTTGTTTTGTGACTTTTTAAATATTTGAATATAAAAAACTGTAATTTTTCTAAAAACGTAGGTTCTTAGTTTTTTTCATTAACTAGTGTGTGTGGTGATGAGTTTCGATCCCACAGAACAGGCGGTATGGGGGAGCATAGTGGGGTACAGAAAATGAAAAAGCAGGAGAGGGGGAGATGAGAAAGGAGTGTAAAGGAGTAGGGTCTCGAGAGCGGAGGGTATAGGTGAGCACGAGGAGGAAAAGTGGGGAGACAAGGTAGAGGAGGAGATGGGGCAGGCGAACAGAAAGCAGAAGAGGGTGGGTGACATGGAGAGAGGAAAAAGGTGATTGGGGATTAGAAAGGGGAAGGGGTATAGCAGAGGAGAGAAAATGCAAGAAGAGGGGGAAGGTAGAGAGGATAGTAGAAGAGAGGAGGGAAGAGGAAGGAAAGGGTAGGCGAGAGAAAAGAGGTAAGGGCTGAGGAGACAAACGAGGGGGCGATGAAAGGATCTGAAGGGGCTTGTGAATACAGAAGAGGGACTGGAGGACGGAAAACTGAGGTAAGGAAAGAAGGAGAGAGGGTGAGAAGAAAAGAGAGGAGGGGTAACAAAAAAGGGGTTGAGTGAGGAGCGAGGTAAGGGGAGACGCAAGAAAGCACTGCAAGGAAGAAGTGAGCGGTAAAACACCAAACGTTAAACATGTTGGTAGGTGAAGGTAGTTCGAAGGTAGGGAAGGAGAGTGGAAGCTGGGGGAGAAAACCAAGGACGGAAGTAGGAAGGGGACACATGTGCCTGGAAAGGAGAAGGGAGCGAGGAAAGAAAGAAGAACTGGCTCCGAGAACGGACAGAAGGAAATTACAGGAGAGAAGATATAAGAGAAAGATAGTAAATGCAGGCATGAATGTCGAGAGAAACCAAGTGAACGAAGCAAAACACGATAGTAAACTTGCAGGTCCCTGCTACCTCCAAGGCCCCAGACGTGCGCCGCCTGGGGGCACACCCAGTCCCCGCATAGGGCTCTCCCTACGGGGCTCCACATGACCCCCTGCACGGGGAGGATAGGTCGGGGGGCGCTGAGACCTGCAGCCCCCTCCTGAAGAAGGGGAGGGTTAGACTGGCTCCTGCTAGAGTGCACCGAGCTCCTGCCTCAGGACTCAAGCTCTCAAGTCCTAGAGTGTGCCCCCAACAGTTTTTTTCCACCTCGACTGTTTGTCATCAAGAAGTTTAAAAGTGAACGGTCGACTCTTCAGAATAATTTATCGAGCTGAATGTATGAGGGCCCTGGAAGATTCAAATGCAGGCGCGCGCTCCGTGAACCTATCACCTGCCTGATAGGAGCTCCCACCCCGATGCCCGACGAGGATACAGGAGGGAAGTAACAATTCATGAAAGCGAAGAAGTGGATGCAGGAAAGGAAGAAGCAGAGCGGGAGGGATGATAGGAGGGAGTCGGGGAAGTAAGGCTGAGAGCAAGCAAGCTAGGGAGTACGGATGGATGGGAGGGGAAGACGGAAGAAAGAAAAAGAAACGCGGGAACAGAGGGAATAATGTTTGGAATAGGAAGGAAGGCAAGAAAGGGGACGGAAGACTTGAGGAATGGGAAAGAATTGAACGGAGAAGAAATTAAGGCTATAAACTGAGGGAGGGGAAGAATGAGTAGAGGAAGAGGAAGGGCCTCATTTAAAAACAAGCAAAAGCAAATGGAAGCAAATGGTGGGGGCCTGAAGGAGGAGGGGGTGCGAGGGATGAGGGAACACGGCCTGGGGGAAGCTGGCTGGGGAGAGAATGCAGAGCGCACGCTTGGCGAAGCCCTTTGATGTGCTGTGAGCGGCCGGGAATGAATGATTAGGGGAGGAGAAGCGGGAAACTGAAAGTACGGCCGGCCATGAATAATTAGGGGAGGAGAAGCCCTGGCCGTGAATGCGCGTGCATGTTTGCTCACGTGGTTCACATGAACTGCATGAAAACGCCAGCAAAAAGCTGGTGGTTTCATGATGTTTTCGCCACTTGAATTCTCGCTCCGCTCGATGCGCATGCGCGCATCGATAGGTCGCGAGACCTAAAAACCCAGCACAGCTGGTGAAATGCCAGCAGTGCTGATAGATAATTCTGATAGATAATGTCCACAATTATTAATAAGCAAACAAGTGGGAGGCAAGGCAGCAGAGGCAGCAGTAAAACAACTATGGTGTTAAGAGGGGTGGGAGGAAGAATGCTATATTTAAATATAAAACGCTAGGGCACTGAAGCTGAACACAGACAAACAATAACAGAACAGGAAACCAAGAACAAACAGAGTCACCAGAGAACAGATAAACAACCAAAGTGGAATGAGACAGTACTTAGTCCCTGCTGCATAGGTGGAACAGATGAGAGAAAAGAGGGACAAAGAGACAGGACTGACCACTGGCAAGCATAGATTTTTGAAGGACACTGACACAAACGAATCAAAAGCTGGGGGGTGGCTTTAACCGAACGTAAGAAATTACAATAGGTCTCGAATGCTCGACTTAAAAATCAGAATAGCATACAGTGCATAGTGCTTTCACGCTCTCCTGTATTAATATAAAAGGACTTGTCTTTGCTCAACTTTCTATAGCATTACAGCTAAAAACGTTAAATATCCAGTAACAATAAATGCCAACTAAGTGCCCAGTGTAATCTTATCGGTGGCTCACTGAAGGATTGTAGGAAGGTGGCTACCTGACTATGGTTACCCCAAATTTTTTTGCCTTGTGTTTAGCTGGTTTTTGACTTAGTTGGCCTGGTTCCCTGCTAATCAGGGCCCCAGGCTATCTGCTCTCTCTGTAAAATGGATTCCATGTACCCTAGGTACATACCACAATTGGAAATGGACTCCTTGTCAGCCCCTGTACCATGCACTATAGGTGCCCAGGGCATAGGTGCCACCAAGGCCTACCAGGGGCTGCAGCATATCTTTTGCCACCCCTGGCTGGTTCTTAAATTGACACAACTGGCTGATCACTCAGCTGGGGCAAGGTGGTGTAATCACCCCTTGCTTAGATATAGTATACCTATATCTAAACCTATATCTGGACACATATAAACCTGTGAGACACTCCTATGGAAGGCCTCATCAATCCTGGAGGCAGAGTGCGTGGTTTAATGTGAGATGGAGCTCTAGCATGAGCTGAGCCTGTCTGCAGCCGTCGGAAACAAATCCCTAAGCTGTTTCAGGATAATGCCATACCATATACTCTTAAGTGCATTATAATCCTCGCGGTTATATTGCAACTCTGGTTTGGCTTTATCAAAACATGTCGTGTAAGGTGTCATACGATTTGGAATACTATCCCCTCGCCAGTTCTGGCGACGGGGATAGCATTCCACCCCTCTAGAGGGGTAAGACATGTTACTTTACTTAAATGCGGTTAATTTCTAAAAGGGCCTCAGATCCACAAAATGGATGCTTCTGCCACAGACACGAGTCTGACCCCCTGAAGCTGACCGAAACTCAGCCAAGGGGCCTGGACAAAAGGTTTCCTGTCGCAGGGCGGTGTTACAACCCCCCAGACAGGAGATAGTGGATTGTAGCAGGGAGGTTTGAAAGAAACCAGACAGCGCCTGGGGAGCACAAAGCTGCCCCTTGCATAATCTGGCCAAACCGGTTCTGGAGGCACTCCAGCCCCCGTCCCAGCGCGGGCAGGATCAAAGGAAGGGGGTGTATACACCCACTTCCTGGGTCCCACCCATAGGAGGGGACCTAGCAGGTAATCCAGCCCCCCAGATTCGAATAAGAATAGGAGCAGTGCCAATGCACTTCAGATTATCCTGATGAAACATAAGAAACGAAACTCTGGACCCTTCGACATCCTACTCAACGTAGAAGACTGAAGAATCTCCCTTGTGGTCAAGGAGTGACCACCCTGTGCAAACAGGCACCATCCAGCCCTAGACGTCTGCTTTGTTGCAGTTCCCGCCGGAACTCGAGCGACAGAGATCAACGAGATTAAGCTTGCCTGCCTTCTAACAGCCCAATCCACAGTCCCTGCAGAGCTGAGACCCGTGGAGGCGACCGGAAGCGTGGGGCACGCCATCTTGAAAAGACCACGAGACGCTGACCGTGCAGCCCACGAGTGACCCTCGAAGCTGTACAACAAGGTTTGAGAAGCCCCCTACACTCGACGAGTGCGGCGTGGGGCCCTTCTGCTTCTCTTTGGCTCACCGCGTTGGCCAGTCCCTTGCCAGCTGGCTTGTGGCCCCTGTGCCGACGAAACTTGAAATACGACTTGTGATTCTGGTTGCTCCAGATTTGCACCAGCTCCCCTGAAAAGGAGCCCCCACTCTGACCCTCCTGGTCCGAGTGAGAAGCAATCTTCCAGTTCCGCGTGGATTGCTTTTGCCAAGTGTTTGCTCCAATCTTGAAGCCGACAGTGCGGACGGCGAGAACCTGCGTGGGACAGATTGTGACCTGCTCCTGGACTTCGTAGATGCCCCAGAGCCCATGTGACAGCGGAGAGAAGCTCCTCGACAACCACCTGATTGCGCCCGACATTGCCTGGTTCCGTCCTGGTTCCACCCTGGTCACTGCTGAGTGACCCAGACTCTGTCCCCTCTGCTTTCAGGTACTTTTCGACTCAAGTCCACCCTTGGACTCCACCGGACACTTCTCCTTCACCTCGCCTGCAGCCCTTTCAGCTCCAAGCACCAAGAACCTGCGTGACGAAACTCGACTCAACTTCGACCCTGTGCACCCGCTTCCTGTGGGTGAGGTAACATTGCAACGCCGGTGTTCCCACACTGGTACACACCTCTAGGGTCTGTGTCTTAAGTTTTGTTCCTCTAGGTTCAGCGGAAGTGTCCTTAAACTCTAACTTTGTAACTTTTACGCACCATTGGTTAACATTGATGCATGCGTGCACTTTCTGCACTGCACCCGAATCCCGCGGGCTTTTCCCGACTTCAGCATTGCTTGTCCCGACTGCTCCCAGCGATTCCCTAGGCCCTAGGCCTAACCACTGATCGAATGGTCTCTCTTATACCATTTTTTTAGTATATGGTTTGAGTGGCCCCTTGGCCTCATCCAAAATTGTGCAACTTTGTATGTTATACTGTGCTTTTGATTTAACGCTTGTGCCCCTTTATTCATAAAGAATACTGGGGATTGTTTTTAGTAATAAATACATATATTTTTATAATATATACTTGTGTGGTGTCCTTTCATTTGATATTACAGGATTGTATGTGGTAAAACAGCTCGCTTAACACGACCTCTTAAGTTAAGCCTTTAAGGCTGCTTAGTCTATGCTACCCCTAGGATAGCTTGTCTAATAAGGTTGACTTACAACCAGACACCATAAGGGTTGTTTGGACTGATACAAAGTGGTTCCAGAATTGGAAACATTATATATCAGGCCAACTTCTCACATCGGTGAGCAGCGGTGCGGATTTGAGCTTGCTGTTTGTTTTACCATTGCAATCTTTTTATCAAATTGAAAGATCACATCAAGTACCTCTAGGTACATATAAATCAAAAGCTTAGCATATTTAAGTTCTACTGAACTTAGTAGTTGTAGATTAAAGGGATTAGCACACCCTGACTACAACTCACTAGCAAGGTACAGTAGGGAAACACTTAGTGCAGGTAGGTGCATCACTTACACCACACTAGGGTCATGTCTGACACAGGAAAAGCCTCAGGGTCTGTTCCTGTGACAGTTGACCTTACCCAGGCAACTTCCAGCTATGACAAACTAATCCACAAAGACTTGGTTGCCTTGTGCATCTCAAGAGGGTTAAAAAGGGGCAGAAGTCCCACCAGTCCTTCCCTGATAGCCATTCTAGAACAGGATGACTTGGAAAAAGCAAATGCAGTTCCCTTAGAATCAGGAGATGGAGTGGACCCCACAGCCACTGAGACCACCCCAGAGGAGGAAGAAGAGGAGGTAGAAGAGGAGGAGGACTCAGAGGTAGATGACCCTGAAGATCAGGATCAAGGGGTTAACCAGGTTGTAGTTGCCAGGCTTAACCAGGCCAACTTAAACCTACTGGGAAATGGAGAGGGCCAGCACCTCCCCAGGTCCCACCAGAGCATTCTCCCAGGCAACCGAAGAATGAGATCTCCATCAGGGGACTCTCATATTTCTAGTGCCTCAAGAGAATCTCAGAGAGGTATGACTGCCTCACAAAAGATAGAGCATAAGGCCAGGATGAGAGCTGTCAAACTCCAGATAGAGAGGGAGGAGGTAGCCCTGGCTCAAGCTAGACTTGCCTTGGCAAGAGAACAGAAAATGTGTGGCTTAGATGCCACTGGTGGCAGCAATATTCCTAAAGAGAAACCCAGGTCCTATGATAGTAGAAACCTGACAAAGATTGTGCCCCCCTACAAGGAAGGGGATGACATCCACAAATGGATAACTGCTCTTGAGAGAGCCTGCATGGTACAGCAGGTTCCTGAGGAACAGTGGGCAGCAATCTTATGGTACTCCTTTTCAGAGAAAGGGAGGGATAAGCTCCTCACTGTTAGACATGAGGATGCAAACAATTACAAAGTCCTGAGAAGTGTCCTAATAGATGGGTTTGGCTTAACCACTGAACAGTACAGGTTGAAGTTCAGAGACACCCAGAAGACACAGACACAGGACTGGACTGATTTTGTAGATTGTGCTACTAAGGCTCTGGAGGGTTGGCTACATGGCAGCAAGGTACATGACTTCACAGGATTGTATAATTTGATTATGAGGGAGCAGAACCTAAGTAATTGTCAGAACCAGCTCTTACACCAGCACCTGGTGGACTCAGATTTGACCTCTCCCCAAGAATTGGGAAAGAGGGCAGATAAATGGGTCGGAACCAGGATTGGGCCTAAGAATCAGGACAATAACCAGAAGAAGGAGTCTACCAAGCCTCAAGATAAGGGTGGGGATAAAAGTAAAGAAAAGACTTCCCCAGGGCCCCAAAACTCCAAGAAAGGGGGTGGATCCCAAGACACTTCTTCAACTGAGAAAAAGCCTTATTGTTATGCCTGTAAACAGGTTGGGCATTACAAAACAGACAACTGTTGTCCCAAGAATAACAATAAAGAGAATATACCTCCAAAGCCAGCTCCAACACCTCCTGTTACTGTCAGCAGTGATCCCCCAGGAAGTGGGAGCTGTTCTGCTTGATTTTTCCGGCCCTCTTTTGAGGAAAGGTGATTGAAGGTGACTTCAGTCTCTTATCATTCCAGTGCAAGGGTTAGAGTAGTGAATAGAGCCTATTTACTAGGCACTTCGATATAATTCTGTATTCTCCTCCTTAGATTAGGGCTTATACACATACGCTAGGGGATAGATTCGCTAGTACTAGGGATAATCTGTCCTTTAGTTAGGGTATTATTATACTTTCCATGGAGTTATGCTGAATTTGGGCCTGGTAGGCCTCAAACGGGAGAGACTCCATCTTTCTTTCTGCTCCGGCAGCTTGGGATGCTTCTAGGTCAAGTGTAATGTTTTAGGTATGAGGTGTTGTTCGCTTGGAGAGAACCGGTTCAGGCCGGCCCTTGTCGAAGGATTGTATTTTTCTCCGGGCCGAAGACACAACACCAGGCCGGCCGGCTGGGAACGTGTCCTTGGTACGGGGAGGTACAAGAATTTGGTGGGCGGTAGGTTACTGGCCGGAATTTTCCATGAAGAAACACGCTTCTATATTAGCAAAAGCCCGAGGCAGTTGGTGAGTCAGTCCGTAGGCGGCATCTAGCCGTTAGCAGCAAAACTATTAATTATTCCAGGGAAGAGAGGTGCCATCCAAAAGGGCGGAGAAGAATCGAGAAACAAATACTCTCTTAGCAGAACAGCCAGGGGAGAGAGAGTAGCTGATGAGAGGAAGGTCCAGTGACTTGGAGAAGGGTGAAGAGAACAGCGCATAGCGGTGTAGACGCATACCCGTGATTGCGGAGGTGTGACGTCAAGACGAGCCAAGGCACAGACGAGAGGGGAACCTAGATGACGGCTGAGTGCAGACTTCATATTAATAAGGTGATGTCGACCCTTTGTCATTAGAGTGCACAATCTAATCTTTCACTTCTCTTTGCAGGTTATGTGTTGTAGTATGATGTTATGTGATTGTTTATTGTATGGAGAAATAAAGTACCCCAGTTCTTAGTGAACCGACATGTGCTTCGTATTCTTGTATGAGAGGGAAACCTATTCTTCTAGTCAGATGCAACTATGTGAACAGATGCTAACCCTGATCAGGTAAGTGGTAACTGAATAAGGGAGAGAGGAGCCCCTTGAATTAGAGAATAAGTTGTACATTATCAAAATTGGCAACCATTGTGTGATCTGTAATACTGTAGTTCCATACCCCTGATGAATAGTGAGACTGATTCCTTTATGTAATGATAATCATAGGATAAA
Source organism: Lissotriton helveticus (assembly GCF_964261635.1). NCBI lineage: Eukaryota > Metazoa > Chordata > Amphibia > Caudata > Salamandridae > Lissotriton > Lissotriton helveticus. The sequence continues at coordinate 1,278,063,024 of NC_136061.1, forward strand.
CTGCCGTTAGGTAGAGAGGTCTGGGTTTGTATGGGATCGCGAGGCCGCCGACTCTGATACTGTGCTGATACTGCCGCCTGGGTAGAGAGTTCTGGGTTCGTATGGGACCGCGAGGCCGCCGATTCTGATACTGTGCTGATACTGCCGTCTGGGTAGAGAGGTCTGGGTTCGTATGGGACCGCGAGGCCGCCGACTCTGATCTGATACTGTGCTGATACTGCCGTCTGGGTAGAGAGGTCTGGGTTCGTATGGGACGGCGAGGCCGGCGACTCTGATCTGATACTGCCGTCTGGGTAGAGAGGTCTGGGTTCGTATGGGACCGCGAGGCCGCCGACTGTGCTGATACTGCCGTCTGGGTAGAGAGGTCTGGGTTCGTATGGAACCGCGAGGCCGCCGATTGCCGATTCTGATACTGCCGTCTGGGTAGAGAGGTCTGGGTTCGTATGGGACCGCGAGGCCGCCGAGAGGCCGCCGATTCTGATACTGTGCTGATACTGCCGTCTGGGTAGAGAGGTCTGGGTTCGTATGGGACCGCGAGGCCGCCGATTCTGATACTGTGCTGATACTGCCGTCTGGGTAGAGAGGTCTGGGTTCGTATGGGACCGCGAGGCCGCCGACTCTGATCTGATACTGTGCTGATACTGCCGTCTGGGTAGAGAGGTCTGGATTCGTATGGGACCGCGAGGCCGCCGACTCTGATCTGATACTGCCGTCTGGGTAGAGAGGTCTGGGTTCGTATGGGACCGCGAGGCCGCCGACTGTGCTGATACTGCCGTCTGGGTAGAGAGGTCTGGGTTCGTATGGGACCGCGAGGCCGCCGATTGCCGATTCTGATACTGCCGTCTGGGTAGAGAGGTCTGGGTTCGTGTGGGACCGCGAGGCCGCCGAGAGGCCGCCGATTCTGATACTGCCGTCTGGGTAGAGAGGTCTGGGTTCGTATGGGACCGCGAGGCCGCCGATTCTGATACTGTGCTGATACTGCCGTCTGGGTAGAGAGGTCTGGGTTCGTATGGGACCGCGAGGCCGCCGATTCTGATACTGTGCTGATACTGCCGTCTGATACTGTGCTGATACTGCCGTCTGGGTAGAGAGGTCTGGGTTCGTATGGGACCGCGAGGCCGCCGACTCTGATACTGTGCTAATACTGCCGTCTGGGTAGAGAGGTCGGGGTTCGTATGGGACCGCGAGGCCGCCGATTGCCGATATTATAAGAAGTCTGGGTATGCTTCTTAGGAATTCCCTGTCCTTAGGTGGTAGATATAAGTGATCACCTGGTGTAAATAGGCCCTAGGGAGGGGGAGGTGGCAACGTTCTGGCTGAGTTGGTAGCGCTCTGCTGAGCTGGTCCTATCCAATCTGAGAAACCAGGCAGAACATTTGGCGTCACGAACCGTTTACGAAACCTGTGTGCGCTGTGGTTGTTTTTCGGTTTGTACTCGGCGCGTACGTGGTTTCTTTTGTATATTATTTGTATATAATTGTGTGTAATATTTTTGTTCTCTCACAATGTTTTTGAGAAAGTCGAAATCTGTTTTTAAGTTACCTGTTGATATTCCCGGCTGGGTTTCAACGCCTTATGAGGCCTTGGCCCGTGAGTGGGCTGTTTTTACTGGTTTGAGTGAGAATTGGAATTCTTGTCTGGAGCTGGCGAGGCCGGCTGATGTGATCTCCTGTTTACAGAAGGCGCCGGTAGTGAAGGGTGAGGAACTTCCTGTTTTAGGGCGCAGAGGTTGGATTGTCTTATCTGCATACAGGCTTGTGCATGAGAGGTTGTTACAATTGCAGAAGCAAAATGTGGAAATGGAAGTGAAGTTGGTTGAGATTCAAAATGCTCATACCTTGTTGCGATGTCAAAATAAGTTGCTTACCGACAAACTTGAAACGGATCAGACTATCGCCGAAAGGGCGGCTGTTGGTATTGCACGATATAAATACAGGAATCGTCGTGGTCGAGTTTCTAAACGGAAAGTGCGTCTGGTCGTGGCGAAAGCCGGACTGGACTGGAATCCTGATGAATGGGATGGTAATGTCTGGGACTCGAGTGATTCTCTTTCCTCGGATGAGAGGTGTGACAACCGCGAGTCTTCTCGCTCCGGACGTGCTTTTAACTCTGCTTCTTGTGCCACGGATGTTGCGTCCCACGACTGCGATCGCTCTTTGCATTGTTTTGATGCTTCTCATACGGATTGTTCCTCTACATCTACTGATCGGGCTCCTTGTGCTGCTCTTCCTGCGGTCTCTGTGCATCTTGTTTTTCGTAGGAAGCTGCAGCAGGCTCCCGGTAATCCGAATGGTATTCCTTTGGACTCTTTGGAGGATTTTACTTAACAAGAAGTTAGTGACATTTTGCAACGATTTCGACAGCGGGCAGGTGATCCCTTGCTTACATGGATGGTGCACCTTTATGAACTGGGCGCTGCTGGTATTATGTTGGATGCTGGAGATTCTTTGAAGTTTTGTTCCTTGAGTTCGTATTCTACTGTACAAGATCATTTTCGTACTTATAATGGTGGTGGTCAAATCAGTTTGCTTCAGTTGGCGACTGAGGGTTGTAATCAAAAGTACCCTACTGAATCTGACTGGCCGGTGAATGACAAGCCGTGGTATACTTTGCGCGATGCTGCACAACGTCTCAAAGAGGAGGTGATGAAAACTTCGATTTTTCTGAGTACTGCTGACAGATTGCTTGATGGTTTCTTGACGTCCTTTGTGCGGAATCGTATTATTCGTTCTTCCCCGGTTGCTTATAAGCAAGTCATGATGACTTTATTGATTAATCAGACTGGTAATGCGTTGTCTATGGTACTGGAATCTGTACGCCAGCTCGGTGAGTTAGGTGATTGGTTTAAACCTGAACGACAGTCCCGGCCTGACACTCGTACTCCTGGAGACAATAAGCTTACTAGACGTGACATGTTTCTGGCACTTTTGGCTGATGGTGTGAGGAAGAAAGATATTGATGGTGAACCTACTACTCGTTTATGGGACTTGTTTCGCAAACGCGGTTTGGACCGAAAGAAGGGTGCACGACGTGTGCGAACGAATGAGTGCGATCGTTATTATTCTGATGACAGCGGTGATGACGGCCGTCGTGTGCATTTTGATCGTCGTGTTGATCGTCGATATGTACATGACGCGTCCCCTCGACGTGGACGAGAGAGAGAGCGGGAGGGGGAAAGAGAAAGGGGGAGAGATGATTATGTTAACAGCAGACGTAGAGATGAAAGGGATCAGTCCCCTGAGTTGAGGAGGAGGGAGGACCGACACAGATCTTCCGATCGAAATTCGCAGTACAGTACAGAGGACAGGAATCCATTTCGTAATAGAGATGGATATGAACATGATATATTGGTACCTGAGAAACGTGAGAACATTTATCCTGATTTGTCCTGGTTGACAGAACGCAGTAAAAATGACTAGGAAGTAGGTCAAGCTCCAGTACACAGATGGGCTCACAGAGATAATAGACCCTATGTAGATATTGAAATTTTTTGGAGACATCGTAATATCCAAAGGGCCCAAGCATTGGTAGATACAGGAGCGGAGGCCACTTTTATTCATGGAAAATCAAAGAAATTTAAAGGCCAATTTTTTACAATTACTGGTTTAGGTGGAAAGGAAACTCCCGCAGTACAAACTACACTTGAAATGAGAATAGGCAGAATTCCCAGAAAAGAATATTCTGTATTGGTCGTGCCACTCTTAGAGTACATAATTGGAATTGACATTTTGAAAGGAATGACTTTGCATTTGGATGATGGATGTTATCAGTTTGGAACTAAACATTATATATCGTCCAGACCCGTACGGGTTGGTCGTTTAAGAATGCCCCCCATAAAGATTCCCCAGGCGACAAAAGTGGTTTGTCAGAAACAGTATCGTATTCCAGGTGGTCATGAAGAGATTAGTACCACTATTCAGGATTTGGTGGATGCAGGAGTTATAACTCCGGTTACTTCTGCTTGGAATAATCCTGTTTGGCCCGTGCGTAAGAGTGATAATTCTTGGCGCATGACTGTTGATTATCGAGAATTGAATAGGTACACACCCTCTTTGACTGTTGCAGTACCGGATATTATTACTTTAATTGAAAGAATCCAAAAACATCCAGGTACATGGTATGCGTCCATTGACATTGCTAATGCTTTCTTTTCAATCCCGATTGCTTCTGAATGCCAGGAACAATTCAGTTTTACGTGGAACGGACGTCAAATGACGTTTAGAAGTCTTCCCCAGGGCTATGTGCATAGTCCTACGATATGTCACCGGCTGGTGGCAGAGCATTTGACTGAGGTACCTGTACATCCGAGAATTCAGATATGTCATTATATTGATGATGTTCTGATTCAAGGTGAAACACAAGATGAAGTCCAGACCCAATTAGATAAAATCCTTGAGTGTCTGCGTGAGAAAGGTTGGGAAATCAACCCGGATAAGTTACAAGGTCCGTCCCAGACTGTAAAATTCTTGGGCATTAATTGGCATGAAGGTCACAGAGAAGTGATCCCACAGGTAAAACAGAAGATTCTTGAGTTTGCAGTTCCGAGGAGTAGGAAAGAAGCCCAAAGCTTCATTGGTTTGTTTGGTTTTTGGCGCCAGCATATTCCACATTTGAGTCAAATATTGGCCCCTTTGTATCGAGTCACTCGTAAAAAGAATGCGTTTGAATGGGGTAAACCACAGCAAGATGCGTTTAGTTTGGCAAAAGAAGCGATTCAGTATGCCTTGGATTTATGGCCTGTGTGCGATGGTGATGTGGATTTGAATGTGTCTGTACAAGGCTCTTATGCAAATTGGAGTTTGTGGCAGAAACAAGGAAAAAGTAAAGTACCGTTAGGTTTTTGGACCAAAAAGTTACCTGATGCTGGTGAGCGTTATACACCTTTTGAGAAACAGTTGCTTGCATGTTACTGGGCTCTGGTGGATACCGAGCAATTAACTTTGGGACATGATGTGGTTCTGCGGCCTGAAATTCCTATCATGCAGTGGGTTTTGAGTTCGCCGAAAACTCACCGAATTGGACACGCTCAGGAGGCGAGTGTGATTAAGTGGAAATGGTACATACAAGACAGGGCACGTGTGGGACCAAAAGGAGTTGCATCCTTGCATGAGCAGGTGGCGCGGGCGCCATCGGTTGAGACTGAGAGTGAATGTTCCGTACCTTTAGTACAGGAATCCCCTGTTAAGTGGGGTAAACCATTTGATGATTTGTCCCCGGAGGACAGAAACCATGTTTGGTTTACGGATGGTTCGGCAAGGTTCATAGGTACGAAACGGCATTGGAAGGCAGTGTCCTATAATCCGATCACACAAAAATTGCTGAGTACAACTGGTGAGGGAAAGAGCAGCCAATTCGCTGAGCTTTATGCTGTCTACCAAGTTCTGAAACAAGAGTTACCTGGCACATGTCATATTTTTACTGATTCTTGGTCTACTGCCAATGGATTGGCAGTTTGGTTACCGACCTGGCATTCTCATAATTGGGAATTGCATTCAAAAGAACTGTGGGGAAAAGAACTATGGCAAGAAATTTGGGAAATGCTCCCACAGAGTACTGTTACAATCTTTCATGTGGATGCTCATACCCCGATAGACTCGCTTGACAAATTCTTTCATAATATTGCAGATGAAAAATCTAAAATTGCTGAGGCATTGGTGGACATGCAAGATTCTGATATGGAGGGATTGGCGAAATGGGCCCACCAGAAAGCAAGACATTATGGAGAGAAAGCCACTAGCAGGTGGGCCGCTGATCGAGGAATTTATATTCCTTTAGATTTAATCAAAGACATTATTTTGCATTGTCCCATTTGCCAGCATGCTAGACAGCGGAAGGTACCTCAAATTGTTAAAGGTCATTTACATCGCGGAAAATTGCCCGCTCAAATTTGGCAAATTGATTATATTGGTCCACTTCCTATGAGTAAAAATTGTCAATACATTTGCACCATTGTTGATACATACAGTGGCCTGTTAGTGGCCTTTCCCTGTAAACAAGCTACCCAAGTGAATACCATTAAAACATTGGAATTGATTATGCTTTATTATGGTGTCCCATTCCAAATTCAATCTGACAATGCATCCCATTTTCGTGGAAGATTGGTGCAGGAATTTTGTGTGGAAAATAATATTGAATGGGTGTTTCATATACCATATTATCCGCAGGCCTCGGGTCTGATTGAGAGATTGAATGGTTTGCTGAAAAATCAATTGCGAAAATTAACTGATGACAGGTATAAGAATTGGAGAGATTATTTATTTCAAGCACTGTTAATTTTGAATAATCGTCCCTTTCTAAATGCTGAATCTCCATTAATGCGTTTGTTTCCTCCAACTGTTGATGCAAAGCCCAATTCTGTGGGTGACACTGTGATGTACTGGGAAATTACCCCTGGAGCACTGGCTCCATGCAGAGCGACTCTAGGGTCGGCAGGTTTAGATCTGCATGCCATGAATGATACTATTATAAAAAGTAAAGGCCAAGTCATCATTGAAACTGGTGTTGGTGTCTGTATTCCAACTGGTAATTTTGGATTAATCGCCCCTAGATCGGGGCTGGCTGTAAAAGGCATTCAAGTGCTTGGAGGAGTCATTGACAGTGACTATCAGGGAGAGATTAAGGTGCTCCTGCTGAATAGCAGTGAGGTTGATTTATCGATACACCGAACTGACCGAATTGCTCAATTGTTGATAATGCCTGTTTTGAGTGGTGAGATTACAAAAGGCACTGCCCCAACATTGCTAACTGTGCGAGGACAAAAAGGATTTGGTTCCACGGATAATCCTGGAGCTAGAGTATGGGTGCAATCGCCTAAGAATCCCCCTGAACAAGCTGAGATTATTGCAACCGGTCATGATAATACTGTTCTAGTCATGAGACCAGGGAAAGATAGCTGGGAGGCTGTCCCGGCTGACAAATGTTACCTACGAGAATGAATAATGCCTGTATTTGATTTCCTTTCAGATCATTCTCTGGACTGTTGCTGCAGTATGTGTCGGCGTTGGACTCCTTTTGGACTGCTTCGACGAGAGAGGAGGGAACTCATCGACCCGGGTTAATCCGAGAACCCGAGTGCCACGTTCCTTCGCTGCGTGGGATTCATCATCGAACTTTTGGACTACTTTAGCTAAACGGGTGACTAAAACCCCACACTTTTGTCTGACACCGATGCGATCGGTAACTGACATTCTAGCGACTTGTTTAGTTGCTGTCCCTGCCTCATTAGAGACTTTGGCCCATGTCTTCAATATTTCAAATGCCCGTCGTAATGTTATTTTGGGTGATTTTGCTACGCATGAATATTGCCCTTTATGTACTGTGCTGTCAGATCCGACACCCCCGATCCAGTCCCAGATAATCACTTATAATATCACGCAGGGTGATTTATGTTTCTTCCTTACTTGCGATCCCAGTGCTATTTCTGAATGTGTGCGGTTAAAATTGAAAGGTACTACTTCATTTACAGCTCATGAACGAACTTTGTGCTTCCAAAGACCACTGAAATTATGTACTTCTGTTCAAAATAATATGACTTGTAGGAACTTGGTAGTTACCCCCAGTCATTATCATGCAATGTTGCTACCTTCTGGATGGCTTTTCTCTTGTGGTAATACATCCTGGCCATATATTCCCGCGAACATTTCCGGAGGCCCTTGTGCCATTACCAGACTGAGCTTGTTGATGTTCTCATCGCATCTTCATGCCAATTCTCGTGTAATTCGTGATACTGTAATGTTACATGAGGACTGTGATTCGTCTTTGCATTTATATTCCAAATCTGAATACCTTAGTTTAGCTATCTCAATTGTTGGTGTTCCTGCCCTAGCGGTCTATAATGCCAAGTCCATTGGGAAAATGGCCTGCTGGATGGTGAAATCCATTAATCATACTTCTACAATCCTGTCTGACATGTTATTAGACGCCCAGGGTGAACGTAGAGCTATCTTGCAAAACCGAGCTGCCATTGATTATCTTTTGCTTAAACATGGACATGACTGTTCTGATTTTGAGGGTCTTTGTTGTTTTAACCTGTCTGACCATACGAAATCCATTCAGGCTCATATTGACAAACTTCATGACTTGACGGAAGAGGTTAGAAAACACATTGACCAGGGCTGGTTTGACTGGCTCTTTCATTGGTTACCTGATTTACATATGTTACGTCAAATATTAGGGGGTATTGTGATTACTATTAGCATTTTGATAGCTATCTGTTGCTTTATTCAGTGTGTTCCTTCTCTACTTCAATACTGCAAACTTGGTACAGGACATAGATCGGTTAGTTTTGTTTCATATTATTCTTCCACAGATGTTAGTTCTGTTTAATGAATGTATAAGAGACTGAAGTCAAGGGTGAAATGTTCTGCTTGATTTTTCCGGCCCTCTTTTGAGGAAAGGTGATTGAAGGTGACTTCAGTCTCTTATCATTCCAGTGCAAGGGTTAGAGTAGTGAATAGAGCCTATTTACTAGGCACTTCGATATAATTCTGTATTCTCCTCCTTAGATTAGGGCTTCTACACATACGCTAGGGGATAGATTCGCTAGTACTAGGGATAATCTGTCCTTTAGTTAGGGTATTATTATACTTTCCATGGAGTTATGCTGAATTTGGGCCTGGTAGGCCTCAAACGGGAGAGACTCCATCTTTCTTTCTGCTCCGGCAGCTTGGGATGCTTCTAGGTCAAGTGTAATGTTTTAGGTATGAGGTGTTGTTCGCTTGGAGAGAACCGGTTCAGGCCGGCCCTTGTCGAAGGATTGTATTTTTCTCCGGGCCGAAGACACAACACCAGGCCGGCCGGCTGGGAACGTGTCCTTGGTACGGGGAGGTACAAGAATTTGGTGGGCGGTAGGTTACTGGCCGGAATTTTCCATGAAGAAACACGCTTCTATATTAGCAAAAGCCCGAGGCAGTTGGTGAGTCAGTCCGTAGGCGGCATCTAGCCGTTAGCAGCAAAACTATTAATTATTCCAGGGAAGACAGGTGCCATCCAAAAGGGCGGAGAAGAATCGAGAAACAAATACTCTCTTAGCAGAACAGCCAGGGGAGAGAGAGTAGCCGATGAGAGGAAGGTCCCAGTGACTTGGAGAAGGGTGAAGAGAACAGCGCATAGCGGTGTAGACGCATACCCGTGATTGCGGAGGTGTGACGTCAAGACGAGCCAAGGCACAGACGAGAGGGGAACCTAGATGACGGCTGAGTGCAGACTTCATATTAATAAGGTGATGTCGACCCTTTGTCATTAGAGTGCACAATCTAATCTTTCACTTCTCTTTGCAGGTTATGTGTTGTAGTATGATGTTATGTGATTGTTTATTGTATGGAGAAATAAAGTACCCCAGTTCTTAGTGAACCGACATGTGCTTCGTATTCTTGTATGAGAGGGTAACCTATTCTTCTAGTCAGATGCAACTATGTGAACAGATGCTAACCCTGATCAGGTAAGTGGTAACTGAATAAGGGAGAGAGGAGCCCCTTGAATTAGAGAATAAGTTGTACATTATCAAAATTGGCAACCATTGTGTGATCTGTAATACTGTAGTTCCATACCCCTGATGAATAGTGAGACTGATTCCTTTATGTAATGATAATCATAGGATAAACTGCCGTTAGGTAGAGAGGTCTGGGTTTGTATGGGACCGCGAGGCCGCCGACTCTGTTACTGTGCTGATACTGCCGCCTGGGTAGAGAGGTCTGGGTTCGTATGGGACCGCGAGGCCGCCGATTCTGATACTGTGCTGATACTGCCGTCTGGGTAGAGAGGTCTGGGTTCGTATGGGACCGCGAGGCCGCCGACTCTGATCTGATACTGTGCTGATACTGCCGTCTGGGTAGAGAGGTCTGGGTTCGTATGGGACCGCGAGGCCGCCGACTCTGATCTGATACTGCCGTCTGGGTAGAGAGGTCTGGGTTCGTATGGGACAGCGAGGCCGCCGACTGTGCTGATACTGCCGTATGGGTAGAGAGGTCTGGGTTCGTATGGGACCGCGAGGCCGCCGATTGCCGATTCTGATACTGCCGTCTGGGTAGAGAGGTCTGGGTTCGTATGGGACCGCGAGGCCGCCGATTCTGATTCTGTGCCGATACTGCCATCTGGGTAGAGAGGTCTGGGTTCGTATGGGACCGCGAGGCCGCCGATTCTGATACTGTGCTGATACTGCCGTCTGGGTAGAGAGGTCTGGGTTCGTATGGGACCGCGAGGCCGCCGATTCTGATACTGTGCTGATACTGCCGTCTGATACTGTGCTGATACTGCCGTCTGGGTAGAGAGGTCTGGGTTCGTATGGGACCGCGAGGCCGCCGACTCTGATACTGTGCTAATACTGCCGTCTGGGTAGAGAGGTCGGGGTTCGTATGGGACCGCGAGGCCGCCGATTGCCGATATTATAAGAAGTCTGGGTATGCTTCTTAGGAATTCCCTGTCCTTAGGTGGTAGATATAAGTGGTCACCTGGTGTAAATAGGCCCTAGGGAGGGGGATGGGGCAACGTTCTGGCTGAGTTGGTAGCGCTCTGCTAAGCTGGTCCTATCCAATCTGAGAAACCAGGCAGAACAGGAGCACACCCAGAAATCTGGGTGGGTTTACTTTTGGAGCCCAGGAGGACCCTGGCCTATCCAGGTCCCCATCCCCAAATAATCTTGTTTATGAGACTGGCATGGGATTTGCCAACTTCTCTGATTGCCCAAATACTTTGAGCAAATATAGACAAGAACCCATCATCAATGGTTTGAAAGTTGAAGCTTTTAGAGACACAGGGGCTAGCATCACCATGGTGGCTGATTGTATAGTCCCCTCTAAGCAACTTTTACCAGGTGCCACATACCAGGTAACAAACATTGATGGAATCCAGACAAATCATCCCATGGCAGTAGTAAGTCTCAGCTGGGGAGGTGTCACTGGCCCAAAGAGAGTGGCAGTGTCGTCAAACTTGCCGGTGGACTGTCTACTGGGTAATGATTTAGAAATCTCAGCCTGGGCTGAGGTTGAACAGGAAACCCATTCTAGAATGGTAAATTCCAAAGGAAAGGTTAGTGGGGCTGTGATGGCTACAGCCCCAATTCAAGATGTCCTTCCTGAAAAGGTTGGTAGGGCTGAGCAACTCTCTGCCCCATCTTTAGCAGAAGCTCTTCCTGAAAAGAATAGCAAAGCTGTTATGATAACAGCAGAAACCCAAACTGAGTCTCCTCCTGAAAAGGTTGGTGGGGCTGTGATGGCCACAGCCCAAACTCAAACTGATATGTGTGTTGTGAAGCCTGAAATGATGGATAACTCCACACAAATTGAGAGCACAGAGGAGGGTGAGAAATCTCCCCCTCACGAGACTTTAGGAAAGGATCAGCCTCCTCAGGGAACTGATCTTACCCCTGATAAAGGAACTGCCCCAGAGGTGGTTGGGCCTAGCCTGACAGAGCCTCTGATGTCAGTGGACCTTTCTCAGGTGGGACCCAGTCTGGAGCAGGTAACCTGCCCCTCTCTCCCTTGCCTTAGTCAGCCCAGGGCTGCAGAGGACAAGAAGGACAGTGAGACCCAGAGGGCCCCCTGTCAAATAAAGCACCCCCATCAACAGATTAGGGGCACCAAAACTAGTAGCCCTAGTGAGGTGAAAACTTTAAAAACTCCTGAGGGAGCCCCCTTAAAAACAGTTAGGGACCTCCCACAGATGGATTCTGTTGGGCACAGCCAAACCTGGGACCCAAAGGGCCCAAACCTGAACTGTCCCTCCAGCAAGCCAAACAGAGGGACCCAGCCTCCAGCTTTAGGTAGCCAGAGGTTGACCCTGAGAGCACAGTGCAACTCAGTTGAAGAAAGAAAGGCACACATGGTGGAAGATAATTGGAGGAAGCTGAGCCCTAAATTAATGGAGCCTCACTTCAATACTCCATATCCAAACCAGCCTTTAACTCTGCATAAAAACACCCAAGGTAGTGATTCCCTATGGTGGAGACCCTCTAATACCCCAAGGGTGAGGGACTGCTTAGTGGACCATGAGACAGGGGGTACCCATGCTAGTGCAGGTACTTCCTTATATGGCCACTCAGGCAATATAGGCTTACCTGGCCAAGAAAAGCCGTATCTCCTTTCGTTTGGGGGGGAAGGGGTTATGTAGGAAGGTGGCTACCTGACTATGGTTACCCCAAATTTTTTTGCCTTGTGTTTAGCTGGTTTTTGACTTAGTTGGCCTGGTTCCCTGCTAATCAGGGCCCCAGGCTATCTGCTCTCTCTGTAAAATGGATACCATGTACCCTAGGTACATACCACAATTGGAAATGGACTCCTTGTCAGCCCCTGTACCATGCACTATAGGTGCCCAGGGCATAGGTGCCACCAAGGCCTACCAGGGGCTGCAGCATATCTTTTGCCACCCCTGGCTGGTTCTTAAATTGACACAACTGGCTGATCACTCAGCTGGGGCAAGGTGGTGTAATCACCCCTTGCTTAGATATAGTATACCTATATCTAAACCTATATCTGGACACATATAAACCTGTGAGACACTCCTATGGAAGGCCTCATCAATCCTGGAGGCAGAGTGCGTGGTTTAATGTGAGATGGAGCTCTAGCATGAGCTGAGCCTGTCTGCAGCCATCGGGAACAAATCCCTAAGCTGTTTCAGGATAATGCCATACCATATACTCTTAAGTGCATTATAATCCTCGCGGTTATATAGCAACTCTGGTTTGGCTTTATCAAAACATGTCGTGTAAGGTGTCATACGATTTGGAATACTATCCCCTCACCAGTTCTGGCGACGGGTATAGCATTCCACCCCTCTAGAGGGGTAAGACATGTTACTTTACTTAAATGCGGTTAATTTCTAAAAGGGCCTCAGATCCACAAAATGGATGCTTCTGCCACAGACACGAGTCTGACCCCCTGAAGCTGACCGAAACTCAGGCCAAGGGGCCTGGGCAAAGGGTTTCCTGTCGCAGGGCGGTGTTACAACCCCCCAGACAGGAGATAGTGGATTGTAGCAGGGAGGTTTGAAAGAAACCAGACAGTGCCTGGGGAGCACAAGGCTGCCCCATGCATAATCCGGCCAAACCGGTTCTGGGGCACTCCAGCCCCCGTCCCAGCACGGCCAGGATCAAAGGAAGGGGGTGTATACACCCACTTCCTGGGTCCCACCCATAGGAGGGGACCTAGCAGGTAATCCAGCCCCCCAGATTCGAATAAGAGTGGGAGCAGTGCCAATGCACTTCAGATTATCCTGATGAAACATAAGAAACGAAACTCTGGACCCTTCGACATCCTACTCAACGTAGAAGACTGAAGAATCTCCCTTGTGGTCAAGGAGTGACCACCCTGTGCAAACAGGCACCATCCAGCCCTCGATGTCTGCTTTGTTGCAGTTCCCGCCGGAACTCGAGCGAAAGAGATCGATGAGATTAAGCTTGCCTGCCTTCTAACAGCCCGATCCACAGTCCCTGCAGAGCTGAGACCCGTGGAGGCGACCGGAAGCGTGGGGCACGCCATCTTGAAAAGACCACGAGACGCTGACCGTACAGCCCACGAGTGACCCTCGAAGCTGTACAACGGGGTTTGAGAAGCCCCAACCCTGAGCCACTCTTGCACTGAAGTTCAGCCCCTACACTCGACGAGTGCGGCGTGGGGCCCTTCTGCTTCTCTTTGGCTCACCGCGTTGGCCAGTCCCTTGCCAGCTGGCTTGTGGCCCCTGTGCCGACGAAACTTGAAATTTGACTTGTGATTCTGGTTGCTCCAGATTTGCACCAGCTCCCCTGAAAAGGAGCCCCCACTCTGACCCTTCTGGTCCGAGTGAGAAGCAATCTTCCAGTTCCGCATGGATTGCTTTTGCCAAGTGTTGTTTGCTCCAATCTTGAAGCCGACAGCGCTGACGGCGAGAACCTGCGTGGGACAGATCGTGACCTGCTCCTGGACTTCGTAGATGCCCCAGAGCCCATGTGACAGCGGAGAGAAGCTCCTCGACAACCACCTGATTGCGCCTGACATTGCCTGGTTCCGTCCTGGTTCCACCCTGGTCACTGATGAGTGACTCAGACTCTCTCCCCTCTGCTTTCATGTACTTTTCGACTCGAGTCCACCCTTGGACTCCACCGGACACTTCTCCTTCACCTCGCCTGCAGCCCTTTCAGCTCCAAGCACCAAGAACCTGCGTGACGAAACCCGACTCAACTTCGACCCTGTGCACCCGCTTCCTGTGGGTGAGGTAACATTGCAACGCCGGTGTTCCCACACTGGTACACACCTCTAGTGTCTGTGTCTTAAGTTTTGTTCCTCTAGGTTCAGCGGAAGTGTCCTTAAACTCTAACTTTGTAACTTTTACGCACCATTGGTTAACATTGATGCATGCGTGCACTTTCTGCACTGCACCCGAATCCCGCGGGCTTTTCCCGACTTCAGCATTGCTTGTCCCGACTGCTCCCAGCGATTCCCTAGGCCCTAGGCCTAACCACTGATCGAATGGTCTCTCTTATACCATTTTTTTAGTATATGGTTTGAGTGGCCCCTTGGCCTCATCCAAAATTGTGCAACTTTGTATGTTATACTGTGCTTTTGATTTAACGCTTGTGCCCCTTTATTCATAAAGAATACTGGGGATTGTTTTTAGTAATAAATACATATATTTTTATAATATATACTTGTGTGGTGTCCTTTCATTTGATATTACAGGATTGTATGTGGTAAAACAGCTCGCTTAACACGACCTCTTAAGTTAAGCCTTTAAGGCTGCTTAGTCCATGCTACCCCTAGGATAGCTTGTCTAATAAGGTTGACTTACAACCAGACACCATAAGGGTTGTTTGGACTGATACAAAGTGGTTCCAGAATTGGAAACATTATATATCAGGCCAACTTCTCACAAGGATTAGCTGCTATAGTGCCCCCAGCTCTTGGGTGGCTGAACTCTGAGTGAAAACGTGGCCCTGGGCGAGCCCTCTGGTGCCACCCCACTCAGGCTGTTCCTCCCTACTGCTGATATCTGATATAGTTCTCACTGCAACACTGCGTCAAATATACTCTATCAGTATGTAACCTTACATCTCACTCATTAACATCGCTCTACATTTAATGCGCATTTTTACTTCTAGGTAACCTGCACTGCGGGAGTTATTACTCACATTATTTTTAGGGCCCTCGGTTATTGTATTTTTTTTGTTTACATATCGGTCTGTATTTAATCCGTATTTCTTTTTTTGCCATCTTATTGGTATTTATACATATTTATTGTATGTTCTGCAAATATATGGATTTGTAAAATCGTATATTTCCACATTTATTTACCTGATAAACATGCACTCATACTTGATGCCTGTCACAATTTAGCAAATTAAGCAGCCAAATATAGCAAAACACTACACCTATAGGTAAATATCAGCATTATACTACAAACATATGTTAACATACGCCTGCATTTAGGGAAACCTCAACCTGGTTTTTAAGTCCCCATTCTGTCTATCTTCTTAGCTGTTGTCCTGGAATTCACGAAAGACAGGATAGAGAGTTCCTCACAAGAAGCATAATTTTAAGCATTTTTCTGCTTTTAAAAATAAATACAGACTGGAATCTCTATTTTTTTGTAAAAATCAGTAAAAGCGGAAAACTGAGAGCCTTAATTATTTTACATCAGGAGTAATTGCATTACATAGTTAGGCAAAGGAAGGAAGATGGGTTTTTAGGGTACATGGAGCGGTAGCATTTATGGGTAGTAAGGATTTTTGTGCATTCAGGGATGTGTATTGTATAGGTATGGTAAGGGGTTGTTAGGGTTCAGAGATGGGCATTTTATAAGTGTTATAAGGGGTTTTCGGAGTTCTTGGAGTGGTGGTGTTTAGGGGTAGAGAAGAGTTTTTAGTGTTCAGTGATGGGTAGTGTATTGAAGTGGTAAGGGAGTTTTGTTTTCAGGGTCCAAAGTTACATTGTAGGGACGGGCTATTAGCGTGATTGGGGCAACGTTAGGTAGTGTATTAATATAGGCAGGGCCGGACTGGCTGTAGCGGGCACCGGGCAATCCCCCGGTGCCCCGCACGGGTGGGGGCCGGTATTGGGCCCCTGGGGGACGTTTTTGTTACAGGGCCGTTTTTGCAGCATAACAAAACCGGCCGAAAACCGGCCCTGGCAAAGAGCTCGGCGGCACCTCCAACCCCCCCGAGTGGGGAGGGGGGGGCGAGCACTCTCCCAGGGACGATTTTGGTTCCCAGTCCGGCCCTGAATATAGGAGTATTTAATGTTGGGTTGTGATTTTGGTTCTGGGCTATTTTATTTTATGGTTCATGGGTGGATACTAATTTTTTGAGGTGTCGGTGTTTGTCAGATTAGCGTTTTAGTGATGGCTTATCAGAAAATAGGGGCACTGTGAGGGTAGTGCACGAATTTAGGAGTATTTACTTTTTAAGGGTTCAGAGTTATGACTTAGGTTTCAGACTATCTAATTTCATTGTTCAGGGTGTGTATTTATTTTCGTAGGAGGTTGTTGTTAATTTGTATTATGTTGGTAGTACCAAGTTAGGTTTCGGGGATGGGTTGTGGAATTGATATTGGCATTTGGGCTGGTAGTACTTTATCTCTGGGAGGTTTTAAGGGTTCAGAATTATGATTATTGCTTAAGTTTAATTTTATTTTTAGGGGTCAGGTGGATTTTTATGTTATTATTTTTGGTTTTAGTGTTGTGGGTATTTAATTGTTGGGGATTGTTGTAAATAAGTTATACATTTTAATTAAAAAAACGAAAAGCACAAATGTTTGTTAAAATATAGTAATTTACATTTATTTGCCATATTTTATGGTATATATTTTTTCATAACTTAAGTATTATTTTGTAAGAATACTTTGAAAATAAGTACTGTATTGAAAATAATGTAATAACATTGTAAATATTTTTTTCAGCATTTAGTCAAATATATTTTCCCACAGGTCACCTCTAAGTACTATGGTAGCAATTGTCCTTTTTAGGTCTCGCCTGTCGATGCGCATGCGCATCGAGCAAGCGAGACTATGGGGGCTTATCCACTCTTTGTCCAACTTGCAAGGAATCGTGGCGATTCCTTGCAGTGCCCGTGACTTTTAAGCTCAATGCGCATGCGCATTGAGCTTAAAAGCGCGTGCACATGCCCCCAGCCGCCTGCCTTGCCTACTCTCCCGCCCCCTCACTTCTTGATTTCACGGCCGCTAGGCCGTGCCTCCCCTACTCTCCTCCTCCTACTCTCCTCCCCTCGCCGTCTGTTCCCGCACTCCTCCCACAGCCCCGCTCCGCCCCCTCCCCTGCCTGGTCGCGTCGCATTGGTGTAAACATCCAGCCCTTCCATGAGCCCTCACAGAGTCCAGGTCTGCCCGCACATGCCTTTGAAATGTCTCTCAAGGACAGACAACTGCCTACTGGGGTGAGCTAACCCTTTCAATGCCTCTTTGATAAACACCTTTACCTCATCCTGCAGGGGCTCCTCGAGACCCCCTGACATTTCCGCCACTCTTTTAAAGGCAGCTACACAGACTGTTTGGCTTCTGTGTCTGCCTGCTCACTTCCTCTCCTCTTTCCCACATTGCTTTCAACCCCAAATTAAACACAGCAAATTAAGCTTTCAACATCGCCATGCAGAACCAGCCCACAAACATGGTTTATTCTGATCTTTTTTTAATCACACACGTAAGCCCCCGCTCCGCCCCCTCCCCTGCCCGCCGTGTCGCATTTCTCCTCCCCCCTCCCCTTATCTGCCTTCCCTCCGTCTGTTCCCTCTCCCCGCTCCGCCCCCTCCCCTGCCCGCCGTGTCGCATTTCTCCTCCCCCCTCCCCTTATCTGCCTTCCCTCCGTCTGTTCCCTCTCCCCGCTCCGCCCCCTCCCCTGCCCGCCGTGTCGCATTTCTCCTCCCCCCTCCCCTTATCTGCCTTCGCTCCGTCTGTTCCCTCTCCCCGCTCCGCCCCCTCCCCTGCCCACTCTCCCTTTCTATTCTCCTTTACCACTCCACTCTGGACTCCTTCATTTTGTGCTGTTTGACATATTTCTTCTCTCATCCAACTCTTCTGCGGGCTCCCCTACTTCTCACTGTAGTTTGCAACAAATCCATCCTCCTTAAACCGTGTACACCATTTGCCTTTCACCCCTCCATTCCCTCTCCTGTCGCTCCCTTTAAATTCCCCCCTCCTTCCTTTTACTACCACTTTCCCTCTTTGTCACAAAAAAACCCTTTTATTCACTCGCTTTTCGTCTCTTTCTACCCTCCTCTCCTCCTATTCTTTTCCCTTACCCTGTCTTTTCTCCCCCTTTTGTCTTTCGAATCCCACTCTCTCTCCCTCCCCTCCCCCCCTCTCATTCCCCAACCCATTTCAGAGCTCAGTTCCGGAAGTGCCTCTTGGCAGCCGTGAGCTGCTGGGTAATTGCGCGTTTTGTAGCATTCCCAAAATGCATCTTTGACAGCTTGTCCAATGCTTCAATCTCTCCCCCAAACCTAGTGGGGCAAGTGCTTCGCTGCGCGCCGCAGCGGCGCTCCAGCGCGCCGGTAATGTTTCCAACCCACTGATATATCATAAGCGCCATGTGCTGTTTTGTGGCTGAATTTTTTTTTAAAAAGGGGAGCGGATATTAAACATCATACGGTATGTTAATGTCAAGTACGCCTGGATAAACATTGAAGACTTTGCTCTGACTCCAGCGTGTGGGCTACGAGATAATTAACCTTTTCCAACCATCCCTGTATTTTTTCTGGATGTCCACTTCTACAATGTTAACGGCGGTGCACTGTTCCGTTTGTTGATTCGACTCTGCTGAGATAACACAGCCCCCTCCCCTGCCCGCCGTGTCGCATTTCTCCTCCCCCTTCCCCTTCTCTCTCTTCTCTGACATGCAATGTGCGGCCCTAACTGAAGTAGTGTAAACCCCGGCGCACAATAGCCAACACCCTCACTCACCCTCAACCCCTCACCCTCACTCACCCTCAACCCCTCACCCTCACTCACCCTCAACCCCTCACCCTCACCCTCACTCACCCTCACCCTCACTCACCCTCAACCCCTCACCCTCACCCTCACTCACCCTCACCCTCACTCACCCTCAACCCCTCACCCTCAATCCCTCACCCTCACTCACCCTCACTCACCCTCACCCTCACTCACCCTCAACCCTTCACCCTCACTCACCCTCACTCACCCACCCTCACTCACCCTCACTCACCCTCACCCACCCTCACCCACCCTCACCCACCCTCACTCACCCTCACTCACCCTCACTCACCCTCACTCACCCTCAACCCCTCACCCTCAACCCCTCACCCTCACTCACCCTCAACCCCTCACCCTCACTCACCCTCAACCCCTCACTCACCCTCACTCACCCTCAACCCCTCAGCCTCACCCTCACTCTCACTCACCCTCACTCACCCTCAACCCCTCAGCCTCACTCTCACTCACCCTCACTCACCCTCAACCCCTCAGCCTCACTCACCCTCACCCTCACTCACCCTCAACCCCTCACCCTCACTCACCCTCAACCCCTCACCCTCCCTCACCCTCACCCACCCTCAACCCCTCACCCTCACCCTCACTCACCCTCACCCTCACTCACCCTCAACACCTCACCCTCAACCCCTCACCCTCACTCACCCTCAACACCTCACCCTCACTCACCCTCAACCCCTCACCCTCACCCTCACTCACCCTCAACCCCTCACCCCCTCACCCTCACTCACCCTCAACCCCTCACCCACTCACCCTCACTCACTCACCCTCACCCACTCACCCTCACTCACTCACCCTCACTCACCCTCACTCACCCTCACTCACCCTCACTCACCCTCAACCCCTCAACCCCTCACTCACCCTCAACCCCTCACTCACCCTCACCCTCACTCACCCTCACCCTCACTCACCCTCACTCAGCGCAACCACAGCATCTTCACTAAATATATTTAATAAACTTTAAGCTATTGGCAATATAAAATAAAATCCATTTTATTTACGTATTAATTATTAATTGTTTTTTAAAGCCATTGATTTTTTTTATATCAATACATATAAGTCACATATAAGTCCCGTTAATACAAAACATGTTGCTTTACAAATGCTAGAGGTGTCACATTTACAAAAATTATAACTATTGGCTTTGTAAAGAAGAAAGCTATTAATTTAGCTATTTAGAAAAAACAACACATAAATAAAAAACAAAAAAATAAATAACACCTATAGCTCAAACTTTCCTACTGCGAGACCTATTGCATTTCCAATGCTTGTTTCATTTGTTTACATTTTCCTGTTTATGCGTTTATTTCTTCAGCCTTTGGAGTGTATGGGTCAAGGACAATGGGGGGCGGCTGGTTGCTGACAGGTAACTAACATTTCTTTTACTGCAACTAGTTAGTAGGGATATTTTATCGTAGAAGGGATTAGGTTCGGTAGAACATGCAGTTTACTGTAATTTGTTTTTCTGTACAGGTTGCAGTAGGTTTAAACAAAAGATTAGTAGAAGAGTGTGGTGTGGTTTTACCTTACAATATTCCTATACTCTTTATTTTTCAGGTTTAAGGAGTTTCAGTATCCGGGTCTGTAACAATTTCAGTATGACTTCTTTGCACTTTGGTTTTGATTGTAAATTTTGGTTTTGTGCCTTTCCTCCATTTGGTTTGGAGCATTTATTTTATATGCTCTTTAAAGACTGCACTTATGTTTTGATTTTTTATGGTATTGTTTAATGATTGTATTCAGAGGCATTGGAGATATCTGGGAGTCATTTAAAAAAAAAGGTTTAGTACTTTTTGTTTTTTTTGGATAGTTTGCTGTTTGGACTGCAAATTTGTAAATTTGAATACATTTGAATGGAGGTACACATTTATTTTAGAAAGAAGACATCTTCATGCAAGTTTTGATATTTTCGTTTTAGGAAAACATGTTTGCAAATCTGCACTACATTTTTAGGTATGTTCTTTCTTAAGTTGGATAGGTGTGAGAAGCTAGGGTCAATTTGACATTTTTAAAGCAAAGGCAGAAGACTAAGGTAGTTGATGGAAAAGTAATAGTAATTTAGTATGTAAGCAATATATCCAGGTAGTCTACCACCAAACATGCCAAATTGTTGAACTTTTGATTGGAGACATTAATTCATTTCTTTTGCTTTCTTTGATAATCTTGGTTGTAGCCTACCTGAAAAAGATTGAGCTTCTCTCCTTTCCTGAACATTTCCCTTTCCAAAATTTCTAGGAAATTCGAGCATGTAGTTGAATGAAAAGTAATTATGCAAAAACCCAATGGCATTATTCACTTTTTCACCTGGCTCTTAGCAGTTCAAGGAGCAGTTCCAACCATCACTGTTAAAATGCAAAAGTCTCCTGCAACTACCCTGCTTAGACAACCAACCCATGTGTCCTCAAAATTATTTAGCAAAGGGTGCAATTTTTTCATTATTAGAAAAGTATTCAGCCTGATTAATTGTTGTGAAGTGTTAGCAACCTGTTTAGGAGGTACAGATGCTAAAGCTGACAGACTTTAATTTCAAAGTGTAATTTACTATCTGTCGTATTCTCTAGTTAGTGGTGTTTTAGGAAAAAGTCACACCAACCAACAAAGGCGATTACCACCAGGAAATGGAATAATTTCAATTTCACTTCCTTCCAGCAGGCTCTAATGAAAAAAAAACTCACATTAGATGAAGAAGTTAATAGAGCAAATAATGAGTGGGAATCATGGATTACAGAGGCACTAGATGAGCTAGCCCCATGGAGCTCGAGGATGCCTAAGAGACAACGAGCAACTGCACCTTGGTTTAGTGAAAAAAGCTAAATCAAATTGTAAGAAGCTTGAACGACAATGGAGGAAGGAATATTGCAGTCAGGCCAAACAGAACTATAAGAATGAACTAAAAGCTTATCATTCACTAATTAAGCAATCCAGAGGCACTTTCTACACGGAAAGTATACCTAAAGCCAGCAATGCCCCGAGAGAAATGTTTACTATCCTAAAATCTCTAAAAACACCTAGAGATAATGATGATACAAAAGCCTCTGTAGAGAGCTGTAATAAGATAGCAGCTTTCTTCTCGGAGAAGGTAAAAAAAATATATGATACCTTCCCGGCAGAAGCTAGACAAGAGACTAGCCAAACATATATTGAGCAAATCAATCCCACAGGGGCCACTCTAGATGAATTCTGTATCCAGGAACGAACAGAATTAACAGCCACAGCCAATGGTATAAAATCGGGCTCACCCCGAGATCCAGCCCGACCAGGGATAATAATGGAGGGAGCTACCGTGATTATGCCACATATCTCAAAGATTATCTCCCGCTCCTTCCAACAAGGTGTGGTCCCCGTCAAATGGAAACAGGCCATTGTCAGGCCACTGAAAAAAACACATCAATTGACAGCACTGTGTTAGAGAACCTGCGTCCAATCTCACTACTTCCTTTTGTAGCTTAAGTTGCTGAAAAAATCACGAATAAACAACTGACAGAGCATATTAATACAAGCAACCTGCTACACCCCTCTCAGTCATATTTCAGAAGGGCCCATTCAACGGAATCAGCATTACATTTAGCTACGGAAGAACTGAGAAAGCAGGCAGATGAGGGACAAACGGCCGCACTGATCCTGCTGGATCTCAGTGCGGCGTTCGATACCGTATCACATAAACTACTCCTACAAAGACTTGTGGCATCAGACGTAGTGCACTGAAATGGCTGACATCGTTCCTCTCCGGAAGGAGCTTTCAAGTGTCACAACAAACACACTTATCAGAGAGTTTTCCACTAGCACAGGGAGTACCACAGGGCTCAATCTTGAGCCCCACCTTATTTAATCTTTATGTGGGACCACTGTCAGAACAAGTGGAGCAATATGATGTGTCGATCGTGTCCTATTCAGACGACACGCAGCTGATTGTATTGTTGTCTCAAGATAAGGACTAAGCTGCAATTCGTTTCTCTGAATGTCTAGTTGATGTGGCAGAGTGGATGTCCAACCACTGCCTTAGACTAAACGGGAGAAAAACAGAAGTAATGATTGTGGGTAAGGCACCCACCATCTGGTCATCCATGTGGTGGCCGGAATCTCTAGGCCAAGTACCCACCCCAAAAGCAGAAGTTAAAAACCTCGGAATCTGGTTCGATGACAAGATGACATTTGACAATCAGTTCAGGAAAGTAGCCGGCAAATGCTATGGAGCCACGATAACCCTGAGAAAGATCATTGATCTTCTCCCGCCCATAGCAAGGAAAACAATAGTACATGCGGTAGTAACCTCCCAACTGGATTATGGGAATGTACTATACCTTGGGGCCACAACGAAAGGACTGTCCAAACTACAGAGAGTTCAAAACGCTGCAGCACGGTTGGTACTCGGTCTACCGAAAAGAGCCAACATGAAGAAAGCACTGGTAGGACTGCACTGGTTGCCAATAGAAAAAAGAGTGCTATTTAAGGCAATGTGCTATTGCCACCGCATTTTAACACAAAACAGCTCAAGATACGTGCAACCACTACTAACCCAATATACCCCAGGACGGAATCTAAGATCCATGGGTAAAGATCTGGTAACGATACCAAGAATACACAGAGCCAGAATGGGGGCTCGCTCATTTAGATACCTAGCAGCCAAGACTTGTAACACCCTACCAATGGCATTGAGAATAGAGACATGTGAAAGTAGATTCCGCAAGCAATTAAAGACGTGGCTGTTGGCCAAAAAGGACTAGTAGGAAAAGGGCATTATATAGCGGCTGACAGGTGTAACAGAGTGATGTCTTTTCCTCCACAGAACCCTGTTCAGATGTCTTAGCGCAGGGACACACCGGCGGTGTAACCAAGCGTTCTACAAATGGATTAAATAAATAAATACATAAATAAATCCACAAGATAGCCAGGGAATGGTGCAAAGAATCCCTGAATTTATGTGCCACTGTACACTTGTTTTTGTCTATGAAACCCTCAACAATTCAAAGTAAATTATGGTTTTCCCAGGGCTTCTACATTTTAGTTTCTGTAGAATAACTCTTAAAAGTTCATTACCAGTTATAGATTGCTTGTCATATTGTAAACCATATACTAGTTGTATGCGAGTATTGTTATTTTAGGCATGCACTGTGTACATTCAGATGAATGGATGGGCATTTGTTTTAAAACTGTCATACATTAATCAAATTTCCCTTTTCTCTATTGTTACCAGGTTATGTACAGAAGCAAATTTATTGGAAAAGGGTACTGTTGCAGCTTCATGAATGGTTATGTCTGCGAAAGATTTTGGTTGTGTGGGTAGATCCTTACTTGCCTGCCTTTTCTTTTTAATAATTCTTCTTAAGTTAGATATGAAAGGCTTTAAAAATGCTTGGTGGTGCCACTGACCCTTCTAGGGGCACCGACAAGGCCAAAAAATATCAATTAAAAGCTATTGCAGAACATTATGGGCCCTGGCAGGAGCAGTGAATAATAAATAAGCAGCTCCGGACACTCAGTTATTATTCTTTCCCATTATTTATTGATGTTTTTAAAATGTATGTAAATGTCCAGGTCCTACTCAGGACTCCCACAGCTTTTATTTTGTTGCTGGCTGTAGGTAGAGCCCTAGGGACATCACAGCCTCGCTGGCTTACCACAAGCATCCCGATTTCATGGTACTATACAGGAGCTGGCCATGTTTTACCTTTTTGTTAAAAATTAAATGATTGTCCCTCTCCCACCAGTGGCACTCACAACATTTCTCATGTAGGGTACCACAGTCCATAACTCCTGCAATCCCACAGGCTTCCCTACCAACACCCAAACTGGGGTGCCAGTGGGAGCCGACATGCCGTCTTTGCTCCCACGGTGTCAGCAGTTATTCTATGTACTCCTGCTGGGGTGGAAACATCTTCTGTTCTCTGCTTGCGAAAGCGTGTTTTGGGAGATAGAGCTGTACTTGGGAGCAACGAAATCTCAGAGGACATCAGTGTCCCAAGAGTTGGAATCCCCGGGACAGTGTGTTCTGGTGGCATCCAATAGATGGTGTACAGGGGTCACTCCATGGCTCAGGGAAGAGGTCCAATGCCCCCCAACTAAAAGTTCACACGGTCATGGGAGGGGGTCACTGGGGCCAAATTCAGCTTGGAGTGTGAGGTCTAGTGGCCCCTTCCCCAACTAAAAATGTAGTGGGCCCCAGGTGATTCTGTCCCAGCAGCCACAATTGGCTCATAGAGAGGGGCCCCATGTCCCCTTTACCATTTAAATGCACGGTTGGGGAAGGGATGGGGGGTCCACATGCAACACAAATCATTATACACAATATGTTATTTTAATCTTTTTTGAGGACAGTAGACTGAGTCACAGAGTCTAAAAAGACTGCTGCTACATCTTTTTTGATGTGGTAGCAGCCAATCAAATCTTATCTTTAGGTTTGTCAGGTCTGCGGATCCTTTGCATATATTATTAACCTATATTTCTCAAAACCTAGTGAAATGATTCACAGCAAATCACGAACAACATGCTTCTGGATTTAAATCAAGCTTTCTGCCAAATTTATGTAATTCAGTTCAGCTAGTTTGGGTGTAACAATGTCTTATTTTCCTATGGAAAATTGCTTGGGGGAAAACACGTTTGGAACCACCCTTTTTTCTCCTCCCCGCTTGACAGACCACCCCAAATCTTTCCATGAAGGAGCTGAGGTTGATGAGACTTTTTTTTAAAGAACATTTTGCACAGATGACGTCAAAGAATTGTGGTCCTACCTTTAACTAACCAGTGACAACTGGTAACTTGTTAAATAGGCATCAAGCTGAATAGATCCTATTGTTAGTGTGTTTTTTCTTTAACTCTTGTTAGTGTAGATGGATCTTAAAAATATATTTTGTCAGGTAATGATCCTATCTTGGACGATAACAGTGGAGGTGTCTCTAGAGACTTTGGGCCCGATTATGATGGCGGTGGACACTCCACCGACAGCCCATCGGTGGCGGTCCTACAGCCATCGCAGTACAGCATACCACCCGCCACATTAGGATGGCGGGCAGACGGTCAGGGGCAGAAAGACCATCTGACATTAATCTGACAGGCTCTGGTCTGTAATGCCTAAAAAGTTGGTGGTGCCTACCATGCACCGCCGTAGACATTACAATGTCCCTTTCCGCCAGCTCTTTCGTGGCGGTGAACCCGCCATGAAAAGGCTGGTGGAAATAAACATTGGGGGGACCCTAGGGGCCCCACTCACCCATGGCCCCAAGACACAAGCCCTGGGGGGCACCTATGATGCCCCTACATATCCCTGCACCATGTGGCAGGCACCGCAGGGGTATGTAAAGTGTCCCTTTATTTCAGGACAAAATGTAGGCATTCCGACCGCCGTGGTCGCATCAAGATGCCTACTGGGGGACTTCGGACAGCCTGTTGGGCATTCCTGATCCCCGATAGGGGTCCACCCACTATTGTAATCAGCCCTTTGTTTCTTAATTCAGATAATTTAGGGCTGAATATGTTCTAGATTTGAAATGACTTCCTTACCCCGAAACCGGTCATAGGATGCTTGTTTCCAGTCCAGGGAGGACCTGGCTTGGCAGGTGTTGGCTGGACTGTTCCCATTGGACACAGGGTCAAAACTGATTTGTATATGGCTGGGTTCAAACTGGAATGGCATGGTGAGCAAAAAAACGATGGATTTAGGCCCAGATCTCTGTACTGGGGTGAATGTATGACATTGTTCTGCATTCTGCCCATAAATGGTTGTTTTTGTATTTGTCACCCTGAGTGGGATGGGTATACCCAGATGTGGGTGCCATGCTCTCCATGCCACTGGAGTCAAGCTATCCTGGATTAAGAGGGGTGAAACCCCCAAACCAGTACTAGGATGCTTGTTTTCAGTCCAGGGAGGACCTGGCCTGCGAGTTCGGGCTTGACTGTTCCCATTGGGCACAGGGTGTCACATTTTAGTTGCCTTAGCCGTTAGGACTACATGTCCCAGAATGCCTGCTGGGTAGTCTGTCTTCCCTCTCTGTCCTTCCTTCTGCTTCCTGCTTCCTATATCTGCCCTTGTTAGGAAGCATCCGGTGCTTGTCACCTGAGTAATTACGGTGTTTTGTGTTCATGGAAGCTGACTAGGAAACCCGTGGTTCTGAGGATCTGGTGGAGTTCGGACCCGTTACATATTTTGGATTGGATTTCGAGCGCTGGGAGACGCGCTGAGAGAGATCAGCGCCGGAAGCCGCGCTGAGAGTGATCAGCGCCGGGAGCCGCGCTGAGAGTGATCAGCGCCGGGAGCCGCGCTGAGAGAGATCAGCGCCGGGAGCCGCGCTGAGAGAGATCAGTGCCGGGAGCGTAGAGCTTTGACTTGAACTTTCCTGACCTCTGTGGTTACAGAGGACTATTGTGATAGACGTTAGTGAGGAAACTAACGTGAGAGCCGTTGCGAGGCTCTCAATACTTTTGGGTTTGTTTGGACCTTGGAACTGCGGAATGCCTAAAATACCACAGAGCTGTTGAGAGGCTCGGACTGCAACCCCTGCGCATAGAGCCAGAGGAGACTTCGTTTATAAGCTAAGTAGCTTCCCAAGTTATCGACATTTGGTTACTGAAAGCTAAGCTTTAACTTTTCACACAGTGGATTATTTTGAACTTCTGTTCCTTCCTTTTACTTTATTTTTTCCTTTTTTTGTGTGACTTATTACTCAGAGGCTTGTGGCAGCATATCTAAGTGAGTGGGTCATTATACATATAACATTATTGTTGATGCGTGGAGGGGTCGGGGGTGTATTTATGAATGTTCCTTGTGTCTCTATGCAGGAAACAGATTGCAGACCTAACATGCAGCAGCTCTCCAAGTACCACGTGCTGTAGATGGTTTCTGGCTGCCAGTCCTTTATATTTTATTTCTCCATTTTTTCCCTTCCCCTGGTGAGGTCCTCCCTGTTGAGTGTATACTTGTATGACTCACATGAGGTGCCGCTCCTAGGGAAGAGAGAAACTAGCTACATCATCGCTTCTGCTGTACCTGCTTTATGAGGTTAGTCAACCTGCCTTGTTTGTGACAGAGTGACAAGCCCAAGTATATATACAGCCTGAGCGATGGATACCAATACAGTATTAACTACTGTATTGGAGACCCTTACAGCATTAAGGATGGAAGTAGACGCATTTAGAGGGGAGAATCAGGAGATGAGGAATGAAATGGGCACCCTCAGGCGTGAGGTGGCTGGCGTAACCAGAGCTAGTCCAACTAGTGCCAGAGGGGCACATTATATTAGGGATTATACTTTACCACCTCCCTCACAGATAAACCCTCCCACAACCCCAGGGGTGCAAGGCCCTTCTATGATTCAGGTTATTCAGCCAGTACAACTGCCATTGGCACCTCCAGAAAGAGTCTTAGGGGACCCTAAGAAGTTTGGCACGTTCCTAGGACAGTGTAAGTTGCACTTCATGTGCAAACCCACTGTCTTTCATGATGATTCGGCGAAGACAGCTTTTATGTTGTCTTATTTAGGGGGTAACGCGGCAAGTTGGTCGTTACCTCTGATAGAAAGAAAAGATCCTGTATTATCTAATTTTGATGAATTCTGTGAGGGAATGCGCAAACTATTCGACCGCAAGGCACATATGCTTTCCTTAAACAAGGAGCTAATTACACTCAAACAGGGATCGCAAGACCTTTTATCCTATATAACTAATTTCAACCGTCTTGTTATCGAAACTGATTGGCCATCTGAAAAAAGGGTCTCCTTGTTCTATCAAGGATTGAGAGGGGAATTGAAGGATGTTCTGGCCCAGGTGGTTAACATACCTACCACTTGTGAGGAGCTTATAGATCTTACCATACAGTTGGATCATAGACTACTAGAAAGGAAAGGCGATAAACATTGTTACGAGGTGCGATTTCCAACATCCAGACCTAGAACTGTAACCGAAGTTTCCTCGTCAATCGATACTGCTGAGCCTTTGCAGATAGGAGGGGTCAGAGACCCTTTGAGTCCTGAGGAACGTAACCGAAAACGCAACCAGAAACTTTGCATGTACTGTGGGAAGTCAGGCCATTTCATCAAAGAATGTAAATCCAAAACCAAGAGTGTTGGAAACATTCCAGTAGTGGATTATCCCTCTAGTACGTCGGGAAACGGACATGCTCAGACAAGTTAGAGACCCCTTGTTTGAGCCAAAATGAGATGAACGAGGTCTACCACGCAGTAGCAAACACCATGCAATCTTCAGTACCCCACATGAATGTGTGTGTCACCATAAAATGGCCAGGAGAAGTGCCTGTGATGGTACACGCCATGGTGGATTCCGGAGCTACGGGCAATTTCATAGACCAACAATACGCGAAGAGACTGGGAGTACCGTGCATCAAAAAAGAGATGCCTGAAGCTGTGAAGGCCGTGGATGGTTCTGACTTGACATCGGGACCAGTATGTTTCCATACTCGCCAATTAATAATGCAAGTAGGACAGAACCATTACGAGAATATTCACTTTGATTTAATAGACGCTCTCCAGTTTAAACTGATCTTAGGAATGCCTTGGCTGACACAACACGATCCTGTAGTCAAATGGGCCGCTCGCACTATCACCCTCAATTCAGACTATTGTGTTAATCATTGTACCCTGAATCAAGTATATGAAGAAATCAGAACAGAGACTCCGGCTAGTCTACTAGCAAGTGTAGGAGAGTAGGGTCTGCTTTCCTATGGTCACCCCAATTTTTGCTTTTTGCTTCACTGGTTTTCGACTTAATGTGGCTGTGGGCCTGCTAATCAGACCCACATCCTGCTGTTCTCTCTCTAAATTCACAGACCTGTACTATAGGTACATAACCAATTTGGTACTGGACACCTTATCAGCCCCTGTACAGTGCACTATAGGTGCCCAGGGCATAGATGCATCCAAGGCCACCAGGGGCTGCAGCATATCTTTTGCCACTCCTGGCTGGTCACTTAAATCGACACAACTGGCTGATCCCTCAGCTGGGGCAAGGTGGTGTACTCACCCCTTGCTTAGATATAGTATACCTATGTGTAAACCTATATCTGGACGGACACATATGCACCTATAAGTCACTCCTATGGCAGGCCTTTACAATCCTGGAGGCAGAGTGCTTGGTTTTATGTGAGATGGTGCTCTAGCATGAGCTGAGCCTGTCTGCAGTGTTCGGAACCATTTCCTTACTGCTGTTCCAGTGGTACTGTCATACCATATACTCTTAAGTGCATTATAATCCTCGCGGTTAATGCTAACTTTGGTTTGGCTTTATCAAAACATGTCGTGTTTGGTGTCATACACTTTGGAATACTACCCCCTTGCCAGTTCTGGCGACGGGGGTAGCATTCCACCCTTCTAGAGGGAGAAGACATGTTACTTTACTTAAAACGCGGTTAATCCTAACCAGAGCCTCAGCATCACAAAATGGATGCTGCTGCCCCGACACAAGTCTGACCTCCTGCTGCTGACCGAAACTTGGCAGAGGAGGCCTGGACAAAGGGTTTCCTGTCACATGGAGGTGTTACACCATCCCAGACAGGAGATAGTGGATTGGAGCAGGGAGGGTGAAAGAAACTAGACACTGCCTGGGGCACACAAGGTGTCCCATGCAAAATCCAGTCAAACCGGTTCTGGGGCACTCCAGCTCCAGCTCCGGCGCGAAACTGGACAAAGGGAAAGGGGTGTAACCACCCCCTTCCTGGGTCCCACCCATAGGAGGGACCTAGCAGGTAATCCAGCCCCTTGATTTGGAATAAAAGTAGGAGCTGTGCTGATGCATATCAGATTATCCTGACTGAAACTTATGAAACAAAACTCTGGACCCTTCGACATCCCACTCGACGTGGAAGACTGAAGAATCTCCCTTGTGGTCAAGGAGTGACCACCCTGTGCAAACAAGCACCATCCAGCATCTCACCATTTGCTTTGTTGCAGTTCCTGCCGGACCTCGAGCAACAGAGATCGACAAGATCCAACGTTCCTGCCTTCCAACAGCCTGATCCACAGTCCCAGGGAATCTGAGACCTGTGGAGGCGACCTGAAGCGTGGGGCCGGCCATCTTGGAAAAACTACGAAGTGCTGACCGTGCAGCTCCCGAGGCTCCCTTGAAGCTGTGCATTGGGGTTTGAGAAGCCCCAGCCCCGAGCAGCTTTTGCACCGAAACTCACCCCTCCACACTCATCGAGTGCTGCGTGGGGCCCTTTTGCATTTTCCTGCTCGACGCGTTGGTCCAGTCGCTTGCCCGTTGGCTAGTGGCCCCTGTACCGACGAACCTTTGAATTTGCTCTGCTAGTCTGGTTGCTCCAGACTGGCCCTTGCTCCCCTGAAAAGGAGCACCCGCTATGACCTTGCTGGTCTGAGTAAGAAGCGATCTTCGAATCCTGCGTGGGTTGCATTTACCAAAAGCCTGTTAACTCCAATACGGAAGCCAACACCGCCGACAGCAAGAGCCTTGGTGGGACAGCTCGTGATTCACTCCAGGACATCCTCGGCCCCAGAGTCCACGTGGCAGCGGAGACAAGCTTCATGACAACCACCTGATTGCGCCCGACATTGCCTAGTTCCTTCCTGGTTCCTTCCTGGTCACTGGCTAGTGACCCAGACTCTGTCCCCTCTGCTTTCAGGTACTCTACATCTTCGATCCGCCCTTGGATCACACCGGACTCTTCTCTTCTGGCCGCCTGCAGCATCTTCATCTCCAGGCTCCATAGATCTACACGACGAGACCCGACATGCTTTTGCACCTGTGCACCCGCTTTCTGTGGGTGAGGTAACTCTTGAACGCCGGTGCTCCTGTAGTGGTTTACACCTCTAGTGTCTAAGTCTAAAGTTTTGTCCTTCTAGTCCAGTCAGAAGACTCTTAAAACTGTAACTCGATAACTTTTACGCACCATTGACTTTGCATTGGTGCATGCGTGTGCTTTTAGCGCTGCACCCGATTCCCGCGGGCTACTCCCGTCCTAACTGCTGTTAGTCCAGTGTAGTCCCAGCGATTCCCAAGGCCCTAGGCCTTACCACTGATCGAATAGTGATACTTATTCCACTTTTTTGATATATGGTTTGAGTGGCCACCGGCCTCATCCATAATTGTGCAACTTTCATATGTTATACTGTGCTTTTGTTTAAACGCTTGTGCTTCTATACTCATAAAGAGTACAGGTGATTATTCTAAGAATAAATACATATATTTTTATAATATATAACTTTTGTGGTGTCCTTTCATTTGATATTACAGGATTGCATATGGTAAAACAGCTGGCTTCACATGCCCTCTTGAGTTAAGCCTTTAGGCTGGATTGTTTGGACTGATACAAGGTGCCCCCAGAATTGGAGACATCATAGATCAGGCCAACTTCTCACATTGGTGTGCAGCGGTTGGGATTTGATCTTGCTGTTGTTTTACCATTGCAATCTTTTTATCAAATTGAAAGATCACATTAAGTACCATAGGTACATATAAACAAAGCTTAGCATATTTAAGTTCTACTGAACTTAGTAGTTGTTAAGCGTTCATCCACGAGGTTCCTGTTGTTTCCTTCTTGGCGCTGCAAACTCCCAACTCCCTTGAGAGCTAACCAGATAGCAAGGAGGAGTACAATTGACTGAACTGGTTATTCCCCAAGGGAAAGGGGAAGTGGACAGAGAAAACAAACAAACACTGGATCTCTTCTGAGATATCAGCCAGTTTTCTCTTGAAGTGTTCTGGGCTTCAGAGTGATCGGTAATGTTCAACCACTAGTAACTGTGCAAACAGGACACTCACATAAATAGGAATATACCATGTAACATATTACTAATCATTACACTACAACATAATCTGTACATACCATTTCAGCTAAAGCCCATTCTAACACTCCTATTATTGCAAGATGCTGTGTTCTGACTTTGCCCCTTTTAAGAAACAATACAAATTAAGTCAGCCTAGGTCATTAAATATTGAAATGAGTCAACTGGTTAGTTATTAGTAAGGTTATAATAACTAATCACACGTCAAATCCTACCTTGCAATAAGAACTTGTAATCCGTAAAATGGGTTCTGTAGAGTCAAAAGAAAGAGAGAAAAGAAAAGCAAACAAAACAAATACTACTCTAATAGCGTCTTTTGATTGTAAATGCTAACCAGTACTAAATGTTGTCCATCAGCAGTTTTAGTCACTGCTGCACAAACTTAGAATATTGGTTGCTCAAGGTATCACATTAATTATGCAAGTAACTTTTGACCTTATACACATAATAACAGTGGCAAAATCACATTCACTAAAAGCCTTTTTAGTAAACTTGAAAGTCTTGTAATTAACTACACGAATTAGAATTGTCTTTACCAAGGATTGTTTTGCACGGGTCAGAAATTGTCTTTAACAAGGTTTGTTGATTTGTTGCATAGCAACTTGACTCTTACTGTCTTTTTTCTTTTCAGGAAACGGAAGTCCATGAAGAAAGAACCAACCGGAAACCGAAGACGGAGAAACTGGTGTCCAGGATGAGTTCCGAAGACCGGCAGAAATGGCAGAAACAGGTAGGATGGAACAGAAAGGAAGGGAGGGGAAGGAAAGACTTGAGAGAGCAGATGACGGAGTCCGGCGGGGAATCCAGACAAGGAGAGGAGCGGGCTAGCGGGAGAGGAATAGCTGGTTAGAGACAGGACAACACGGGACCAAGACGGGAAATCCAGGCGGACCTATGCGACGTGTCAGGAAGCTTGCGGTGACGCTCGAACACGAAGCGAAGCGTCACCGTGAGTGAGGGCACTGCTTAAATAGTCTCTGTTTAGGGCGTCGGCTCAGGGCGTAGGCTCCTTCTCACGTGTGACTCAAAAGCAGTTGTTGGTAGGTTAGAACATGCGTGAGACTACGCCCGTGACCAAACAAGCACTGTCAGCTGTAAGAGCTTATCCAGCAACATCATATCCAAACAAGCATTGTTAATCACAAGAACATAGGAATTTATCCAGCAACATCATGTGCAAACAAACATTGTCAGCTGCCAAAAAACACAGTCCATAGTTATATTCAAAACCAAGTACAATAACAATGTTTGTACAAGCCCACCTGACAATGAAGGAGTATCTTAACTTAAGGCAGCATGTGCACCCATGACAGTAGTTGTAGGTAGAAGGGCTTAGCACACCCTGACTACAACTCACTAGCAAGGTACAGTAGGAAAACACTTAGTGTAGGTAAGTGCATCACTTACACCTCACTAGAGTCATGTCTGGCACAGGTGAAGCTCCTAGCTCTCTACCTGTGTTGGTTGACCTTACCAAGGCACCTTCCAGCTATGACAAAGTCAGCCACAGAAACATGAGTGCCTTGTGCACTGCAAGGAAGCTGAAAAAGGGTCACAACACTACCATTCTCATCCCTGATAGTCATCCTGGAGAAGGATGATCTTGAGAAAGCTAGTGTAGTTCCCTCAGGGTCAGGAGAAGGAGTGATCCCCCAGATAATGAGAATACCACCCCAGAGGTAGAAGATGAGGAGGTAGACCCTGAATCAGAAGGTGAAAAGTCAGATAATGATCAAGGGGATAACCAGGTACCAGTTGGAAGGCTTAGCCAGATCAACTTGGTCCTACATGGGATTGGAGAAGGGAATCACTTCCCCAGACCCAAAAACCGAATTTTCCCAGGCAATAGAAGAGAGAGATCTCCCTCAAGGGATTCTCACATTTCTAGTGCCTCAAGAGAATCTCAGAGGGGAATGACTTCCCCCCAGAAGAAAGAGCATAAGGCCAGGATGAGAGCTGTTAGACTCCAAATAGAAAGGGAAGAAGTAGCCCTGGCCCAAGCTAAACTTGCTTTGGCAAGAGAACAAAGATTATGTGGGGAGACACCCACTGGTGGCAGCAATATCCCTAAGGATAAAGACAGGTCCTATGAACATAGAAACCTGAGTAAGATTGTGCCCCCCTACAGAGATGGGGATGATATCCACAAATGGATAACTGCTCTGGAGAAGGCCTGCACGGTACAGCAGGTCCCTCAAGATCAGTGGGCAGCAATCTTGTGGCTCTCCTTTTCTGAGAAAGGGAGAGATAAGCTCCTCACTGTTAGACCTGAGGATGCTAAAAACTACTCTGTCCTGAAGAGTGCTCTTATTGAAGGGTTTGGCCTAACCACTGAGCAATACAGGTTGTTGTTCAGAGACACCCAAAAAGCACAGACTCAGGACTGGACTGATTTTGTTGATTGTGCCACTAAGGCTCTGGAGGGTTGGTTGCAGGGAAGTAAAGTCTCAGACTATACAGGATTGTACAATCTTATAATGAGAGAACAGATCCTTAATAACTGTCAGAACCAGCAATTGCATCAACACCTTATTGACTCAGATCTGACCTCTCCCCAAGAATTGGGTAAGAAGGCAGATAAATGGGTCAGAACAAGGGTTAAGCAGGAACCCCAGAACCAAGGAGGTGATCAAAAGAAGGCAGACCAGAAGGGAGGAGATAAGAAAGAAAAAGACCAGAAGTCTTCTACAGGCCCCCACAATAATTCTAATAAGGAGGGTGGTTCCCAAAATGGAAACAAGAAAAAGAAGAGTGATGGCCCAAAGAAACCTTGGTGCAATACTTGTAAGTCCACTTCTCATTGGGGAAGTGAATGCACTAAGAAAAATCCAGTACCTACCACTGTAGTCCCTAAGACACCTGCACCCCCTGGTACAGTTAACAGTGGTAGTGCACAACCCAAGGGGATAGTAGGGTTAACCCTGGGAACTGAGATGGAGTCTGGCTTAGTCAGAATCACTACTCAGGCAGTTCTGATCTGTGATGGGGACATAGCCTCGTCCACTACTATAAGTCCTAATACTTTGGGCAAGTACAGGCAGACGCCTTTGATTAATGAGAAACTGGCTCAGGCCTACAGGGACACTTGTGCCAGTGTCACTATGGTGACACCTAACTTTGTGGACCCTGAACAGATGATACTAGGTGAGAACTACCTAGTGACCAATGCTAGCAATGCCACTACTACACATAGCGTGGCTGTTGTTAAAATCTCCTGGGGAGGGGTAACTGGCCTCAAGAGAGTTGTTGTTAGTGCAGACCTTCCAGTTGACTGTCTGTTGGGTAATGACCTAGAGGATTCCTTATGGTCAGAAGTGGAGTACAGGACTCATGCAGAAATGCTAGGGATTTCAGCACATGTTCTTGCTGTAACCAGGTCACAGGCCAAGAAGTGCCTACCTGAACATGTGGTGGATCTTGAAACTATAGACCAACCACAACCCAAGAGAAAGAGCAAGAGGGTTAAGGCAGTGCCTTCCCACTTGCCCCATGTTGAGGATCAGGCCTCACAGGAAGATGATTCTGAGATCCAAGAGGAGACTGTCCCAGAAGAGCTTGAACCTGATCAGGTTGAGTTTCTTGGGGCCGGGGGACCCTCAAGGGCAGATCTGGGGCAGGCTCAATTAACTTGCCCTTCTCTTGAACCCCTCAGACAGCAAGCTGCTGCTGAGGCTGCTGGGAATGCTCAAGGTACCCATAGAGTGTATTGGGATGATGGGCTCCTTTATTCAGAGGCTAGAGACCCCAAGCCTGGTGCAACCAGGAGGTTGGTTATACCTCTGCAATTTAGGGGCTTCCTTCTTACCTTGGCCCATGAAATTCCCCTTGCAGGACACTTAGGCCAGAACAAGACTTGGGAAAGACTTGTCCCACACTTTCACTGGCCTCACATGTCAGAGAATACCAAGGAGTTTTATCGCTCCTGTGACACCTGCCAAGCCAGTGGCAAATCTGGTGGTACCATAAAGGCCCCCCTTATACCTCTACCTGGGGTGGGGGTGCCCTTTGAGAGAGTTGGGATAGACATTGTTGGACCAATGGATCTCCAAATAGCATCTGGGCACAGATTTATCCTGGTGGTAGTGGATCATGCCACCAGGTACCCAGAGGCAATTCCCTTGAGGACCACAACAGCCCCTGTTGTGGCAAGGGCTCTACTTGGAGTTTTCTCCAGAGTGGGCTTTCCAAAGGAGGTACTTTCAGACAGAGGTTCCAACTTCATGTCTGGATACTTAAAGGCAATGTGGAAGGAGTGTGGAGTGAACTACAAGTTCACCACACCCTATCACCCACAGTGCAATGGGCTTGTGGAGAGATTCAACAAGACCCTAAAGGGAATGATAAAAGGATTACTTGAAAAGCTCAGGCATAGATGGGACATCCTTTTACCCTGCTTACTCTTTGTTTACAGAGAGGTCCCACAGAAGGGGGTTGGCTACAGCCCTTTTGAACTTTTGTTTGGCCACCCTGTGAGGGGTCCATTGTGTCTTGTGAAGTAAGGATGGGAGTTACCTCTCAAAAAGCCTAAACTTGATATTGTGGACTATGTCCTTGGTCTCTGCTCCAGGATGGCTGAATACATGGAGAAAGCAACCAAAAACCTGGAGGCCAGCCAAAAATTACAGAAAGCTTGGCATGTCCAAAAGGCTGTCCTGACTGAGTACCAGCCTGGACAGAAGGTGTGGGTGTTGGAGCCAGTGGCCCCAGCAGCTCTCCAAGACAAATGGTCTGGACCCCACATCATACTGGAAAAAAAGGGAGAGGTCACCTACTTAGTGGACCTTGGCACCCCTAGGAGCCCCCACAGGGTGCTTCATGTAAACAGATTGAAACCATATGTGGACAGGGCAGACATGGGTTTACTCATGGCTACAGATGGGGAACAGGAGGAAGAGAGTGACCCTCTCCCAGACTTGTTATCCCAAAACCCTAATGATGGCTCAGTAGATGGAGCAGCCTTGGCAGGCAGCCTCTCTGACCAGCAAAAGATGGACTGCAGACAAGTGTTGCAGGCCCATAGACATATGTTTTCTCTTACACCCAGTCAAACTAACTGGTGCACCCATGAGGTGGACACTGGTGACAGTCTGCCTGTGAAGAATAAGATCTACAGGCAACCTGACCATGTCAGGGATTGTATAAAGGCTGAGGTGCAGAAAATGCTTGAACTTGGAGTGATTGAGCCATCAGAGAGCCCCTGGGCCAGCCCAGTAGTCCTTGTGCCAAAACCTCATACCAAAGATGGAACGAGAGAAATGAGATTTTGTGTGGACTATAGAGGTCTCAATGCTGTCACTAGGACAGATGCTCATCCCATTCCAAGGGCAGATGAGCTCATTGATAAATTGGCTTCTACCAAATATCTGAGCACATTTTTTTTGACAGCTGGCTATTGGCAAATCAGGTTAGCTGAGGAGTCTAAGGCCAAAACAGCAGTCTCTACCCCCAGTGGACATTGTGGTGATGCCCTTTGGTTTGAAGAATGCACCTGCCACCTTCCAAAGGTTGGTGAATCAAGTCCTTTCTGGGTTGGATGACTTTTGTGCAGCATATCTAGATGATATCGCTGTCTTTAGCTCTACCTGGGAGGATCACCTGATCCACCCGAAGAAGGTTCAGGAGGCCCTGCAAAAGGCAGGCCTGACTATCAAGGCTACCAAGTGCCAGATAGGGCACAGCAAGGTTGTGTACTTGGGCCACCTAGTAGGTGGAGGCCAAGTTCAACCATTGGAGAGCAAGATCCAGGCCATACAGGACTGGGCTCCTCCAACTACCCAGACACAAGTCAGAGCCTTCTTGGGCCTGACTGGGTTTTACAGGAAATTTGTAAAGAACTATGGGTCCATTGTGACACCATTGAATGATCTGACATCCAAGAAGATGCCCAAAAAGGTTCAGTGGACAGTTAGCTGTCAAAGGGCATTTGATGACCTGAATAAGGCCATGTGCTCTGCACCAATCCTTAAGAGTCCTGACTACTCCAAACAGTTCATTGTTCAGACAGATGCTTCTGAGTTAGGGGTGGGAGCTGTGCTTTCACAACTTAATGTAGATGGTCAAGACCAGCCCATTGCTTTCATTAGCAGAAGGCTGACCCCTAGAGATAAACGTTGGTCAGCCATTGAGAGGGAGGCCTTTGCTGTGGTTTGGGCCCTGAAGAAGTTGAGGCCATACTTGTTTGGTACTTACTTCCTAATTCAGACAGACCAAAAAGCCCCTCTTGTGGCTCAATCAAATGAAGGGTGAAAACCCCAAACTGCTCAGGTGGTCCATTTCTCTACAGGGGATGGACCTTACACTGGAGCACAGACCAGGGACTGACCATGGTAATGCAGATGGTCTCTCCAGGTACTTACACTTAGAACATGAAGACTTATCTGGTCAAGGTTAAGTTTAATGTCCCTGCGTTTGGGGGGGGGGGGGGTTGTGTAGGAGAGTAGGGTCTGCTTTCCTATGGTCACCCCAATTTTTGCTTTTTGCTTCACTGGTTTTCGACTTAATGTGGCTGTGGGCCTGCTAATCAAACCCACAGCCTGCTGTTCTCTCTCTAAATTCACAGACATGTACTATAGGTACATAACCAATTTGGTACTGGACACCTTATCAGCCCCTGTACAGTGCACTATAGGTGCCCAGGGCATAGATGCACCCAAGGCCACCAGGGGCTGCAGCATATCTTTTGCCACCCGTGGCTGGTCACTTAAATCGACTTAATGTGGCTGTGGGCCTGCTAATCAAACCCACAGCCTGCTGTTCTCTCTCTAAATTCACAGACATGTACTATAGGTACATAACCAATTTGGTACTGGACACCTTATCAGCCCCTGTACAGTGCACTATAGGTGCCCAGGGCATAGATGCATCCAAGGCCACCAGGGGCTGCAGCATATCTTTTGCCACCCCTGGCTGGTCACTTAAATCGACACAACTGGCTGATCACCCCTTGCTTAGATATAGTATACCTATGTCTAAACCTATATCTGGACACATGTGCACCTATAAGTCAATCCTACGGCAGGCCTTTACAATCCTGGAGGCAGAGTGCTTGGTTTTATGTGAGATGGTGCTCTAGCATGAGCTGAGCCTGTCTGCCGTGTTCGGAACCATTTCCTTACTGCTGTTCCAGTGATACTGCCATACCATATACTCTTAAGTGCATTATAATCCTCGCGGTTAATGCTAACTTTGGTTTGACTTTATCAAAACATGTCGTGTTTGGTGTCATACACTTTGGAATGCTACCCCCTCGCCAGTTCTGGCGACGGGGGTAGCATTCCACCCTTCTAGAGGGAGAAGACATGTTACTTTACTTAAAACGCGGTTAATCCTAACCAGAGCCTCAGCATCACAAAATGGATGCTGCTGCCCCGACACAAGTCTGATCTCCTGCTGCTGACCGAAACTTGGCAGGGGAGGCCTGGACAAAGGGTTTCCTGTCACAGGGAGGTGTTACACCACCCCAGACAGGAGATAGTGGATTGGAGCAGGGAGGGTTGAAAGAAACTAGACACTGCCTGGGGCACACAAGGTGTCCCATGCAAAATCCAGTCAAACCGGTTCTGGGGCACTCCAGTCCCAGCTCTGGCGTGAAACTGGACAAAGGGAAAGGGGTGTAACCACCCCCTTCCTGGGTCCCACCCATAGGAGGGACCTAGCAGGTAATCCAGCCCCTTGATTTGGAATAAAAGTAGGAGCTGTGCTGATGCACATCAGATTATCCTGACTGAAACTTATGAAATGAAACTCCGGACCCTTTGACAACCCACTCGACGTGGAAGACTGAAGAATCTCCCTTGTGGTTAAGGAGTGACCACCCTGTGCAAACAGGCACCATCCAGCACCTCACCCTTTGCTTT
Source organism: Lissotriton helveticus (assembly GCF_964261635.1). NCBI lineage: Eukaryota > Metazoa > Chordata > Amphibia > Caudata > Salamandridae > Lissotriton > Lissotriton helveticus. Next base: position 1,278,103,548 of record NC_136061.1, read on the forward strand.
GTTGCAGTTCCCGCCGGAACTCAAGCAACAGAGATCAACAAGACCCAGTGTTTCTGCCTTCCAACAGCCCGATCCACAGTCCCAGTGAATCTGAGACCCGTGGAGGCGACCTGAAGCGTGGGTCCGGCCATCTTGGAAAAACTTTGAAGTGCTGACCGTGCAGCTCCCGAGGCCTCCTCGAAGCTGTGCATTGGTGTTTGAGAAGCCCCAGCCCCAAGCAGCTTTTGAACTGAAGCTCACCCCTCCACACTCATCGAGTGCTGTGTGGGCCCCTTTTGCATTTTCCTGCTTGACACATTGGTCCGGTTGCTTGCCTGTTGGCTAGTGGGCCCAGTACCAACGAACCTTTGAATTTGCTCTGCTAGTCTCGTTGCTCCAGACTGGCCCTCACTCCCCTGAAAAGGACCACCCGCTCTGACCTTGCTGGTCCGAGTAAGAAGCGATCTTTGAATCCTGTGTGGGTTGCGTTTGCCAAGGCCTGTTAACTCCGATCCGGAAGCCGACACCGCCGACAGCGAGAGCCTTTGTGGAATAGCTTGTGATTCACTCCAAGACATCCTCGGTGCCCCGGAGTCCACATGGCAGCAGAGACAAGCTTCACAACAACCACCTGGTTGCGCCCGACATTGCCTGGTTCCTTCTTGGTTCCTTCCTGGTCACTGGATAGTGACTCAGACTCTGTCCCCTCTGCTTTCAGGTACTCTACATCTTCGATCCGCCCTTGGATCACACCGGACTCTTCTCTTCTGGCCGCCTGCAGCATCTTCATCTCCAGGCTCCATAGATCTACACGACGAGACCCGACACGCTTTTGCACCTGTGCACCCGCTTCTTGTGGGTGAGGTAACTCTTGAACGCCGGTGCTCCTGTAGTGCTTTACACCTCTAGTGTCTAAGTCTAAAGTTTTGTCCTTCTAGTCCAGTCAGAAGACTCTTAAAACTGTAACTCGATAACTTTTACGCACCATTGACTTTGCATTGGTGCATGCGTGTGCTTTTAGCGCTGCACCCGATTCCCGCGGGCTACTCCCGTCCTAACTGCTGTTAGTCCAGTGTAGTCCCAGCGATTCCCAAGGCCCTAGGCCTTACCACTGATCGAATAGTGATACTTATACCACTTTTTAGATACATGGTTTGAGTGGCCACCGGCCTCATCCATAATTGTGCAACTTTCATATGTTATACTGTGCTTTTGTTTAAACGCTTGTGCTTCTATACTCATAAAGAGTACAGGGGATTATTCTAAGAATAAATACATATATTTTTATAATATATAACTTGTGTGGTGTCCTTTCATTTGATATTACAGGATTGCATATGGTAAAACAGCTGACTTCACATGCCCTCTTGAGTTATGCCTTTAGGCTGCTTAGTCCATGCTACCATTAGGATAGCTTGTCTTTCAAGGTTGACTTACAACCACCACCATAAGGGATTGTTTGGACTGATACAAGGTGCCCCCAGAATTGGAGACATCATACATCAGGCCTACTTCTCACAGCAAGTGGAGGGGGAGTATTGAGTGTTAATGCTGTCACTACCCTTCCGGACGTCTACCATCGTTACCAGGATGTCTTCAGCGAGAAGGAAGCCAGTAAACTGCCTCCACACAGGGACTATGATTGTGTCATAGAACTGGAACCAGGTGCTAGCATTCCCTGTAGTAGGATATATGCACTTACAGAGGCCGGAAATACCTATTTACAGCAATATCTGAAGAAGTTATTGGAGTCTGGATTTATTCGGCCCTCTACGTCCCCTGCATCGTCACCGTTATTTTTCATCCCCAAGAAGGAAGGGGGATTGCGAACCTGTATTGATTACAGAGCCATCAATAGGGTAACCAGGAAGAACAGGTACCCTCTACCTTTGATCCCAGTCTTACTGGACCAGTTGAAAGATGCCAAAATCTTTACCAAATTGGATCTGCGGGGTGCCTATCACCTGGTGATAGTACGCCGCGGAGATGAGTGGAAGACCGCGTTCTGCACCAATTATGGGCTGTGCTCGGCCTTTATAACGCCCCTGCGGCGTTCCAATTCTTTATGGACGAGGTATTGAGGGGTTTGCTAGATGTGTCATGTATAGTCTATATTGACGACATTTTGATTTATTCCACTACACAAGAAGAACATATCAAACATGTAGTGGAAGTACTGGATCGGCTTAAGAAGCATGAGTTATACGCCAAACTGGAGAAGTGCTTGTTCCATGCAGCAGAAGTGGAATTCCTAGGTTACGTCATCGGGCCGAATGGGCTACGCATGGATCAGAAGAAGATACAAGCAATTATTCAGTGGGAATCCCCTTCCTGTGTAAAGGCTTTGCAGAGTTTTCTGGGCTTTGCGAATTTTTACAGGAGATTCATCAAGAAGTTCTCCAAGATTATACAGCCACTAACCCACCTACTAAAGAAAGGAGCCATCTTCAAATGGACAGATCCTGCAGAACAAGCCTTCCAGGCTTTAAAAACACGCTTCATCACGGCACCTATTTTACGACATCCCGATGCCAGTCAGCCCTATGTGATGGAGACAGATGCTTCTCACTACGCCCTAGGAGGCATACTATCACAAAGAAATCCTGATAGTGGCCAACTCCATCCTGTGGCTTACTTCTCAAGAAAACTGTCATCCTGTGAAGTTAATTACAGTATCACGGACAAGGAGTTATTGGCCATTAAAAGGGCGTGTGAGGAATGGCGGCATCACCTCTTGGGGGCCAGACATACGGTTGAGATTTACACAGATCATCTAAATCTTCTGTTCCTCAAAAATGCGAAGGCCTTAACACCAAGACAGTTACGGTGGTCTTTGTTTTCTCTGATTATGATTTTGTGATTAAATACCTCCAGGCCCCCACAAAATGGCAAATCTGATGCTCTTTCCAGACCTGAATCTATACTGAAGAATCTCTCATCGGTTATCGAAGATCCTCCTAACATACTGCAAAAAACCTCGTTCATATCGTCTGCTCTGGCAATCACGAGCTCTTCTGATTTCTTGAAACAAGTTGAAGAAGAGGTGGGAGCCGTGGATGTACAAGCTTGGATCGCCAAAGAGCCTTTACATAGAACATTAAAAGACAAGTTGCTCTTCAGAGACAAACAGTTGTACATACCAGAGAAAAGTTTACAGAGTCAAACCTTGCAATGGACTCATGACTCTCTATTGAGTGGACACCTGGACTTTCAGAAGACGTTCCAGGCCATATCCAGATATTTTTGGTGGGAGTTGATACGGAAAGACACGGAAGAGTACATTTCCCGATGTCCCATCTGTGCGCAAGCAAAGGCACAACATCAACGAAGCAGTGGATTGCTAAGACCCATACCGATACCCCCAGCTCCATGGCACACAGTGTCCATGGATTTCATAGTGGACATGCCTCTCAGTTTCGGTAACAACACTATACAGGTGGTCATAGATCATCTGACCAAGATGGGTCATTTTATAGAATTGACCAGGTTACCCACATCAGGAGAATTAGCCACCGTCTTTCTACAACACATAGTACGGTTACACGGCGTTCCCTCCGTTCTTATCACAGACAGAGGGACGCAGTTCACTTCCAAATTTTGGAAGGCGCTGTGTGAAATCATGAAGATCGATGCTCGTCTGTCAACAAGCTATCATCCGCAGACAGACGGTAAAACAGAGCGTCTCAATCAGACGTTAGAGCATTACCTAATGTGCTTTACCCTCCAGCAGGGTGAGGAATGGAGAACGTTGTTGTGGATGGCTGAGTTCGCCTACAATAGCGCTACTCATTCATCGTTGGGATGTTCGCCCTTCTTTTACCTCAATGGGTATCATCCCAATTTTCTCCCATTTGAGCAACCTGGGCTTTCCACACATCCCACCATTCAGGAACACCATGCTCATCTCACGTCTATCATACAGGACGGCAAAGGACATTTGGAGGCAGCCAGAAACCGTGACAAACTATAAGCAAACAGAAAAAGAACCCCTGAACCTGCCTTTGCTCTGGGTGATAAGGTGTGGTTGAGTACTAGATATTTGAAATTTAAGGGGAATACTCGTTTGCAACCTAAATATGTTGGTCCATATCCCATTGTTGCAGTGGTCAATCCAGTGGCCATGCGGCTGAAACTCCCCTCTTCTTGGCACATACACACTGTGTTTCACGTGTCTCTACTGAAACCGTATGTGCAGGGTACCAGAACCTCAGTGAGACCTCAGCCGGTGGAAATCGAAGGGGATGTAGAGTATGAGGTACGAGCTGTCCTTGATTCCAGGAGAGTGAGGGGTGTATTGCAGTACCTGATTGATTGGAAGGGATATGGGCAGGAGGAGCGCTCTTGGGAGCCACAAGCCAATCTGCACTGTCCGGGGCTGCTACGGCGTTTCCACACCTTGTTCCCTACTAAGCCTGGTGGACCGCCGAGACGTCGGTCATTAAGAGGGGGTTCTGTCACGTTTTAGTTGCCTTAGCCGTTAGGACTACATGTCCCAGAATGCCTGCTGGGTAGTCTGTCTTCCCTCTCTGTCCTTCCTTCTGCTTCCTGCTTCCTATATCTGCCCCTCTTAGGAAGCATCCGGTGCTTGTCACCTGAGTAATTACGGTGTTTTGTGTTCGTGGAAGCTGACTAGCAAACCTGTGGTTCTAAGGATCTGGTGGAGTTCGGACCCATTACATATTCTGGATTGGATTTCGAGCGCTGGGAGACGCGCTGAGAGAGATCAGCGCCGGGAGCCACGCTGAGAGTGATCAGCGCCGGGAGCTGCGCTGAGAGTGATCAGCGCCGGGAGCCGCACTGAGAGAGATGAGCGCCGGGAGCCGCACTGAGAGAGATCAGCGCCGGGAGCCACGCTGAGAGAGATCAGCGCCGGGAGCGTAGAGCTTTGACTTGAAGTTTCCTGACCTCTGCGGTTACAGAGGACTATTGTGATAGACGTTAGTGAGGAAACTAACTTGAGAGCCGTTGCAAGGCTCTCGATACTTTTGGGTTTGTTTGGACCTTGGAACTGCGGAATGCCTAAAATACCACAGAGCGGTTGAGAGGCTCGGACTGGAACCCCTGCGCATAGAGCCAGAGGAGACTTTGTTTATAAGCTAAGTAGCTTCCCAAAGTTATCGACATTTGGTTACTGAAAGCTAAGCTTTAACTTTTCACACAGTGGATTATTTTGAACTTCTCTTCCTTCCTTTTTCTTTATTTTTTCCTTTTTTTGTGTGACCTATTACTCAGAGGCTTGAGGCAGCATATCTAAGTGAGTGGGTCATTATACACCTAAAATTATTGTTGATGCGTGGAGGGGTTGGGGGTGTATTTATGAATGGTCCTTGTGTCTCTATGCAGGAAACAGATTGCAGACCTAACATGCAGCAGCTCTCCAAGTACCACGTGCTGTAGATGGTTTCTGGCTGCCAGTCCTTTATATTTTATTTCTCCATTTTTTCCCTTCCCCTGGTGAGGTCCTCCTTGTTGAGTGTGTACTTGTATGACTCACATGAGGTGCCGCTCCTAGGGAAGAGAGAAACTAGCTACATCATCGCTTCTGCTGTACCTGCTTTATGAGGTTAGTCAACCTGCCTTGTTTGTGACACAGGGTCAAGACTGATTTGCATATGTCTGGGTTCAAACTGAAATGGCATGGTGAGCAAAAAAACAATTGATTTGGGCCCAGATCTCTGTACTGGGGTGAATGTCTGACCTTGTTCTGCATTCTGTCCATCAATTGTTGTTTTTGCATTTGTCACCCTAGTGGGACGGGTATGCTCAGATGTGGGACCCGTGCTCTCCATGCCACTAGAGTCATGCTATCCTGGCTGAAGAGGGGTGAAACCCTGAAACTAGTTCTAGGATGCTTGTTTCCAGTCCAGGGAGGTCCTGGCCTGGCCGTTCGGGCTTGACTGTTCCCATTGGGCACAGGGTCAAGACTAATTTGCATATGGCTGGGTTCAAACTGGAATGGCATGGTGAGCAAAAAAACAATGGATTTAGGCCCAGATCTCTGTACTGAGGTGAATGTATGACATTGTTCTGCATTCTGCCCATAAATTGTTGTTTTTGCATTAGTCACCCTGAGTGGGATGGGTATACCCAGATGTGGGTGCCATGCTCTCCATGCTACTGGAGTCAAGCTATCCTGGCTTAAGAGGGGTGAAACCCCCAAACCAGTCCTAGGATGCTTGTTTTCAGTCCAGGGAGGACCTGGCCTGGCAGTTCGGGCTGGACTGTTCCCATTGGGTACAGGGTCTAGACTAATTTGCATATGGCTGGGTTCAAACTGGAATGGCATAGTGAGCAAAAACACGATGGATTTAGGCCCAGATCTCTGTACTGGGGTGAATGTATGACATTGTTCTGCATTCTGTCCATCAATTGTTGTTTTTGCATTTGGCACCCTGAGTGGGACGGGTAGGCCCAGACGTGGGTCCCGTGCTCTCCAAGCCACACGAGTCAAGCTGTCTTGGCTGAAGAGGGGTGAAACCCCGAAACCGGTCCTAGGATGCTTGTTTCCAGTCTAGGGAGGACCTGGCCTGGCAGTTTGGAATGGACTATGTCCATTCGGCACAGGGTCAAGACTGATTTGCATATGTCTGGGTTCAAACTGGAATGGCATGGTGAGCAAACAACGATGGATTTAGGCCCAGTTCTCTGTACTGGGGTGAATGTATGACATTGTTCTGCATTCTGTCCATCAATTTTAGTTTTTGCATTTGTCACCCTGAGTGGGACGGATATACCCAGACGTGGGTCCAATGCTCTCCATGACACTGGAGTCAAGCTATCCTGGCTGATGATTGGTGAAACCCTGAAACAGGTCCTAGGCTGCTTGTTTCCAGTCCAGGGAGGACCTGGCCTGGCAGTTCGGGCTGGACTGTTCCCATTGGGAACAGGGTCAAGCCTGATTTGCATATGGCTAGGTTCAAACTGGAATGGCATGGTGAGCAAAAAACTATGGATTAGGCCCAAATCTCCGCACTGGGGTGAATGTATGGGATTGTTCTGCATTATGTCCATCAATTGTTGTTTTTGCATTCCTTACAGCACCAGCATTTGTCATTAGGTAGTAGGCTAACTTTATTCACTTTGCTGGGGGTCTACAACACCCTGCATAGGACAAATAAATTGCTTATTATGTTAATTTACAGATTACACTTCTACTGACTCTTGTACAGATGTGTTCTTTTGTGACCGTCGTAAGTTAAAGGCTTAATTAACTGGCCCACATGGTTAAACATTGGTCTTTGAGTGGTCCAAAATATGTTTCTGTTCATTTTGTAGATTGAGGTGTTTGAATAATTGCTTCCATTCTAAGTTCTATCTGATATATTTTTATTCTCTGGTGCACCACATTCAAAATTCAATTTTGCAGAAGTTTGTATGCATTGCATGATTTTCTTTCAGTTCCTTTATTCTGAACTATGAAGGTCGTGTCTTGTTTGTAAGGAATGAGTGAGTCTTTATTTACTAATTGATATATAATATACACGGTGTATTTCATCCAAGGATGCCAGACAGCTTATGGATTAGTAGTGTAAATGTCAGCATTAAACCATAGGGAGTGGGTGGCTTAGCCAATCTGTGTTGCATATATTTAATTTTTTATATTAACTGTTGATGGTTTTCTTAGTGGCTAAAGGGATAGGAGCAGTGGAGCCTCTGTTGATTGTTGAGTGAAATAATGGGGGGTTGGAGGAGAGGTTGGATAAGGAAGTCTTCAAATTTTACCCAGGGATGGCTGATCTGTCCTTAGGGGAGAGTGACCAGGTTTGAGCTTGTGATAATCTTACGATAGTATGGGAGGTCCTGCAATTTGATAAGATAGGCCACCCTGGTAGTTGGAGCTTGACTAGAGGTGTTTTGCATCTCTATCCCTTCCATAGGAAAGTTGTGAGGAGTTTGTCAGTTTCTTTATTGACGATAATTCAGATGAGCAGCAATTTAATAGTGTCCAAGTGGCCCCACCAACACAGGCCGACTGTGGACCATTAAGATATTATGTCTTTAATTTTAGAATCACTATATTTTGATTTGGAGATAGACAGTGGTCTAGTGCGTTTGAGAATGATATACAAGGTTATGCTATCTTAGATGGGTACTATTTGAAATTACAATTGGTGAACCGTTTTTTGAGACAGAGTCTAGATAAAGACAGCATTTCAAGTTTAGTTCTGATTGAATTTGTAACCCGATCTAGAGGAGAAAATATTTATTTTGGTTAGAGGATTGGGGATCTAGTGTTCCAGGCTCTTAGTGAAGAAAAGGATATCACCAGCATAAGCCAATGGTTTAGTCTAATTCTTTTCAGCAATTGTTCCATGGCAAAAATAAGAAGATGTGGAGAAATTGTCTAGTTCCTGATGTTAACTTTAATTTTTCTCAAATTAGACCATAGCTAATATTGATGGAACTGGCCTTGCATAGAGGGTTCTTACATACTTTATGAGTTCTTCAGGGATGTTGTGCCTTTCTAAGCTCTTCAAGATGTAGAACCATTTTCAGCTTCCAATGTTATTGCATACCAGGTGTTTTGTTCATCAATTTGAGTTTGTTCAATAATATCTGCCATTGGATGCTAAGAATCTGCCCCAACAAATCCGGTTTGGTCAGATTGTATCTTGATAGAGATTTAAGAATTTAGTTGAGTGGCTAGGATCTTGGTGAATATTTTGCAATCTCCATTAATAAATGATCTAGGACAGGAGCTTTTAGGATCTTGCAGATGTTTCTCTTTTTTATGGATTTGTGTAATTAGTGCTTCAGTCAAAGTACCTCAAGGTGCAGCGCTGGTAGAATTTCAATGAGTGCCTGGTAAAGTTCTGGCAGGACGCTATCAGGCAGGGCAGCTGTATTCCTTTTGAGCACTCAGGTACTGCTTGTGATTGCCTCAATGGTGATGTTTCCTTTTCGGTGTGACATGTTTAATGGATTATCCTGGCTGTGTAAAGACTTCGTAGGTATGGAATTGATTTATCTTCTCTGCGTTGGAGTTATTTTTAATGTTATGGAAAGCTTTGTAGAATCCTTTAAAGAATTCCGGCATTTTGTTGTTTATGGATTTTGGAATGCTTCAAGTTGTTCTTGAAGTTAATTATTTTCATTTTCTCTCTCTACTTTGAGATAGTTTGTCAAGAGCTTACCTCCCTTTTCATCACCATGATACCTCGATTTTAAGCTCAGAAGGATGTGCTCAATTGCATAAATAAAGTTTTTTGTTGAATTCAATTTTTAGTTTCAGAAGTTCCATGTATGTGTAATTAAGGTTGTCTCAGATAAACTGATTTTCAGGGGTTTACATTTTTTTCTAGTGGTGTTTTGGGGTCTTTTGGAGCTGCCTTTTCCTATTTGGTGACTGAAATGATGATTTCACCTCATAGTGAGGCTTTATAAGTGTCTCATATGGTTTCTATTGAGATTGTTTCACAGGCATTGTTAGTGAAGAATTATTTTGAGAATGTTTTCAGATGTTTTAAGATATTTTGGTCAGAACTTATGTGCTAAGTGTTCATTTAAGTGTAGTTTTGTTGAATGATTTGTTGTCAAATGTAATTGAAGTGGGAACATGATACGATAGGGTAATTGAGCTAATGTCAGTTTCATTGATGGTGTTAAGGAAATGTTGGGAGGTGGAGAGATAATCGGTGCTTATCATGTTGTTATAAGGTTTGGAGAAGGTGGTGAATTCCTGCTTGGAAATGTTAGCAAGATATCTGCAAGATTTTCACTTAAAGCTTTTGGAAGGTCTTCTGAGATTTATTAGTAGAGTATCTGGCAGAGGATTTCCTGTGAAGTATGATGTCAAAGACAGAATCTCCATTTCTGCTGAATGAAGGAGAGTTGTATTAACTGGAGGCCTTAAAGCTGGTGTGCTGGACGAAAAGAGACCAATGGCATTGTCTCAATCTTTTAGGTCTGGATAGGTTCTCATGTAAGCAAAGGCAGCGTAGCAGTCAAGATAATGTTGATACGGCTTGTTAGTTGTGGAAGCTCAGGGCTCTTTTCAATGCATTTACAAGTGCTATCCCTGTGTTCATGCCTCTGGGTATTTTCAGCTGTACAGGTGCCATAAACAAATTAGCCAGTGCATTATTTTTCCTCTCAAGATGGTGGCCACAATCTTATCGGTAAGGTAGGCATTTACTTCGTGGTGCAGGGTATGATATGGATAGGGCTTAGAAGATAGTTAATTTAAGTAAGGTGGTGTATGGCTGCATTTGGCGTCTAGTTTTCACATTACTCATGGAGCAGCGCCGATCACATTTGTCGCAATAGTGGCATAGCTGCACAGTAGCGGGTGCAGCATTAAATGGCCAGATCTGTGTCTTCCAGTCTGATATTAATTCTGATGTCATCATTGTGTTTTCTTGTTTGTCTTCCTGAGGCATACTGATATTAGACCGATCTTAGAATGCCAAGAAAATCAATTTTAAATCCTTAAGGGTCACTGGACTCAGATTGGCATCTTGTCACTGGAATACCCCATCCCTGCTAAAATACGTTTTAAATTAAGTAATAACATAATAAAATATTATCTAATATACTAATTGATAATGTAATAAAGAAATTATTTTTTGATAATATTTGTGATATGTTTAAAAAATATGTTAACATTATTAATTTCAAAAAGAGTGAATAAAAAATATATTTTTAAAAAATTTGACTACCCATTGCTGATCTCCTAAAAACACTGGATTCCCTTAACACATCCAATGCCTTAAATCTAAAGTCTGTTTGCTGCTCCTAAATAAAAACTATCTTTAAACCCTAAGAAGTTCCTACTTCCTGTATTACGACCCATCCATGAACCTTAAAAACTCCTTAATATCCCCAAACACTACTCACCCGTGCACCCTAAAAACTCCTTACTACCCCTACACACAACGTATCCCTGTATCCTAAAAATTCCTTACTACTCCTAAACACTGCCCATTCTTGAACCCGAAAAACTCTTTACAACCACTAAACACTGCCCATTCCTGAACTCTGAAAATCCCTTTGAAATCCAATACACTACCCATTCCTGAGCCCTAAATAGCCTTACTACCCTATACTTTAAATATCTATGTATCCCTGTACCCTGAAGGCCCCTTCCTACCTCTGTGAACTACCCATCTCTGAACCCTTTAAAACCTACTCATTCCTGAACTTTAAAATATATCCGAACCTCTCCTAATTACGACCAAGCGCTGAACTAATTTTTTTTAAATGCCCCTTACCAACCTTAAAACGTAAACCTTAATCTAAAAAGGTAAAAAAAAATTAAAATAAATAAATAAATATACATTTACATATATATTGACTTAAAAAACCACAAGTTTCAGGGACGTTATAGTGAGTTGGACATTTCACTTGTACAAAACCAGAGAAATGCGGACGTTATAGTTAGTTCAGCTAACTATAACTCTCGCTCCCACAATGCACTGCTGATGATGTCACATATCACATTATTCATGACATGGTCAATGACATCACTGATGACATCACTGAAAGACACTTAGAATACAGTGAAAACACATACAAACACTAGGGTACACTATGGGTTGTGGTACCCCTGTGATTAGCATGACTTCCCCTATGTTGCCCTAGTACAGAATAGTGCAGGGGTATTAAAATTACCTCAACTAAGAGGTGCAGAAGGAGGCAAGTGAAGTGCAGAAAGAAGCAACAAAGGAGCTGAAAGAGGCAAGAGAGATGCAGAAAAAAGCAAGTGAAGTGCAGAAAGAGGCACGTGAGGTGCAGAAAGAAGCAACAGAGGTGTAAAAAGAGGTAAAAAGGGCGCAGAAAGGGGTGGGAGAAGTGCAGAAAGGGGTAGGAGATGTGCAGAAAGAGGTAGGAGGGGTGCAGAAAGAAGAAAGAGAAGTACGAAAGAGGCAAGAGAATTGCTGAAAGAAGCAACAGAGGTGTAGAAAGAAGCAAGAGAAGTGCAGAAAGAGGCAAGTAAGGTGCAGATAGAAGCAAGAGCAGTGCAGAAAGAACCAACAGAGGTGCAGAAAGAGGGAAGAGGGGTAGAGAGAGAGGCAAGAGGGGTGCAAAAAAGGTAGGATTGTTGCACACAGAGGCAAGAGCGATACAGAAGGAGACAGGAGGGATGCAGAATGAAACAAGACAGGTGCAGAAAGAAACATGGAAAGTTCAAAATGAAGCAACAGGGGTGCAGAAAGAGGCAAGAGAAGTACAGAAACAGGCAAGAGAAGTGCAGAAAAAGTCAAGAAAAGTGCAGAAAGAGGCAAAAGAGGTACTTAAAGAAAAAACAGGGGTACAGAAAGAAGCAAGACAGGTGCAGAAAGAAGCATGGAAAGTGCAGAATGAAGCAACGGGGTGCGGAAAGAAGAGAAGTGTAGAAAGGAGCAAGTGGGGTACAGAAAGAGCTAACAGCGGTGCAAAAAGAGACAAGAGAGGTGCTGAAACAGGCAAGCGAAGTGCACAAAGAGGCAAGAGAATTGTTGAAAGAAGCAAAAGAGGTATAGAAAGAAGCAAGAAAAGTGCAGAAAGAGGCAAGTGAGATGCAAAAACAGGCAGGAAAGGTACAGAAAGTGGGAAGACGAGTGCAGAAATAGACAACAGGGGTGCAGAAAGAAGCAAATGAGGTGCAGAAAGAGGCAACAGAGGTGCAGAAAGAGCGAAGAGAGGTGCAGAAAAAGGCATGCAAAGTACAGAAAGAGGCAAAAGAGGTACATAAAGAGGCAACAGGGGTGCAGAAAGAAGCAAGACAGGTGCCAAAAGAAGCATGGAAAGTGCAGAATGAAGCAACAGGGGTGCAGAAAGAGGCAATAGAAGTCTAGAAAGGAGCAAGTGTGGTGCAGAAAGAGCCAACAGAGGTGCAAAAAGAGGCAAGAGAGGTGCAGAAGCAGGCAAGAGAAGTGCACAAAGAGGCAAGCGAATTGCTGAAAGAAGTAACAGAGGTATAGAAAGAAGCAAGAAAAGTTCAGAAAGAGGCAAGTGAGGTGCAAGAACAGGCAGGAAAGGTACAGAAAGAGGGAAGACGAGTGCAAAAAGAGACAACAGGGGTGCAGAAAGAAGCAAATGAGGTGCAGAAAGTGGCAACAGACATGCAAAAAGAGGGAAGAGAGGTGCAGAAAGTACTACAGATTTGCTGAATGATTTCAAGACAGGTGCAGAAAAGGAAAGAAATGTGCAGAAAGAAGCAACAGAAGTGTGTAAAGAGGCAAGAGAGGTGCAGAGGGAAGCAAGAGTGGCTTGCACACTATTATTACCAATTTAACACCTACATTTAGCAATAAGTAACAGGTGACTATTGTAGGTTTGCAAAGGGCCTTCCACCACGCTGTAACACTTGTCGCTGCATTTTTTGGTAACGTTTCGGTTAGAAACAAGGCTTTTTTTGTTCAAATATGCAGATTAGGGTGCAGATGATAATTTATGTGGCTAATGCAGAAAATATATAATTGTGCGAAAGTCAGTGCAGCCAAACAGTCACATAATTCGAGTGGCCTTGCTCATACCTTTAACTAGGTCCGCAAGTGCTCCTCAGTGATTCCATCTTTCTTTGTCTCACTGAGTTCATATTTGAGCTTCTATGAAAACAAGGAAGACTAAACCGAGGTTACCACTCCACTCCACAACACAGACTACCATACCACATAATTACTCTCTATAACTCATAAACCCACTCTATATAATTCCTATATGGTCCCCAGGGCCATCAAGGTCTCCAGGAGGTGGGCAGCGGGCCCCACTCCCAACGTTTGCAAAGCCCCGGGAGGTGGTAGTCCCCGGGGGTCCGAAACAGACCCCCATATTTAAATACAAGTGCCCTGTGAGGTGGTGGTCCCCGGGGCAGTGTGGGGGGGGGCTTGAACCCCCCCACACTTATTAATTATCACAGCCCCAAGGGGGAGGTGGCAGTCCCCGGGGCTTGGGGGTCCCGCAAGACCCCCCACCCTTATTTAATGAAGTCCCGGGGAGGTGGCGGTCTCTAGGTCAGCGTGGGGGGTGTATGTTACATTTCTTTAAATATATATCTTTTGTCTGTAAAACATGTTTAAACTAATACATGTTAAATAATGTTTAACCTCCAATTACCTTGACATTAAATATGTGTGTTGGTGCATCATCCAAGTCGCTTCCCAAAAACAACAAAAACAAAAATAACATTATTAATGAACACATACTTCAACTTATAGAGCACAAAATCTTATAGGATTTCCTATTGAAGGAGTGAAGAAAGAAGTACTCTGATATATAGTTACCTATAAATATTTGAGCAGGCCAATTTTTTTGCTATGAAATTTCTGTTTCACAATTTTATTGTTTAACACAATATTTTGACATACAACCATGTTTAAAGATCAGAGAATCCAATTAAAGACCTATGGTGCTCATCTAGTTCACAGATTGGGCCAGCACAAAATGCTGGAAATAACGGCTTTAGAATTCTTCTCAATTCACCAAATCTGGTTGACAATGTAGTCTAAATGGTTCTCGTATATGAACTTATAGGTTTTATCATTAGATGAGATCTCACAAAAATGTTATCCCCCTATAGAGTTGTCATATATTTTTGAAGTGTCCTATGTCTGTGAAAATTGTTTTCAACTGCACGCGATCAGTGGTTTTACCATAGCTGCCTCCTCGTCCAGATAAGGCATGTAGGAAGAGTTTGTGTTTTGTTTATGTTTATTAAGAAATGTTCCCTTTGCTGTTCTCAACATTTTAGGTATTGTCAAAGTGATACTAGCTAATCTGAACACAATATAGTATACCTAATAACCCCTTAATTGTTGAAGCTTTGCCACCCCAGTAATGAACCCTTTTTTGTCTGTTTGGGCTACTTTGTGCGTATGCTTCCATAAACATTTTTTCACATAAGGTATCCATGCTAAATGTGTGTCCTTTTTCCCCAGCATCATGGGGATACTAAAGGTACCCATGCTTTGTGGATTCTTTTGGAGGGGCCTGACAAATAGACAAAATATAACTAATTTCTGTTTTCTTGTGAAAAATAGAAACAAAGAGCTGCATAAGAAAGTGCCTTATTTTTGTCCTAAAAATAACATCAACAAAATGTTTTCTGAGCTAAAATCACCATCTTCCTAGCTTTCAGGAACAAGCAGAGTTATAGCAAAAAGAACATTTTATCACAGTTTTGGCATTTTTCTACGATGTAGCCCATTTTTCCTAAGTTTGGTGGTCTTTATCTACTTACAGTTTGTGGTAGACACAAATGTGAAAGCCAAGGGTAAGGGTGGAAACCTCTACATTTCTGAAAAGTAGACAAAATTCTTAATTCAGCAAAGGGACATTTTTGTAGATTCTTCAGGGTTTTACCAAAGAAACTAATCTTTGAAATAAGAAAATATTGAAAATGTGTCGGGAAAAAAACAGCCATTTGTGGCTCTGTGAATCAGCTGTTGGGGGCTTCAGCAGGCAATCTGCCTTTCTCCTCCCGTGACCCGGCGGTAATCTCGCCGTTCCCCCCGCCGCTGCAGCACCTTCCATCAGTGCAGCGCGGCCGAGGGGGGGACTGCAGCTACCAGGAGCCTTAGCAGGAAAGCTGCCACCGCCCACACCGCGCCCGGAGGCGCTTAAGTTTGGAGAGAGCCCCGGTGGAGCGGGGCTCTGTGAATCAGCTGTTGGGGGCTTCAGCAGGCAATCTGCCTTTCTCCTCCCGTGTCCCGCCGGTAATCTCGCCGGTCCCCCCGCCGCTGCAGCAGCTTCCATCAGTGCAGCGCAGCCGAGGGGGGGACTGCAGCTACCAGGAGCTTTAGCAGGGAAAGCTGCCACCGCCCACACCGCGCCCGGAGGCGCTTAAGTTTGGAGAGAGCCCCGGTGGAGCGGGGCTCTGTGAATCAGCTGTTGGGGGCTTCAGCAGGCAATCTGCCTTTCTCCTCCCGTGTCCCACCGGTAATCTCGCCGTTCCCCCCGCCGCTGCAGCACCTTCCATCAGTGCAGCGCGGCCGAGGGGGGGACTGCAGCTACCAGGAGCCTTAGCAGGGAAAGCTGCCACCGCCCACACCGCGCCCGGAGGCGCTTAAGTTTGGAGTGAGCCCCGGTGGAGCGGGGCTTAGTGAATCAGCTGTTGGGGGCTTCAGCAGGCAATCTGCCTTTCTCCTCCCGTGTCCCACCGGTAATCTCGCCGGTCCCCCGCCGCTGCAGCACCTTCCATCAGTGCAGCGCGGTCGAGGGGGGGACTGCAGCTACCAGGAGCCTTAGCAGGGAAAGCTGCCACCGCCCACACCGCGCCCGGAGGCGCTTAAGTTTGGAGAGAGCCCCCACGTCGCGGGACCGCGCGCGGGCTAAGCCCGGGCAAAGGGTGGGCCCTCTGTGGCCCTCCGGAGGCCAGAGGAGGCCGGGACGGGCTACCCCCCCTTGGTTCCCCGCGACAGAAGGAGGTAAAATAGACTCATCTATACACAGCTACTGTCGCTTCATACCCAAGGGGCACTATTATGTGAAACATTGGACATCTTAGGTGCTGTTGCCATTCTCATTACAAACCTGAGAAAAACTACCACATCATGACTTGTAAGGGGGTGCCCAAATATACTATCCCTCAGAGGGTTTGGCGCAAGGGGACACTGGACCACTATGTGAACAGGGCAACACTTCCCTCTGCTTGTGAACTAGGGAGTCCAGTACGATGCCCGTCCACCGAGAGCATACCTAGCATGAGATCTCCTCGACAGACAACGGACCTAGCAGAAATTCCATCTTGGTTAGAGGAACTAAACATTCTATGTAAATCTACGTTTGTTCCTGTGGAGGCAGGAAGTATGCGGACTAGAACCCCCAGCACTCCTACCTGCTCCACAGATAACACAAGTCCCAAGACTACTACCCCCTCCCAACCATATGTAACATTGTCGGGTACTCCCACCTTATTACCAGTAAAAGCTATTAGGCAACCTTTAGTATCTCCACAGGGTTCCTCCACTAAAAGAAAGAGAGCAGAGACTAACCACACGGGGAGCCAACCTAAACAACAAAAGCTGCACCTAAGCCAACCAACGCTCATCACTACCACCCCAAAACCCTCTAGGGTACTTGCTAACCCAGATTCTCCTGTACCCCCTATTCAGCCAACACTCTTGGCCCAGATCGCAAATATGGTTACATCCATAATATCCCCCTTGCTAGAAAAAATAAACAACTTAGGGGACAGGATGACAGGTTTAGAGGAAATGATTAAAGCCAATTCGCTACACTTAAAAAACATGGGAGGCCTCAGCCACCCACAATCTTTAGTTGACAGGGAAGTGCCCAAAACATCTGCATGTTGTAACACTGTTAAAAATCACCCTGCAGTAGCGCAGATGCGAACCTCAAACACTCTGAAGGCTCTAATAAAACCCCCAATAGCACTGAGCACCTCCCCCAGAGTAGGGTTGAATAAAGATCCCACATCCCATAAGGAGAGAGCTGTAAACCGTGGCACCATGACACAAAAAACTAATCATATACACTTACCGCCAGAGGCCGCTCCATTTGTGTGTATACTTTCGGGAGTGCCAGCACTCACAAATGAAAAATCGGAAAAACAAGAGGATCTAAGAAATAAGGTTGCGTTTTGGTTATCTAAAAACAGATCCCTACCTGCTAACATCGATGGTAGAATAGCAAGTGTCAAAAGGGTGGGCTGGCTGGGTCCCCTTCGTAAAGATATACCAGGTGACCTAGTTTTAGTCAACTTCAGGAACAAACACGTTGTCCAACACCTACACAACGGGCAGCCAAGAATAGGAGATGGCCCCATATCCACCTAGGATCTTCGTGATTTTTACTCGAGAGCATCATTCTTCCCCCCTCTGAAACCATATGTAGTGAGTAACCGTTCCCTGGGTAGAAGTAGTCTTGTCTCAAGTGGTTATACCATTCCCACCCTCAATCGTTTTGACATAATTTCGGTCTAATTCGGATGAACTGAACAGATATGGTCATTACCTTAAATGAAATTGTTTTCTCTTCTTTTCCAACATGTAATGAATGATCCTATTTTTTCCAATCAAATTGGATAATTTGAAATGCGTATCCATAGGGAAAACTTGTATTTTATATTGTAAAGTAAATTTTAATGCCTTGTGGTTTTATGCTTTTATGGTTATACATTCTAACCGAATAAAGTACTTGATACGACATTGTTTTCATCTGTAATTTCTTGACGCAATGGCTATACTACAAAAACAATATACTGCAACGCTTCCTAGACGTTTCTGGTCCCGGGAGGTATAGGGTTTGGGGGTTCTCTAAGGACCCGAGGTACCCAGAGGCGCCAATTGAGCTGCACTTTACAATGGGTTTTCATTGTGCACCGAGTATAGCGCAATTCAAATGGTAAAATATAACAAGTGAAAAAAAGGGTATGTAGGGAAACCAATGTATTTCTGAAACATACATCAGATACTGAGTTTGGAAACAGTGGTTATTTGTACATTCTCTGAATTTGTGCGGACCCATACTAGCAATGATTCAGAGGGCACTTTGCAAAATGTCTTCTATCTTGCACACTGGCTTACATTTGGAAGGCACAAATGCAGATAAATCCAAATGGTAATAACACATGTTCTACTATTCTGTGTTCCCACATGCCTCCCCATAAAATCAAATCCATGCTTTTTTTTAACAATGTGGGTAGCTGGGTATTTTGGTCCTTAGCTCAGTCGCTACCCAGGAATACCTACCTTACCCTGGGGTGTTCAGAGTGGCTTGACTTGTGTGGTTCTAACAAGGTTTTCTTAAACAGAAGCTCTTGCAAACCTCAATATTTGGGTAAAAATGAACATCATTCAAAACCGTCCCTTTTTTGCAACTTGGCTAACTGTGTATTTTGAGCCCTCGCTCAGCCTGCAGGCTGGGAAACCTACCAACCCCGAAGATTTCTGAAAAAGTTGAAAAATGGGGAGTTCAGGGTGGCATGACTTGCAAGGCTCTCACTGTTTTTTACCCAGAATCTCTTGCAAACCTCAAACTTTTTCTAAAAATAAAATTTTTCTCACATCTCTGTGAGGGAAAGTTATGTAATCTACGAGAAGCCACACAAATGGTACCTCACTTGTGTTGGTGGGCTTCTTGCCCATAACAGGAAAATGGCCCAAAATGCAAATCGGGTAAATCTACTTTTTCCACTGAAAACCATACCTTTTATGGATATTGGGTAGCTGTGGGTTTTGAACTCTAGCTCAGCCAGCTCCCATGATTATCTAGTTTACATAAATATATGGTTTGGGTAGGAATCCCTGAGTGATGGCTGATCACAGGCTCATAATCCAGAGGTACCCAGACTACCAAAAAAAAACCTTGATTTTGAACGGGAAAAAATAAAGATTGTCCATATTGCATTTTGAGCCCTTCTCTATTGCGGCTACTAGGCCCTCTCACAACAATGGGGTTCTATTTGTTTATGTGAAGAAATGTAGGAATACTGGGTGGTTGTAAATTTGTATTTCTCAACAAATTCTGCAAATTTCCATCATGAAATGTAAATAAATGTATGATCTTAGCCATTAATGCAAAGTTTGAAGTTTGCTGGGCACTGTGGTAAAGTAAATAGGACCAATGAAAGTTACACCATCCAGAACATCTTCGGGCGTTCAGTTCTCAAAAATGATAGGGTTTGTTATTGTTCCTTCGAAGTGAAATCACTACTTACACAGGTTGGTTGTGGCACCTCTAGAAGTGTTTTTTTAGATACCAAATATTAATAACAATATCAGAATATTGAACCCAAGACTACTGAAGGTGAGCTGTAAATCCATGTCAAGGCACCAACAACTTTATTGCCCATTTACATGCATTTCATGCACTGGTACAACAACTTGCATACCATCAAGGGCTCAATCCAGCACAACAGTGCACTCATGTCAACAAACCACTGCCATTCTAGGGCCCATCACATTCATATACCACATGATGGAATCACCAATCAAACCACTTCTCACCCAGTCAAAGACAAATTTGCATACAAACACACCATAAGCAAACCTCTAAAAATATATGGCCGGACATGTTGTTGGTAGGTGCCTCAACAAGCTTCACACCTTCACAAATGATAAGAAACATGGACTAAATGTGTTTTACCTGTCAAGTATCTTCCTCCCTCTCGATGTTCCGAGTGATACTGAATGTGTGCCAAGTGAACCTTTACTAACGGTTCCCATGAGAGCCACACGTGGCTCAGGAAGGCTTATCTTTCATGTGCCTGTAACACTTTTGCTGTGCTAAATCCAACTCCTTTCAGTTTGTAGGTGAGAGTTGGGGGTGTCCGAGGATGTTTCAGGATTAGATTCCTCGAACTGAGTGAGCTTAACTACTCTTGAAACTAAGCTAAACATACTGGGGAAGTCCGTCCTCAGTTCCCTAAAAAGCAGGCGGTCAGTACTCTATAACAACATGGAGCATGCCCCATCCACCATTATGTGCGGTGATGTAACTGTTTCACACTTAACACATAGCGAACAGAATACCTACCACGTTGTTAAAGAGGATGAACATGGCAAGCATGCCACAAATATGACCCATAGTTTAGTGTTGGGTGCAGAGTTCTGTTTAATATAATGTGTATCTGTAAAGTGTGCGCTCACCCTGGAGGGTCTTCTGCCGCACCTGCAGAAACAATGTAGGCTGAGCTACAGACATGCTTAGTTAAAGAGCCAAGACTTCAGCTTCTTGTGAAATTCAAGAATTTCAGATTGGCACTGATGTGTAGTGGCTAGTTGTTTCAGGCCAGTGGAGCAAGGTAGAAAAAGGCACAAATGCAGGCTTTGGTGCATGCATGGGATGTGTGTGAATATGAGACTGGCTAAGCAGAGGTGTCTGGAAGGTGTCTACAATCTGTGGTGGTTGTTGAGGTATGCTGTGCCAGTGTTGTGTAAGCCTCTTAATATGTGCATGAGGGGTTTGAAGAGAGCACGCTTGTGAACGGGGAACCAGTGAAACTCTTTGAGGTGAGCTCTGGTCTGGCTCTCCTCCTTTCTGAGGGACCGCACTCAGGCGGTCCGACTGGGCGATTTCACCTCCACCCCTCTCCCTGTCACCTGCGGTGTTCCCCAGGGCTCTTCCCTCTCTCCTTTACTCTTTAATCTCTATATCTTTCCTCTTATCTATGCACTCCAGCAGCTGGAGGTCACTGTTTACAACTACGCGGATGACCTCCAGCTCATCTTTGATCTGTCCCCCTCTCCTCTTTCGGTCTCTAATTTCCAGTCAACTATGACATTTATCAGGGACTGGATGAACCACAACCATCTTAAACTGAACCCCGACAAGACCGAGCTGGTTCTCACTGGTGGTTCATCCAGCCCCTGGAACTCTCTTTTCTGGCCCCCCTCTCTTGGCCCGGCACCATCCCCCTCCACCACGGTCAAAACACTGGGTGTCAAAATGAATAATCAGCTCACTCTTCACTCACAAGTCAGTTCCGTGGTTTCCTCCTGTTTCCTCACTCTCCGAACTATCCGCTCTGTCTCCCGCTTTTTCTCTCCCCAGGCACTTAAGATCATCATAGCCGCCCTGGTAATCTCACGATTGGACTACGCCAACGCCCTCTATCATGGCATTCCAGCATACAGCCTGCGTAGACTCCAAACCATCCAGAACCAGGCGGCCAGGCTGATATACGGCCTTCCGCGCTATCACCATTCCACCCCCCTTCTAAAAGAGCTTCACTGGCTCCCTGTGAAACAACGCTCCCTTTTCAAGATCGGATGCATGGTTTTTCAGGCCCGCCAGGGCACTGCCCCCGCTTTCATCGCCTCACTAATTAAACCCTATGTCCCCGCTAGAAATCTCCGGTCTTCCTCCAAGTCCCTTCTCCAGATCCCCCGCTTCTCACGCAAAAAATGGGGCGGTTCTAACTTCTCAACTCTGGCTCCTACTTTCTGGAACTCACTTCCAGACAATCTTCGTTCCGCAACTCAGTATCTCTCCTTCCGTAGAGACCTGAAAACTTTCCTTTTCAGCCAGGCCTTCCCCGCCTAATACTCACTCCACCCTTCCATGGTCTTTCCCCCTCAGTTCTGAACCTCCAGCGCCAAGAAACCGCAAGGTGTACGCCGCGCTCTACAAGTGTTTTAAATTAGAAATTAGAAATTAGTGTGATGAGTGTTGATGGTGGGAGGCTGAAGGTGAGCCTCTCTGCTGCGTTCTGTATGGTTTGTAGTCATCTGGTTAGTTGAATGAGGGAATCATTGAGTAATGAGTAGAGTGCGGCGCCGATGGGATTGAGTACCTTGGTGAAGATGAAGTGAGACTATGCGAAATCCTATGAAAGCATACCTAGCCTAAGCATTTCCTACTTATGCATGCCTTTGTCTCCTTCAAAGTCCTGACTAATCCTGTATACTTGCCAAGTGGATCTTTACTAATGATTTCTGTGGTAGCCACCTGAGTCTCAAGAAGATGTGTCTTTCATGTGCCTTTTCCACATTCGCTGGGCTAAATCCAACTCCATCCAGGTTGTGGATACAAGTTGGGGTGTGTGCAAGGGAGCCGCAGGGCCTAGATTCCATGAACTGTGTGAAGAAACTAAGGTAAACATTCTAGGGAAGACTATCCTAATTTCCCTAAAGAATCTTTTTTTTAAAAATACTAGACTTTAGATTTTGCTATGCAGGGACCATTCTCCATTATGTGCAGTGCTGTGGCTGTAATGCACTTGTCATACAGTGCATAGAACTTCTACCACATCCTGATGGCAGCTAAAGGTATCAAGCAGGCCATAAACAATTTCTACTCTAGAAGAAATAATTTGAAAGGCTGCTTGTCTAGTGAAGTGACCCATGAGCAGGGCCACTGGAATTATGCGATAATGCAGCTGTGGAGCTTTTTGCATAATTATAGATTATAATCACATAATCCATCATCTGCTGCACGATCTGCAGTTTTGAACAAAGTAAATTGTTGCTAGCTTGAACGGTTCAAAAGTTACTAGAAACAAAGAGACCCGTTTGTGGTCAGTAGAAGGCCCTGTGCAAATTTTAACTGGTCTATTGCTTATTGTTATTTTTGGGTGTTAAACTGGTACTAATGAGGTGCAACCAACTCACAGACAGTGTTAACAAGTGTAAAAATGGCAAAATAATGAAATAATACTATCACAAAATGAGCCACATTATGCTTCATGATTTATCTTTTTTTGCTACATAATCTACCCAATCTGCTGCATAATTTCCCCCTTCCCTGCAACATAATTCCAGTGATCCTGCCCACCATGAGGTATGTATCCATGTACAGCCATTTAAAGGTATATACTAGTACAGTCCCATCTCAGTCAATTTCCAAATGCTTCATTTTGTATGGTACAAAGTAAAGCACGTTATAAAACATAGGCCTGGCCGAGATGGGCAGTGGGGACAGTAACACCAGACCTTCTGCCTCATTCCTTGTTTAGAGCAGAATCTGCAATGTCTGTGTTGTCATGGCCGTGTCTTTCTTGCTGTTTCTGGAATGCAGTTGGCACAGTGCTGATTCTGCAGCTTTGTCACGTCCTCTGCAGCTGATGAAGGAGAGGCTATGGCTTGTCCAGCAGTTAGATGTTCAATTACAGTCAAATGAAAGTCAAGAAAAGACATTGGTCTTCTGAGTGGTTTGACTGTAAAAAATATATAAATTGTATGTTGTCAACTGGATCAGGTGGGTAAACAGCTTCTTATACAATCTGTGATTTTTGCAACTCCTGGTATATTGCTGAAAAACCTGATCATTCTTATCTACTCTGCCCATGTACTTGTTGTAATCAAGTATTCAAATGAGGTTGTGAACGTTTGCCAACGGAGCCCAAACTGTGACCAAGGAAGAACTCTCATCATGGATGGTAGTGAGCAAGCACACATAACATCTATCGGAGAATCTGACTGCAATTAGTTCATTCAGACATAAGAGACTGCTCTGGGATTTTTTATAGACCTTCTTAGAAACAAGCTACTGCAGAAATCCTTTGCAACATCATCTTCATGTACTTCATGCCACAGTGCCAGCTTTGTACAGCTCGCTGAACAGCTTTGCTCCCATAGAGAAGTTGTCCTGATAAAGATTCCAACCTTTATGAAAGACTGGTTGGGCAAACACCCATACAATTGTTGCTGTGATTTCTCGCTTGGAGGGTAACCTCCAAGATTTAGAGCGGAGTCATTCCCTGTATGCATTCTCAGGCTGTATACATACACAGCAGAGCTCTCATACAGCATGTACATCGTGATGTCATAACAAGCTGTTTTGCTCGGTATGTAATGCCTGAACAGAAGCTGCCCTTTGTACAGGACTAAGGATGCATCAATGGCTAGATTCTTTCCAGGAGTATACATCTCTGGAAACTTGGCAGACTAATGTTCTGAATTTTGAACAACCTGTTATGGTCTGTATGGTCCCAGGGTGATGTCGTAGAATTATCATTGAAAGGCAGCATATGTTTCAGTAGCACAAAATGATCTCTTCTCATGACCTGTGCAAAGCTGGGTGTTACCCAAACGGGAAAACTGAATGCTTGATTTTTCACAATCCCCGCATAAAGCCCCAGAATTTCTCCAACTCCCCAGGAGAAGTGGGAGTCCACTCGTTTTCCCTAGAATGAGGGCTCAGTGTACCTGCATTCTCCCACGGAAACTGTTGAGAATGCAAATTTTATTTGGTGCATAACTACCTCAAGGAAGTCAACATCCAGAAAGAGATGGATGTAGTCAAGAGACAAAAAATGTACTGTATTGACTTTATGTCTAATGTCTGCAATGAATGGGGGAATTTGAGGCTGCCCTAAACTGGGGGGCTGGTAAGAGTGCAGTTTGTCTGAGCTTGCTGCCACATGTGTCTGCTCCCTCGGCTAGTCTACCCTACTACTGTCTCTCCATTGCATAGATTGGGCTTGCAATGGGTCATGACCATTTTCCTCAGAATCATTGGGAGATGAGTCATTTGATCTATCTCTGCAGACTGAAAAATCACTTCTGGAGTCTGCTCCATTTTCCACTCTTTCACATGCGGTCTCAGAATCTGATCCTGCCTCATAGGTGTTCTCCATTACTCCATTACTCAAGTTAGGGCTTTGGCAGCTTTCATTCACCATCTCTGTTGTCTGTTTAATTCCGTGCTCATGATGGCCCCCCGCCATGAGTCACGGTGGGCATGTGCGCACGACGGCTGGGGGCCGTCCGAGCAACGCCTGTGATTGTAATGTTGAGCACCGCGGCGTAATTCGCGCCGCAGCCAAGGTGTTAAAACCGATCTGAAACCTTCCTTCTAAAACAATATGTTCTGCATAGAAGGCAAAACTATGTTTCTAAAGCAGTGGATGGGGGTGTGTGTGTGATATTTTAAAGTGAAAAAGCAAATAAAAACGCTTAGCTTCTGGATGCTGAGTACTGAAGGAGTACTCTAAAGAATTTATCCAAAGACACTAAAAGAAACAAAAAAGAACTTCAAGTCGCAACATACTCAATACCACAGCATACTTTAAGTAAGAAGGTGTGAGTCACCTCCAGCCACTGTTTAATATATTATGACACTCACATGCAGTGGAGACAATTTTAGGAGGGAGACAGCTAAAAGCAATCCATATCAGAGTCAGACAGAGACAGAAGTGGGCCCTGGCACCTCAAAAAAGTCTACCCCATTACCAAATAAAGTAGCTAACCAACCATTTGCAAAGTCAACAGGTATGACATTCGATGCCCTTGTTTTGCCTTTCTCAATGCTTATTTAGTTTTGTCATGGCTTTTACAAAACTTTATTGTCGGGAGACCTGACGGTATAAAATAAAATCGCCTGCAAGAAGAAAATCTGGTTTTGGTCACAAGAAGCACAGATTAACATGTAAGGCACCGAAACTGAAGAGCCCTATATTTTTATGCAGATGTGCTCCTTGAGAAAAGGCAGAATGTCATCAGTCACAGTCAATTAACCAATATTAAAATGGCTGACCCATTGCTTAATGCGGAGGAAGAAAAATATGAACGACACAACACACCAATGGATGAAGAGGGCTGGTGCCAACCACTATCAGTACATTATGGGCCTTGTTTACAAGAAGTGGTGCAACACAGTGCAGCAAATAAAGTTGCTGTGCTCCGTCACTTGGAGAGGCTAGAATGGCATCCTTATCTTCAAGGAAGTGGCGCAGTTCAGCTTTCTCCATGCACTGATGCCCTGTGTGCTGCCTTGCCCCTTTGCAGGTACCCTTGCTCCATAATGCATGGATGTCTGCATTCTGATATGGATCATCTTTGTGCAGGAAGGAGTCCCTTCTTGTACAAAATCCATTGAGGCTTTTTCCTCTACATATGTGCACTTGAGAATGTAGCACAAATGCAATGAGGAAATAACAAGAACTAAAGATATGTCTCCTTGCTATGCCAGCCTGTGGCAAGTCTGCAAGTCTTTCTAGGTTTGGATTTGCATCACAAACAATGGATGGATTTTGGAAGCTGGCTCTGTATATACAATACCAAAACGAGGTATAGTGTGCACAGAGTCCAGTGGAACCCCAAGGGTAGGCAGAGGTAAAAGTAGATAGCACCTTACTCTCTATATGTGGTAGTGTGGGTGAGCAATAAGGCTTTACCAGAGGGTAATGTTAAGCATTTATTGTATTAGAGGAAGAAATGGATGGTGCACTGCAAGGGTATATGAACGTTAATGAAAAGTTACTTAGTTTTGGGTGCTCTCATGGGTGGAGTTTCCGTCAAAACGCCAATGAGATATGAAAAAAGGTTGTGTATGCATAAATATGCAAATACATCCCCAAGTGAGGCACACCTTTGATTGTCATAAAATGAGTTCAAAAGGTAGTGATTCAAAAGTTATTTATTTTTTTCTGAGATCTTCATATGAATATATTCGATGATATTGACTGCATATCATTCCATGGTATGGTAATCCATTAATGGTAGAAAAATGAACGCGAACTTCTCCAATGCATTTCGGGCAGAGCCCTTTGTCACGGAGTGCTGAAAGGAAGAGGGGTCAGAATGAGGGTCAAGGTCAAGATATGAGCAAGAAAGCTAAATTGGGGTGCGCGAGATTACAAGATTAACGTGCCGATCAACGGGAGTGAGTTCTATCCGTGTTTGTGAGGAAGTTGACAAACCTAAAAAAATGAAGCCGGTGAAGGTGAACAGGGGTGCAGTGATCCACATGAGTGGATGAAAGTAAAAAAACGATAGAAAGTGAACGGGAATTAAATCACGGTGAAATGCCAAAAGGGTGGTCTGAGGATAGAGAAATGCTTACTTCGTGTCAGCGGTAGCGAGGCGCGCTACTCCAGGAATGCGAAAAACATCCATAGCGTGGGCTGCGGTGGCTACATGGGTAAAAACGACGTGGTTGGCGAAACTGATGAGGGACTAAGGGACTCGGGTAGGAGCAAAAAGAGGGGCCATGTTGGAACGGGATGAGGTCAGGAAAAAGAATCTGGACTGAAGTGTCACACCCTCCCACATCGAAACAGTATAAAGGAACCTTGCCATGCTGTAATTGTAATCACTGTAACTGCATCATTAAAGGCCGCATCATTAGTCACCCAATGAAAGGCAACGCCATTAAACTCCATGTAGATGCCACTTGTGACTCCATGAACTTAATCTACGCCTTGAAATGCCCCTGCGGCAAATTGTATGTTGGCAAGACTGAGCGTAAAATTAAAACACGGCTAAATGAACATAAATCCAACATACGCCTGAAACTTGAGAAATCCAACATTGCCATGCATTTTGCTGAAGCTCGCCACACCATCGCACAACTCCAGTTCATAGTGCTAGAAACCATCACCAAAACCGAAGGAATTGACAATCGCAAATTACTTTTGAAGAGAGAACTTGAATGGATTTATCGTTTACAGACTCTTAAACCTTACGGTCTCAACGATCGGATCGAGTACAGTTGTTACTTGTAATTATGTATTGCTTTGTTTCACACTGTTGATTTTTCCATGCCTTACCCTTATGCACCTGTCACGCATTGACACCCTTTCACACTTCAGTCCAGATTCTTTTTCCTGACCTCATCCCGTTCCAACATGGCCCCTCTTTTTGCTCCTACCCGAGTCCCTTAGTCCCTCGTCAGTTTCGCCAACCACGTCGTTTTTACCCATGTAGCCACCGCAGCCCACGCTATGGATGTTTTTCGCATTCCTGGAGTAGCGCGCCTCGCTACCGCTGACACGAAGTAAGCCTTTCTCTATCCTCAGACCACCCTTTTGGCATTTCACCGTGATTTAATTCCCGTTCACTTTCTATCGTTTTTTTATTTTCATCCGCTCATGTGGATCACTGCACCCCTGTTCACCTTCACCGGCTTCATTTTTTTAGGTTTGTCAACTTCCTCACAAACACGGATAGAACTCACTCCCGTTGATCGGCACGTTAATCTTGTAATCTTGCGCACCCCAATTTAGCTTTCTTGCTCATATCTTGACCTTGACCCTCATTCTGACCCCTCTTCCTTTCAGTACTCCGTGACAAAGGGCTCTGCCCGAAATGCATTGGAGAAGTTCGCGTTCATTTTTTTACCATTAATGGATTACCATACCATGGAATGATATGCAGTCAATATCATCGAATATATTCATATGAAGATCTCAGAAAAAAATAAATAACTTTTGAATCACTACCTTTTGAACTCATTTTATGACAATCAAAGGTGTGCCTCACTTGGGGATGTATTTGCATATTTATGCATACACAACCTTTTTTCATATCTCATTGGCGTTTTGACGGAAACTCCACCCATGAGAGCACCCAAAACTAAGTAACTTTTCATTAACGTTCATATACCCTTGCAGTGCACCACCCATTTCTTCCTCTAATTCATTTCTCTTACCCGCCAACGGGTGGGGTGCACGCCATACCATGCAGTTTGATGAAATCACTAAAAGCACTGAAGCCCACGCACATACCTTAGCGTACAATGAAGATGAACGCCAACGAATTTACTCGCTGATCGAGGAAGACATCAGCCCTACCATCACCACACGTAACAAAGAGCAATGCATCAAGCAACTTCTGTACCTATCCAAACGTCATATCAACCAGAAACTCCACGCGAGCACACTGCTCAAATACCGTCGAGCGCTCAGAATCCCTCGCGGGTTACGGATAGCCTTGAAACCCTCTCTATGCAAGAACTCCAAATCGTTCAAAGACAAATGGAACGGGATACTTAATAAATGTAGTCTCAACCTGATTCTACTTATTGTTTAAGAACTTGCTGGCATCCTTAAAGAACTCGAATTAGAGATCAAAGAGATCGATCGTGAACTCAAAGACATGTTGACCCCTGAGGAGCTCAACCACACCCTTGAGGATCTAAAAACTACGCTTGACAAACATCAAAAAGAAATTAACGAACGCAAAATCAGGAAATTCCGCAGGGACACGCTTGACTACAAGCTGGACGAAGTTGATTCCTGGGCTGACATCTATGCCCAAAGACGTCGTAATCGCCCACCTAATACACAGACTGACACTTCATCATCCGGGAGTGATTCCACCTACCGCCCACCACGTAAAACACCGATCCCCATATCAACTCAAAGTCCTGATCAAGCTAGCACATCCTCTGCCGTGCAAGACCAACAATCTGCGGTTCATTTTTTAGAATCAGGCCCGGCCACCATCGAAGACCACGGAGGAGTCAGAACAAAAGAAAAAGAAATAAGCCCTCCGAACACACGGAGTACGGTTCTCAAGAAAGACCCCAAGCCAAGAAAGAACACTTAGTAATTAACATCTCTGACACCATCATCCCTCAACATCAAATTGACTTACTTGAGAAAGGCACGTCATTTATTCCATTGGCACACAGCAACCTACTTGAACTTGAAGTAAATACTTTCAAGTTCACAAGAAAACTTAGATTGCGTCACTTCTTTGACAACATCTTACCTCCAACTACTAAAGACAAACCAGATGAACTTCGAGGTCTCCGACCTCCCAGCACATACCAAGCTCCCAGCAGCCACAAGTGCATCGATCTCTTTGAAAACCTAGTACGCAACGATCTGGCAAAAATCAATTTCAAGAACAAACAGAAACATCAGAACCTCACCACCAAAGACCGAGACACTCTCAAAGCATTGGCCAACAATCCACAAATTCGTTGTATCAAAGCCGACAAGGGAGGGGCTCTTGTAATCCTCAACACTACCATGTATACTCAACGATTACTTGAACACATCCAGGACACTAACATCTATATGTTACTTGATAACAATCCCACTAAAGAGTTTCAAAAGATCTTGATCAACATTGTAACTACAGCACACCAAGCTGGGATCATTGAAGACCGCACTAAGAATTACTTACTACAAGAACATCCCAGGAGCCCGACAATACACATATGCCCGAAAATACATAAAAATCTTCATGACCCTCCTTTCAGGCCCATCGTATCAACAAAGGGTTCCATACACGAACCTACTGGCAAGTTCATTGACAAATATCTCCAGCCACTGGTGACCCAAACCAGCAGTTACATCAAAGATACAACTGATTTTTTACTCAAACTATCTAGAATCTCCACCAACGCTAACGATCCACTCATACTATGTACAGCTGATGTTAGCTCTCTATATACCTCCATACCCCACCAAGGAGGCATCGACGCCATTGAACAAGCTCTTCTGAAAAGTGACATTGATGAACAAATGCAATCCTTTCTCATGGAACTGATGATATATACTTTATATCACAGCTATTTTCAACAGGACAACCAATGGTACCTCCAGCTATCTGGAATGGCTATGGGAAACTGCGCCGCTCCTACATACGCGAACATCTACATGGAGAATTTTGAAAATCTTTACATATACCAGAACCCCACCTTTCAAAACAAAATCAAAATGTACGTCAGATACATTGACGACTTGTTTCTCATCTGGAAGGACACCAAAGAGTCTCTCAACCTGGCACTAAACGAACTCAACACCAAGGATCCACGCATAAAACTCACCTGGCTCATCAGCGACACAGAAATCACATTTCTAGACGTCAAGATCAAAAACACCTACAATGGATTTACAACTGACCTACATAGAAAAAGCACTGACAGGAATAACACCTTACATTTTACTAGCTTTCACCAAGGTTCACTGAAGAAACACTTGCCGTTCTCCCAAATGCTACGTGTCAAACGCATAGTTTCAGACGAACAAACTTACCAAACACGCATCAAGGAAATGCATAACCGCTTCCTCGACAGAGGCTACCCTGAACAGGTTCTCAAACAAGCACAATCCAGAGTCGCCAAGATTACCAGACAGGAGAGCCTATCCAAAACCCTCAAGAATGTGGAAAACCGCATGGTACTAGTCTCTAAATTCTCATCGGCAAGCACTACATACAAAACCATCATAATGAAACATTGGCCGATTCTGCAACTTGAACCTGATTTCCAGGAGATTTTTCAGAACCCTCCCCTATTCGCCTACACCAGAAGCAAGAACTTGAAAGAAATTTTGTCTAAACCCACACCCACATCGAAACAGTATAAAGGAACCTTGCCATGCTGTAATTGTAATCACTGTAACTGCATCATTAAAGGCCACATCATTAGTCACCCAATGAAAGGCAACGCCATTAAACTCCATGTAGATGCCACTTGTGACTCCATGAACTTAATCT
Source organism: Lissotriton helveticus (assembly GCF_964261635.1). NCBI lineage: Eukaryota > Metazoa > Chordata > Amphibia > Caudata > Salamandridae > Lissotriton > Lissotriton helveticus. Next base: position 1,278,135,083 of record NC_136061.1, read on the forward strand.
ACGCCTTGAAATGCCCCTGCGGCAAATTGTATGTTGGCAAGACTGAGCGTAAAATTAAAACACGGCTAAATGAACATAAATCCAACATACGCCTGAAACTTGAGAAATCCAACATTGCCATGCATTTTGCTGAAGCTCGCCACACCATCGCACAACTCCAGTTCATAGTGCTAGAAACCATCACCAAAACCGAAGGAATTGACAATCGCAAATTACTTTTGAAGAGAGAACTTGAATGGATTTATCGTTTACAGACTCTTAAACCTTACGGTCTCAACGATCGGATCGAGTACAGTTGTTACTTGTAATTATGTATTGCTTTGTTTCACACTGTTGATTTTTCCATGCCTTACCCTTATGCACCTGTCACGCATTGACACCCTTTCACACTTCAGTCCAGATTCTTTTTCCTGACCTCATCCCGTTCCAACATGGCCCCTCTTTTTGCTCCTACCCGAGTCCCTTAGTCCCTCGTCAGTTTCGCCAACCACGTCCTTTTTACCCATGTAGCCACCGCAGCCCACGCTATGGATGTTTTTCGCATTCCTGGAGTAGCGCGCCTCGCTACCGCTGACACGAAGTAAGCCTTTCTCTATCCTCAGACCACCCTTTTGGCATTTCACCGTGATTTAATTCCCGTTCACTTTCTATCGTTGTTTTATTTTCATCCGCTCATGTGGATCACTGCACCCCTGTTCACCTTCACCGGCTTCATTTTTTTAGGTTTGTCAACTTCCTCACAAACACGGATAGAACTCACTCCCGTTGATCGGCACGTTAATCTTGTAATCTCGCGCACCCCAATTTAGCTTTCTTGCTCATATCTTGACCTTGACCCTCATTCTGACCCCTCTTCCTTTCAGCACTCCGTGACAAAGGGCTCTGCCCGAAATTCATTGGAGAAGTTCGCGTTCATTTTTCTACCATTAATGGATTACCATACCATGGAATGATATGCAGTCAATATCATCGAATATATTCATATGAAGATCTCAGAAAAAAATAAATAACTTTTGAATCACTACCTTTTGAACTCATTTTATGACAATCAAAGGTGTGCCTCACTTGGGGATGTATTTGCATATTTATGCATACACAACCTTTTTTCATAAGCATTTATTGTACACACTCAGGCAGCAAATGATGTCACATGTCCAAAGACTGAACTCATACCAATTTGTATGTATAAAAATATTATTTAGTTATATTTATTTTCTAGAACCAAGCAAGCCTGACACAGGTAAGTGTAAATGGTACTTGTCAAGTCAATTTGAACAATACAAGCAAGCTGAATGAAAATGACTTTGTTATAGGTTGGTAAATACTTTGAATACAGTTCAAATTACAGTTAGATTACTTTTGATTACTTTATGAATTATTTTTCAACTCAGTGTGATATGCCTAGATATCACACTGGGACATTTCCTAGAGAAATGGTAAGTAAAGCAGTTTTTAGTATTTTCAGTTTTTGAAGTTCTCATACAAAACCAACTCCACACAACAATTTTAAAGGAAAAACAGGCAATATATTCCTATGGAAAAACATGAAGTTAACGGTTTGCAGGTAAGTACTTGTTTGTGGACGTTGGTATTCTGGGGTTAGAACCAGGGTTCCCCCAGGGTCAAGGATGCATTTTCAAAGCACCCTCAGCGGCACTAGGGTGGCCGGGTGCAGAGTGCTGAGGCCCAATGTTATCCAATAGGGGATAGGGGGCCTCTGGTTGGTGGCTGCTCATGAGCAGGCCACAAGGTTGTGGGTGCAAAGCTCCTGGTGTTAGGCTCAGGGCAAAGGGGGATCCGAGTTAGCACCTGAAGTACACCCGCAGCAGCTGGGTGCTGTTTGGGCATCGGGTGTCTTGTGGTTTTCAATAGGGATTCTTCGGTTGAAACAAAGACTGCAGGCTCGGGACGAAGGTCTTCTGGAGGTGACCATCAGTTGGAGAGGTATGTTGGGATGCCTGGGGATGCTGGGACACTGCTGTTGGGCCACCCAAGGCCATGGGACATCGGGTGCAGGGGTGTCTTTAGGCGCCAGGTTTTTCTGACCAGCTCCGGTTGCGGTCAGGGGGATCCTTCAGAAAGGGGCTGCAGGCTTTGCTTGGAGATTTGAAGCAGGTCAGAGATCAACAGATCTCAGGTCAAAATCACCAGGGAGACCTCCTTCTGGAGTTGGCCCACTCAAACTCGGGCTCTGGGCATCGATTGCAGACTCGTGGTTTCGGCTGCGGCCTGAGCCTGTGGGTGATCAAATCCGGTGCTCAGGGGAGACAAAGTCTTTGGCTTGGAAGGGGGGGCAGGTCCTTCGGGTTCGTGAGGTTGCCGGCTGCAGGATACACCAAGATTTTGCTGGAGCAGGTTTGAGGTAGGGACAAGCCGGTAGGGCTGGGGCCAAGTCAGTGGGCATCTTCCTCTTCTTAGTTCAGCCTGGCTTCTTCGGTCCTTCTTCTTCTCGTCTTCTGGTCGATTCTTGTCTGTTGAGACAAGGTTCCGGGTTGCCCCTAAATACTAGATGTAGGTGTGTTACAGGTAAGTGAAGGTTGGGACCAGTGGGAGGAGGGTATATGCCTCTCTCTGGTTGGCTGGGTCCCCTCATCTGCAAGATGGCTTGGGTCTGAGAGTTGTGCTTCACCTCGCCTCCCCACCTGAGGGTGGGGTTGGCTAAGGTGGGCACTCCTCCCTTCCTCACTTGGTTTTCTCGCTGATTCTCCCGCCCAAAGTGGGGGTCAGAACCGGTGGGAGCCAGATGCTGGAAGCAGCAAAGGGCTGGTGCAGCTCACAAAGGAGGCAAGCCTTTGAAGCCTCCCCTTCGTGGACCCTGCTCATTCCTGGGGTAGGTGGTTTGGCACCTCGTCCCAGGATGTGCATTGTTTCAGACCCCCTAGAGCAGCAGGCTCTCGACCCAGGTGTCCAGAATAATGTCTGGTAATGGCAGCTGGCGAGCAGCAACCCAGCCTGGACACGGGTGTCAGGTCATTTTTCAGGGGGCATCTCTAAGATGCCCTCTGAGTGCATTTTTCATTCAATCTCACACTGGCATCAGTGTGGGTTTAATGTGCTGAGAAGGTTGATACCAAACTTCCCAGTTTTCAGTAAGACCAGTTTTCAGCCTCTGTTGCTGCCGTACTGCGTGACCCGTTACCCCGACGTGCTGTGCGTGCTAGAGCGCGAGAGAGAAGCCGGCTGCTGGAGCGGAGCTGCTGCGAGCGCCGAGTCAACCAAAACACAACGAGAGGAGCGAGGAGCGAGGAGACCAGGGGCCTGTGGGACCCGTGAGTCCAGGCGGTGACCTCGCCCTTGCGGAGTACAGAGCCCTGAGAGCTGGGCTAAGCCGAAATGCGTCGTGAGGAGAGAGGAGCCCGGACTTTTGAGACCCGTGAGTCCAGGCGGTAACCTTGCTCTCGGTAACACGAACTTGCGTGTACACTGCCCCGCAAACTGAATAAGATAGCCACAGACCTGCCATAGACCAGCGGGAGCGTGTAAAATTTGAAAAACTCCCCCCCCCTGAGTTCTACCTGTGTCGTGGAGGTGGAGTGGGGGTAGAGGAAGTTGGTGGAAGCTGGTGGAGGCATAAGAGAGGGTAAAGAGAGTAGACCTCTTGGTCAAAATAGTAAAAGGAGTGATCCCTCTTGGCTATACCCTTATTAACCCCCATTAACCCTCATGAGAGTCAAAGCTGAGGGCGTGGAGGAAGGAAACTTTGTCCAATTGGCAAAATAAACCAGGACAAATAAATTTACAAGGAGAAGTGGAGAAGGGCACGGGGCACGAGCGCAAGTACAAGGCACAACAGAGGTAAGTGGAAATAATTCTTGCATTAATATTTAATTTAAATTAAATTAAATTGTTTTTAATTAGAAGCACTTGAGGGAAGTGCTTAAGGACTAGAATGGCCCCACGGAAAAACAAAAGCACTTTAGGAATAACAAGGAAAGCAAAGTCTAACGGCGAAAACCGACAAGACGACTAAGAGAGACTGACATCACTAGGGGTCAAGGAAAAACCTAAACGCTCTCAAAAGAATAAAGAGAAAATCCCCAAAGAACTACAACATGGAGGAAGTAAGGGGAGTGTAGGGTCCCATACAATTAAGGAATTCGTGGGAAAGCACTTTAAAAGGGTTTTCTCACCGGCTAAAGCCACGGCTACCAAAGAAGAGGAGGATTCATGGAAAGGGGGCACGTCTTTAATCTTTGATGAATGTTTGGTAGACTCCATCGACCTGGTCGATCGATCTGTACAGTCTCTGACAGGCCAAAAGGGGACAATAATGTCACCGCGACTTTCTTCTTCTCCGCGATTGTTACGACAGACGTCGGAGGAGGTAGTTAGCCTGGGTTCGAGGCAAATTGAGGAAAGAATCCTAAACCCAGATGGAAGTCTTGCTGGAACAGAAAAGCTGGTTTCAATGGGAAGCAATGACCTTGTAGGTCTGGACAAAAATGGCGACACAAATGGCGAAAACCAGTCACTAGAGATAAACTTGGAGTCGTCAGAAACCCCAATATCTTCAATCTTGGAATTGATGCTCATGGTGCAAAAATCGTTACAAGGATTGTTAGAAGTAACAATGCTAAACCATGTAATCCTGAAAAGTAAAAAAATGCACCTTTCTAAAATTGAGGGAGAATTACAGGGTATTAGGGGTCAAATGCCCTCAATGTTAAGACCTGTCTTATATCCGGTGGTTACGGGTCTAGGGAGGGAAGGGGACGAGGAAGGTGGACTTGCTAACCCCCCCATCTGTAAGCCATGTTGATGTAGTCCACTCGGGTGACCAAGAAGTTTATGTGTCAAGATGGCCAATGCTGGTAAAAAGAAGAGGCGAAGTTAGGAACTATGGCTTATCAAAAAGAGTAAGAGTGGCAAGAAGGGGGGTGAAAAGAAAGGTGAGCAAAAGAGCGACAAAAAAATGTGAAGAAAGGTATGAGTTAACAGAAGTAGTAGTACAAGATCCTAAGACCCAGCCCCATAAAACCGTGAGGGAACCCGGATTAACTAGAATAAGATCAGAGAATTGGGGCATGAGGCTAGCTAAAAAGGAGAGCGGTTGTAAGAAGCAAACCCACCAGGAAAAGGCGATAAAAAATATAAGACATGTGGCCCCTGAGCAAGCGAGTGCACCCGCCCGGAAGGCCCCATCTAAAAAGAAGGTATATCTGGAAAGTAGCCCGGAGGAGGGACGTAGAATTAACACAGAACCACATCAGGGGGGGTTAAGTCGGGAGATGAGGTGGATAAAGGGAATAAGTGGCTCTATTTTGAACAAATGAAATTGGGAAGGGGTGGGAAAAAATAAAAAAAGAGCGCTTATCTAAATAGATCCCACCTTCTCAATACATGTGCGCATTGTTCAAATTTAAAAAGAATAGGCACAGAAGACCTGAGACAGGTGGGATTCCAGGAAAATGGTGATGGTAAGTAGGTTACTAAGGTACAGTTCTACTCGGCTCTGGTCATAACTGCAATAATAAATGCAGAGCAGGAGATCCGAAAAGAGGGAATTAGACTAGTGCCCAAAGAAGAGCTAGTACAAGGACTTATGGTGCCTCAGCAGAGATCTTTTTTAAAGTACCATGCAGGGCTAGGCAAGAGACAAGTTAAGCTACCAGGAAGGGAAATGGACCAACGGCGGGAAAACTTCAATATAGTGATAAATAATTCAGACCTAGTGGAGTCTTGGAAGAATTGGAGTAATATCCTAAGCCTGGCAGGCCCCTCACAAAGCTATAGGGAGGAATCTGTAATCAATGATCCCCTAAGCGATGTAGAATAGGTAATGGGTCAGCCACGGAGCACATATATGGTCTCTTGGAATATAAATGGGTTGGGTACTCAAGTAAAACAGGAAGCTTTGAAAGAACTCGCAAAAAAGAGTGAAATCATTTGTATACAAGAGACCTGGCTCTGTGGAGTACCCCCGGTAGTGGAAGGGTTCCAACAAATTTACCACCAGCAGAAAAATCTACCTCTGGCCGCCCAACAGGTGGCTTGTTCACTTTGATTTCAACAAATTTATTGACTAAGGTTTTTCAGATACCTGTGATGTCTAAGTGGCTCTTGGCTTGTAGAATACAATCATTATTTGCTGATAAGAAATATGAAAATATGATGATCCTAAATGTGTATATGCAGTGGAGTTCATGGAAGGAATATGGGGCCGAATTGTTATATTTTAAGAATGATATGGATGCACTTTGTGACAAGTATGGGAATGATTTGATGTTATTATTGGGAGATTTTAATCATAAATTAAACCCAAAATTGTCTGAGCAGTGGTATACAGAAATTCTAGAAGCTTATGAAGTAAAAAAAGCAGAGTTTTCGGAAATTAAAATACCGACTGATGCGGCTAAGCTGGGCAATTTCTTAGCGACAAAAAGTTTGTTTTGTCTAAATGGTAGGGCAGCTCAGGACTGTCCGGCCAAGAAAACTTTTAAATATGGGACTGAAAATTGCCCTATAGATTATATTTTTATGTTAGAATGGAATTTAGAGTTGGTAAAAGATTTTAGGATTGACCCCCCGGAATGTAGTGATCATAAAATATTAAAATTAGAGCTTGTAATAGCCCAACATTTAGCATGTGATAGAGTTATCTCTCAAGAGATGGATTATCCAAAGCGGATAACCACCCGGTTAACTGAAAAATATATCAAGAGGCTAACTAGTCTGCAACAAAAGGTGCAATTAGGTTGCTTGTGCGGCCAAAACTTACCTTGGTATGTTGAGAAAATAACTCAAGTAGTGAAAAGCATAAGTGTAGAATTAAGGTATGATGTAAGCGTCCATAAGAATAATGGAAGGTCACAAGTAAAGCAAGGAACCTGGTTTAACCAGGACTACTTACTAAAGAAAAGAGAAGTTAGGCGAGAAGAGCGCAGCCTACTGAAAAAAATTGTGCAAGCTAGGGCTGAAAACCTAGTAAAAATAAAGAGGGAATATACAGCTCTAATCCGCAATGCTAAAAGGACCTATAAAGAAATGTGTTGGGGCAAATTATTGGAAGCAATCGAATCCAAGAATACACGTCAGTTCTGGAAGCTAATTCAGTCAGCTACGGAACCTCCGGTTGCTCCTATGATTTGCGTAGTGGAAGAGGGGGCGTGGGCAGAGTATATACAGCAATTATACGCCCCTGGGAGAGGGATTGGTAATGAGGCATCAAGGGATTGGAGAGGCCTAGTAGAGGATTTAAAACAAGAATGCTCAATTACAAATGTCCTTAGGACAATAAGGACATTGAACCTAACTAGAGCTGCAGGTCCAGATAACTTACTAGCCCTGATACTTAATTCAAATCAGTCCTGGTGGGCGGAATTCTACTTGAAAATGTTTGCTTTAATTTTAGACCAAGGGACCATGCCCCCAAACTGGAAGGGAGCTATAATAAGACTGTTACATAAGAAAGGGGACGTACATGCCCTGAAGAATTATAGGCTAATTAACCTATTAGATATAGGAGAAAAAATCTTTTCTAAAATAATTCTTAGTAAGTTAAAAGTTTGGGTGGAACATAGGTCTATCGTGCCGGTTGAACAGGGTGGGTTCAAAGAAGGCCACTCCACGATAGATCATTGTTTTGCACTGTGGGCATTGGCCAAGAAATCGATGGAACAAAATGGCAAATTATTTTGCTGTTTCGCCGATTTCCGGGCGGCGTTTGACTCAGTGGACCGAAATAGCCTTTGGGAAGTACTAGAAAACTATGGAATGCCACAGGGTATATTGAATATCTTAAAAGAATTACATAGTGGCAATTGGGCCCAGGTCATTAGAGACATAAAGGGCTCATTAACCCATAAAATTCCAGTAAAGAACAGCTTGAGACAAGGGTGCGTTCTGGCACCCTTGCTTTTTTCAATTTTCTTAGCAGACCTCCCAGCGGTCTTGGAAGTTGAAAAAAGTGCGAGCCCGCGAATGAATGGTAATAAAGTGTCATGTCTCTTATATGCCGATGATCTTGTGATCTTGGACCAAACTGAAATGGGCCTCCAGAGGAAGTTAAATGTGTTCAAAAAGTATTGTGATAAAAAGCTCTTAACTGTGAATATGGAGAAAACAAAGATCCTATGTTTTGGAAAGAGGGTAAACAATTTTAATTGGTTTTTAGGACAGGATAAATTAGACGTAGTAGGCGAATATAAATATTTAGGCCTTTGGTTTAACAGCGCATTAAAGTGGAACACCCACTTGGAGGCACAAACTGCAAAGGCTTATTCATCGATCTGTGGTCTGAAAAAATGTAATAAAGATTACGGTGATATGTCACACAGACCGATTTTAAAGGCTTTTGAAGTTATGATCCCCCCACAAGTGCTTTATGGAGCAGAAGTGCTTTACCTGAGTGGTAAAAGGGGGTGGGACCGGGAAGAAGGTAAGATTCTGAAAATGCTGCTGTCCTTACCAAATAGCTCCATGATCCAAGCTATTAGAATGGAGGTGGGACTGACAGCATGGGATGTAAAGACTCAAATGTCCTTAATAAGATTTTGGAATCAACAGGAGTCTGGTGGTGACCAGAAGGTCTCAATTTGGTGCAGAGAGGAAATTCAAGTAAGCAGCTTACGCTGGGCATGAGATGTGAGGAAAACCCTCCAGTCTGTAGCCGCGCACTTAAAATTGAGCCTCTCCCCACCTTCGTTGAATATAGTTTGTACTAAGAAAATGCTTAGAGACCAAGGGCTCGAATACTCGAGAGCACAAGACATGGACTATCTGAGGCTAAAAAAATCGGTTAACTGGGTAAAGAATGAATGGGAAAAGGAGGCCCGGTTCCCATACTTGGATTTGCTCCCCAATAGATGGCTAAGACACGAAATCTTGAAGGTTCGGGTAGGCCTAAATCCATGGAAGATTGATATTTTACATCTACTGCTTGACTGTACATGGATTTTAGCAGTTCGGAAAGTATTTTTACGTCCAATTTTTTTAAAATATGAGGTGAACTCATGTGCTGACGCCCTTGACCTCCTTGCAGAAATGTCATTTTTGGATATTACAATTGCGTTGGGGAAGTTTCTGAAAGCGACAAGAGAATGTGTAACAGAGGTAACAAAGGAGGGTGGGAGAGTTTAAAATTTACAGAGTATCCCAATTTTATGTCTTATGGTTTTAAGAGGTGTGGAGAAGTGTGGCTCACTGGTTAGAGGCGGCAGACCTGTAAGCAGAGAACGGCCCGGGACCAGGGTTCGATTCCCGACGCGGCAGGGTTGTGGACCAGGGTCAGTGGACTCGATAATTCTCGCCTCAGTGCCTACTCTAGTCAGAGACCACACGCGGCAACTCTGGGCATCAGCTTGCCTCATCTTCACAACGGCCCCCCCAGATCGCCGGGGATGCTTGGTCGCACCTTAGAGATACCCATCTGGGACCATCTCTCAGGGTGAGCCAGGACGGGTTCCCCAGCGGTCGAAGCGTGGAGATACTCCTCCGGGAGTCGATTCCTAGCGCTATATAAACCCGCAATTAAATTAAATTAAATTATAAGTTTTATAGATGTGTAAAATGAATTGTGGTTTTAACTATTTCATCACTGTGTGGATCCATTGTTCTATGTATGGTTTATAGACTATTGTCTAAATAAACTTTGTAATCAATTCAATTCAGTAAGACCATTATGATGCTATTGAGTTCATAATGACAAACACGCAGCACCATATACTCTTAATGGCATTACTGCACTTACAATGTATAAGGATTAACTTAGACACTGTAGGGGTACAGGGCTCATGCAGCTCTACCCTCACCACTGGTATAGTGCACCCAGCTAGAGGAGTGGCTGACCTATGCCAGGTCAGTGGGTTGTAGGCATGGCACATAGGGATGTGTGTCATGTCGACTTTTCACTTTGTTCTGCACCAAAACATGCAACCTGCAATGACAGTGTGTGTGTGTGTGTGTGTAAAGGTACTGGCACAATATGTGCTGCAGCCCTTAGAGGCCTACCCTGGCCACGGTGCCCTTCGTACCCATGGTAACTTTTACAAGGGACTGACATGTGGCCAGAGAGATGCCAATTGGGGGTACAAGGTAGGGAGGGGCATAGGCTGAAGCAGGAGGGATTTTGGTTCGTCCTCACCATGGGGTTTGTAAAAAAGAAATATCCAGAGAATTCTTGTCAACCCACCCCAGTGCCAGCTGACAGCCACCCTGTTGAGGGAGTGCGGACATCGGTCGATGGCAGACAGCTACGGTAAAGGGGATAACAGCCATTGCAAATACAGGTTTCATTATTTATCATTTATCTTATGCAACAATACATGTACTCAGCAGTGGAAATTACAAAATGCTGCCACGCTCTGAAGTAGAATAGAACTTAGAGTTACAAAGAGACCTATAACAGATACTAAAATAGTAAGTGAAAAGAAAGGGAGCTCAGTCCATTCGACTTGCAAACCAGATAAATTAATTTGGATGGGCGTGCTATTTCGTGTTGCGGCCGAGCTGCATGCGGCGGACATTTCAGGAGTCTTACAAACAGGCCATACCTGCAGGGGCTCGCGCAGCGTAGGCCAAATAGAAATCACTCGGACCCAGTGTGATGGTGTACTGAGCCCCCGCATATGCGCGCCTCTGGCATCACATCCGCTCAGGCTCTGCTTTATTGATTAGGTCATGTGACCTCCGACTGTACCAACCCATCATCAGGTCTCGGGGTTTTACATACACTCTCCCCCAGACCTGGGCTACCAAAGGACTCCGTCTCATGTCACTCCAATAACATCATATGGCCGACACTTTAGGGTGCTTGAGCTAGATTCTAACTCTATAATTTAGTGCATATTTTTTCTGTCTCTCAATAATGTAAGACCTAAATAGTTATTGACCAACGGGGTTCTAACTTGCTTGTTATTTGCACAGACCCTTTTACACAATCCCAGTTGGTCAGATGGAAGCACCAGATGGATTAAATTGCTTAGTTGAAGCATGCAAGGATGTGGCAGAAGTACACAATCCCTAATTCTCAATTTATATGAAATAAATTAGGGTAAGCAAGCAAAAAATAGGGATATAGGAAAGGGGATTGATTTCCTGCTGTCTTTTAAACATCTTTAGCTGTTTGGGAAACCTCTTGTTACCAAATACTTGTAAGAAGTAATAAAGAGAGTGGCTTTGGGTCATCTCACTTCATCCATTAGCTTTCATGGGTTTTTCTGGTTTTCCATTACTTGACCCTGGTAAGACCATGGCATTTTGTGGATTGTTACATTGTGCCATTTGTGTTCCTATTAGTGATGGTGCTCTATAAGGTGAAGGTTGTAAGTCAGAGTTAGTGGGTGTCTTTTACTATGTTTACTTTATGGGCATTATGACATTTTAGTTCCTCTTGTATAGCTTTTTAGTTTAAGAAGTATGTCATATTCGGATTTTGGCAGGTTACAGATATCCACTAATGGCCTACGCAAGTGGGTGGGTGTCAAATTCCATTCCGCTTGTGGAATTTGCGATACTTTGACATTTTTGCGTTCCGCGGAGAGTGCGAAAATGCCAAAATTTCCGTGATCCACAGCGTACCGGAAATATTTTTCATGCTCGCGCTTTAAAAATAAATTCGCCTTACATGGATCACCGCGTTCGCCGACAAGTTTTCCCGATCCAGTCGCGTGCTCCACGAGATGTTGGTAGCCGTTTGCGCTATCTTGCGCGAGTTCGCGCCCCGCGATCACGTCATTCGTCTCACGATCATTCACCGCGAGAGTATGAGATCTCGAACATGTCATTCTCCACCGCGAGCGAGAACGTGAGGACGCAAATTTTGTCATATTGAATGCGACAAGGAGCGAGAGAACCCGAACATGTCATTCTCCACCAAGAGCGAGAGCGTGAGAACGCGAACACGTCATATCCAACTTGACAGGGAGCGAGAGAACGCGAACACGTCATTTTGGATGCGCTATCGACATCCGGCGGAAGTAATGTGAAGCTCGAGAACTCGAACATGTAAAATTTTCAATCTGGAGAAGAATATCAGCTCTAGCAGCATAAAACCTTCTGCAAATGATGACTTGGATGAAAAAAACTCCTCAGATTGACATTTGGCTGTCCTTTTTCTTGCAAGGAGTCATTTTTTTAAATGGGGGGAGAGGGAGGAAGTGCCACAGAATCTCCAACTTCCTGTTCCTGTCCGGCAGGCTCCTCCCAGTGCTTTGTCCATCTCCAGCTCATTCTGCCTTTGGATTTTGAGCTGGAAAGATCACTCTTTTTGTCTGCTGCATCATTGCCATTGGATTTGAGGATTTTTGAATTAGATATTTTACAAGTAAGTGATTGTTGTGTCTGTTTGATTGGGGTCATTGCAGATGTTGCAACTACAATTTAATTTTGGTAACTATCATTCCTTTTTTTTTAAATGTTGTGGGTAGTAGTAGTCAGTAGGCCCAGAGCTAGTCATGGCCTCATGGGTGGGTGCATGATGAAGCAACTGTTTCTTTGGTGTTTTTCGAATGTATTTCATTTTCAAGCACCATTTAAGGCATGGATGGCATTGGATTGAGTTGGGAAATTTGTTTTTTTGGGGTAGGCTTTCTGTTGTTGGGCCTGGCCATGTGGCTGGTGGCCATTTAGAAGCCTAGGCCTTCAAGCTTGTCTGACCTTGTCTGCCTACAGGCCTGCTTTCATCCAGTAGGCTCAGAGCAGATAGCCACAGCTGCATTAAACAAGTGTTTCTGTGTGGTCTGTCGAATTTAGACATCATTTAGGGCATGGATGGCATTGAATTGAGTTGGGAAATGTGTTTTTTGGGGGGTGGGCTTTCTGTTGTTGGGCCCGGCCATGTGACTGGTGGCCGTTTTGAAGCCTAGGCCTGCAAGCTTGTCTGGCCTTGTCTGCCAACAGGCCTGCTTTCATCCGGTAGGCTCAGAGCAGGTAGCCACAGCTGCATTAAACAAGTGTTTCTGTGTGGTCTGTTGAATTTAGACATCATTTAGGGCATGAATGGCATTGGATTGAGTTGGAAAATGTGTTTTTTGGGGTTGGGCTTTCTGTTGTTGGGCCTGGCCATGTGGCTGGTGGCCATTTTGAAGCCTGGGCCTGCAAGCTTGTCTGGCCTTGTCTGCCAACAGGCCTGCTTTCATCCGGTAGGCTTAGAGCGGGTAGCCACAGTTGCATTAAACAAGTGTTTCTGTGTGGTCTGTTGAATTTAGACATGATTAAGGGCATTGATGGCATTGGATTGAGTTGGGAAATGTGTGTTTTGGCGGGTGGGCTTTCTGTTGTTGGGCGTCTTAAAGACATACCTTTGTTGCGTGTGTCTGGTGTGTGTTGGTGTGCAGTGCATGCACCCTGCAGACCTTTTTTGGGCCTGTGTATTTTCGTTTTTGCATTTTATTGCATTAAAAGGCAGAGCAGTGTGCTTTAGCATGTATCCTTTGCCTGGCTTTTAAAGGCCTTTTGTCAGTTCATGGTGTTTCCCAGGCCTCCTGCTTGTTGCTTGTGATTTGTGAGTGTCCATGTAGCTGGTGGCCTTTTTTTGTGATGGGAGTTATTAGTGTCCTGCTTTTGCCATAAAGGCCTGCATGAATTTCCTATTGGCTTACTGCTTCCATCCATCCCCTTTGCCAGCAGCAGCTCCATGAATGATGTGATGCTCAAATAGTTTAATGCCAAATAGGGTCCACCCCACTTCCATTATATTTGTATTTTGGTGGTTCTTATTCTCTTTCCTATCCTTCCTGAGAGTGCAGTATGTACACAGTAGTATAACATAGCCCTTGTTGACAAAGTCACAGAAATGGCTAGACTATATATTCTTTTGTTTGTTTGTTTGTACTAGTACAGTAGTAACTGAACCACAACAACAAATGCAACATTTCACTGATGTTCTTCTCCTGGCTTATTTGCTTTTAGGTGCACAAAAAGCCAGAGGAGGAGGTGTCATCATCATCACCCGTTGTACTGCCAGCCAGACAGAAGTCCTGCTGCGCATCACGTCCACGTGTGACCACAATTTGTGCACCTGCGTCCTGCCTGACATCTGAAGATGGGCCCAAAGAAAGGTACTAGGTCCAGTACCAACAAAGTTGTTGGTGACAAGAAGGAACAGAAAAAGGAAGTGCCACTAACCACGACTGGTGTTTTTTTTGGGACCAAAAAAATTACGCCTGCAGCAGCGTTGCCCGGGAACCAAGCTGGGAGCAGCACCTCCACACCAACGGTCCAACCCCACCAACCTAGGCCCAAGCCCTTGAGTTTCGCAGAGGTAGCCAGTCCACTAACGAGCAGCGATGTTGAAATGTCAATATCGCAAAGTAGTACACAATCAACGCAGGTGGAAACTCAGCAGATAAGTGTGCAACAGGAGCCACAACAACACAGCAGCAGCCGCAACAACAACAGCAGCAGCCGCAAAAAAAACAGCTGCAGCCGCAAGAACAGCAGCAGCCACAAGAACAGCAGCAGCCGCAAGAACAGCAGCAGCCGCAAGAACAGCCCACAATAGTAGTTGTTGCTCCTGAAGTAGGGGCATTTCAGGAAATCGAGCTTCCTGTAGACAAAGTGGAGCAAACCACTGTTTCTGAAGATCTATTGTCTTCCAGACCACCAGCAAGGAAAAGGAGGCTTAGTCCATCATCTTCTTCTTCAAGCCCCGCTTCTGATGATTGTGATGCCACTTGGCAGCCACCAGCTCAGTCTGAGAGTGATGCTCGCCACAAGACAATGCTTCTGAAAAGGAAGGTTCCAGAAAAACTTAGAGTTATGGAGGTAGATGTAGAAGAGGGGGATGATGTTGATGAAGACGAGCCAGTCATCACGCACATCACTCCTGCCCCAATGGGGATGGAGACCGACATTCTCACCCTATCCAGAAAGGCTGCTACTGAGCGGGATGTAGCACGGATACCACCAACACAGGTTACACCACCACGACCTCCAGCTGCCATATTTTCAAAGGCCCTGCTGGGACCTACATCCAGCTCAACCATCTCAGTAGGTAGTGGTAGTAGAAGTCACAGTGTAGCTGCACAGAGTCACATTCCAAGCACACCCTCCAGTTCATCTGGTATTGAAAGTGGCACATCCAGCAGTGCCAGAAAGTTCTCCTCCCCAGTTTTGGACTTCTTTTCTGTTAGCACCAAGGAGGAGAATGTTGCTATATGCTCAATTTGTCGACAAGGTGTTCAACGGGGTAAGCTTGGTACAAACTATGGTACCGGAGGCCAAGCAAGTAATCTCAGAATACACCACACTATCCTGTGGGAGAATCGCCTACTTCACTTAAAACAAAGTTAAAAAACTCAAACCTTCGAAGTTTGGCATGAAGAATCGGGACGATAATATTGCGGTGGAAGGTGAAGAAGAGGGAGGCATTTCTAGCACTGTCCCCAGTAGTGTAGTGGTACTGCCCACATCCTCCTCAGCAACATCTGAGTGGCACCGCAGTAGGAGCCATACTCAGAGACCGAGTACTGCAATGAGACAAACTGCGTCGTTGAGCCTAAGTGGGTTAATGAAAACAACAGCACCACAAAGGAAAGTAATCCAGCCTACCATTGAGAGCACGCTTAGGTTGGAGGGGCAGTTTTAACGCAACCACCCAACGGCACAGTTGTACAATGCGAAGCTGGCTAAAATGTTAGCACTGGACCTTCTCCCTTTTTCATTTGTGGAAGGGGTGGGTTTCCTTGTATTTGTGTCAGCCATCTGCCTTCAATAGAAGGTGCCGAGCCGGTCCTATTTCCAAGATTTCCTGTTCCGGCACTACATCATGATGTGCTGGAATTGGTTGGACAAGCTTTGCAGCAGAGTGCTGTTCACAATATCTACCTGACAACAGACATGTGGACCAGTTGCCAAGCCACAGATTACATTTGCATCACTGCACACTGGGTCTCTTTTGTGGAGGTTAGAGATAAGCTATCTGAAGGAGGTGCTATTGACACAGCTGAGATTTTTAAAGCTACTCGGAAACATGCAACTGTAGCTATGTTCATCATGTAGAAATCTCATACTGCTATAAACATTTTAGAAGAGTTTCGCAAAAAGGTTTTTGAATGGCTGCGCCCAAGAGGGCTTAGTATTGGTTTTGTTGCCACAGATAATGGCAGTAATGTACTTAAGGCCATGGAGCTTGGTTCCTATTTCAGGGTTCCGTGTTTGGCGCACTACATAAACATTATAGTTCAAGACTTTCTGAAAAAACAACCTATAGTCAACAACTTACTGACCACTTGCCGAAGAATATGCACTCATTTCAGCCATTCTGTTAAAGCTCGGAAGCAGCTGAGGATCATTCAATGTGACTATAAAATGCCAGTCAAAGTGCTCGTCCAGGAAGTGGCAACACGTTGGAACTCAACGTGCCAGTCAAAGCACTCATCCAGGAGGTGGCAACACGTTGGAACTCAACGTATTACATGTTTGATCGTCTGTTTGAGCAGTACAGGCCACTCATTGAATATGTCATGCAAAGACTGGATGCTACTGTGAAAGGCATGACCCTTCAGATGGACCAATGGTGCCTAGTTAAATGCCTGACTGACATGCTTTGTCCTTTTGAGGTCTTCACACGTGAAGTCAGCAAGGAGGACTGTACAATGGGCCAAGCTATCCCAATATTGCAAATGCTAGAGCATCAGCTGAAGAAGGTGTCTGAATCATACAAAGGTGTAGAGGAAAGAAAATAAAGAAGCCTATGACTTGGTGGAGAGCTTAGCCCGTCGCTTAGCTGAAAATACGAGGGTGCAAAATGAGATTTTGCCACAAGAACATTACATTTGTGCAACAATTCTGGATCCACGGGCAAAATTGGCACTGAAGACATTAATTTCTTTTTCAGAGATGGGTGTTGCCCGCTACAAAACTTGGATAGCTGAGGCAGCGAGTAAGTTGGAAAATGAACGGCTGCTAATTAAAAGCCTGCTAGATCAACCCACAAGAAGTACTGCAGCAGGGTATCCGGCATCAAGTGCAACTTCGGAGGCTGAAGGCAGTGCGTTTGGCACAGAACACTCACCATCACTATCGACAACAGCAACAATAACTGGTTCATCATTAGGCCCAGTAGAATCATTACACAATTGGTTTTTATAGTTAGGCATTGGTATTAAGCACAGTGCTAATGCACAGAGAAAAGAGCCAGAAAAAAGGTTAGCAGCAAGCCCCCCTGAACATTGAGCGGATGGTCCATGCCTATCTGGATGACCCAACAGAGGTGTACATTGATCAAAACCCCTTGCAGTATTGGTAGAGGAAAAGGGCCGAATGGCCACTGCTCAGCAGGCTGGCGATAAGCTATCTGGCTTGCCCTGTCGCAAGTGTCTCTTCCGAACGTGTTTTCAGTGCTGCTGGTTCCATTGTAACAGTGAGAAGGACCAGTCTCTCAACCAAAAACGTGGAGAGGTTAACAGTGATCAAAATGAATCAGCATTTCATACCACCGAATTACACAATACATGAATCAAGGGAGGAAGATGAGGACAGCGGCTCTGGTGACGGAAGTAGTGTGTTACATGATTACCTATTGCTGGTTAAACCCCCAGAGTTTGAGGACGAGCTATACTTCCCTGACAATTAGGCTTGCACTTACTGTCTTCCTCCCTTATTTTCCTTTATTTGTGTGTCTGTCTTTCCGGTTACAAACTTTGAATCACAACAAATCCATCACCGCCGTCTTCTACTCTTCTTATTTCAATATACGAGTTTATGCTGTCTGCATTTCACAGTACAGTCCTCCGAATTCAGCTCCTCCGCTCCATCCTCCTGAATCTCCCTAAATCCATTGCCCTCAAGACAGATGATGATTGGATGATGCAAATTAGAAGAAAAAATACATCTTACCTAGTTCCTCCAAAAGAAGTGGAACATGATAACTACTATAGCTATCCTCCTTTCTGAGTCGAGAGAGGCTGCCCATTAATTAACTGAAAATGAGATGGAACAGGTAATGAATGATACCATGCATTGGAAGCAGACTGAGTGATTTTGCTGTTAGTTGTGCATGAAGTTATTTCATTGTACACTAATCATCCTTCTATACACTAAACGTAACTCAAGGCAATTTTCCCCTTCTTGCAACTATTTTTAATAAGAAATTTGTACTTCTACTTCAGCTTGATACATTGCTTTTGATTGAATACAGGCAGGGGACTCAATCTGTACACTGCACACTGAGTATGACAACAGCACCGTCCATGATGACGATGTTGAAAAAAACGGCCCGTTAACTTAAGATGAGAAGGAACAGGTAATGAAAATGAATGGCATGCATTGAACACCTGACTCTGAGTGATTGGTGTTTGTGTTTTTGTTGTTTCTTGTGCATAAAGTGAAGTCAAAGTGTACTAGTAGTCTTACTGTACACACAAAAGAATGACTCAAGTCAATAATATTTCTACTCTTGTGTAATAACAAAATTGTACTTCTCGTATTGTCACTGTTGGCTGACTCTTTCCATGGGTTCCTATCAGACCTGTAGAAAGCCCTCTCACCTTTAGGTTTGTCTCTGCTTCTTTCAGACATCCTACCATCTAGGCGTAATGTCAGAATGATTAATTCAGCATAGGTGGTAGGTTGTGGATCGATTTGGACTATCACATCCTTCAAATCATCACTTAGCCCTTGGTAAAAAAGAGACATCCTTTTTTCCTCAGGCCATGCTTCCTCAGCCACTAACCGATTGAAAGACGTGAGATATGTCACCAGATCATGTTTCCCCTGTCGCAGTGCCAATAATTCTCTATCTGTGCTAAAAGTGACAGTACGTCTATCGAACACCCGTTCAAACGCAGCTCTAAATGCATCCCAATCCGATAAAACCAGATCGTTGTTCCTAACCAAAAGGACCGCCCAATTTGGGGCATCCCCTATCAGATAAGATATTGCAAATGCCACCCTGGAATGATTATTCGGGAAAGATGATGGTTTGCAAGAGAAGTGGAACATTATTTGTGTAAAGAATATCTGTATCTTCTGGGGATCTCCCGCATATCTCTCAGGACTTGCTAAAGGTATGGGCGGAGGCACCGTCACCTGTATTTGGGGATTGCTAGTGACATTGACATCAAACGGGTTTCTGGATAGCTTGTCTACTCTTTCTCATAAGGCAGCTGTCTCAAGCCTAGAGGCAGCTAACTCTTGCTGAACCAAGGCCAATGCCTGGACGACATCGTCCATGGACGCCATAATTTAGAAACACCCAGACCGGGAGGAGTATCCTTTTGTGGGTGCGTAATTCTGTCAGGATATTGTTACTCCTCAGGATCTGGATGATGCTAATTAGGGTTCACCTCCTGACATCCCCAAACCCTGATTGAAGTAACAGAGTATTAAGGGCGATCAAGTGAGGGATAGGAAAGGGTGGGAACAGCAGGGATGAGAACCTGAAACAAGAAAACAACACACATCAGGACATGGGGTACAAACTCTCTACTCTCATATGGTCTCGCTAAAGAGAGTCCGCATACCTTATCCACATATGAACCAGCATACCCATGAAAGAACTTCAGGCATAACAGAGTGCTCCTGTGGATAATTCCTGGTAAACACAAATAACATATGTTAAGCGAATCACACCTGAGAATTTACAATTCTCAAAAAACCCATATGCTCCCAATACAACAGGTTGTAGTGTAGTTCCTATTATCCCAATAGGCTCTGCGCATTGGAATAATACCTTCAATAGTATAGGCCTAGACTAGACGTTAACTAGGTCTACTACTGTCGATATTAGACTTAAAGTTTTGGGTTTGCCAGCTAGCTCAGAGTTCACTAGAAACTTTCTCGAATAGGCAAGGAGGAGTTGAACCTCCCTGGATAGACAAGAAGGGATTTAGTTTCTGACAACCATAGAACATGACAACTTTGCTCTCCCCTAATCAAGAGTGTATCTCTAGAGTCGTGTGAAAACAAAAGACGACTTATTTTACTCAGTCAGTACGTGCATTCTTAGTCTCACCAGATTGTAGAGAAAAGGAAGAGACGGGCGTGTTCAATAAAAGATGGTATTTATTGATCAGTCTCTTTTCTCGTACAAGAGAAATGGATCGATATTATCGCAATACTTATGGTTAAGTAAAGTGCATACAATAAAAGCAGAAGTATAAAATAATACTGTAAAAACATTTATATGGTTTCTAAGCCATATGCAGGTTTAAAATGGATAAAATATATATATACATACACATTTGATTAATCGTACTCAACTGGTGTTTCTAACTACGCCTACCCCGGTGTACCTGACCTAAGCCTAATACGTGGGCGGGAATAGAAAGTAGCAGTTTAAGTTAAGTTTGTTTTGCCAAGTGACTGACTCAATAATTCTCTGCGAGGGGTTATTCAGTTCTGTACCTGGAATCTAGGATGAATGAGGGATGGTATCTCTCGTCTCTGGTCTCGATATTCCAAGCTGCCTGCGAGGGCTGCTCGGAAGCGCCGGAGCTGGATTTCTCGGCAGGAGAAAGCAGCGTCTCGTTTTCAGCGCACCAGGAAGGCGGGGCTGCGCCAGCGGGGTCTGCTCTGCTCTGGGCTTCGGCAAGTCTGGCTGCTCCGATCTCGTCACCACCGCGTGTGTTTGCATAGGGCAATATCGGTAATATTTATACCTTTAAGGTGCCGAGATTGACGTAAGGATGGACATAGATACGTCAATAAGGATGTCATACGACTTGGTCGTTAGCACATTCTTTTGCTGAAGTTCTCGGTGAAATCAAAACAATGGCCGCAGGGTTTTTCCCAGGTTGTCATAGGTTTGATTTGTTTTGAGAACTCCGTATGCCTTATCAGGGGCTGGAGGAATATCGCTTGTCTAATTAGATGGCAAGCGTTATGACCTAATCAGATAACACGTTCCTGTGCCGTAGTGTGGCTTAATCAGATAACGGTTTCTGCATCATGGGGGTTTTCTGCCTCATGGGATGGCTGCTAGTTAACTTGTTAACCAGAATAGGGTCAGGAATAGGGGGATCGATACAGAACCTATAGGAATACATCACACCCACTCCACGCTAACTATGGACATATTTACGAATCTAGGCATAGTAAAACATACTGTAGAGTATTATGTATACCTCACCACCCCAAAATACATAAAATGCATTTTGAAATTATCAAATATACGGAAAAAGCAGTCACATGTATTATATGCACTCAAGCTGTAGAATAATGCTAAGGTAATCACGCATTTGTATACATTATTGCTAATTGGTATATGAGAATTTACACATGAAATGGCTCTTAATACAGAAGAAAGGTTCGAGACCATTCCATCACAGAATAAAATAATTATGAACATACCAGCGGGCAGCTAATGTCTAAAAAGTATCTAAAAATAGAAATTTTAGTTCTCTAAGAATAGTTCTTACTTTAAGCAGAAGATAAGTGTCCCGAAAAATCGTAAAAATATTTTGGGGCTGCTGAAAAAATTGCTGTCCGTGAACTGGAGGGAAAATTGTTCATGGTATTCTGTTATTAAAGTTGAAGGCCAAATTCAGGGAACGCCGTGTGCGAGCTTGCTCAAAAGTCTCTATTTCTGTTCTGGTGAGAACATCATATCATTTAGACTGTCGAAAAAGCTGTCAACAGCTTCCTGTGAGAGTTCCACTAACTCGGAAAAGGATGTAACCATGCATTCATGCGCATGATTGTCTCCATTGACGTTTTGATTAATATTGCTGACAGAAGGTCGTACCTGATCGATGCTGCTTTCATCTTGAACTTCACTACCCCTTAATCGTAGTGGTGAAGATTCCACGAATGCCGTCATCAGGATTGGTAGCCGTTGAGGGCAGCACAAAGCATGAGCCTTTATCGGACTCAACAATGTTTCTGCATCCATTGGCGCATCTGATTGTAGCGTCAGACAGGTGTCCAACACGCATTCTTCTCCGCATAGCAGGCACCTTAATACAGATAAAACACATCGATGCCACATTGGTCGAAATGAAAGAAACCAAGTCATGTTCAGGTCTCTAAGCCGGGAAAGTCCCAGGATTTTTGATATCCGGTCCCGGTATCCAATGGCTCGGATTGTTTCTTCCCTTGTCGCAGGTGTTTTGTCTGTGACACAGTTTGCCATAACGAAATATAAGGACTAGGAATAGGATTCCTGCAATTAGTCCTAAAATGAGGGGAAATCCGCCAAAAATCGAATGGACGAAATCTGGAAAAATACCCAGTATGGCTTTGAATGGTGTTAATGCCATCGAAAATACTGTCTTAAATACTTTTGAGACTCCACTGGTATCAGAAATATTTAAGATTTCATTCAGGATTTCTGCGAAATGTATGGGGGAATTAGTTGATAACAATGAGTGAATCTCTGCAGTCGTCCTTGCGACTAGGAGATCATACGTTTCTTTTGATGACGTGAGCCTGGTTGGCGTCTGAAGAAGCACTGTTTTCATTCTGCTTAAAGTGTCTATTCGAATAGAAGTAATTTTCAAGTTGGGCCATGCCCTCGCCTCCCTGTCTGGAAAGGAGCTGGGGAACAATAAGCGTCCACAGCACTTGACCTTCGCAGTCGTAGTTACGAGATAAGGAGTCCCGGGCATAAGACTACAACATCTGTGATCCACAATTAGAATGTAACTCCCATTGTAGAGTCTTTGAAAGAATGGTTCTATCTTTGTTGCAGGTGCGCCTAGCTGGTGACATGAAAGGTTATTTGAGTTCCCTTCACAGGCTCCATGCAAACTAATTCCATTACACAGAAGTGTACCGCTTAGTGACATCGCACAATTATTGCCACTAAGAAACACTGTCTGTCCTTTATTACTGACACATGCATGTGAATAGGGCAAGTTCCATGTTGTCTTAATGTACCCTTTTCCCAATTTTTCGTACATGCCAGCCTGTATATATTTTTGGCAGTATTGAAACCTGAAGGTTGATATTGGAATATTAATTATCCCATGTATTATCCATTCACTGACAGGTCGTTCTGACATTGTCACTGGTAATCTCTCGAGTTTCTCAATGCTCAGGATTGTATAATCAGCACCCTTTTGTGCCATACTGATTTGTTTATCAGTAAGGTTAAAGATATTGAATAGTGACGTTGTGTTGATTAAACGCCAAGGCACATAGCCTGAACGCAGATTTTGTAACGTCCAGCCAAGCTGTACAATAGAACGCAATTGAGACAGACCGTGTTGTAACAACAGTAAGTCTTGCGATATTATGTCGATTGCTGAAGACACAATGCTGTCCAAAGAAAAAATTCTGGAGGACAGAGTCATTAACCCATTGTCCACTACAGAAAGTGATTTTTCCAAATGAATACGGTCAATTTCCCGTATTCTTTCTGCTGTCTCAATTTGAGTCACCTTCCAGGCCTCGTTGTATGCTGCATATACAGAGGCTGCTATGAAGCGTTTTTGACGCTGTTTGCGTGGTCCCATAATGAAATCACGCAAGTCAGCACCATCAGTAAGTAAAGTTAGGTGTTGCTTAATTTCTGTCAGTGTGGAAGTTTGTAGCCATTGAAGGCATAATTTGCCCGGATTGGTGTCACTACAACGCATGCTTTTACCACGCATGCCTTTACAACGCGGTTTTTACCACGCAGTCCATTACAACGCATAATGCTTTTAGGCGCTGGATAGTGAATTATTTAATTTACTATTCCAACTCCAGTCCCCGTGGATAGCAGGGAAGGTGTTGGATAGTATATTAAATACATTCCCTATCCTAGAGCGCCCCCAGCGCATTGCGTTGTAATGGTTTGCGTGGTAAAAGTTGCGATGTAATGGTAGTGCGTTGTAAAAAATTCGTTGTAACCGTGCTACACCAATTTGCCCACACTGTAGGTTGTTATTATCCCTGGGTGTTGTCTTTGGGAATATCTAGGGTCTGGCCTGGTCAATTTGAACCCCTGTGTTTTGTTCAGGAATCTGTCTTGACAGTTATTAGTATCTGTGGGCCAGATCAACCACTTTTTCCAATCTGGATGTGTTCTGTTTTGGTTTAATACATAATTTACGTCTATCTCTTCATCTGTAGAGCTATTGCTGTTTATTGTTGGTTTCGGAATAAACGGTTTATTTAAGTCTTTGATTTTGGCTAGGCCAAGACAGGTAGTTTGTTGAACAGTGTCATTTAAAAATATAATTTGTTCTGGGATCATGCAGGCTCTAAACAATGATTCTATACCTTGTACTTGCCATTCTTTTGTACCCCAAACACTTTTTACTTCAACATTTTTGTCCCAATAATCAAAACCAAAAGTATTCATTTGTTCAAAAAATGAGTCTGAATATATCAATTTCGTGTTTGTTATCATGGTCTTCGTCCCTGTCTTATTTGACAATTTGAAATAAAATGTTTCAGCACTACTTGTGTTAAAACCTGAAAAGTATGGATATTTGTCATAAAAGGTTCTTGAGCTTCCTTTTGGAGGGGTTGCACAATGTTCCCATTGATTATAATTTAAAACATTTCTAGGTTGTGCAGATTTATGTAGAAAATGGTTACCATAGTGGTTGTAACAGTACATACTATCATAATTTGTCGAACCCTGCAAATAATCATGTTTGGTAAATTTAGCAGACATCACTAAGTCAGACATCATATTATTTATACTTTCAAAGTCCCAATCATCAGCAAATGTGCTTGGTTTTACAAAGTCACTCAACGAGATCTTAATTTGGTGTGGATATTTCAGGATCTCAACCGGACCATAAATTTCGTAGTCAGTGTTGTCCCATGCTACCCCACCTGGTTTAGGATTGGCTGTGAAGTTGACTGAAGAAAGTTCTCTTTTCTCGACGTGTGAAGATGTGTGTGGCTTGAGGATCAAGTTGATTTTCTGACTTGCTGTGTCCATTTTAGCATATTTTCCCTCAATGAAGCGTCCCAAAGTTAGTACCATGATGAGCCAAAGTATGAGGATAAATGCACCAAAACCCACCCAAAATTCAATCCATGGAGAAATCTGATATTTTTCTTTCATTTGTTTCAAAGGTTCTTTAGCTTTATCTTTAAAGGTTTTTGATGATGGCTGTGTTTTTAATTCACTTAGGTCTTCAGAGGAATCATCGAAGTTTATGAAGTAGCCGGATGCAGTTCTGTCAATTGTTCCAATTGCTTCAGGATTACTGTTTCTTGCATATTCGTTTGTTACTTCATTGTAGGTCGGTGTGTCTCTACTAAATGTTTTTATTTGGGTTGTTAGAGGTCTGAGTTCCAATGCATTGTTGCATAGTCCTTGTTGTTGTTCTGTAGGCGTTTCGAATGTGATTAGCCTCTTAGTTTGGACCTCTGTATTTGTAGCAAACCTTGGTGTTCTACTATTTATCGGGAGTCCACTTGGCCTACTATTTGTTATCGGCCACATGATTGTGGTTTTACCAGGTCGATGGATACAACTCGGTTCTCCTTTTTACCAGCAAGCGGCGGTAGTACAACTGATCTTGTCCCGTTGATAGACAAGACAGGAACTGCTTTTCTGTAAGAAGGCCCAAATTCCTTCTTTACCGCGATCTTTTCCCTGACTAGATCCCCGACTTTTGGAATCCAGACAGGTCTTGCTGGGACAGGTGGTGGTTCTTCAGTGGTTGTTGGCTGCTGTTTCAACTTTATGTTGCTCAGGTCTTTTCTTGTTTCGCTTAAGTCCTGCAAAATAGCCAAACGATCTTTGATATCAAAGCTTTTTTCCTTCACCACTGAAGTCTGACTGTCGAGGTCTAAGACTAACATCCTAGTTCCAAATAATAATTCGTACGGACTGAATCCCTTCAGAGAATTTCTTGGCAGGTTATTTAGACTACGTTGGACACTTATTAGATGTTTGACCCACCCAGCTCCCGAACCTAATATCCTTTCCGTTATAGATAGCTTTATGTCTTGGTTTTTTCTTTACACCATCCCGTATCCCTCAGGAAGGAAGTGAGAAGAATCCCGCTATGCTATGCTCATTTGGCCGAGCTTTCCCACAAGCTTGAGGGCTAAAGTGAAAACATTGGTCAAACGTAGCATGCTCCTAGCGTATATGCCATTTAGACTCGCAAATCTTTGTATAACAGTCCAGACGTCAGCCGAGTGCTGGGGATCTACATTATAAGTGGAAACTAGCCTGTATATGTTAATTGGACGCTTTGCTTTTTACTGTCGATTCTTTCTGGAGTGAAACGCCAAGGTAGTATACCGTTTCTCTCGCCACTGCGATCTCTGTTGCAGTCCGGGCATTTTTTTACAAAAATGTCATGCTGCAGGCTCATGCCTGGCCACCAGTACACTGATTGTAGTTCTTCCAGAGAATCTTTTAGTTTGAGGTGTCTGAGACCCTCGCCTATGTGTGCGTCTACAATTAACAAAGTTCTCCTATCCATGTTTGCAATTACTCTATCCCCCACTCCAGGGATTCGAGCAAACGGGACGGAGTTTGCATCGATTATGTATGTATAATTGAGTGGATAGTTGATCGGTAGTGCTGAGCAGTCGCCTTTTGATGACGTTCTCACCGCCAGCACTGTTTCACCGTCAATGTATTTTATTGTACGCTTTTTCCTAGCTACGGAAGCCGATTCAGTTGCTACCGCTGTGGCTTTCTCAGCCAATGAATTCCCTGCAACGTGAACGCCATCACGCTGATGACTCAGTGAGTGTGTCACGTGAGTCTTTGGTAGTTCTTTTTGTAACATAACTATTTGTTCCCAAAGCAGTTTTTGCTTTATTGTTGCACCTGTGTCATCTTTGTAACCGTTTTGAATCCATTTCTGCAAATCATTGTTATATGATTTGACGCAGTAATATGAATCGGACACTATTAGTGTCGGGAATTCGTGATCCGCATTATCTAGCGCCATTTTCAATGCTATTATTTCAGTCTGTTGTTCTGAATTAGTTTCTACTGAGTGTGTTTTTGTTAATAGAGGTCTTAATTTACCTCTGCGCCACACTTCTTTTGTAATCTCACATGTGGGGTTGTATGCTTGTTCTCCCCAAACGGAGGGTTGAGCATGTCCGTCTGTATAGATTACACAAGCGTACTGTCGTAATGGCAGAATGTCGGCTGGCAGAGGGAATATTCTTTCATATTCTAGATTTTTTAATTTCTTTAGTTCAGGATCAAAGTAGTAGTATACTTTGTCCGTTGTAATTGAATTCACCCATTGTATCCACTTTGGATTCAATGCTGTGGTTGGTAAATTACACGGGGTTGTTAATGCCTCAAAGGCTGATTATGCTGTTATGACTGTGATACGTCTACCGTCAGCTTTATCTTTTTCTTTAGCTATTGCGGTTTGAACTGCATGAACAATGTTTTCTTTAATGCTGAATTTCTTTTCAGCTTCTGTGTACAAGTGTGATTTGAATGCAATTGGTACCTTTTCTCCCTCATTAGAGGTCAGGTATGTGAATCCGCATCTTCCTGGGATGACTCGAATCACAAGATTGCGTGTGTTATCACGTGTTTCTAATTTTGTTTTAATTAACATGTCTGTTTGTAAGGATCTCAAAATTTCTGTGTGTGTTTGAGTCCAATTGGTTCTTTTAAATTCAGGTTTTATTAGATCATAAAGGGGCTTGACCCTTTCTGCGTAATTTGCAATGTATGTTCTTCCGAAATTTAGGAAGCCTAGAATTGACTGTAGGTTTTTTAGTGTTCTAGGTGCTTGGAGTACGGCACATTTCTCTAGGAAATTGTCAGCCAGGCTTTTGCCTTCACTTGATAATTCATATCCTAAGAACAGGACTGTTAGATGGGCAATTCTAGATTTTTTAAAGTTGAATTTGTAACCCTCTGCTGCTAACCCAAGTATTATGGTGTTCACTCTCTTCAAGTGAGTATCCAAGTCATCATCTGTTAGGTATATGTCGTCGACATAAGATAATGCCTCTTCGTCATATGTTTGTAATAATTCTGTTACTCTCGCTGAGAATACTCCTGGGCTGTTCTTGTACCCCTGGGCTAACCGACAGAATTGTTTTTGAGTGCCATTTATTGAGAACGCGGACAAATATCTGCTCTCTGGTGCTATGTTTTGACAAAAGAATCCATTAGAGATGTCTAATGTTGTTTTGTATTTTTTGCGCACTATGTTATTCATTAGTGCAGCACTATGTGAGTTTTGCACTGCAAAAGTTTTGCAACATGAGTTAAGGTGTCGGTAATCCAAGACTAGACGATATGAATTGTCTGGTTTGGAGACCGGAAACAAAGGGTTGTTCATTTGTGAGGTGCAAGTTTCAATCACCCCCTGGTATTCTAATTGATCTAGGATTTCTTTTACCTGTTTTTTAGCTTCTTGCTTAATTGGGTACTATCTTTGTGCAGTAGGTTGTGATTTTAACTGGATTTTGTGAGGAGGAGAGTCCTCATCCCATCCTACATGATTTTTATATAAAGCAGGAGCTTGAGCTACTGCCCACTTTCTAGCAAGTGTGTATTTATTATGAATTGGGATATGATTTGAGAAGGCAGGCATAATTATTTCTTCGCCATGAGGGCAGTCCCTGACAAACTCTGGTGGCCAGTCTTTTTCAGCTAGAAGGATGTCATAGCCCTTGGAGAGATTATCCCAAAATAGTCCCCTTATTTTTCTAGTCTTATCCCCTTCTATACGTAAAGTTATTTCATATATTTTGTGAGGTTTGCTAACTCTGGTGTCTGCAGTTTCCACTTGAAGGTATTCATTCGTGTCCACTGTCTCCAGATGATTCATAAGGACTTTGCGAGCTATGCTCACTTCTGCTGTGCTGTCTAGCATTGTCTGAGCCCATTCTCCGTTTTTCAGTTGTGTCCTCAGTATTCTCGGCATTGTTAACTACTTTAATGCTGGCTACCTTCTTTTTTGGAAATTGTAATTTCTTTTTTAGATGAGCAGGTTCCTTGTCTTTGGACTTGGCGTGCTCTTCTCTTTGTTCTGATCGTCCTCTTCTTTCCGATTTCTGCGAGGAAGTCTGAAAAGATTGAGAGGGACGTGTATCAATGTCTTGATATCTATCAGGCTTCTTTATATTATCCCTATTTCTAAGGTTATATCTTTTCCCAGAGGGGTCACTTTGGGGTGACCTGTGTCTTAGGTTCGGAGATCTTTCTCTCTGCCGAGGAGACCTTCCTCTGGACTGGAATTTCTTTTCTTTAGGATTGGATTGTTTGTTTCCATCCCAGCTCTTTTTTTGTGATGTTGAATTATTATTAAAAAATATTTTTTCAGGACTTTCAATCAGTTGTGGTTTTACTGGTATTCCACCTAAACTATCTCTACCTAGTTCCTCATAGGACTTTTCTATGATTCTGGCAATTTCAGCTGGTTGGTCTGCTATATCTGTTTCTTTTAACCTCTGGCGGATCGCCACGTTTGCTGCTTCTCCCTTTATATTGGCTAGTAATATAGCCGAGACCTGCTTGAAGTCTTTCAGTAATTTCATACCAAGAGTTAAAGCGGGTTCTGGACCGTATTCATCTTGAATTTGTTTTAGCACCTCTGGTATTACCGAGATGGATGGAACACCATGCTTTTTTGTGTAGATGGAAGCAAAGACTGTACCCCAAGTGTCACAGTCCTCCACGTGTGGTGCGATTCCCATTGGAAGACAGATAGTCAGAATCCTGTGTTTTTCTAATGGGGTGGTGTCTGGAAACACCGCCTCTATTTGGGTGATTTTTTGTGCTAACCAGAATGGTATTTGTTCCCGTTTAGCTGGTACTTTACCCAGGCAGGATTGTATGTTCTGTGGTGTAATTTTATTTGTGTTCCCCTGATGAGGGGTCAGCTGTGTAATTTTAATTGCTGGTTGGATTGTTGAAGTCCGCATTACATACTGGACTAATTGTCTATGTAACTTTATTAATTGTTTCAGCTGTGTTAACAGCTCTGGTGCAGGCATTCTTTCAATGTCTGGATGTGGTGTGTATCCGGCTAGGACCGGCCACGTTGCTCCTGGTCTACCTAAGGGACCGAGCCTGGTGATGTGATTATTGTGTTTTAGGGCGCCATTAAACAAGAGGAGGTGCTCTTGAAATTTAAGTGGTACTTCCACCTCCTCGAAAGGAGTGTACTCCTCAGGAGGTTCCTCTGTTTTGTAGTAGTGGAAGACCTTTGTTACAGCATTTGCTGCTGGAAAGTGTATCCATGAATAGAACACCTCTGTCTGCCGATATTCGTGTGCCTCTATTACGAATATGACTGTGCCACCTCTAGGTGTCAGTCCATTTTCTATAAGTTTTAAAGTTATAGATTTTCTTGTGTTGACCGGGATGAGTATTATATCCGGGTCTGCGTCTTGCATAGCAGTATCAGCTGCTACGAGTTCAGCTGCTATTCTAGCTGCCTCCCTTTCTCCTTCACTGTCTGACATTGTACTGTCCAGAAGGTTATTTTGTTTGTTTGCAGATCAGGTTCTTATGGAAACAAAGATTAGATGCACAATATTTTGGAACAGTGTATCCTTCAACGTTGACTAAACCAAAAACCATACATAGGAGTTTCCTCCTGCGAGGTCTGGCGGATATTACCTCTCACCCACTCCAGACGTCTTTGGAGTATTATGGGAAAAAGGGGGTCTGAGTGAAAAAGCAGGACTGAGTTACTCTAAATGTCTTACGTTAGTTTTATCGCCTTATCCAAACGCGTTGGGCGCCATGTAGTGTAGTTCCTATTATCACAATAGGCTCTGCGCATTGGAATAATACCTTCAATAGTATAGGCCTAGACTAGACGTTAACTAGGTCTACTACTGTCGATATTAGACTTAAAGTTTTGGGTTTGCCAGCTAGCTCAGAGTTCACTAGAAACTTTCTCGAATAGGCAAGGAGGAGTTGAACCTCCCTGGATAGACAAGAAGGGATTTAGTTTCTGACAACCATAGAACATGACAACTTTGCTCTCCCCTAATCAAGAGTGTATCTCTAGAGTCGTGTGAAAACAAAAGACGACTTATTTTACTCAGTCAGTACGTGCATTCTTAGTCTCACCAGATTGTAGAGACAAGGAAGAGACGGGCGTGTTCAATAAAAGATGGTATTTATTGATCAGTCTCTTTTCTCGTACAAGAGAAATGGATCGATATTATCGCAATACTTATGGTTAAGTAAAGTGCATACAATAAAAGCAGAAGTATAAAATAATAATGTAAAAACATTTATATGGTTTCTAAGCCATATGCAGGTTTAAAATGGATAAAATATATATATACATACACATTTGATTAATCGTACTCAACTGGTGTTTCTAACTACGCCTACCCCGGTGTACCTGACCTAAGCCTAATACGCGGGCGGGAATAGAAAGTAGCAGTTTAAGTTAAGTTTGTTTTGCCAAGTGACTGACTCAAGAATTCTCTGCGAGGGGTTATTCAGTTCTGTACCTGGAATCTAGGATGAATGAGGGATGGTATCTCTCGTCTCTGGTCTCGATATTCCAAGCTGCCTGCGAGGGCTGCTCGGAAGCGCCGGAGCTGGATTTCTCGGCAGGAGAAAGCAGCGTCTCGTTTTCAGCGCGTCAGGAAGGCGTGGCTGCGCCAGCGGGGTCTGCTCTGCTCTGGGCTTCAGCAAGTCTGGCTGCTCCGATCTCGTCACCACCGCGTGTGTTTGCATAGGGCAATATCGGTAATATTTATACCTTTAAGGTGCCGAGATTGACGTAAGGATGGACATAGATACGTCAATAAGGATGTCATACGACTTGGTCGTTAGCACATTCTTTTGCTGAAGTTCTTGGTGAAATCAAAACAATGGCCGCAGGGTTTTTCCCAGGTTGTCATAGGTTTGATTTGTTTTGAGAACTCCGTATGCCTTATCAGGGGCTGGAGGAATATCGCTTGTCTAATTAGATGTCAAGCGTTATGACCTAATCAGATAACACGTTCCTGTGCCGTAGTGTGGCTTAATCAGATAACGGTTTCTGCATCATGGGGGTTTTCTGCCTCATGGGATGGCTGCTAGTTAACTTGTT
Organism: Lissotriton helveticus; assembly: GCF_964261635.1. Lineage (NCBI taxonomy): Eukaryota > Metazoa > Chordata > Amphibia > Caudata > Salamandridae > Lissotriton > Lissotriton helveticus. Next base: position 1,278,166,918 of record NC_136061.1, read on the forward strand.
AACCAGAATAGGGTCAGGAATAGGGGGATCGATACAGAACCTATAGGAATACATCACAAGGTCTTATACATGTGATGCTCACCGGTTTTCTGGGAGAAAGAATATCAGATCAAAGACTCGGAACAAGTTAAGGAATATGATTCAAACAAGGATAGCTGCTGTTCCCTTAATGAACTGAAAGTCTCGACCCAATCTTTAGGCATCCATAGCATTACAGACGGTATAGATCAAGGCGCTATGGTAATTTGACCCAGCGTAAGTGTAAGGCTTCCACGGCGTATATACCGCCGCCCCTGGTACACTATGTCATATCGCTAGCGGCAGGCAATAAGGCTTCCGCGGTAATTCAAAACCGCCGCCTTTGAAGAGCCTCTGGACACTCACCGCTACTCAGCAAGCTAAATGGGAAAACGAACACCATGAGCAGAATCCCGTTACACTGTCACGAACCAAGTAGAATTACGCACATGCCTCATAGCGCAGCGCGTCTTCTTGTAGACGCGCTCTCATTCCCCAAGGCCTTCTGGGGGTTGTAGTCTTAATCTCTAGGCAGGTGCTGTCATGTACGATTCCTGACATCCAGGACCACCAGCGATCGATATTCTAGTTGGATTGCTCTAGCTTCCGGTGCTGTGCCTTGGTGGCCAACTCCTTCCGATCTGGTTTGAAAGGAGTAGCTGTATATCAAAAAGAAAAAAACAAGAATATTGTAAAATATACTCTTAGAAAAACAGTAAGACAAGTTAATTATACACATAGTGGCATGGTAGCACTATAAAGCACAGTACATAACATTTGTGGTATGTATCTATCCTCCCACTTGCTTGGGCTTTAATATATGCAGGATTTTTTAAGGCATTCAACCAACCATGCATCAGATTCTTTCCTATCAGCCACCTTTGCAATTTGCATGCATTGTTTGCATCACACGTATCCTTCTCTCTGTCAGTCATAAATATTACATCTCTACCGTCCTTCTTCCTTCCCCCGTCTTTCCCTTTTTAGTTCAACACCAGGTGATCTGATCGGACTTTTAGTCTTCTCCATAAAACTTTCAAAGCAGAGTTGAAATCAGATAGATGAGGCTATTGGTTACTCAATACTCCAGCCCCTAATGCCTTTACTAATGCCAAATAAAGGGTGTCTTCACTCTTCAAACGTTCACAACAACTCTTACTTACTAAGGGCATCATTAGGATGGCGGTTGGATGCCGTTCGCCACCTCACACTAAGAGGGACAGCCCGCCATAAGGGCGCGGGTCCTGTGGGGCAAATAGGATGCGCCCGCCACAGTGGCGGGCACATCCCGTATTTTTAACATTGCGGCCGGTGGTGCTGAAAGCACCGCCCGCCGCAATGCTAAAAACAGATGTGCTTTTCCAAGCACAACGTGACAGGCACCGCGCGGTGCCTGCCATGTTGTGCTTTGAAAAGGCAGGGGGGGTACCATAGGTACCCTCCTTGGGGGCACGCAACGGGCCCCCCAAGCATACTCCGCATGCCTTTGCCGCCACGGAAAGGCATTCCAAAATGCACATTATATGGCTGGCGGTGTCTTTCAGACACCACCACCATATTGAACCCTTTTCAGCCCGGTCGAAATGTCGACTGTGCGGAAAAGCAGCAGACGGTCTTTCTATCCGCCGCGGACCATCCAGCCATTGTAATATGGCGGGGGTCTTTTCTACAGGGATGGCGGGCTGTTGGCCCCCACCGGGCCGGCGCCCTAAGTCTCAACAGCCCAGTATACCCTTGCAGTGAGTGTAATGTCAATAGTTAAGAATTATGAATCTAACTTACCACCGCGCACTGGTGCTGGCTTGCCCCCTACCGCTCCGTCCGCAACTGCTGCATCCTCGCCAGTCGCGTTGCATGTGTTGCTGGCCCCGGCACTGGTGGTCGTTAGTACGCCTAGAAAAAAACATTACACATTTTTTAGGTGTAATTTACACCTCCCCCTATTGGTCAGTAGCAAGATTGAAAAATGAGTTAATAATATACAATATACATCACTAGTACAAACCAGGTAAAAGTAGAGTAGACACTAGTAGTTATGTATGGTCCCTAGGGTCATTCTAGCCTTTGCTTAGTTAGCCCGAGCCATGCAACCATTTTACCTTTGTGTCTTTTATTTTTGCACATGTGACGTTACCTTGCAGTTTGTTGTATAAGACACCTTTGAGCCCGCATGACCTCATACTGCTACTGTTTAAGCGCTGCGAACAAGGTCAACCAAAACATTAACAAGCCACTTTTTTATGAAGTTCTGGTGTACTGTTAGTCTATATTGCTTATCTATAAATGCTACACTTTTTGGCATGGCTGAGAAATGCTTGCAATATACTAACGTGCACCATTTTTCTCATTACAGATGGAAGATTCCCTTCTACGAACCAGAGCTTTGCAGAGTTTATGATGTAACAACTGTTATGTTATGTTATGTTATGTTTATATTTATATAGCGCACGGCTACTCAACAAGAGTGTCCCGGCGCTTTCAGAGAGCAGCTCAGCGTTTAAAAAACATAACAAAGGACAGACAAGGAAAGTCAAAAGGTGAGGTGGGAAAGAAAAAGCCTAAAGATTAAAAAGCCAGGTCTTCAGGTTTTTTCTGAACAGAAGCAAGCTAGGGACGCTGCGGAGAGCAAGGGGCAAAGAGTTCCACAGCTGGGGGGCCTTAAAGCTGAAGGAGCGACCCCCCAAGCGAGCCTTCCTCACGCGGGGCACCACAGCCAAGAACAGGGATTCCGACCGCAGGGAGCGGGCTGGACGGTAGAAGGCCAATCTGCGCTGTAGATACTTAGCGCCGGAGCCAAAAAGTGCCTTGTGCACCAAAGTCAGTGTTTTAAACATTATCCGCTTTCGGATAGGGAGCCAATGGAGTGACTGAAGCACCCCTGCAGTTCTTGCCCACCTAGGAAGGCCGTAGATGGCGCGAGCTGCAGAATTCTGTGCCACCTGCAGCCAACTACCAGTACTAGGTTCTTCTAAGGTGAGGGGTCCCCAGAATTCACTCAGAGATCTTCATTTATAATTTTATATAAACTATATTCCTACCTAGAGGATGGTGGTGCTTCCACCACTGTTCAGTTATCATGATTTCCCAACTGTAAGTAAGTGTAACAATGTTTATTGTTTTAATGTTATGCATTTTCCTGTTGATGCTGCATTATTGAACAACGTACAGAGCTTGTCAATTAAAAATAAAACTTTTGAACTTACATAGACTTGGTGGTATTTGCTGTGGACTTACACAAGTGAGCGAGCGAAAGGAAAGGCGTGCATGTGCATTGCTTCCACGACTGAGAGGTGGGGTGTGTTATGTTCTGGGTTGTCTACTTGTTGGGTATCTTGGTGGGAGGGTTTGGAGAGCTAATTGTTATGACAAGACACTACTATAACTAGTCGGGCAGGGGATTGTGGTGGGTTCTGAACTTCTGATTGAGGTGTGAGGAAGGTCCAACCTCCCATCACCAACATCCTATTTTCTTGTGCAACGTTCTGTATGTGCAAAATCCCTACAACAGTAGTAGTATGTCCTATTCATAAAATAGTAATAAATCTAGTTGGGCATTTGTTGGTGGGAATTGTCGAAAAGCCTCAAGATTAACAAAGACTCAAGATCAATAAGACTAAGAAGTAGTACAAGAGGACAACCCAAATGACTGGACTCAATGGCTAGAGCTACTGGTGAATCTGAGTTTTATTTAAAACCTTTTAAATAAAAAGTGGCCAACTGGGCAAGCTTAGCTACTACAGACAGACTAGTAGTATTAGTACAGAGAGTCATCATAGCAGAGGCAGGGATAACAAGAATTTCGAAACAGTACAGATCGAAGGATAATTGTTGGTAAAAAATAGCATTAGGAAGCGGAAACAATAGTTTGATAAAACTATGGTGCAGTAAAAGTTATGGAATAAGAATTATTAATAGTAAAACCAAGAAGACTTACTAGGGCCAGCAGAAGAGCCCTCGTTGGTGCCCTCCTGTTGCTGGTGTTCTCCTGCCAACTGTGACCCTGTCTGCCTCCCACTGGGTGCTGATCATGAAAGATATAAGAAAGAGACAAACATTGATGATTGGTGTGAAACAAATAAAATATTTTTCAAGAATGGTCAAAAAACACTTATGTAAACAACAATTGCAATAACTAAATTGACTGATCTCATCTGGTCAACAAGTAGTATCGGGGGATTCGTGGATCGACTACTTACTATTTATCAACACTAATCCAGTCTTCCATTCGGATTCCAGAATACTAACTAAGCCTAAGTACGACGTACCACCTGACCTAGCCCACCTATTCCGGGCATGCCAATTGTACATTAAGTATGCATTTCCACTTCTTTTAGTCCTCAACAATGCATATGGTCAAATGGAGGACACGTAACTAAATTTTTGTATACAACAAATGTTTGGTTGATTGATTGATGCTGAATGATGTTCTGCTAGTGCTACTGCTAAGCCTATTACCACTCATTGCACAAAATAGAAAAGGTTCTACTAAAGACTGGGGTACTAGCAGCACGTGAGGTAACAGAGGGGTATCACGCATACCACTAAAAAATTACAAACGCATACAAAGTAACTAAACCTAATTACCAATCCGCCATTATCTCTTAGTGACAGGACAAAGTAAGGACTAGAGTCACTATAGCATTACGTAACTTAATTTCTCAAAAATAAACTCTTACTTAATCACGCTAAGCGAGCGCAAACGCAAAGTTGCAAACAAGTAAGATTAGTAGCGCAGAAGAGCACCTGTATCATCATAACAATCACAGAAGACTTTTAAACGTAATTTACCTGTAATGTAAGCAGCAGCATTCTAGCGGGTTGGAAAAAAAGATATTCGCAATATATAACACAGAGCAGAAGAACAGACACAAAGTAGTAATAATTAAATAGTTACTAACCAAGACCTGAGACCTCCACTCCTAGCAGGTCCAGCAGGTCCTGCTCCCGGTCCAGGATATCATCGCGAGCGGGCGGGACAAGTAAAAGCAAGATGGCCGCACCCATAGGCGACTGCATGGGTAAGTTGGTGAGACATTTTCAACGCGATCACGCAGAAAATATCGCGAAGAGGCGGGAAAAAAACTTCTGCGTCTTCGCAATATTTCCGCGTGTTCACGAAGATTTTTTACATTTTCGCAATAGTTTGCAAAAGTGAATTTCGCAAATTCTGCCCAATGTCTTGATAACATTTAAAGCTTTTATATTAAAGACATACGATACGGGTGAAAGAAATGCACGAGGGGTAATACTATGCAGACTAACCTGCTTATAGATCGCCATCATTATGAGAATATTCCTTTTGGAATTATAGGTTTCAGTTTTGGAGTTTTTAGAGAGTAGAGGTATATCAAGGTAAGAACCATACTTCAAAATGAGGATCTTATCTTATCCTAATTGATTTTGAGACAGCCCTAAAGACATTTGATAGGACGTACTCACTCTGTGAACTTGAGTAATTCACAATGCAAACAAGCATAGCAAACACTTATTTTTTCCTCATCAAACTGGGCAGACTGAAGTCTCTAGTTAGTCTTCTGTATAATGTAAGCTTTTTTCCTTGTGGGACGTGGCTTTTTCCTAGGCGTAGAAAATTTGAAATTTGCAGATTTCTAAGAGAAGTTTTTCAGGCAATTCCTCATTAAAGCTGGGATGTTTCCATGACGGACCATCAACAGAAGTCGAAAAGCCCAATCTCTGGACCGATCATCGTTCAAGTCAAGGCCCTCCGGTAAGTCCAAGAAAAGGAAAAAGCATAAAAAGTCCAAATACGGCTGCCTTTCATCCGCCGTTCCTACCACTCAGAGTTGGATAGTCCCAGGGACCACAACGATGCGAACTCTGTCTCCAGTCTCGGAACTAGTTCCAAACCTCCTCCCAATTCAGCTAGACTTTCTGGGCCCTGGTTCCACACTGCAGCAAATTCAGGAGTTCAGACAGGTGTTGGACTACATTTTTGGTATCCCTCTTGTGCGCCTTCAAGCCTCAAGGATCCTTGGTGGCCTCCAGTGGGGTTATATAAACTGTGCAACTCAACCTCGTTACGAGGCTGGTTCCAACTTCCAGCTTCATTTTGATTTCTTATTAGGCACCACTTTCTATTCTGCAGCCAGAGCATTGATGTCGGCATCACTGATGCCAGAGTGGGAGCCACTAGTCCTTTCAGACTCCAAGGCAAACTATTAGAGGCTTTCACCAACACTGCACCAATCTCACATTTGCCCCCATTCCCGCTACTCTACAATGAATTTGGAGATGACGAAAGTTCTAGCCACCTGTGGACTAGGGGTATGGGCGGACCGGAATAACAGGCGTGGAGGCCGGATGTTTTGCGCTATTTCAGCTGTTTTTATTGTTCTGTAGGCAAACAAGAGGGGTTGCAAGAAGGTGAGGCTGGATGTCTCGTAGTCTGTTCTCGTCGCGTAGGCCGAACAATGTTCCACTCAGCTGGGCTGGCCGTCCGGGTGAGGAAGTTTTCAAGTCTGCTTCTGGTCAAGGGTCAGGATCAGGTTTCTCCTCGGAGGGGAAGGAAAGAGAACAGGGCAGTTAGTCCTTATCGGCTTTTGGACCGTTGGAGTACTGTCACCAACCACCGGGATGTGAGGGGACCAGAGAGAACATGAGGGCGAGGACGGTACGGGAGGATTCAAAGAAGGGGGGGGATTGAGAGAGAGGAATGGGAAGAGCGTGCTGAGGTGAGAGGGGTGTGTAGGGGCTATATCACAAAGGGCTAAGTGTAGTGATATGACCAACTATATACAGTGCAGGGGTGTACTGTCCGTGAGGGGATCTATATACAGCTAGTTTACAACGATCTACAGGGAGACACGGAGAAAAGATAACAATGTACTCACGTGCCCCGCCGCAACTCTCCCGCGAGTTGCGGCCGCTCTCCAGCAACCTCCTGAGGACTCCACCACTCTTCGGTCCAGACGTCCTCTTCTTCGTTTCTGGTCTTGCTCCTTCCGCTCTCCGTCTCGAGTTCTCCGCACGCTGTCTCCTGCGACGAGTCCGCCACTTTGAACGCTCTCCTCTCTTCGTCGTCGGCTTTTCTGTGTGTCAGGATGATGATGGGGGCGGGACTTCCGGTGTCACAGGCGTTCACTTCCGGTTCGTCGCGCGACCCCCGCTGGTCGTTCCGTTTCCTGTAGGGAAAGAGAAAGAGGAGGAGTCCTGGTCGTCAGGGACGCTGGAGGGTCAGCAGTCGTGGACTCCCTGCTCGGGCTCCGCCCGGTCGAGGTGAGCGGCGTTCCCCTTCCACACCACCTTTATAACAACACAAACCTATGTTGGGGTTTACAAGATAATAGTGGCTTATATGCACCCCACGAAGCTGGCCTCCATTCTCCGCTTCCTAATGTGGTCACTAAGACTCTGCCTTCTTTGCCATGGTAATAAGTAGAGCAGCTGAGGTCTTGGACTTAACCTTGCCTACCGAAGAGGTCAAGACAAATGTATTGATGGAAGAACTTTACCCCGGACAGACTAACCAGGAACCCCTGCTACCATTTAATGAGTCCCTGATGAACACACTGTTGGGCACCTAGGCAAAACCAGGATCTTGCCTTCCAGTTAATAGACAAATTGCAAAACATTACAGACCTGGCCCAAGGGACCCAGCCTTGCTACTTGAACAACTGTTGACAAAAAGCTTGGTGGTGCTATTCTGAACCCAAAAACATTTCCAATAAACCGCCAGATCACTTGTTGAAACAAATGGAGACATTCGCCAAACATATGTTTTCTTCTACCAGCTTAGCCCTCTGGTCCGTCAATACAAGAAGCCTCCTGGGGAGATATACGTGCATGTTATGGGACATGAAGGGAATCTTGCCCACAATCTCATACGATGTGCGCCCCAATCTTCAATGTGTCATCCAGGATGGGCACGTCATGGCCAAGTACTCCATCAAGTCGAGCCTGGATACTACCGACTTCCTGTGTAGAGCAGTCATGACCAGTGTGGTGCGTAAGCGCCATGCTTGGATTTGATCCACCAGATTAGCAAGTGGCGTCCAGCAGTCACTTATGGGCATGCCCTTCGATGGAACCCATCCCTTAAAAGACAAGGCAGACTTGCTCCTTGTCCTTGAAGGACAGCAAAGCCACAGCAAGCTCTCTTGGGCTTGATGTGCCTATGTGGCAGTTGCCCCAGCAGGTTCATCCCTTTCCCGGCTTTGGAAAGGGATACCAACAGAGACACTGAACAAACCTGCTTCAACAACAATAAGCCTCCCAGTCCTGCAAGTTTCCGGGCCCTCAGGGACAACGTTCTACCCAAACAACTACCGCCACCACTGTAGCTGCCGCAAAACCACTTTAGGTCATCCACAGTAGCACACAAGCACAAGGTGGGAGGTTGTGTCACCATTCACCTCCTCGGGTGGAGGAGCATCACCTCAGATCAATGGATACTCCAAATTGTAGAACATGACTACATATTACCCATCCTGTCACATTCCCCAGATATTCCACTCACATACCAACATCCTTTGTCCACACTCCTAGAAGAATTAAAACCACTCCTAGCTAAAGGAGCCATCAAAAGGATGCCAGAATCAGAGATTGAGACTAGCTGTGACTCCTGTTATTTTCTGGTGCTGAAAAAGGCTGGAGACCTTCACCCTATCCTAAATCTGGAAGGACCAGTAAAAAATGCTCACCCTGGCCCAATTTGTGTCTTTCCTGAATGCAGGAGACTAGATGGTGGTGTTTGATTTGCTGGACACTTATTTCCACATGCCAGCCCTGCAATTCCACAGGTGCTACCTGTATTTTCAGGTAGACCAAGAGTACTTTCAGTTTGCAGGGCTTCCCTTTGACCTGATCGGTGCACCTTCAAGGTTCACAAAGGTGATGGTGGTGGTTGCAGTTCATCTGTTGAGGTTGGTAATTCCATTCTTCCCATACCTTGACTACTTGTTGCTGAAAGCAGGCTTGCCTCAAACATTCATAGGCCACCTCCAGATGAAGGCAGGCCTGTAGACATCATTGGGCTTTTCCAAAAACATGCAGAACATGAATCCTTCGCACACCTGACTCTTTCTCAGTGCGAGCAGCTTTGAGGCTTCTGGGCCTTCTGGCATCTTGCTAGTGGACCACCCCAGGCTGCACATGCAGGTGCCGCAGTGGGATCTGACGTCTTAGGGAACGTTTCAGATAAGCATGGGTGTAAAATCCGTTCCGCTCGTGGAATTTGCGGATTTTCGGCAAATTCGCAATCCGCGAACTTTTGCGAATTTGCCGAAAATTCGCGCAGCAGATTTTTTTGCTTGGTCGCGCTTGACAAATACAATATTATACAATTTTGCGGCGCGCGGCGTTCACTTACCGTCATTCAGCGTTTGAAGAGTTGTTTTTCTCCACGTTTGTGTGTGCTGCGCCATTTTGGATCTTGCTGCGGGATCCCGCGGGAGTTTGTCGACCGCGATTACTTCATCGCGGCTTGCCACCTTGCACAGCGAGAGTTTGTCAACGCGAGTACGTCATAAAGGCCCGTGATCACGCAACGTGGGAGTAAACACTTGCGAACATGTAGATGCGGAGGGCAGCGACAATCTCGCAATTGCAAAATTGTGCAAAATTTGCAATTTCGCACAAGAAATCCACCAGCAGGCAGCATAAACATTGAAAATGATGATTTTTATCAGAATAACTCCTCAGGTTGACATTTGCCTGCACTTTTTTTCCCAAGGAGTCCATTTTGGGGGGGTTGGGAGGAAGGAAGTGCCCCACAGTCTCCAACTTCCTGTTCCTGTCCAGCAGGCTCCTCCCAGTGCTTTGTTCATGTCCTGGTCACTTTGATTTGGATCTTGACCTGGAAGGATTACTTTTTGTGGATGCTGCTGGATATTTGGATTTGAGGCCTTTTTGACTTTCTTTGGATCACTTTTGGATTAGAAATTTCACAAGTAAGTTGATGTTGTTTGTTTGGGGCATTACAGTTGCTGCAACTACAATTTTGGAACTTTTTCAGAACATTAAATAAAATATATTGTGGGTAGCCACAGTATCCAGTTAGTTATGGGTGCATGATGCAACTGTTTTGTTGAATTTCAACATCATTTAGGGCATGGATGGCATTGGATTGTGGTGATTTTTGTGTGTTTTTCGATTTTTTGGCTGTTGTTGGGGCCTTTTGCCCAGGGGTACTCAGTGGTGCATGGACTGAGTCTTTCTGTGGGGTCTCTTTAATGTAAAGAGATCATTTTTGGCTTGTGCACACCTATGTGAGAACTCTGTTCTGATTTTCCTTTAGGTCGACCAATATGAAAATCACTTGTAGTAATTTTTATTTAACTGCCTTCTTTTCAACAGGATTATTCTTTACTCGTTTTATTTAACATTGTTATTAATTGTTTGCATCTTCATTATAACCTTGTGGTATTAAATATAGCGTTTGTTTATTTACGTTCGTCCCATTTCCATCACCATGTTTACTAACCCACGTGATCATACCACTTCCTGGTTCCCCGCTGTTTCCGGTAGTTTAGCTTTCCGCGAGCAGGAGACTCTATGCCACCATGTTATCGAGCACTGAATAACGAGTAAGCAATCCAAGGCGACCGCTTGACACTTTTGGTAACACGAGCTGTTCGCAATTTGTTTAGTCACCTTAGCGCGTTCTTGCGTATGCTTTACCTTTGTATCGATCACCTAGGCTGAATTAGGTCTTTTATTCACTGTTCCTTTGAATCGTATGCTACAGTTCATTCCTTATTTAAACTTGTGATTACACGCCGCATATCCTGTTTGACCATGCGATTCTACTTTTTTTAAACCACATTAACTACAAACCGATTTCAAATCACTTTAACTGCATCTTGCCACAATGATGATAATCAACCGTGTCATTTATATTTAATTTAGCTTAGTTTGTTAGCCTTACCCCTTTTGTTAATGCTATCATTTTTACATGCATATGTATGATATCATATTGAGAACATTATATGTCGTTTTTGTTTAGATGCTCCCCCCGACGAAGGGCAACGCCCGAAATGCATTGGAGCGGAGTCAATCATATATGAAATGAAATGGAATATATGTTTGTAATTGGAAACTTTATCAACTTTTGAAAACTATATGCTTTTTTCGAACAAAAGGAGAAAATAAATGCTTTAAAACTGTTATATTGTTTCTTGAACAACAGAGGAGGATTTCACCTAATATACTGGAGTGCCCTAAGGAATGTTGTCAGTTTTCAACTGATCACACTTTCAGGACGTCTCTTTAATGTAAACATCATGGAGGGCATGGAGAGCATTGGATTGTGGTGATTTTTATGTGTTTTTCGATTTTTGGGCTGTTGTTGGGGCCTTTTGCCCAGGGGTACTCAGTGGTGCATGGGCCTAGTCTTTCTGTGGGGTGTCTTGAATGTATACATCATTGAGGGCATGGATGGCATTGGATTGTGGTGATTTTTATGTGTTTTTCAATTTTTTGGCTGTTGTTGGGGCCTTTTGCCCAGGGGTACTCAGTGGTGCATGGACTGAGTCTTTCTGTGGGGTCTCTTTAATGTAAACATCATGGAGGGCATGGATGGCATTGGATTGTGGTGATGTTTTGTGTGTTTTTCTACTTTTTGGGGTGGTGTTGGGGCCTGTCCATGTGGGGGGGGGCATTTTGAGGCCTGGTCCAGGCAGGGCCTGGCCATGTGGGTGGGGGTCTAGGGGCCATTTTGAAGCCAGGCAATGTGCTTTGTTGTGCCATAGGCCTGCACCCAGTCTGCCATGCTTTCATCCATTATGCCCAGGGGTACTCAGTGGTTCATGGACCGAGTCTTTCTGTGGGGTGTCTTGAATTTCAACATGATTGAGGGCATGGATGGCATTGGATTGTGGTGATTTTTGTTTTTTTTTTTATTTCTTGGCTGTTTTTGGGCCTTTTGCCCAGGGGTACTCAGTGGTGCATGGACTGAGTCTTTCGGTGGGGTCTCTTTAATGTAAACATCATGGAGGGCATGGATGGCATTGGATTGTGGTGATTTTTGTGTGTTTTTCGATTTGTTGTGGTGTTGATGGGGCATGGCCATGTGGGTGGGAGCCATTATGAGGACTGGTACAGGCAGGGCCTGGCCATGTGGTGGGGGTCAAAGGGCCATTTTGAATCCAGGCAGTGTGCTTTGTGCCATAGGCCTGCATCCAATGTGCCTTGCTTTCATCCATTATGCCCAGGGGTACCCAGTGGTACATGGGCCTAGTCTTTCTGTGGGGTGTCTTGAATTTCAACATGATTGAGGGCATGGATGGCATTGGATTATGGTGATTTTTGTGTGTTTTTCGATTTTTGGGCTGTTGTTGGGGCCTTTTGCCCAGGGGTACTCAGTGGTGCATGGGCCTAGTCTTTCTGTGGGGTCTCTTGAATGTAAACATCATTGAGGGCATGGATGGCATTGGATTGTGGTGATTTTTGTGTGTTTTTTTATTTTTTTGTGGCGTTGATGGGGCATGGCCATGTGGGTGGGGGCCATTTTGAGGACTGGTACAGGCAGGGCCTGGCCATGTGGTGGGGGTCAAGGGGCCATTTTGAAACCAGGCAGTGTGCTTTGTGCCATAGGCCTGCATCCAATGTGCCTTGCTTTCATCCATTATGCCCAGGGGTACCCAGTGGTACATGGGCCTAGTCTTTCTGTGGGGTCTCTTTAATGTAAACATCATGGATGGCATGGATGGCATTGGATTGTGGTGATTTTTGTGTGTTTTTCGATTTTTTTGGGGTGTTGATTGGGCATGGCCATGTGGGTGGGGGCCATTTTGAGGACTGGTACAGGCAGGGCCAGGCCATGTGGTGGGGGTCAAGGGGCCATTTTGAAGCCAGGCAGTGTGCTTTGTTCTGCCATAGGCCTGCACCCAGTCTGCCATGCTTTCATCCATTATGCCCAGGGGTACTCAGTGGTGCATGGACCGAGTCTTTCTGTGGGGTGTCTTGAATTTCAATATGATTGAGGGCATGGATGGCATTGGATTGTGGTGATTTCTGTGTGTTTTTTGATTTTTTGGCTGTTGTTGGGCCTTTTGCCCAGGGGTACTCAGTGGTGCATGGACTGAGTCTTTCTGTGGGGTCTATTTAATGTAAACATCATGGAGGGCATGGATGGCATTGGATTGTGGTGATTTTTGTGTGTTTTTCGACTTTTTGGGGTGGTGTTGGGGCCTGTCCATGTGGGTGGGGGCCATTTTGAGGCCTGGTCCAGGCAGGGCCTGGCCATGTGGGTGGGGGTCTAGGGCCTTTTTGAAGCCAGGCAGTGTGCTTTGTTTTGCCATAGGCCTGCACCCAGTCTGCCATGTTTTCATCCATTATGCCCAGGGGTACTCAGTCAGTGGTGCATTTTATTGGTCTTTCCATTTTGGGGGGTGGGTATAATAAAAATGCTTACTTGCAAACTATTAATTGAAGCGCTACATATGCAACATTTATTTAACTGATGTTCCACTGGCTTCATTTGCTTTTAGGTGCAGAAAGACAAATCATCAGCCTCACCGTTCCTCATCAGTGCCAGGAAGAAGTCCTGCTGCGGTGTGTGCAGCACAACGTCATGTGTGGCCACAGACAACTCTGCAACTTGTGCAACTGTGGCCTGCTGTTCTGACATCTGAAGAAGATGGCCCCAAAAAAGTTGCCCGTAGCTCCTCTAGCAAGAAAGTTGCCAGTAAGGAGAAGAAGAAGCAAGTGGCGCCACTTGCCAAGGAGACTGGTGAGCTGACCGCCACATTTTTTGGGAAAAGAAAGTACGCCTGCAGCAGCAGCGGGGTCTGCTGGGGACCAAGCTGGGAGCAGCTCCTCCGCTCCATTGGGCTCAGTGCCACCACCACCACGTCAACTTAGGTCCAAGCCCTTGAGTGCTGCAGAGGCAGCCAGTATAGTTGTTCAATCACCATCGACCAGTGATGTTGGCTCATCGCAAGAAAGTAGCAGCATCCCTCAATCAACACAGGTTGTTGTAACTCATCTGACGAGTGTTCAACAACCACAGCCACAACATCAACCACATGTGCTGCAAGTACAAGCCCAAGTACATGTGGAAGGAGAGGCGGCGCAAGGAGAGGCGCAAGCAGAGGTGCATGGAGCGGCACAAGTGCCAACAATAGTTGTTCCTCCCGAAGTTGGGGCACATCAGGAAATCGACATTCAAGCCGAGGTATCATATGAGGAAGCCACTCCTCCTGTTGATTCATTGTCTTCCAGATCTACAGCAAGGAAAAGATCAAGGATGGTGTCTACATCTTCTTCAAGCCCCCTTCCTTCTGATGATATGGATGAAAATTGGGAACCACCAGGCCTGTCTGAGAGTGAGGCACACCATGATCTGACAAAGCAAGCTAAGCGTAAAAGGAAGGTCCCCGAAAGTCTCAGAGTTATGGACTGTGATGATGACGCTGAACAAGAAGTGGCGTATACTCCTGCTAAATGTGCTGATGAAGACTCTCACGACGACGACGCAGTCATCATAGACGTCAATCCAGCCTCAGCAGGCATGCAGCAAACAGACATTTATACCCTATCCCGAAATGCTTCTGAGCGTGTTGTTGGCGACTTGTCAATGAGACCACCACCAATGCAGTTAACTAGTACACCCCTACCTACAGCTTCCATATTTTCTCGCCAGAAGGGACCTCCATCCACCTCGACCTCCATTTCCTCAATTAGTGGTGCTATAAGTGCACAACGTACTAAATTTCTGCAACACACATCCTCCACTACATCTGGCATTAGCAGCATTCCCAGTATCGCCTCCTCTGCCCCCCACGGACATTTGAAGTCCGCAGTTTGGGACTTCTCTAGTGTTAGCCCAACAAGGGAAAACAAAGCCATTTGTACCATTTGTAAGGTTCGAGTTAGTCGTGGTAAGCTTGGTACCAGAGGTCATCTTGAGAGACAGCACACTGTCAAATGGCATGCGTACCTAAGGGAGATCAAGGCAGCCCGAATTGCAAGTCGATTCGATTCGATTAGCTTTATTCGATTTCAAAAAAAGAAAATCATAAAAGCGACACCAATACAGAAAAATACATCAACACATTAATACATTTCACTTCATAAAAAGGTAAAATGAGCTTAAAGATAAATTAAATTAAATAAAATGAATCAGCTAATCAATATACAAAGACAATCAAAATGCAAAATCAAGGTACCGTATGCCGCATGCACAAATTAAAAAACTGGCGAAGACTGGCCACACAATACAAGACCCCTTATTGCCATCAGGAAATTACTCCATATTATCCGACATTATGATGGGACATATAGTGTTCTGGGGTAAAAGTCACTTAGAGACCAAACTGATATGGGACCATCCCCTATTTGTGGCTGCCGGGATTGGAGGTATGGTACGACATATTTATGTTTAAACTTCACAAGTACCAAATCGCCCGCGATGTTTTTTGTGAGAGGACCCAACCAGCCCACCCTTCGGACACTTAATATGGTCTCGTCTAAATAGGAGGGCAGGGGTCTATTTTTGGTGAGCCAATACACAACCTTATTCCTTAGGTCCTGCTGTCTCTCAAGTTTTCCCTTAGGAAGTTCAGGTATTCCTGAGAGAACACTCACAATGGGTACTGCCTCAGGTGGCAAGTCTAAGTGGTTAGTTTTGTGGGGAAAAATGTCTTGATTAGACTTGTCTTTACTCCGCCCCGCCCTAAGGTGCAAAGATTGTGATGGCCTAACAGTTTTTGGGGTATTTATATCTTTAGAAATTGGCATATCTCTAGGGACTGGATGCTGTGATCGTACGGGTCCTGCCATAGATTTAGGAACTGGAGAGTTGGTAACAAGTGAATTGACTTTTATAGCTTCCTCCACACCCCTGAGCCTGTCCTCTAGACTAGTTATTTTATCAGTCAACGGAGTTATGATTGATTTCATCATGGTTTCAAGCTCCAACAATGTGAAGGCCTGTGTAGGTACTCTCACATTAGAAGATGAAGAAGTTGGAGCT
Source organism: Lissotriton helveticus (assembly GCF_964261635.1). NCBI lineage: Eukaryota > Metazoa > Chordata > Amphibia > Caudata > Salamandridae > Lissotriton > Lissotriton helveticus. The sequence continues at coordinate 1,278,182,870 of NC_136061.1, forward strand.
TTTTCTGGGACCAGGGGGATGTAAGAGGTTTTGCATAATAGATTAAGTTCATCCAGTAGTGATATTACCGGGGCTATATTAGCTGACTGAGGCGGAGAACCCAAAGCGAAAGAGCTATCTAGGAGCGGGGATCATTCTATTCTGTCTATATCTTTTGCAATGGGCGGTATGACGCGCTTAAAGTACATGTCCAGTGTTCCCTTAAGCAGATCACCCTGGGGGGTGAGATTTATAAGGTCCGCTTTGCCAGGCATATCGTTGGGGCTATCACCAATGAAGAAGTATTGTACAATATCAGAAACCCAGGGAGGAGCTTCTTAATGTATCCAGAAAAAGTCAATGGGTAACAGTACCTTTGAATCAGAAACTGAAGGGGGGGTGACCCGACCCGGCCTCCTCTGGCCTCTGACGGCCGCAGACGGCCCCGCCCTTGTCCCGGGCTTCTCCCGCGCGCGACTCGCGTGGCGAGAGGGGTGTCAGCCCTTTTCAAGCGCCTCCTGGCGCTCCCGGCGCGTCACGGGCGCGCTTGCCCCAGAGGCTGCTGGGCAATGTGGTCCGGTTCGCGGGTCCGCCACCCGCGTCTCCCGCTGCAAAGCCGTTCACCTCATGGCACCGCCCGATGGCGTGGCGGTCAGGTAAGTGGACCGCTGGTGTTGCAAGTCAACAAATTGTATCCGTTGATGTTTCATCTGCTGATGACGAGGAGGAAGAAGCGTCAAACATTTCTTCAAATACACCCAGTACCCCTGTCAGCAGCACACCCCCTGGAAGATATATGAGCCAAACTAAGAGTGTGGGAGAGAGTGAGACACCAATGCGAAAGAGTTCATCATCACTGAGCGTAACTGGGTCGAAGAAGTCATCATCATCCCGTAAAATGGTCCAGCCCACCATTAGAAGCATGTTGTTTTCAGAGGCGCCATTTGAACGCAACCACCCAACGGCGCGTCTGTATAACACTAAGCTGGCTAAAATGCTAGCGCTGGACCTTCTCCCTTTTTCTTTTGTGGAAGGGGTGGGTTTTCTTGAAATGGTGGCAATGCTCTGCCCTAAATGGAAGGTTCCTAGCCGGTTCTATTTTGCCAGAGTTGCGGTTCCAGCATTACATGAAGATGTGCTGGAGATGATTGGGGCAGCTTTGCAGAAGAGTGCTGTTCACACTATACATCTGGCAACAGACATGTGGACCAGTTGCGCAGCCACTGATTACATGTGCATCACTGCACACTGGGTCTCTTTTTCAGGGGTTAAAGCAAAGCTAAATGCAGGTGTTGACACGGACAAAGTTTATAAAGCTGCTCGGAAACATGCAACAATAGCCATGTTTGCCATGGAGAAAACTCATACAGGAGAAAACATTTTGCATGAGTTTAACACAAAGGTCTTTGAATGGCTGTCCCCAAGAAAACGCATGATTGGTTATGTTTCCACGGATAATGGCGCCAATGTAGTTAAGGCGATGGATAAGGGTAACTATTTCAGAGTGCCGTGTTTGGCGCACTGTATAAACCTGGTTGTTAAAACATTCTTGAGTGAAGAAAGTCCAGTCTCCGAGTTACTGACCACCTGCCGAAGAATGTGCACACATTTCAACCATTCTTTTAAGGCCCGGAAGCAGCTGAGGTGCCTGCAACATGAACGTAAAGTGCTAGTGAAAGCACTCATCCAGGAGGTGGCAACACGTTGGAACTCAACCTTCTACATGCTTGAGCGTCTGTATGAGCAGTATGCGGTAGTCGATCAGTATTTCTTTAAACTGGGTACACCTATGATAGACATGAGGATACAGGTGGAGCAATTGGAGCTAGTTAAAAGCCTGACAGACACGCTTCGTCCTTTTGAGGTCTTCACGCGTGCAGTCAGCAGGGAGGACTGTAATTTGGGAAAATTTATCCCATTGTTGCGCATGCTAGAGCACCAACTGAAGGCGGTGTCTTCTAGGTTTGAAAAAGATGGAAAGGAAGAAGCATTGGAGTTGGCGGAGAAGTTATTACAGCGCCTACTTCGCGATGAAAGTCTTGAAAAGATCCAGACAGAACAGCATTACATTTCTGCTACTATTCTGGATCCACGGTACAAAAAGGCAGTGGCAGGCAGAGTATTCTTTCCTTTTGATTACGCAGATGTTACAAAGTACAAACATTGTCTAGCTGTGTCAGCCACTCGGTTTGAAAGAGAAAGGCAGGAAATTGAAGGAAAAGGCAGTACATTAGCAGGCCATCCGCAGTCAAAAAAATCCACTTCTGCATCTGTGGCTGTGGCAGAAGTGAGTGATTTTCCCTCTCCGCCGTTAACGACACCAGCAACCGTATCATCTGCACCAGACACAACAGTAATATTGTGTGAAGAAGAGGATTGGCTAACTGGGCTTGGGTTTGCTTCTCAAATGGTCCCAGAAAAAAGTAAGCACAGTGGAGGAACCCTGGAGAACCTTGAGTCGATGGTGCAGGCCTATCTGAATGACTCAACAGAGGTCCATCTTTCTCATGACCCATTGGCGTATTGGCATGGGAAAACAGATGTGTGGCCAGAGATCACCAACCTGGCTATAAATTACTTGTCTTGCCCACTCGCAAGCGTGTCTTCTGAGCGTGTTTTCAGTGCTGCTGGTGGCATTGTAACTTCCAAAAGGACCCGCCTCTCGCCCAAAAATGTGGAGAGGTTAACAATGATCAAGATGAATCAGCACTTCATACCACCAGATTACAAAATACGAGAATGCACGCAGGAAGAAGACGAGGAGGACACCAACTTAGATGAGGGAAGTTCTTCCCTGTTAACTGACCTACTCCCGTCTGAATTAGAGTTTGAGGACGAGCTCTTCTTCCCTGACACCTAGCCCTGAAAATGAGTCAATGAATCACTAACTTTCTTTTTCGTCCTTATTAACTTTTATTTCTGTGTGTCTGTCTTTCTTTGTTTTGCAAAATCTATATAAAAAAAACTTTAATCACAAAAACAAGCCCATCAGCAGAACTGTCTTCACTTATTTGCTTATTGATTTGAAGGTGCCGCAGTCTGCATTCCTCAAGTTCACAAGTTCACAAGAACATGCTCCTCTATCCTCCTCCTCCAGACTCCTATTTCCCTCAAAGCAGATGGCTGGATTACACCCAATGAAGAAAGACTCTGCACTTGTGGGGGTGTTCTACCTCTTTGCGGGTGAGTTGACGGGCCTGGGGCATTGCTGTGAAGGTCTAATACCGGCTAAAAGTGGTTTGGAGAAAATCGGAGCAGAAAAAGTTTTTGCGCTTTTGATCACTTGCCTGTCTTTGGGGTGCTGTTTGGGGGGCTTTTAGGTTGTTGGGGTGGGTTTTGGGGTCTGTGAGCACTGCTGGCACATTCTAATGTTGATTGCATTTGTTTTACAGGAAATCCATGGTGGAAAAGGGGAGTTAGGGCCTAGCTGCAGAGCTCATTTGGACTGCATTCCAGGTAGGCCCACAGTTTCCTAAGTGTGGCTTTTCCCGGTTTTGCTTTTCGGCTTTTTGGGGGGGTGAAACTTGTTTTTGCCCGGGTTCACGGGTCTGGGGGCCTTGCTTGGAAGGTGTAATACCGGCTTTCAGTGGTTTGGAGAAAATCGGAGCAGAAAAAGTTTTTGCGCTTTTGATCACTTGCCTGTCTTTTGGGTGCTGTTTGGGGGGCTTTTAGGTTGTTGGGGGTGGGTTTTGGGGTCTGTGAGCACTGCTGGCACATTCTAATGTTGATTGCATTTGTTTTACAGGAAATCCATGGTGGAAAAGGGGAGTTAGGGCCTAGCTGCAGAGCGCATTTGGCCTGAATTCCAGATAGGCCCAAAGTTTTCTAAGTGTGGCTTTTCCCGGGTTTTGCCTTTTGGCTTGTTGGGGGTGTTAAACTTGTTTTCTCCCGGGTTGACAGTTCTGGGGCTATTGCGGGGAAGGTCTAATACCCGAAAGAAAGTGTTTTGGAGACAATCCCTGGGGAAAAAGTTTTAGCATTTTCGGAGATTTCGCTGACTTTACCGTTTTCGGGGGGCTGTTTGTGGGGGTTCCTGGTGTTTGTGGGAGGGTTTGCGAGTCTTGGAGCAATGCTGGGTATGGATACTTTTGCTTGCTTGCAAGTGGTTTGAATACAATCCATGGTGGGTAAGGGGGATTTGGGCCTACTTTACTTTCAAAGTACGTTTGGTCACCATTTTCTACTAGGCCTCTGACAGGTAGCAGTATTGCACGTTTTTGAGATCTGATTGGGGGTCTTCTACATTTTTGCGACTGGGTTTATTAAGGGTCTGGGAGCACTGCTGGGAAGGTCTAATTTTGTTCTAAAACACAGTTTACAGTACACCTAGCTTGAGGGGAAAGATCCGCTAAATTAATTCACCCATACTTATTTATCCTTCAAAAGGAGACTCAGACAGAGTACGCACTTTCAAAAATATTGTACTGTCTATTAGGAAACTCAAAGTGTGACTTTTTGCACTACACAGCGTACATACCTTATATTTATTTGTCAGTGGTGTTCTAATATCACTTCCTGTTTTTCCATCAATAATTACAGGCCGGGTTTCAGCCTGTGCAATGGGAAAAAAAGGATGAAGTCAGGCTTCACATTAGCGAGCCGCAATTCAGCATCCGCCAGGCAGGCAGTGGACAGGGTGTCTTCTGGTCACTAATATTGATGGACGGAGCGTCAGATGGAATGGAGGAGTCCCGCTAATAAGAGGAATGGTTGGATGCATGCAACTTACCAAATTCAACAGGACAACTACAACAACATACAGATACAGTATCCGTTCTTTTCTAATTATCTTTTAAGTAATGTTATTGCTGTGAACTTCTATGAGTGTGACTCTGCATTTCTTTGATCTCTGCTTCTAAATTCATCCCTACTGCCATTCTATAGGTTTTACTTCTGCTATTTTTTAAACCTAATTTAATGTAAGAAGTGTTTCTATGAGTGCAGAGATAGGCAAGTGAAAACGCATAATTATTATTGCAGCCCTGTACTGTCGCATTCTTTCATTCACGGTTGTCGAAAGTACTACTTACTTTTCAGTAACCATGCATTCAGTAGTGCATGCACTTCCTTTATGTCACTATTTATGAATAGCTTTGTACCCAAAGATTTGTTTATGTTCAATTATTGTTTGTCCATGCTGTGCTTTTTTTTTCTTCTCTCAACAAAACTTTCCCAAAAACCCCCATTCCCATCTATTTTCCAAACCCTAACCCTCTTCCCCCGGGCTGTGTGGTTTTGATTGATGTGTGACTAAATGACAGCAATAATTCCACACACTTGCTGGGGAGGATAAGGTCATAGCAACAGGCTGGTGAAGGAATCCGAGGATATATTCTAACTCAGCTTGACACTGAGTCATTATTGGCAAATGAAAGCAGATTTTCATGTGCGCCATCAACTTGATTGGTCATCAAGAACATCCTCCTCCTAGACGTGGCAAATTATTACGCTGCTGTGTCCTTCACCTTCAGTACTATTTCTTGTAGTAGTAGCCAATGTCAAAGAAATTCAACGCAAGTACTAGTTATACTTTCAATACTTTACCATTTGTTAGGCTACATTGTGGCACTGTTCTAGTGTACTGTCATCTGCTATATTCTCTATCGTACCGTTCTAACGCTACGGTAAGGACAAACAAGGTTTCATTTTCTTTTTTTTCAGATGCTGCAACTGCCACTGTGTAACACCACAAGTACCACTGCAATGATGACATTTCACCTGCCCAGGATTGCCAACCTTAATCGCCATTTCCCGTGCAGCCAGCCCTGTGCCTAGCCCTATTTCCACTTATGGATTAAACCCAGGTCTTTTGACTGGGTGTGAGTGTTTGATTGATTCAGATGCTCCGTCCATCACCACCCCCTTTTGTACCGCTTTTAGCCCTATTTCCAAACACAAATTACAGGTAAGATAAGCGTTTGGGGGGAGGTAGTATAATGGAGTATTAGGAGAGACGAGAGACTGACGGTCCTAGGACTATTGAATTCACTTACTCTGTGACAGGCACTTAGTTTTGAAAACATTTGGGCAATTACTAGTACTTACACAACTTGAATCAAGATGCCACTTAAGTTTCAGGAAAACAAACTTACTGTTAAACCCCCACCCACCAGCCTCAAAAGCAGTAAAAAACACGTATGCTAAGATAAAGTTTAAAGTATATTTATATATCCCTAACATAAGTAATCTCCCGCAAGCCTCAACCCACCCCCCCTCCTGAACCCCAACGAATGTCCGTGAAAACTAAGTCCAAAAAAGTAGAAAACCCAACTCCCAATTCCCACCCCCCAGAAGTCTTTAAAAAAGGGGCAAGGGACAGTCTCCTCCTACTGCTGGCTGCTGTTGACTTTTCGGGCCAGGTCGGCATGCTCCTTGCGGAGTGTCTCGAGCAGAGTTTTGGTGTTGAGGAGCTCCTGCTCGAGGAAGGACACCCTAAGTGAAAGGTGGTGCACGCGTGCCTTGCACCTGCTGTGGGGGGCAGCTGATTTCTTTGCTGCTCGGCGGTGGCGGGTGGCAGCGGTACCCTGGCTCCGTACCGCTGGAGACCTGCTGCGCTGACTGGCTGACCCAGGGAGCGTGGAGGAGGATGCAGGTGTCGCCGTGGATGTTGTCGACGTACTCTGCGTGTCCCCCTCCTCCGGGGCCACCAGCCGCCGATATTCGGCGACAGTGGCCTCCAGCCTCCGTTGCTGGGCCCTTTTAGCCAGCTCCTTCCGTGTTGGTTTGGAAGGAGCATCTATATGAAGAAAGAAAGACATAGTCTGTAACCAATGCTCTTTAAGATTAACACAAAATGATTCAGCAGAAAGTTGTGTCACAGTAGAACTAGCAACTTGCAAGCGCAGTACATAACTATTGTGGCCAGTATCTATCTAACCTCCCACTTCTTCATCCTTGCTCTAACATTAGTGGGAGTTTAAGGAATCAATTCTACGAGCACTATGGACTCACTCCATTAGAGTCGACTATGACAGTACACCAGTCTTATTCTTCTTCTTCTCTCTTGTTTAGCAAAATTGGTACGTTAACTTCTGTAAGCCGGCATAATGCCAGCACAGTCAACTTGCACCCGAGAAAAACAGACGCCCGCCATGATGAGTGAGACAGACTTGTGTTACTGTACCAGTCCAGTACATGCAGGTGGTGATGCTCTTTCTTTTCTATTACGGGTGGCACTGAGAATACTCTGTTACAAGGGCTACTGCTTAATTAATTTAACTTTCACCCTACAGTGTCAATTAATACTAGAAAAGAAAAATGAAGCAGATAAATAATCTGAATATCTATCACTGCACATGGTATGTATTTGCTTACATATGGGATGACTTTAGGTGCTTTTCTTTTTATTGAGTCAACAGTGATACATCCACACATGAATGACCGAGTTCTACTAAACCTATTAACTGAGGTAGTGAGTGGCCATCGTAATAGCCGGATATATGCTGTGCTTGCAATACAAACTACTGCTACTATTCATGGTAGTATTCGGACAAAATTACAACTTCTTTTCCTTGCCCTTCCTAAACTGGGACGGACGTGCAGGAGCGGTGTTACATGCTCTTCAAAGTAACACTTAATTCATCCAGTGACCGTCTACTCTCGCTAGATACACATATGCTATCTAAGAGTCAGATAGTACCATGATCCAGGCATCCATCCATTCAAACTATATGTCAATCATTCTTCTTCATGTCTCTCATCTGGACAAACCTTACGTTTTCTCACGGGAAAACAACCTTTTCATTTTATTTGGGAAACCGCAAGCCATACATCCTTGCTTGACTTGCATTTGAATTTCAACCAAAGCATATATTGCGCACACATACAGTTTCTGTTTCACCCACCCAGGCTGTTCTCCTTCAACCCATCCTTGCTTCATCCTTCACCCAGCCATGCATCATATTCTTTCCCAGCCACCTCGGGCACCAATCAAACACGTATCATTCTTCTTTGTCAGTCATCATTACTTTTACCTTGCTCGTCCTTCCTCACTTACTTACACCCTTCTTTCGTTTTTCGTTCATCCCATCCATCAAGTTCGTCTCAGATCTGATTTGGATTCTCGAAAAACTTTTTACCGCTGAGTTGAAGTAAATTTAGAGGAGGCTACTACTTGGTTGATAAAAACTTTGCTCTAAATTTGAAAGTCTGCTTAACAGTATAGTAACTTAACTGTAGAACATATATACTACACCCGTGCAGAGAGCACACTATGCAGTCTGCAATATCAATAAGTAAGGAATATAAGAGCTTACCACTGCCCGCCACTACCGTGGCAACCCGCACAGCAGTTTCGTACGGCACTTGCACCGCCTCCTCCCCAGAAGTGTCCTCCTCCACCTCCGCGTTGGGCCCAGCACCAGATGTTCCACCTACAAAGTACATTTAAGAATGTTAGATGTCATAGACATACAGCACTCACTAGTATTTTGTCTAGGAATGAAGAAATGTGAATACAGAAACCAATCTAATGATTTGTGACTGTCTACTCTAAAGTAAAAATGTCCCTTTTTCCGGGGAAGGGTGTTGTCTTGCTGCACTTTTTGGCACAACTGATGAATGCTTGCTTTTTAACACGTACCATTTTTCCCATAACAGACAGAAGCTTCACTTCTAAGAACAAATCATCATCACTAGGACGGAGTGACCAACGATTCAGCACCAAAAAGAAAAATTAAAGTTCAAACCAGGTGAGGGCTCGGCTCGCCCACAATAAATGTGTGAAATAAATCACTAAGCACTTTTCCATTTTTAATCAACCGTTTATGTTTTATGACAAGCTTGATTTTAATAAATATTTTTACTTTTAATAAAGCTTTAAAACTTAAATAGACTCTGTGGTTTTTGGTCAAGAGTGAATGAGCAAAAGGTTTTGCAATTTGCAAGCATGAGTCCGTGCCTCTGACACTTCTGGACTCTGACTCCATACTCTTGTCCTGCGTTGGATAATCATCATTGGGGATCAATCATCGATGAATTCGGGAGCTAAATGACTCTGCCACACTATCTAGTCAGTAAGGAGATTGGGGGTTCTCCAAAGTCTGATATCACTGAGGTATGTGGAAAGTCTACCTACGCCTATTATAATTGATAAACAATGCACTATTTAGTGTCCATAGTTCTGTTTGTGCAGATTTGTCCCTGCAACAGTAGTAGTATGGATTGTCCTCCTATCCAAACCAAAAGTAAAGTAGTATCTTATTCTTTCTTGGTGGTCATTCACCTTTTTATTGTTGGTAATTGTCAAAGCATAAACATTTAGAAGACTTGAAAAGACATTATGGACAATCCCAGAGGACTGCACTCAGTGCATAGAGCTATTGCTGACTAGAATGGGAGTTTCGTTTAACACCTTTTGCCAAATGTGTAATCTTAGTTAGCTACACAGACAGACTAATAAGAATAATCTAGTAATACCACAGGGAGTCATAGTAGAGGCAGGATAAGAATTTAGATACAGTCTACAAGAAGATCAAAGACGATTTAGAAAAAATCGAATGAAGAACGCTAGGAAAAAATAGGTACTCTATATTAAAATTAAAACTTACCGGGGTCAGCAAAGGAGCCCTCGCCTGACCGATCCTGGCCTTGAACAGCAGCAGCAGCCGATAACCCCTCCTCCTCTGTCCTCTTGCCCCTGGGGGGAGCTGATGTACAACATGAAAGAAAGAAAGACCCGAAAACATGGATGATTGTTGTCAACCAAATCAAACATTTCAAAAGAATAACAAAATATTTTGGCGAAATAGCAAATAGACAACTATTCCACGGGATATATTGACCTATCTCATGTGATCTACTACGATATTAGTATTGCTTGATTTGCGGACCGTAGACTTGGAAAGTTATGTAACTCACTAAACAAACTACTAAAAAGGTTCGCCTAGGACTGGCAGGCAGCAGTCCGCAGCACGCGAAGTGACAGACAAACTCCATCGTGATTGCAGATCAGCAACAACACTAAAAAGTTTCCTACTACATTAACCAGTCATTAAAATACTCAAACTATCAATCCACCACCACTATTTCTTCTTATTGCCAGGTGTACAAAGGAAGGACTGGACTTGAGTCTGTAGGGGCAGATTTACAAGCCCCTTGCGGCTCTTTTGCTCCATTGTTGCGTGACTTTTGTGACGCAGCGGCAGAACAAAAGAGGCGCCACAGTGCGGCGTATATTAACAACGTGACGCATATGGGAGATGCATCACGTTGTAAAGCCCTGCGCCATCAGGGGGCGTTCCTGCGCAAGGGAGGGCGTTCCTGCGCAGGAACGCATCCTAAAAGTGGCTGAGGGAAATCTACAAGATTTCAATTGTAGTGTAGTTCCTATTATCCCAATAGGCTCTGCGCATTGGAATAATATCTTCAATAGTATAGACCTAGGGCAGAGGTTAACTAGGTCTTCTACCGACGATATTAGACTTAAAGGTTTGTGTTTGCCAGCTAGCTCAGAGTTCACTAGAAACTTTCTCGAATAGACAAGGAGGATTTTAACCTCCCTGGATAGACAAGAAGGGATTTAGTTTCTGACAACCATAGAACATGACAACTTTGCTCTCCCCTAATCAAGAGTGTATCTCTAGAGTCATGTGAAAACAATAGACAACTTATTTTACTCAGTCAGTACGTGCATTCTTAGTTTCACCAGTTTGTAGAGAAATAAGAGATGGGCGTGGTTCAATAAAAGATGTTATTTATTGATCAGTCTCTTTTCTCATACAAGAGAAATGAATCGCTATTATTGCAATACTTGTAGTTAAGTAAAGTGCATACAGTAGAGACAGAATTATAAAATAATACTGTAAAAGCATTGATATGGTTTCTGAGCCATATGATACTTTAAAATGGATAAAATAGATACATACATATATACATTTGACTAATCGTACTCAACTGGTGCTTCTAACCACGCCTACCCCAATGTACCTGACCTAAGCCTAATACGTGGGCGGGAGTAGATAAGTAGCAGTTTAAGTTAAGTTTGTTTTGCCAAGGGACTGATTCGAGAATTCTCTGCAAGGGGTTATTCAGTTCTGTAACTGAGATCTAGAATGATGGAGGGCTGGTATCTCTTATCCCAGGTCTTGATATTCCAGCTGCCTGCGAGGGCTGCATGGAAGCGCCGGAGCTGGATTTCTCGGCAGGAGAAGGCGGGGCAGCGTCTGTGGGCTTCGCTCTCTGCTGGGCTCCTCACCACGTCTCGCTGCTCCGATCTCGTCACCACCGCATGTATTTGCTTAAGGCAATGTCGGTAATATTTATACCTGAAAGGTGCCGAGATTGACGTAAGGATGGACATATATACGTCAATAAGGATGTCATATGAACGGGCTCGTTCGCACATTCTTTTGCTGAAGTTCTCGGTGAAATCAAAACAATGGTTATGGGAATTTCCCAGGTCGCTGTAGGTTTGATTTGTTTTGAGAACTCCGTATGCCTTATCAGGGGCTGGAGGAATATCGCTTGTCTAATTAGATGGCATGCGTTATGACCTAATCAGATAACGCGCTTCTGTGCCGTGGTGTGGCTTAATCAGATAACGGTTCTTGCACCGTTGGATGGCTGCTAGTTAATTATTAACCAAACCAGGGTCAGGAATAGGGGAATCGATACAGTACCTATAGGAATACATCACACAATCAGTCACTTTTAGGACAATGATGCGTCACTCAAACCCTGCGCCTGCTTAAAGCAAACGTACGGCTTGACGCAGCATTGGGGAGATAGGGCACCCCAGAGCATTGCTGGAGCTGCGCCATCGTTGCGACGCAACTCCAGCAATGCACCGCCTTTACGGCACAGATGCGTAACGCTTCGGTGACGTTTTGGGCCTATGGTGCGCCGCATTGTAAATACGGCGCACCATGGGTGGTGGTGGCGTGGCGCACAATTACTGCAAAGTAGCAGGGATGCGCCGGTAATTGAAAATCTGACTCTTAGTGTCTAGCATTATGCAGTTCTTTAAACTACACTCGTACATAATTTCTCAGGCCAATGAAATGAACACAAAATCGAAAACAAATAAGCATAGTAGCAACCCTACTGAGAAGGAGAGCAGTGCACCTGAAATGCACAGAAGATTTTGAAATATAATTTACCTACAATGTAATCGGCAGCATTATTGCTCTTGGTAAAAAACAAAAATTTGCAATATAATAACACACAGAGCAGGAGAAAACAGAGTAGTGATGAAATAGCTACTACTACTCACCAAGCCCGGGGATCTCGATGCCGAGCAGGTCGAGCAAGTCGCGTTCTCGGTCCAGTAGATCCGTCCAACGGTGGGTGGCCTGGTTGTAGGTGCGCCGGACCCGAGAGTGTTGATACATGGCCCGGCACACCTTCTCCCACCGCTTCCGGCGCTCCCGGAGCCAGTAGCCGCTAGCGATCTTGCCGCCTGCCATGATGGTCCTGGGGAGGCGGCGCTGGACATAAAACACTAGTGCGGCCACCTCCTCCGCGCTAAAGATCTCCCGTGGCATCACTAGCTCCCCCCTCAAACACCCGCACGGGAGCCAGGCATGGGGTGCGGGACCCTTCCCCTTCTCGGGCTGCTTCCTGGCTCCCTTTACCATGGTCTGGGCAGAAAGGAAGGTAAATAATAAATAAGAAATAGAATAGGGAAGAAGAAAAGAAAAGAGTTTAAAAAAGTAGTTTAAAATTAACCAAAAGTAGCAGAAAACACAAAAATATAGAGCTAGAAAAATAGAGGGATAGATAATAAGTAAAATAGATTAAAAAAAACATCAAACAAGCAAAGGATGGCAGAGATTGACAGAGGATACAGAAAGCATGCCCAGAACTATAGCAATGAATGAAAAACAAGATGGCTGCGCCCGTTCACGACCGCGTGGGTAAGTTCGCGCGAGATTTCCCTCGCGATCACACGTGAACTTGTACTAGCGAGCCGCACACTTTGCGAGATTACACATAGCGCCCGGAAACGGAAATACGTCACGCAAACAAGATGGCCACGCCCATGTACGAACGCTAGGGTAACTTTGCAACGTTACGCTACAAGCGGCTTGCGAAAACGCAAAAAATCACGCGAACTAACACGCTGCAAAAAAAACCCAAATCATATATTCGCACGAATTCGCGGCTTCCGATTTCGATCTCGCGCGAATTCGCGCCCCGCAAATCGCGCGAAATTGTAGAAAAACGATTTTTGCAAAACTGAAAGCACTCAGCAGGTGCAAATGTTCAATCTTATCATTAGTAACCATTCCCTGTAGTGCTTCCTGAGGGGCCCCTCCAGAGTTCAGTTGCCTACTTGCAACTATTCTATGACCCTGCTCTGACCCTCACAGCAGGCTCAGAGAATAGCTACAAGTATGCCACAAAGGACATGTTAAAAAAAATTACACTGCAACAGAAAGCATTTACAGATAAGGAAGCAGGTGCCAGACTGGAAGTTCAAATTCAGTGACACATTAATCAGCCCCTAATTCATTCATGTCAGTTGAGGCAGGGCAGGTGTCCTAACAAATTTTACAAAACTGAAAGCACTTAGCAGGTGCAAAAGTTCAAGCTCATCATTAATGAGGAAGCACTTACAGCTAAGGAAGCAGGTGCCAGCTCAAATTCAGTGACACGTTCATCAGCCCCAAATTAATTCATGTCAGTTGAGTCAGGGCAGGTGTGCTTTTCCCCCCATAATCTACAGTGATGAACCAGAGGGTGGCATGGGTGAGCCAGAGGGTGGCAGTGGTGAAACAGAAGGTGGCAGTGGTGAAACAGAGGGTGCTGTGATGAACCAGACGTAGAAACAACATGGTCGCGACCGTTGCTACCCGACAAGTAAGTTCACGTTTGCGAACTGGTAAAAACCCCTTGCGAAATGGCAGAAACACTTGCGAACACAAAAAAATCCGCAAAATTCACGAATCCGTAAATACGCAATTGCGCAGATTGCGAATTCGCAAAATTCGCCCATACTTAGTTTCAGATTCTATTGAGGTGTTGGAGGAGACTGCAGTGTTCAGTGGTGGCTGCTCGACCGCAATTTGACTAGTGGCAGACCCCTCTCCCTATCCCAATCAGAATTAATAGTTGTGATGGATGTTTTGTTGCTGGATTTGGGAGGTCATTTGAGAGAGATGGGGCTAAGAGGACTGTGGTCACTGACGGAGACCCATCTACACATCAGCTGGTTGGGGTTATGGTTGATTAGCTTGGCACCGGAGGCGTTCCTACCAACCTTTAAGGGGGAATGGGTACAGGTGCTCAAGGACAACACAATTGCCATATGGTACTGACACCATCAGGGTGGCATGGGGTCATGGTTCATATGCCAGCAGGCTCTATATCTCTGGAAATGGCTGACCACTCAGAGCATTTCATTAGTTGTCCAGCACCTGGCATGATCTTTAAACGCCAGGACAGACAAACTTACCAACGTTTCCTAGCAGTTTACTAATGACAATTGCACTCAGAGGTGACACAGGGCATTATCCCACAATGGGGTTAACCCTAGATAAATCTAGTTGACACAACAGAGATTGTGAATTTACAAGCTTTTGCACTTTGGAGTTCCCAAGGCATTTCTCCCTTGGATTGGGGTTTGGGACTGCTATACACCTTTTAACCCCTACCTCTCCTGGCCAGAGTATTGGAAAAGACCAGGAAAGACCTGGCACATGTCATCCCAGTGGCTCTAGACTGGGCGATGAGAGTGTGGGAACCAGAGCATCTGCGCATGAGCATATGTCCTGTGATTTGTCTGCCCCTTTGGGATGAACTCCTGTCATGGCAGCAGGGCCACGTCCTGCAACTGAGCCTGCACAACCCTCACCTCCATATTTGGAAAGCAATTGTGCACCGGGCATAGTGCTAGAAATAAATTGTGTAGCAGTTAAACCATAGATCTATAATCGATTTATACAAGCAAGACTGATATATTATAAAAATATATATATTTTATTTCATTTCTTTTTTTCTTTTTATCTAATAAATTATTTCACATATCATAAAAAACATACCCACATATAATCAATGATTCTGTCAAGAGACTTGTATGTTCTCAATCTTTCCCTATATACATGGAAACCACAGGTTATTGAAAAGTATGATATGCCTAAGAAATATAAATGCCTTCAGTAATTAAACAAAAACAGTCACAGTAGATCTAATGTAGTATATCCTAGTGATATCCTGTTGGACACCAAGCCTATATCAATTTTCACTAAACGAAAAAACGATTGATCAAAGATGTTAATTATCAGGTGTTATATATGCACTGATTTGGAGAAGACACTGGTTACAGTTGTTTATTATCACCAACGCGTTTCGGCCGAAGCCTTCCTCAGGGTTTTCACACCAGTTGTTTGCAGAGCTATTGGATTCACTCTCTGCGTTTCAACATATCGGGTTTCGATAACAGGACTTTTTTTTATTTACATCTGTGTTCACAATAGGACTTTTTCTTTTATTTTAACACCTTCATTTTGTTGAACCAAGTCCTATTCTTACAACCATTTGTAGATATATCTCTCTCTGTGTTTAGAAGTGATCTGTATGCTTCAAGTGATAATCTGGATTTCTATATGTCCACGCTAGCGATGTATATATGGGGAAATCATGGTGTACCCTCCATTTCTTTTACGAACCAAACCATACTTCCGAGGAACAGGATACAAAAAACTCTCACCTCCATGCATGGAGATGCATGGAGCAGCAACAGTCAATGGCTTGTGATCTTCCCTCTGAAGTAGTTGTCAACCTAGTGGCCAGATATCCCTTCATCAAAACTGAATATGCAGTGTTCTGGGAGAATTTTGTGTTTGGTGTTCCTCCCATAATTAATTAATTAATTATGTGCTTATATAGCGCTGGAATCACTCCCGAAGGGGTACCTCCGCGCTTCGACCGCTGCGAAACCCTTCCTGGCTTCCCTGAGAGATGGTCCCTTAATGGGTATCTCCAGGGTGAGACCAGGCATCCCCGGCGGTCTGGTGGGGCCGTTAGTGAAGATGAGGCAAGCTAGTGCCCAGAGTTGCAGAGTGTGATCGCTGATCAGAGTGGGCACCGAGGCGAGAGAATTATCGAGTCCGCTGACCCTGGTCCAGAAACCTGCCGCGTAGGGAATCGAACCCTGGTCCCGGGCCGTCCTCTGCTCTCGGGTCTGCCGCCTCTAACCAGTGAGCCACACTACTCCTCCATAGCATTTACTTTTTACAGGCAGAGCTGTCTGACATGTTTTTGTTCCTTCTCTCCCTTAGCCCAGTGAGGCCTTGCTGTTGCAACATCTTCGGGCTATCTTTTGGCCTTCTAGACCTTTCTGCAATTGCCCAACCAGACATTATTTTCTAAATCTTTAAATCACCTGTTGTAATGCGATTTTTGGAAGGGCTGATCCACATATTCCCGCCAGCACCTTTTGTGATGCCGCAGTGGCAGCTTGATTTGCTCCTAACATATTCGATCCTTTTGAACTGATACATAGCTGTCCTCTATGCTTGCGAACCATAAAAAGTGTTCCTCATCACAATCACCTCTGCCTGGGAAGTAATTGAGTGAATTAATAACAGGAATTTTCCGTACAGCAAGCATACATATCTTTTTTCCTGTACAAACTGGTCCTTCCAAAGGCAGCTTCTTTCCCCTGGTGATCTTCAACTTCCCAATAGAGAAATCCATCACCTTGTCGACTTTTAATGTTATGCCTCACCCCTCCACGGAAGAGCAGTGGCTTTACAGTCTTGATCCTAAGAGTGCCCGAGAACTTTACAATGACTTGCCCAGAGAATATCGATTGGATGATCAACATTTTGTTGGGTTCTCTGGAGCCAAAAAATTGAAAGTGGTACAAAAGAGAACCATTTCCTAATGGATTGTCTTATGCATAAGGATCAGCTACGGGCTAGCCAGGAAGCCACCTCCAGAACGGTTGAGTGCCCACTCCACCACAGCAAAGGCTGGATTTGTGCCAGGCTGGTACGTGGGCATATGTTCACGAAGCACAAATGCATGGGCAGCCAGGTTTGGCAGGATGGGCGATGCGCCCGATCTGACCTGCAGGATTTCCTTCTCTTTGTTATTCGGAAACCCACCACCTGAGGAGGTGCTGCTTTGGTATCTATTCACAAGGTGAGGAATCTGCGGATAGACTTCTATGAGATGAACAAGTTACTTACCTTCGGCAGCTCTGTTTTTGGTAAAGACTAACTGCAGATTCATCACCGACCCTCCCTCCTCCCCATTCTGTGGAACGGGCATGCAAAGTCTATTAATAAAGAGTCCAGCATTAAAGATTGTGGACATAGATGAGAAAGAAGCTGACATCAGAGCACGGCTATAGGGCCCCTCGCAGTCGCATCCAGGGTAGGGCGAACCTGACGCAAAGTCTCACAATGTTACCTTTACATCCTGGCACACAAGGGAATTGCTCTGAAAATCTTCCAGATCTAGTATAGCACCTGTAAGAAATTCACAAGTTGAGGAATCACAAGGTGAGGAATCTGTGGTTAGAGAGGGACTCTACCAGAAAAGGTGTTCCTAAAGATAAGTGACTTGTTCTTCACTTAGAGAAGTAAGAATTTCACTACCATGTGAATACAGTCAAGTTTTTCACACCATTTACAATGCCTTGTCCCAACTGGAATAGATAATATTACAGATGGTCATTATTCCAATGTTTAACAGTACTGGGGGAATAGAGGTTGTTTTACCAGTAGCTAAAGCATGCTTTTCTTTTCTTGGAAAGAAATAAGTTAGATAATAAGTATGATGAATCAGTTTTTTCATTAAGAAACATGGGTCAGCATCTGCTTCTCCAAGTGACTTTGGGTTCTTGGCTTTGGCCTAGAGTCTCCCCAGCCCATGTAATAAAAAAACAAATACAAATATGGGTATTTATATAATTGCTTTGGGGGCATTTGGGTCAGTCCTTTTAATCATGTATCTGTTATGATGTCATTTACAGTTTGCTCTGCCCACCACATCATAAAGCATGGGGCAATGGGTCAAGCCACTTTGACAAAGCTTTTTTTTTCAGTTCTTTATCCTGATTTTACTTTTCTAGTTATCCTTGTCTGCCGAAACTATCATGGCTATTCACAAAGTTAACTTACACTTGAGAGTACATTTACATGTGTAATTTAAACTTAAACATTTGAGCAACTGTACTAATTTTGTGTGCAAAGTTACTCAAAAAGTGTAGTTTAAATGTCTCCACCCCTCAGTTTAGGGAATGGTGTCAAAATAATCACATGTTCACATAGCTTTATTCGGATAAAAACATATCCATACAAGTGCATGCTCATAGAATATTGAAAGCATACAAATCATATTTTATTAAAAGGTAGGCTGATAGAATATGAAAGCAAGCAAATCATAAAATGTTAAAAAGGTAGGCGCATAGAATATGAAAACATACACATCATGGTATTTTAAACTGTAGTATGCATAAAAATTCAATACAGTACAGAGATATTAAAGTGCATTTATACAGTATTCATGGAAGTACGTGCACAAACAGCAACTTTCAAAAAGGCCCCCACACAAATTATTAGCTCACCCTCTCCTAATTTTTAGGAGGGTCTGATATGATTCTCTGTAATCAACGTAACAGCGCTTCTTAAAAAAAGGGATTAAAAACAATTTTGTATATTGTATAAGTGTAAAAGAGCCTGAGCGTTCATCAAATGGACAAGAAACAAAATCAAGATTAGTTTGAAAGCCCATGGGGGACGCATAATAGGTATTTAACAGTGCCTGTCCTTTGACGAAAGAGAAGAGGCGCTCCCAGCGACACGTAGGTTGAATCAGATAATTAGCCCGTTTATGGTCATTCTCAATGTTCAAAAACGAGGCCACGCTCGGTGTATTGGACTCCTTTGCCAGTCTATCCTCGTGATAGCACTTGTATAGGGCCGCCCAAAGCTCCTTTTTATTTACAGTATTTAAGTCATTAAGGTTATCAAACACATGTCCACGGCTAATCCTACGTAGACTGGTTATCACCTCTGCTAACCATGGAATGTCCATGCCTTTTTCACATTTAAGACAATCTTCTATAATGTCTCTAGTAAGGGTTGCCGCCTCATTTTTCCATATAGCTAGCCAGAATAGAGTAGGGTGTGCTGTAATATAGTCTTCAACATAGTGTAATTTTAATTCACTATGGCACACATATTGAGGCGAAGAGATTTGGACATCCACAAGCTTACGGCAAAACCAGTTCTCTTCAAGCTGGATATTATGGCAGTTAGAGATGCCCCAAATCTCTGTGCCGTAGGTTGCTGTTGGTGTGCACTGAGTGCCGGAGGAAGATCCTTCTCCTACCTGGTGGCAAAGACTTGGAACACCCTCCCCACCCACCTGCGACTCACCCAGGACCATCTCTCCTTCAGGAAGCACCTCAAAACCTGGCTTTTCGAGCAGTAGCGCTCCCCCCCCTTCCCAGCGCCTTGAGACCCTAGCGGGTGAGTAGCGCGCTCTATAAATATTATTGATTGATTAATTGATTGAGTTCTCAAAAAAATTTACTTCGGTAACTGCATTCCCCCCTGGTTGCGGTAAGCTAAGTACTGCATTGATTGACTTAGAAAACTTGTTCCTGCTGTATGCAGTAGGGTCCATTCAGAGGCCATTAGCAGCCAAACCAGTCCCAGATAGAGAAAAGTGCTTGTGCTTTATAAACTCCGACTGCCAACAGAAAGGGCATTTATCGTGTGCTTTCTTGGTCCGCAAGCCATAATAAAAGATTGTTTTAAATTAGTACACAAATCTAAAGAGGCCATAAACTCCACAAAACCCCGTACTATAAGATGCAGGGCTTTTGTAAGGCGGCCCATTAGGACCGCATCATCTGTGTATAATAGGGACAGCAGTATGGAACCATTATTCCTTAGGACATCTTTGGTAAGGGTTGTTAAAAATACATGTAAATTGTTAATGTACAGAATAAAAAGTAGTGGGGTTGAGACGGAACCTTGCCTTACCCCTCTAAAAACCTCAATATCATTACATACTTCCCAGTGTGTATTAATTCTGAGCCTAGCCTTGGTGTCTATATGCAAATAGGCAAAAATGCACTAGTGTCTCATACATTCCACTTTCAAAAAGGATAGAGCACAGTCGAGATCGGTTAACAAAGTAGATTGCTGAGGTCAAATCCATGAACGTCAGATCTATCGGTGAACGTTGGGCAATTGTGTGTTGTAATTTGACAGCGATCGGGTTAGCATTTGCTTCAGCTACACGAACTTTCCTTTGTTAGCTTGACTATATTCCGGAGGCCATTTTGTATTCCTGGCTCCCCTTTTTAGTGAATGCGCTGCCTCGTGGTCAGCATGCCCTTTTGCCCTTTCTCTCTCCCGATGACCATTTAGTCAGCCTAGCAACTGGCTATTTTTAGTAATGGTCAAGCTTGCGCATGCGTATTCGAGCTTTCAAGGTTAATGATCGGTCACTGCTTAGGAATGTTCTCCAAACTGACCAGTGGTACTAAACTCCTCCCACAAGTTGGCTGTGTTCCAAAAATGCCCTTATATGTACCTAAATTGTGTAAAGTGTATACCACCTACTTTTCAAATTCCTGTAAACTGTATAAAAGAAGCCATGCATTCGATGTTCGTTGTGATACTTCTTGCATTGCCGAAGGGTGCTGTAGGATTGTACCACCACCCCATGGGGTCTTAATAAACTTGTCTTTTGCATTTTCAGTTTCCGTGCCAACTTCTATTCTAAAGGTATCGAGAGTTTTTGCAGAGTATGTAGGTCTGTTGAAACCCAATACCACAAATTGGCGCCCGAATGGGGACTCATCGGCGACTCCGATGCCCGCAGGAGTGGTCGCGACAAAGGATTGGAAACTCGCCCTGGACGCGTACGCTGCCACTGAGTGACCCGAGTCTTGGCACCCACGGTGTTTTTTCCTTTCCTTCTGACCTGACCTTCCAGGTGGCGCCAGTCCTCGACTGAGATCCTGATAGTTGGGTTGCCGTGCAGTGACCGTTTGGCTGATTCGATTTGAGAACTTGGCAGTTGGAACCTGGACATTTGAAATATTTGGTAAGCTTTTGATTGGTAAGGTAGTCTACTGACACTTCCAGTGGATTTTTGGATTTGTTTGAGTTAGCTAACATTTGGATCTATGATTTGTACTATATGTGGAGTGCACCTCACATAGCCAGGTAATGGAGAGATATTTCTCTGATTTTGTATTTGTTTGAACGGCGCATTATGTGTAAAACATTTTAAGTGCCACTTAATGTAATATCACGTTTTCGTGATATTTTTGACATGCCTGTTTTTAGCACGCTCCGAGGAATGTGCTGTCTTGGAAATGGTACCAGTTATCGATTAAATGAATCTCAGCCGGCTCCCCCAGAGGGAACACCTAATCGTGAAATGTACATAAAATTTGGCCTTCCCCCTATTATGTATAGTACACTATGGAACAAATATACTAAGGCCGACCTTGAATTGCAATGGCCACTACATGGGTCGTTTGATTTACGAAAGGTTCAGTATGTGGAGCAGTGTTTGTTTCAGCGCAGGTCTAGACAGGATATGTTTGATTGTGTGCGTATGAGGGAGAAAGCGGTACGTGAACGAATGAAGCATGAACAAGCCTTGGTGGACAAGGTGCAGCGAAAGGCTGCTCATGTTAAAGCTTTACAGCTGCAGAAAAAAGAATTGCAGGAACAGAAAGATAGGGAGATACGAGAGCGTAATTTACAAGTTAATGGTCAGTTTCCTATTCGACGCCCTCTTTTTCCTGTCCTTACTAATGAATCTGATGATTTTTCATTGTTAGATCATTGCCCGCCTCCGTATGTTATGCCTACGGCCCCAGATGTGGATTCTGATTCACCTACGGACCAGGATAAAAAGAGAGATATCCGTTCCATACTTACTACTGCTCGATCTGCGGAATTACGCGACATGGCTCGTAAACTTAATGTTGATTTTATTTCTATTTCAAAGGTTGACGAGGCCATGCGTACGTGGTCTGATAAAGAGAAATTATATTTTCTGGAACATTTTGGGCAAGAAGTTGTGGAACGGTTTAGAAAGTATTCATCTGAGTTGGAATCTAAGGATATATCAGTTGGTTGTGATAATTTACATAAAGGTGTTTTTGTTCTCGCAGATGCAGATGAGTTTTTCCGGCGTTTGGTTCAGCTACGGGACGAGACGTTATGACTACGGGCGTTGAAAAAGACATCGGGTTCGCCTGCGTCCGCACCAACGGCTGGGTCCAGGGAGTGCCCTATCTTTGGAGCAGATAAGAGTGATACAGTTCATGTTATGCCTATGCGAGAAGCTGCGCCTTTGTATGTCCCTCCCAAAGGTCAAGGTACAGATGATTATAAGTCGTCTGTGGATGCGAAGGGTTATTTCGTATATAATTGGGTTTATACTCCTTGGAATAGAGCGGATGTTATGGCGCTTAAAACAGCTTTACCTGACCCACGCAAAAATCCGGCAGCTTTCTATGAGGGAGTGGAAGGAGCTATTTCTTCATGTGTCATGACATTAGTTGACATTGATCTTTTCTTTGGGTTAATATTGCCTCCTGATATGTGGAGGGCAATTCGTAAGTTTGATGATAGACCGCTTTTAGGTGCAGATTGGAAGGAATTAGCACAAGCTGATTTGGATAGAGAACCCGCATGTAAGCCATGCAAATTAATTTTAGATCTCCTGGTGGTTATTCTGAATAAATTAAAAACGCTCGTTCCCCCTAAAAAGATTGACTGGACGATGTTGGCCTCTTGTAAACAGAACCTAGATGAATCAGTCTCTGACTTCTTTTCACGCTTCGAGAAAGCGTTTCATGATTACAGTGGTCAATTATTAACAGAGGACACGGGCAGGCATTTGTTTGTTGATAAGTATGTAGCTAATCTCCTACCAGAGATTGCAAAGCGTTTAAAGACTAGTAAAAGTTCATGGATCACTGCAACTCCTGCTTCTTTATTAACTATGGCTCAGTATTATGAACAACAGGAATTGGAGGCTAAGGAAAGTAGTGATAAAAAGGCGAAAGATTTGAAGACGAAGGTGATGTTGGCTCAGGTTTACGCTACGCAGCCGTGGGGAAATGATATGGGTAGACGTGGGTCGTATGGTCCGCCTTCTGCCAGCTCTGATATTTCTGAAGATCAGTGTGCATACTGTAAACAGTTTGGACATTGACTTTCAGATTGTCCGGTGCTTCGAGAACAGCGTAATAAGCGTGGTCGAGGAAATGGAAGGTTATTCAGGTTCGAGGGGTGGAGCGAATCATGGTGGTAGGTTTGAAGCTAGGGGTCGTGGTCAGGCTGACTATAATACTTTTGATCAACAGAAACAGTATCAGATAGCTGAGGGTGAGTCTTCCGAGTTTCAGGATAATACGTATGCATAGGATTGCGTAGGATGGGGTATGGAATCGGTTGAAGTACCAGTAGATCAAAGGGGTCCACATATTTCAGCGCATGTTTTGGGTTCTACTGATCAGTTTCTGGTTGATACGGGAGCTACTCGTAGCGCTCTGTCCAAACAATTGGTTCCAAGGGATCCCCTGTCTGGCGAAACGATTACATCAATAGGGTTCGATGGAACACCTTCCCTTAGCCCATTGTCCCAGCCCCTTCCATTTCACATTGATAAGTTTACTGCCCCATGTCCATTTTTGTTGTCTCCAAATACACCAGATAATATTGTGGGACTTGATATGCTCAAATATTTTCGAGCAACCATACGCTGCGCCCCTGAAGGGGTGCGGGTTATTTTGAATGAGAATTACCCAGAAATTGAGAGATTGTGCCTTCTTCAGGAAGCCGATGCGTTAGCCTCCCTTCCAAGTACTTTATGGGCCACTTCTGATACCGATGTAGGACAGATGATTATCCCTCCAGTACACATCACTGTAAAGGAGGGAGTGCTTTTGCCTCGCGTACCACAGTATAAAATCCCTAGAGAAGGTGAAGTTGCTTTGACACATATCATAAATGACTTGATTACTGTAGGAGTGGTGGAGGAAGTTCCCTATAATGTTTGCAACAGCCCTATTCTTCCGATTCTAAAGAAAGATACAGACACTAAGATTTACCTTTCATTATTGATTTGAGGGAAGTCAATAAGATAGTGGTGCCCCAATATCCCGTGGTGTCCGATATTACTACTTTACTTACTTTGGTCCCACCCACAGTCACCATTTTCTCTGTTATTGACTTAAAAAACGCTTTCTTTTCGATTCCCATTCATCCCGATAGCCGGTATCTCTTCGGCTTCACTTTAAATAATAGATCATACAGATTTTGTCGAGTTCCTCAAGGCTATACAGAAAGTCCTAGCATTTACAGTCAGTCTTTGAAAAGACAGCTTGATTCTTTTGAGCTACAGTCTGGAGTGGCTCTTATTCAATATGTTGACGATATTTTGTTAGCAGCAGACACGCAGGAACAATGTGAGGAGAGTACTCTCTCCCTGCTTTCTTTCCTTGCCAAGAATAATCACAAGGTTTCGAGAAAGAAGTTGCAATATTGTAGACCGAAGGTGACCTACCTTGGTCATCTTCTGTCTAAGGAGGGGCGTGCATTGACATCAGATCGAATTCAAGCAATTTTAGACACACCAGTCCCTTGTACTCCGAAAGATGTTTGTGCTTTCATAGGTCTGACGTCCTTTTGCAGGCAGTGGATATTAGGATTTTCACACATTATAAAACCTTTATTAGCGTTGTTGTCCAAAACTACACCGACTCCTCTTGAATGGACAGACGAATGTCAGAATGCTTTTGAAAAATTGAGACAGGCCCTTTGCTCTGCACCAGTGTTAGGTACACCAGATTATACAAAGATTTTTACACTATATGTACATGAGAAAGATGGGTGCGCTTTGTCAGTTTTAGTGCAGACACACGGAAATAAACAGCGACCTTGTGCGTACTTTTCAGCAGTACTTGATCCTGTAGCACGAGGATTACCTGGGTGCTTTCGAGCAGTTGCAGCAACAGCAGTGTCTATACGACAGAGTGAGGGAATAGTTTTGTCACACAAATTGTTGGTGTTAGTGCCCCATGTGGTAGACGCCTTATTGAACCAAACAAAAACACAGCATCTAACTAGTGCTTGTTTAACAGGATACGAGTTAACGATGTTGGCGCCACATATTACACTGAAGAGGTGCGCCACTTTGAACCCTGCTACTTTATTGCCATATCCTGTTTCTGAGCCCCAAAAGGAAGAACAACATGATTGTGTTTTTCTGACTGAAGAACAAACAAAGGGCCGTATTGACTTACAGGATACGCCACTTCCAGATGTAGATGGGGAACTGTGGGTTGATGGATCATGTTTAAAGTTGCCAGATGGTACGACTTCTGCAGCCTATGCAATCACGACACTTAAGACAGTGGTAGAGACAGCACGAATACCGCAAAAATCGGCCCAAGCAGCTGAACTGATAGCTCTAACAAAAGCATGTGAGCTAAGTGCTGGATTATGTGTGAATATTTACACTGATAGTCGTTATGCTTTTGGAGTAGTGCATGATTTTGGCCTACTCTGGAAGGAACAAGGGTTTTTGACTTCGCATGGAGCGCAAATCATGCATGGAGAGTTAGTACACGATCTCCTGAATGCACTATTATGTCCAAAGAAAGTAGCGATAGTCAAATGCAGTGCACATAAAAAGGTGACAGACAAAATAGGACAAGGAAATGCCTTTGCAGACCGTACAGCACGAGAGACTGCAATGTTAAAGAATGTCTCTCCCATGTATGTGGTGAAATCACAGGCTGAGCGATGGCATGACGCCAGAGAGGAAATATTAGACATACAGAAATCAGCTTCTGAAGCAGAACTTGCAAGCTGGGCAACAGAGGGAGTGTTGGATGATGAGGGCTGTTGGCACAGTAAAGATATGGAGAGATGGAAATTGCATGCCGCTTATTTGCAAGCAATGGTTCAAATGACACATGGGCTGGCACATGTTGGAGCTCTTGCAATTACTAAATTGCTTACACGAGTTTGGGAGCATACTGAGATTGCCAGCACGGCTAAGAGAGTAGTGCAGACCTGTCTGATATGCTTACAGTACAATCCTGCCAAAGGGACTTATACTCCTAAAGGAGGGTTCGTTCCACCGACTGCACCATTTGAAGTACTACAGATGGATTACATCCAGCTTGAACACTGTAATAATCTTAAGTATGTCTTAGTGGTGGTGTGTGCCTTCAGGAAATGGATAGAGGCCTACCCCACGAAGGACAATACAGCGTTGACAACAGCTAAGGTGTTACTCAAGGAGTACTTCCCGCGATTCGGTGTTTGTAAATTTTTGTGGAATGACAACGGTCCCCATTTTGTTGGGAAGATCGTGGAGTACGTCCTGAAAGGATTGGGGATAAAACAAAAATTCCATGCTGTGTTTCACCCGCAATCAGCAGGTTTGGTGGAAAGATATAATGCTACTTTGAAGCTGAAGCTAGCAAAGATCGTGGCATCCACGTCTTTAAAATGGCTGGATGCCTTGCCCTTAGCATTACTGTCTATTAGATCAGTACCACACTCCCGATCTGGCCTCACACCTTATGAAGTGGTGTTTGGAAGGCCTATGAATATTTGGGGAGTTCCTAAGCCTCGCTTAAGACATGATGTGCCTTGTGTAATGATGAACGAGTATTTGGCACGATTAACAAATGATTTACTTTCTATTCATCAACAGGTTCGAGAAGCGCTCCCAGATAACTCTATCGGAGAGGCTCATGATCTCCGACCTGGGGACCATGTGATGGTCTGATCGTTTGAGAGGTCCAGCAGTCTAGAGCCGAGGTGGCGTGGCCCTGAACAAGTGTTGCTGGCGACCCGAACAGCTGTGCGGGTTACGAACAAGAAGTGGTGGGTGCATTCCACTCATTGTCGCCGTGTTTCTCCGGATCTGGTGAATCCTGCTGTGCTGTCTGACTATCGGGATTTCTTGGATGCAGAGAAGAGTCCAGCCACTACGCCCAGCGAATCAGAGGGAGCCTTCCCGGACCACACTGTTTCTGGTGCAGCGAAGTACAATCTGCGATCGAGAAAGGCAGTTGTTTTGTGCGAGACTGGTTGAGTTACCGCTCTGAGGTTTGTGAAAACGGAAGCCGAGAAAATCAAGGGGGGGGGATCAGTGCTGCCCAGTATAGCGACACCCGTCTTGAATCTCGGAGAAGAAACCAGCGGCTACCTCGGAGCTCAGCACTCATTTTTTTTAGCTTTATTTTGATTATTTTGTTTTGAGACTATGGCACCTAATACAATGAGAAATAAGAGAATTCTTGGTGCTGTGATTTTTGTTTCTACAATAGTGGTAATAGCAGTAATAGCTTGGATCGTTGAACGACTGATTCCGGCTAGAGAATATTTGCTGCCTACCACTCCAGTTCCATCTGAGCATTTTCATTTTACTTTGCCTTATCATGAAGAGAGACATAGACAAACTTATTTGAATAACAGTTTCATTAAAATTCTACACCACACCCACAACATGACGAACACTACAAACTGTTGGGTATGTGGAATGTTGCCTGGACATCAAAAGAAAGGAGGAACTCCACTTATTCCTCTTCCATTCTCTCATAATGGTTCCTGCAATGCCTGGTACACTCTCCTCTTCACCTTGAGATGGCCAACAAAAGGTGGACTTCTTTTCCGACCTAATAAAGTTTGTTATAATGATAGAGATGGTTATCCACAAGCAGAAGGAACTAAATTTGAGTGGGAAGAATATCGACCGGACAATGTATCTTCACCTCGTATTTTTACTAATCAAAGAACTGTAAATATGTCTAGTTTATTTGTGATTACGGTTATTAAAGCAAAAGCAGATCTATGTGTAAGAAATAAAGGCACTATTCCGGTAGGGAAAAGTGAGTGTACTACTACTCTAGCATTTGACACACCAAATAGTATTGCTTTTGTAGCATCACGAAATACTTACTTTATTTGTGGAAATAAGGGCTACCACCGACTTCCCATCGGGTGGTTAGGAACCTGTTACATATCCTTTGTATTACCCCCTGTGTTTATTGCCCCGCCAATGTATCATAATGATTTTGTGCTATACCACGATTTTATATTGAATAGAGTTAAAGGAACATTAGATATTGATGGCATCGACCAAACTGACACCTCTTTGCAGCAATATGTTGACTTCAATTTAGGCCTGTTTTCATTTGTAGGTGCAGCCCTAAACAGTAGGAAAATAAGACGGCTAACACGTGTTGTGGAAGCTGTTGCTAATCAAGCTGCCTCCGCTTTAGGGAATTTAACTGAGGAGCTCCAAATTACCAGAATTGTGACGCTTCAGAACCGAATGGTTCTAGATGTAGTATTAGCCGATCGTGGGGGTGCATGTCGCATTATCGGTAGTAGTTGCTGTGTGTACGTCCCTGACAACTCGCCTTCTGTATATGATACACAAGATTGCTGCTGAAATCCACCCCAAAAATGGTACATGGACATTTTCAAATTGGTTCTGGACTTTGCTTAGTACCTGGGGTTGGAAACTATTGACTATTTTTTGTATTTTTATTGGAATACTCTTCTTCTTTTGCCTATGCATCCAACATGGCTCTACACTATGCTCTGTATGTATCACTGCTTGCATTCCGTCCAAACGAGCTATTGCCAAAAATGAGCAAATGATTAGCAAATAAATAACAAACATAATACTAATTAATATTGATGATGAGCACTCTGATTACTTCAGATATGAGGTAGCTTCAGCTAAATGCTAAAAGGGCCGTCTGTCGTAATTTGACAGCGATCGGGTTAGTTATTTGCTTCAGCTACACAAACTTTCCTTTGTTAGCTTGACTATATTCCGGAGGCCATTTTGTATTCCTGGCTCCCATTTTGAGTGAATGCGCTGCCTCGTGGTCAGCATGCCCTTTTGTCCTTTCTCTCTACCGATGACCATTTAGTCTGCCCAGCAACTGGCTATTTTTAGTAATGGTCATGCTTGCGCATGCGTATTCGAGCTTTCAAGGTTAACGATCGGTCACTGCTTAGGAATGTTCTCCAAACTGACCAGTGGTACTAAACTCCTCCCACAAGTTGGCTGTGTTTCACAAATGCCCTTATATGTACCTAAATTGTGTAAAGTGTGTACCACCTACTTTTCCAATTCCTGTAAACTGTATAAAAGAAGCCATGCATTCAATGTTCGTTGTGATACTTCTTGCATTGCCGAAGGGTGCTGTAGGATTGTACCACCACCCCATGGGGTCTTAATAAACTTGTCTTTTGCATTTTCAGTTTCCGTGCCAACTTCTATTCTAAAGGTATCGAGAGTTTTTGCAGAGTATGTAGGTCTGTAGAAACCCAATACCACATGTGTATTTCCCAATTATTAAATTTAAATTAAGGCACTGTTCTATTGTACTCACATTACTTCTAAAACCATATTGGCAGAGGTGCAGAAGGGAATTCTCCTCAGCTCAAGCTTTGATTTTGTTGTACAGAACCCTTCCCAGGATTTTCAGTAAGGTATCTAGCAAAGAAATAGGTCTGTAACAGCCTGGCTGGGAGTGGTCACACTTTGAAAAAATTGGTACAATGACAGAAGTAGACCATGTGCTTGCCAATGGAGAACAAATTAGGTTATTAACCGCATCGGTGCGGCGCATTTTCCCGCTGTGCGCTAAAGATTTCAGAATCCCGCGGTTCATGACGAGCTCAGCTCGTCATGAGCGTACGAGAGGTGTACCTCATGACGAGCTGAGCTCGTCATGAGCGTCAATGGGGTTAAAAGTGTTAAGGAAAAGCGGGGCCCAGCCATCTGGTTTATATTTGATAAGGTCTTTCAGCACCCTGTCAGGTCCAGGGGCTTTATTGGCCACATTTTGACTTATGGCTTCCTCCACTTCAAACAGGGACATCATTACTCCTTTGGAAATTGGCAGCTGGGATATAGGATTGTCATGAGGCGAGGCTGCATATATTTCTGAAAAATGTGCCTCCCATTCTCGCTAGTTATAAAACAGCCGATTGTTGTTATCGTCTGACCCATTGCTCTCATATCTTTTCTGGCTGCCTAAAAAAGCTTGCAGTTCTTTTGGCTTGCTGTATTGGCGAGCAAATCCCATCATTAGACCAATATTCCCTCAATGAGGTAGCCAATTCATATTTTTTCCTTAGCAAGCTCACCTAGGTTTGGCCACAAGGGCCTGTCGCAACTGTCGGTTTACTATTGAACCTTCGCGGTTAAACCATCTAGGGTTATGAGGAGTTGAGCGGGAAGGTTTAATTAATTCTGTCTTAATAGTCAGAAAGAAATTAGAAAATGCGTAGACTACATCAAGACTGGGTTCATGCACTATCTAACAAACCTCAAACAAAGCAAGATTATACCTAAGCAAATTCAAATTCAAATTCAAATAGCTTTATTCGAGATTTAAAAACACTCATAAAAGCATAAACATTAAAACATTCCGTTTGGTAGTAGCAGTCCAGTTAAATTAACCTTGACTGGCTGGCACATATACTTAAAAAAAACAAAAAAAACCACTTAAAACAGATTACTACTATACACTTTTAAAACAATCTCCAAAATCATGTCTTTATAAAAACAATATGGACTCAGTTATATACACAAAACACCGGTTCAATTCAATTTTAAGAATTCTAAAATCATTACAATGCTACATGGGATTAATTTAATCACGGGAGAGATTTTTTTCTAATCGCCCAGACCCAACCGAGATATTTTGCAACTGCATATGAAATGACAGGTAATGTACTGGTGCAAATTAACCTTAATGCCACCGTACTATCCCTTGTGCCTAGGAGTCTACAAACTGGTTTTAACCAGACTCGTCTCGGGATGGTATAAGCTTTACAGATAAAGAGAAGATGGGTAAGAGACTCTTTATCAGACTTATAGACCGGGCACAAGTTGGTACTGGCAGAGGCCCCCCTTCCAGTTAGCGATCTTATTGGAAGGGACCCTGCTCTAAGCTGAAAGTAAAGCTTTCTATCTCCTGGTTTTGTGATACCATCCCAATATGGCTCTAATTTAGGCACGACTTTGCACTCAAGGAAGCGACCCTCCATCGAGGAGGGAACAGCAGTATTCCAGTCTCTATACACAATCATTTCCCAGTATTTTTCTTTTAGTGTAACCTTTGAGGGAAAAGGGGCTACTTCTGGGTTCTCCCACTACCCATTCATGCCCATTTCCACTAGATTTTTGGAAAGATCCTTTAACCAAGATATCTTATGAAAGTGATCGTTTCTGATTACATCCAAAAAACCCTGGGCGTAAAGGGCGAGTTCGGGGGTTGTCCATAGCCTTCGCCAATATTATAATGGGCACAATCTAGCCATATCTACCAAGGCTTTCCTGCCTAGATCATACCTGTAGGAAGGTGGATATCTGACTATGGTTACCCCCAACTTTTTGGCTAGTGTTTTGCTGGTTTTTGACTTAGTTGGCCTGGGATCCTGCTATTCAGGACCCCAGGCTTCCTGCTCTCTCTGTTAAAATGACTCCATGTACCTTAGGTGCATTTACCAATTGGTACTGGGCCACGTTATCAGTCCCTGTACAGTGTACCTCAGGTATCCAGGGCATAGGTGTACCCAGGGCCTACCAGGGGCTGAAGCATGTAGTATGCCACCCCTGGCTGGCCATCTAAATCTGACACAACTGGCTGCAAGACAGCTGGGGCAAGGTGGTGTATCACCCTTTGCTATAGATATAGTATACCTATATCTAAACCTAAAATGGACACATATACTCCTATCAGTCACTCCTATGGAAGGCCTTATCAATCCTGAAGGCAGAGTGCTTGGAATTATGTGAGATGGTGCTCTGGCATGAGCTGAGCCCATTTGCAGCTTGCGGAACCAAGTCCTAATAGCTGTTCCATGATAACGCTATACCATATACTCTTAAGTGCATTATCAACCTCGCGGTTAAATGCTAACTCTGGTATAACATTATCAAAACATGTCGAGTAAGGTGTCATACGATTTGGAATACTACCCCTTCGCCAATTCTGGTGACGGGGGTAGCATTCCACCCTTCTAGAGGGACACGACATGTATGTAACTGTGAACCCCGGTTAAAGTTAACTCGAGCCTCAGCATCACAAAATGGATGCTGCCACCACAGACACAAGTCTGACCTCCTGCTGCTGGGAGTCCTTCCAGCGAGGATGGCTTGGACAAAGGGTTTCCTGCCTTGGGAGGTGCTAGCACCACCCCAGACAGGATTTTGTGTATTGAGGTAGGGAGGCCTGAAAGGAATGAGACATGCCTGGGGCACACAAGGTGCCCTGTGCATACACTGGTTCAAACCAGTTGCTGGGGCATCCCTGCCCCAGCTCTGGTGGGAAACCGGACAAAGGATAGGGGGTGTAGCCACCCCCCTTCCTGGTCCCACCCAGGGGAGGGACCTAGTCAGTAGTGCAGCCCCCTTTAGGAGAATAAAGGTAGGAGCTGGTCCCATTCCAAATTAGATTATCCTGAACTATTCAACAAGAAGAAACTCTGGCCTTCGACGTTCTGCTCCACAGAAGACTGAAGAATCTCCCTTGTGGACAAGGAGTGTCCACCCTGCAACTGCAGGCACCATCAAGCATCCAGCGTCTTCCCTTTGTCGTCTTCCCTGGAGGATCCAGACTTCAGAGCCCGACGAGACCCGGATTCCCAGACCTCTCCGACCTCAACTCACATCTACAGCAAAGCTGAGACCCGTGGGTGCGACGAGACACGTGGGATCGGCCATCTTGAAAGAAACTGCACTTCGCTTTCAGCACGACTCCCGAGGTAAACTCGACCAAGTGCTTTGGGGATTGAGAAGCC
Source organism: Lissotriton helveticus (assembly GCF_964261635.1). Taxonomy (NCBI): domain Eukaryota; kingdom Metazoa; phylum Chordata; class Amphibia; order Caudata; family Salamandridae; genus Lissotriton; species Lissotriton helveticus. The sequence goes on from NC_136061.1 coordinate 1,278,215,635, forward strand.
CCAGCCCCGAGCAACCTCTGCACCGAAGATCAGCCCTCCAGCATCCACGAGATCTGCGTGGGGCCCTTCTGCTTGTTTGCTGCTCGACGCATTGTCTGGTCACTTGCCGGCTGGCTAGTGGCCTCCTAGATGACGAACCTTTGAATCTTTGCTGCTGGTCTGGTTGCTCCAGACTGGCCCTTGCTCCCTTCCAAAAGAGGGGCACCCCAGACTCTCCTAGTCCGCACCAGACGCTTTCTTCACTCAACGCGTGGGTTGCCTTTGCCAAGGCCTGTTGACGCCGATTCCGGATCCAACACCGCCGACAGTGAGAGCCTGCGTGGGACAGCTCGTGCCTCCATCCTGGTCATCGAAGACGCCTCCTGGTCCACGTGGCTGCAGAGTCAAGCGTCCACTCTTCACCTGATCGCGACGACGACATCTGGTTCCTTCCTGGTTCCACTCCAGTCACTGGCTAGTGACTGTGAACATTGTCCCCTCTGCTTTCAGGTCTTCTTCTTCAACAATCCACCCTTGGATTGCACCGGACTTATTCCTCCAGGTCGCCTGCAGCATCTTTTCTTTCAGGCTCCATTGACTTCAACGCGAGAACCCAACGCACTTTGACACCTATGCACCCGCGGCCTCTGGGTGAGGTAACAGGAGCATTTTGGTGCTCAAGGGTAGTTTAACTGTCCTAGTGTCCAGTTCCACAGTCGTTTTAGTCCTACCTAGTCAGGATTGTCCGTACTCACCTTTAACTTGAACTCTACTGTCCATAGACGTTGTTACGCATCTCGCGTGTGAGTTCACACTCTGCACACGCGTTCCGTGGGCCTCCTATTACTTACCTGAAGTTAGTGTAGCGTGGTCCCATCGATCCTACAGCCTCTGGACAGCTCCATTCCTTTTATCGACTTTCACATTCCACTTACTTAGTATATGGTTTGTCGTGCCCCTAGGGCACCATTGTAATTTTGTGCAACTTGTAGTGTTTTTCGTAAGAGATTGTCATGTGCTTAGCCCTCTGACCTCATAAAGAGTTCAGAGGTGTTGTTATTAATAAATATACTGTTCATTTTCATAACAACCTGTGTGGTGTCCTTTCATCTGGTATTCAAGGGGTTATATTGTGGTAAAACAGCTGGCTTCACATGCCAAAAGAGTTTAGCCTAAGACTGCTTTGTCCATGCTACCATTAGGATAGCTGGTCTATAAGGTTGACTTACAACCAATCACCATAAGGGTTGTTTGGACTGATACAAGGTGATCACTAGAATTAGTGAGCATCATATATCAGGCCAACTTCTCACAATACCGAAGTGGTTTCTTAGGTGTACTTTTGGCTAGATTAGTAAGATTACGCAAAAATGTATTCTCAATACGTGTTAAGGGTAACAGGTTGTCATAACCCCATATCACGGCACGATATAGTGCGGAGCTTAGGGCTTTTGCCTCGTACACTTGAAGAGCTGGCTGAATTGGCTTGGTCATGGATTTCTTGTGCTCAACAAGTACTGCTCCCGCATTTTGGCGGAGTTTCAAGGCCGCCATATCAAGATGTTTCCCCCACTTTATATCCTTGGCCACATGTATGCCCAGGTACATAAAATCTGGGACCGTTTCCAGTTTTAACCCGTTCATATAAAAATTCCCTTTAAAACTTTTATGTGGGTTAAACACCATAAGTTTGTTTTTTGCCACGTTTACCTCCAAACCATAGTCACTGCAAAAGTCCTCAAATATATTCAGCGCTCACTGTAGGCCACTAGGAGTTTTTGATACAATAAGGGTGTCATCAGCAAATAACAAAATTGGAGTTTTCAATCCGGCCAGAGTGGGGGCATCTACAGATTCAGCCAACATGCGCCCAACTATCCCATTAATATATAATGAAAAGAGCGTAGGGGCCTAAGAGCAGCCTTGGCGGACCCCACGCTCCACAGGAAATTCAGGAGTGACTTGACCGTGCCCCCCCCCATTGGATTTTGGCATGATTAGTCTCATGTAATCTCATAACCAAAGTAAGGATATCTGATGGCATTCCTAAACTATTCAATACAGTCCACAACTTTTTCCGTGGTACTAAGTCGAAGGCTGCTCGCAAGTCAATAAAAGCAGCATAAATGCTGCCTTTCCCCAATAATAAAGTTTTTCAATGTAGCAAAATAAAACGGAAAATCTGATCGGTGGTACTCGTTAATTTGCGAAAACCAGCCTGAAATGTGGACAGGTTTTTTTAATCTTCCACCCAAATTTTTTTTCTAGAATCATTTTCCCAATCACCTTTTGTATTGTATCAAGTAGGCTGATAGGCCTATAATTCCCAGCCTGCGTTCTATCACCCTTCTTATAAATGGGGATTATAACGGCCCCCTGCCAAGACCCTGGTACAGGAGCTCCCAAGGCCACAGCGTTTGCCAACCTCAAGATATAGCGATCCCAGGGCATTTCATTTTGGAGAAAAACATCCGCTGGGACCCCATCGGGACCCGGTGCCTTTCCCCTTGAAACTGCTTTCAATGCAAGTTGGACATCACCGATAGTGAAAGGTGGTTCTAGACTAAGGGTATTATTTATTGGGTCCCTAAGTCTGTTTTCACGGGTGCAAGCATATTGTGGGGCAAAGTACTCTACCCAACTTTTCTGCGTTACATAATTCACTGGGGGTTCAGGGCGACCTCCTTTCCCCCACTTAACAATATTCCAAAAAAGTTTGGAATCCTTGGAGGTACTGGCTGACTTAAGGGCCTGCCAATGTTGTTCGTCCCATAGTTTTTTTTGCCAAAAAGATGGTTTCCTTATAAAACTGTCTGGCAAATCTTACCGCATTAGGGTCTCTGTTCTTTAATGCAGCCCCAAGGGATGTTCTCGCCACTCTGCAAGCTTTGTTATACCATCCCACTCTTGACAGGTGCTTTTTTTCCCTTGCTGTCTTAGATACTTCCTTGAAAAAATGGGCCCTTATTGTTTCAAAGAATTTCTCGTGGAGGACAGTTATTTGCCACAGATCGTCCTCTAGACCCTGGGCGCTAGCCATGGCAGTAATGGTCTTAACCAATTCCTCTTTTATGTGTTCCAAAACCTTCTCTTGGATCATTACAAGTCCCCACCTAACCCGCCTCATATCATTTGTCGGGACAATCTCAAATAAAGCACGCTCTGCCCCATTCGGGCCCCCATTCTCTTTCCCCCACAATATATGAGTAATGCACAGGGGATTATGGTCACTCTCCTGCCTATCCACAACCTTCATATCATTAATGAGGTGCCAAATTGAGAGATTACAAATAACATAATCGATCCTACTCCTCGAGCGGCTATTATCGAAAGTGTGTTCCCCTTGTCCATCACTCAGGGTTTTCCCGTTCAATGCTCTGAGCCCTCTCTCACAGCATATCCCATTCATTTGAATGATGTTATCTGACCATTTATAAGTTGTTTTTAAATCTAAATTAGGGATCCCCCACTGGGAGTCCTCTTCATCTCCTGCACGCCAATCTCCAATTACAAGTGGCTCATAGGTCATATTTAGATCACTGGCGATAACTATGCTGTTTTCACCAGGCTGTGACCCTATCAAAAGGTCCAGGGCCGCCAGAACCTGGGATTTAGCCCCCGTCCCTCGAACGTATAGGTTATAAATATCCAGGATACCCAAGGGGCCCAAGGAAAGCCTAATCAGCTGAATATCCCTATTTCTAGTCGGTAGTTTGGTGACTCTATCGAAGATGCCTTGGAATACCCAAGCCGTTAACCCCCTTTTCAGTAGCAGGCACAGAAAAGTTCAAGAACCCCTGTAGAAACTGGGGATCACATGCCCAAGTCTCTTGGAAAAGACAAACGTCAAAGCCAGTTACAAAAGTGAGCCATTCTGGTGACTGTAATCTAGAGGATAGACCGGCAATATTCCAGGACAGGAACCTTCCCCCCCCCGCTACCGGCTTGGCTTGACCCTTCATAGACTAAGTCAGGTCGTTTTAATACGGTAGCCCCAGGTGATGCATTTCCTACTTTTGGGACTGATTTAGAAGGGAAGAGAACCGCTTCTGTGTTGCCAGATGGCACCCCAGTAATTGACAGTCGATCCCCCAGAGAGGACTCGATGCTAATACCCTTGTCCACCAGAGGTGGATCTTTGACTAGACTCCTCATTATTCCAAGAGGCTTACCCCCAGGACTACCCATAGCTACCAAGGCAGGGGAAATAACTCCATCTGGCCCATTGGAAATATCGTCAGTGGTACCATCCTTATTAAGTCAGTCACAGTCATTTAACCCAGGAAGGGCTGCATATCGATTAGTTACTTCTACCTGCAGGTAGTCCTCCTGCCCACCCCAAATTGGTGTCATTGGGGCCCTCATGAGTGGGGTAGCCCACCCCTGATATCCCCTATAACTAGGAGGCCTATCATTTTGTCCCACTTTCCAGCTTTTACAATGATCTTTATTATGGGACCTGTAGAAAAAACCCAAGGGCAAGATCTCTATACCTGCACCAAGAGATCCCCCCCAATGTTCTACTTCCCTGAGGATCCTTGCTGGTACAGATCTGCAATTAAAATTAATCACAATACCGTCACCATTTATTGCTTTCGCAGACTTTCCCACCCTTGAGACTCGACGGGCCATAATGATGTTGTGGCTTACTCCTTTCCCTTCCCTGGTATTGTTATGCAGCCATTGGGTCACCTTATTTTTTAACTGTCTGTAGTCCTCTCTATGGCCTTCTGCTAGGGGTGGGACATTGCCCAGAACTATCACCAGAGGCGTTGCCTGTGGGGGTAGATCAATGACACTAGTGGTGACATTGCCCTTGGGTTTGTTTGGCTGAGGGATGGCAGATCTTGCAGCCGTTTTACTATCCTCTGTGGTGGTTGGGTTACCTCTTGCTCTCTGTTTGGGGGAAGACCCTTCTTTAGGACCCTGCATACCATCGGGTTTTCCTACGTTTTCCACCGTTAACCCCCGGCGTGAGGGTAACAGTGGGTCTGCATCCGACTTACCCTGCTGATTCTCAAGATCCCTCTTAAACATAAACTTTTTAGAAGGCTAGAGTTCTCTGTCGTTTCCCTTTGGATTTTGTCCAAAGTCTGATTTATGACCTTCATCCTTTCTATCAGAGGGAGAACCAGTGATTTTAGCAATAGTTCCACCTGCGTTAAAAGACCCCCTGCGTCACCGGGATATTGCATAACTGAAGCTGGATCTTTCAGATCCCCACTCAAAACATTCATAGGATGTACAGATTGTTGGACCATAGGACTAGTAACTGAAGGTTTGTCCACGCTGGGGATTAATTTTGCTTTCTTCTCAAATTTTTTTGCAATTTTTGGTTTACTACCTGGGTGGATGTCCCCAACCCTCTTCCTTTTCCCTACTTGCTTCTCGGATTTTTCAGATGCCTGTGGATTTGTCAGCTCTACCCCTCTCGTTACAGTTGTTATAGTGGGGAGGGTAATCTCAGATAATTCCGAGCTATCTAGGTAGATAGGCGAGGAAGAAGCAGTGTTATTATTGCTTCCCTGGCCCAAGCTTGGGCTTCTCAAACTGACCCCGCTAGTTCTACTCATAATCGAATTTTTAGGCGTGGTGGCATTTTGAATATTACCTAACGACAACCGTTTGGAACATAAAAGATCCAACGTTAATCGTTTTTCAGCGAGCACAATCTCCCGCTCTAGGACCACTGATGCTCGGGTGATGAAATTATCTAGCGTCCCTACTACACTGCCACCTATTTGAATTCGTGAAGCTTGTTTCCCATTACCACCCGGGACAGCCATTTTTGTTGTTTAGTAGCTACCCCCTGCTGTTTTTCCTGTGAAGCCCCCAATACTTATGATCCAGCTACATGTACAACAAACAAGCATATATACAAGGTCCAATATCCTTAACAATACTTCTTGCTTGTAAAATAAAGGGGGTGGCCCATCCCAGCCCGCTTCGGCCTGTGACGGCCTAGGACGGCCCGCCCTTTGCCCGGGCTTCGCCCGGCTTGTCCCGCGCTGCGCGGTGATGGTGCCGATTAAATACACCTGGCCTCCGTGTTGCGGGAGGGTCTACCTGTGTCCCGCTGCCTCCTGGGCTTTGTAGTCTGCCCTTCTGCTGCTCGGCACACTATCCCCACAAGCGAGCATTTCCCGCATAGCGGGAAACGCGAGGAGTGATGTTAAAGTCCAAAGGGGTGCGTGATTCACCTCCAAGCCGTCTCCCACGTTGCTACAGCTGCTAGAGTCTTGGTCCACCAAATTAGATTTCGCCCTAAGCACTTTATGAAATAATTGGGCAGGATCAACTTCTCGCCACAGAAATCTTATATTATCCATGGTGGGTTCCAGATTCCTTGCACCACACTCAATTTTAATACTCGGGCTTCGGGGACAGTCTAAGTGCCACTTCGATCAGGTTATAACTCCCATGACGTGTTGCAACAACTTTGCAATGCAATAAAAGATCCTCTAAATTAGGAGAAATAAAAATATAATCAATTGTGTTTGCGCACCCCCTGCCTCTAAACGCAGGTTGTGCTATATCATTATTATTAGAAACAGCGACGTCCAAAACATTCCTCAGGTTGTGTTTACCAAGTGTTCCATCAGCTCTACACTCCTATTACAAGTTTGAGCACTGCAAAGATTGCACCCAAAAAAATCCTGGGGACCAGCTTAGCGATAAAATCTCCTCCCAAACAAATACCAACTGTATTATTATCAAAGTCCTTCGAACTCCTTAGGGCAGTAATGTAGCTAAAAAGGCTAATGAATTTCATATTTGATTTAGTATAAAAGTCATTATTATAAAAATGTATCAGATATAGAGTTGCACCCCTTTTATATCTTATATCCTGAAAGTTGTTGTTTTAAGATGATAGAGCCTTAGCACTGCCCCATGATGCAATGTTCACCCATATGGCTAAACCGCCAGAGGGTCGTCCTATTTTGGGTGAAGGTGCAAGAATATTATAACACTGAAACCCTTCAAGATATATATTTTTAATAGCTCAGGTTTCCTGGAACATTAAAATATCATATTGCCTGATTAACTGCAGCCAATCATTTAGTACTATCTTTGGTTGTAGGCCGGCCACGTTCCAACTAAGTATTTTCAAGACCTGGTTATCAAAAGCAAGGGCCCACGCTGTATCAGTTTGAGCATACGTTAGGGATGCACATATCAAACGTGTAGGTAATAAATTGGCCCCACTATCTATTGATGGCATCAGTCAATCCTGGGCATCAATACAAGGTAGCACAGCAAATGTATTCTGATCAGCAAAGGAGGGTGCTCCTGGCATGGCTTATAAAAATAGCCTAAGGGTAATGACCAGATTTTAGTGTGTCTAAGGACAGGGGTCTCTTATTGTCTTAATACCGCCCTTACCCCTAAGGGTTTGTGACAATTTATTTCAATACAATCCCCTTCAATGCTTTTAGCTGAACCACCAACCCACCCGACTCTTCTTACCACAATTATCTAATTCATATCCAAAACATTAAACTGCTTAATTTTAGAAAACCAATCAACACATTTGTTGCGTAGCTCTCACCAGGATACGTTCTGCTGTACCTTAAGCTGGGGCACTCCTGCCAACACCAGGACATAGGGGCAAGCAGCTGGAGGCAAACTCAAAACATCCCTATTAGTTTTAGGACTAGTCCCCTTTGGGGAGTGATGGATAACACCATTACTCTTACCGGAAAATTCTGGAAAGTGATTAAGTATAGAGTTAGGCTGGGTTTTTGGACTGAGGGGCCATCCCCAACTAGGGTATGTGAGCGATCATCAATTATGAACTTATGACAGACTGTTGTGTTCGAGAACTACCGATCAATTGGATGTGTACCTCCTTTATAGAAGATACAGTTGGAAAGTCATCTACCAAATACTAACCCCCATTAACTAGACTGTTTAAGGCCAAAACACTTGTCAAATGATTGCCCCTCCCGCCATTACATCATCATTAGCAGCCATTACCAGGGTACAAAGCCTGTCTGTTAAAGTCTCTAGATGATCCAAGTGATTCATTTTTTTTTCATTTCAATCTTTATTCGGTTTAAAAAACCTTATAAGATACAATATATTCAATCATAATACATCATATCACAATTTAAATAATAAGAAAAAGGTTGCGGGTGGCTAAAAATATAAACACACTTCCTTTGCATATATACATAGAATTCAGTTCATTTCCCAGTTTTTTCCACTTAGGGGTGACTTGATCTTAGTTGGCCCCTCTATATACAAGAACACTGAATAAATATACAAAATAATAAAACAATAAATTAAACATCTGTTTTTGTTAAAAAAAAGTACACCAGAACAGTAGAGCAGGCAGCACTTTAGCAATTAGCAAATGACTCAGTAACATGAAAAAAGCTAGCCTATTTCCTTACGTTTTTTGATCTTTCATTTTCCTAATCAAGGCCACGCATAAGAGGAAACGGCTCAGGCTGAACACAATTGGTTGGGCAGTGTCTCCCTTAAAAATTCTTAATCCAACCTTAATTTGACGAAAGCCTAACTTTTTACAGATTGGCTTTAGCCATTTTTTCCTGGCTTTAAGATATGCTGGGCATATAAACAAGACAAGGGACACATCCTCTTTCAGCCCCATCTCACAAAGCTCACATATATCGGAGCCAACGGCCCCGACCAACCCCTTGTTGCAGTTCCAGCTAGATGTCCTTTCTTTTAGTTGCAAAATACCATACCGGAACTTTAGGTATAAGCTTTTGGCCAATGGAGGGTAAATTTCATCCATGAGGGGCTCTAATTGCATTGTCACCTTAGATTAAAAAAAATTCGAGGTTAGAGTCCCTGTTCTGGGGTTTGATAGCACTGAATCTCTAATATAATCCCAGTACCTTTGTTTCAAGATTCTTTTTGAGCTATTTGTGAGAGAGTCAGGGTCAAACCAATAATCACTTAACCCTAGTTTTTCTAGCCATTTTTTGACGTACTCTAACCATGGCAAGTGCGTGATATTCCTTATGGTTAATATCTCTTTCAGTGCTTCTCTATAATCAGTCAGCTCCTCAATGGACCATAAACGGACCCAATAGAGCAGGGGGCGAAGAGAAGCATAGTCATCTGTACGTCGAAAGTTAAGGTCCCATAATACGGGTGTCATTGGTGTTGACCCCGGTATCCCTAAAGTTGTCTAATAAAGGAATTTTCCCTCACTCGGAAAGTATCCTTTGAAGCATAAGCCCAGAGATCCGCGCCATAAAGTGAGGATGATTGCACTTTATACTTAAATAGTTCAATGGCTGGTGAGACTGCTTTAAAGTGGCTATTCTTATGCCTCTTTATAATCGGACACTGGTTTTGAGTCAACCTTAATTATGAGCTCTCCAATTGTGTTTTCCATGTGACTTTACTATCTAAAATAATACCCAGGTATTTAAAATTGGGGACTTCTTCAATAGGTTCATTATTTATCTTAAAAACTTTGCTAAAACCTTTATGAGGGTTAATTGTCTTAACTTTTGTTTTTGAGGAATTAATTTCTAATTCCTTGTCGTGACAATACAAACTAAATTTATTTAAAAGATTTTGAAGCCCCCTGGGTGTCTGAGAAATTAAAATAGTGTCGTCTGCAAACAATAATGCCGGAACGGCTTGCCCACTCAATTTGGGAGAGTCGTGCTCGCAGCCCAAAAGAGTGTCGGGGATGTCATTAACGTATAAGGAGAATAGGGTAGGTGCCATTACGCACCCTTGCCTTACCCCTTTCGCTATTTTTATCTTCTCGCTGACTTCTCCGTTTGGTCCCCATCTAACTCGTGCGTAATTATTCTCGTGGAGTTTAATTAAAATTTGAAGGATGTTTCCGGGGACGCCCATCTTGTTTAATGTCTTCCATAGTGCTACCCTCGGAACCATGTCAAAAGCTGCCTTCAAATCAACAAAAGCCACGTATATATGGGACCTTCTTATAATCGTATATTTCCAGACTAAACATAAAAATCTAAAAACCTGGTCTATAGTGCTTATCTTTGATCTAAAACCTGCCTGGTATTTTGTATAGATAGAGTGTTCTTCAATCCAAGTGGAAAGCCTGTTGAGAACTTGGCGGGCAAAATTTTTTTGCAACACGTCAATTAAGCTGATAGGCCGATAATGCGAAGGATTTGACCTGTCACCCTTCTTGAACAGTGTTACAATCTCTGCCCCCTTCCAGGTTTCTGGGACGGGAGCTCCTCTAGCAATATCATTTGATAATAAATTGATATAAGGAGCCCAAATATAGTTCTCGTGCTTCCAAAGATCACCTGGTATACCGTCAGGGCCTGGCGCTTTCCCCGACTTAATTGCCTTGATTGCTAGGATTGTTTCTGTCAAGGAGAAGACAAGAGGTATATCATGCGCAGCAAAGAGAGGCTGCAAGCTGTCCCGGCCTTCAATCTCGCCAGAACTTCCGCAAGCATCTAATAAAGTGAAATGCTTGACCCATATTTCCTCCTCTAGGAATCTATCTTTGCATTCAGTCGCCCCCCTGGTGCCTCTAGCAATGAGGCTCCAAAAGGAGGTCTGATCTTTACACTTACATGCGTCCAACAAATCTGACCAAACCCTTTCGTCCCACTCTTTTTTGGCCATTATTAGTATTCTTTTGTACTGGGCTCTCTTAATTCTCACAATGTCCGCTGAATCCCCCCTGACTGCTGTAATTAAATCTGTTTTAGCTCTCCGGCATTCCTGGTTATACCAGGTGATCCCTGTTTGTTTATTCTTTTGGGCATTATGTGATCTTTTTACCGCCCTGGTTAGGATCTCGCTAAGTTGGTCAATTAAATGATAATGGGATTCTATCAGACAAGGATTTTCGGTAACAGTACTATTACCTAAAAGAGGGGACATGTGCCTCACAAATACATTATAGATTTGACTGATAATTGTTGTGTTACCTAAAACCACTGGCCACTTCAGGGATCTATGATTGTTCGCCACTAGAGGGTCCTGTGGTAAGGAAACAATGCTTTTAGCACTTTTGACAGGGGTTTTAAAGATCTGAGTCTGGACGGATAAGATCAATGGGTAGTGGTCACTTTCCGTGCAATCATCCACCATTAAATCGATGATCAAGGGCCATAATTTCAGAGAAACTATAAAATAATCTAAATGGCTAAGGGTCGCCCCCCTGGTAAATGTTGGTTTTCTGGGGCAATCTGAGGGCAACCGCCCATTGCAGGCACGTAGGCCTAGCTCGAGAGTCAAATTCAATAATTGTAGGGCACTCACTGTGCAAGGTGCTTTGTAATTTGTGTCAACCAAGGGGATATTATTGGCGCTATCCTCGTCCTTATGGATGTCTTCTAGGCCTATTATAGGTTCGAAACCTCTATTAAAGTCACCGCCTATAATCATTGTTGCATTTTGAGCAAACCCCGCCACAATATTACTCAAATGGGTTACAGCTGATGATTCTTTACACAATTGATGTGGTCTACTGTAAATATTAATCACGTAAATGCTACAACCCTTAGTATTTTTTAACTCAAGTAATAAAATGTCGGGATTGTTTGTATCGATTTGCTTAAAGGACAGGCCACTTGTAATTTTCACCCATGTTACTAGGCCGCCAGAAGGTCTTCCCCCATTTGTGTTGACTGCGGAGATGAAAAAGGATCTATAATCGACCTTGAAATAATTCTCGAGCCCCCAGGTTTCCTGAAACATGATTAAATCCCCCCCTACCAGATAATCATGCCATGCCGGATCTGAAAGTTTTTTTTTCAAACCTGCAATATTCCAAAGGATTATTTTTGTTATTTCTGGAACATCTGGTATCCCTGTTACCTGCTGTTGTGTAATAGACCCATTTGTATCTAAATGTGGTGTTTGTGCCATTATGTCAACATAGTGCATTAACTGTTCAGAATTTTTAACAGGTGCAATCTGCTTTGGTACAACTTTGAGATGCGAACTAGGATATGTGTATTCTATGCCACATGCCATTGCCAAGGCCCCACCATCAAGTCAATCACAGTCAGCTAAACCAGCCAGGGCCTCGAACCTATTTGAGGTGCTAACTCCCCAATTATAAGATGGGGCCCCAAGACCCCAACCATTTGCTGGTACATTCCATCTAGGTGCAGGCGTAATAGGATATGCTGTATTCATGTGGGCACCCAACCATTCTCCATTTTGATTCCCATTTCCTATGGGTGCAGGAGTGATAGGGTATAATACATTCTGCTGCACCCCTGGCCACCCTCCATTGTAATTGCCATTACCTAATACCCCGTAGTTGTTAGCAGATATGCCCGGCCCTCGTCTGCCCATTAAATTCCAATTTTGCCCTAGAGTGGTGGAACAGGGAATGTTATGTTGATTGGCTTGCCATGGACCAGCCCTATTATTAACAGTATAGTTTGTATCATACATTTTAGGTCCCCCACCCCATCCATTATTTCTTACTAACCAAGCTGGCTTCAGGGGCTTATGACTATTGGCTTTTTGCAACTCATTATAGAAGAATTCTAATGTAAGGGGGATTATGGAACTACTTCTTCTTTGTGGTGGAAAAATATTGGATAGAATATCGGGAAGAGCAGCTGGGTTTGAAAGATTTAGTATCACACAGTCGCCCTTCCATTTTTTTTGCTTATTTCCTATCCATCTAACCCTCCTTTCCATTTTGATTTCATCAGCCAGCCGCTGTTCACCCCCCTGTACTGTCCGCATATTCTTTGACAGCCAATGTAATGCCTTGCTTTTTAGAGACGATGTTGACTCGGTTTGACCCGGTGATAGGGTTGGTGTATTAGCTAAAACTAACACCAATGGCGATGCTTCAACTACGAATTGTGTTGGGTCTTCTTCAGAACTAGGGGGCACTGTAACGTGTAGTGGATCAATTTGTTGAGCAATTGGGGCATTTGATTGCAAATCATTGATAATGGGGCCAGTTTGCGGACATTCCGGGAGGGTTGGCCCTGGTGGAGTAACATCTGGTGTTAACCCAGATTCGTTATTTTCCTTTGAACAATTGTGGCCCTTGTTAACATTGCTTAAGACATTTCCTATCGCATCTGCTAATACATTTTGTGTACCTCCCAATTTCTTTATGTCCGCAGAAAGTTTATCAATCTTACTAATAAGGGGCTTGATAAGAGTCTGAATTTTTATTTCTAGCAGCTCTGCAATTCTTAGTAATAGGTCCTCATCCAATATCTCCCTCGAGTTGTTCTCCTCATGGCTCTGGCGAGCATTTTTTATCTTTGGTGGTGACATAACCTTATTTTTCCCAGAGCGAGCCCCCCCACGTTTGTTTTGTATTCTACGACAGGCTCTAACTGCCCTCGTGGTCTGCTTTGCAGGTGGTTCGTCCTCCAACTCTTCTTTTTCTTCAACCACGATGATAGCCTGTGCATCTAAATAATTGTCTAAATGTGGCTCAGTATCCGCCATGTTTGCTGCACTCGTATCAATACTGACATTTACTGGGGAGTTTGTTTCCTGAACATCATTATCAGAGTCTAGTAACAAAGACTCATTTGTTTGCAGCGGAGTAGGTGGGCTCCCAGGAGGGAGAATAGGTGACTGGGACAGTCCCAACGACTGTCTACGCTCACTGTTTATTTTGTTGACCACTTGAACAAGATAGTTGTCTTTGGTGTTTCAGATCCCATATGATTGTTTTTTTTTTGGCATAATTATACAAAGGGGTGTGATCGTCTTATAGCCACAACTTAATAAAATAACGAAATATACTTCTCAAAGTTTTAAAAGCAGATATCTTACTACAGTGCCTTAAACAGGTATCCAGCGCACTTCTTTTCCTGTTTCGTAGTGGTGTTTGTGTGTGCTATCACTTCTCACCGAAGGCACCCTCCTCTTCCCAGGCTCCTGGGCGATTCGGTAACAGTTTATACAGACTACTTACCGACCCCCGTCTGGTTACTAGGACTTGGGAAGCGATCAACCAGAAGCGTTAACACATCCACTGACGATGAACTAGCTGGCAATAATCCCTGGGGCACAAGGGAAGTTTTTAGGGAGGTGGCCTAGCCTGGCCTATTCGTGCCGATGAGGGCCGTAGAGGGCCCGCCCTTTGCCCGGGCTTCGCTCCGGGCGTCCCGCGAGACGGGGGTGACGCTCTATTTCTGCGCCTCCTGGCGTGCAAATGACGCGGCGTTCACCGCTAGGGATGCTGGGTCACGTAGTTTTTGCCCTCGGACCGCGCTCCGTCCAACCGCCAAACTCGAGGATGTCAAGGGAGTCGGGCGGCGGCAGGCGGGAGGGCTGGCACTCACAGTCAAGAAAGTTCCCAATCAGGCAAGTAACAGCCAAGTTTCCTGCAGCAAGCATTTCTCACTGGCATAGATCTCCCCCCAAGTGATTCAAAAGTGGGTTAAGTTTCTTGTCCATTAAGTGTCCAACCCGGAGCATAAGGTGTTAATAAGAGACTGTCCTATGTAAAATAACTCAGCTGTTGCTTCAGTCTGAGTATGAAAAGATCGTGTAGCATCGCCATTCATGGTTTGGTCACATGATGTGGGCTAAGTGATCCCTGTATTTAGGAGGTTAAGTCACTTTGTGACGGGGAACACCCATTGCAACGCATGCGTCGCATCGCATGCGTATACGTCGCGTGATGTCACAACGCATGCGACGTTACGACGCGTGCATTCACTATGCACTACGTTACATCGTGGGCGCCATCACATCGTGGGGGCTTTTACAATGCAGGGACGGCGGTACATGGCAAGAGACAGGTACGGTGAACTTTAGTGGAGGGGAGAGTTTTAGGCTTTAGGGTTAGGGTTAAAAGTTGAATATGGGGGTGTTTTAGGCTTTAGGACTAGGGCTTAGGGTTAGGAGTCGAATATGGGGGTGTTTTAGGCTTTAGGGCTAGGGCTTAGGGTTAGGAGTCGAATATGGGGGTGTTTTAGGCTTTAGGGCTAGGGCTTAGGGTTAGGAGTCGTATATGGTGCTGTTTAAGGCTTTAACGTTAGGGCTAAGGGTTAATGTTACTATATGGTACTGTTTTGCCTTTACCGTTTACACTTTAGGGTTGTTAGTGTATGGTAATGTTTTGCGTTTACTGTTTACACCGTAGGGGAGAGGGAAAGTGTCGGGCTGTTGTACTGTGTTTGGAGGGGCCGTAAGGGAGATTTTTGCGGGGTTATTGAATGCATGGTAGTAGTGTGCGATCAAAAAGTCTTTTGCATGCGTGTGAATGCGGAGCCCGATGTAATGGTGTGCGTGTTGAATGCGTGCGATGTAATGGTGTGTGCGATGTGAGGAATGCGATGTAATGGTGTGCGTTGTGCTTTTTTGCGTTGAATCGTCATACATCCCTTCGTGACGCATGTGTGCATCGGGGCTGATTCCTTTTGGTGCAAGTGAGCTTTCCTGTTGGTGTTTTACGTTTTGCCGCCACAGCCATATTTACAGGGGGTGGGGGCAATCGCGGTATGGTAGTTTGTGGGAAGACTGCAGTCAGGGCCATCAATATCTCCAATAAGTAACTCCGAATCAAGTTCAATCGTGGTATGTAAAGAGTCTTCTCGTGCAAAAGTGGGTGTAGCACCTCTATCAGGCCCTGTCTGTACCGCCTCACATCCCAAGGACAATCTGCACTCTCTTAGTTCAACTTAATTGGTTACAATATTAACCACCCTCTCCAACATACTGTCAATGGTGACAGAAGGACACTGTTCATTTCCTGATAGTTAGTGGTTTCTTTAAATGGGAGTTCTCACCTTGTGTTGTTGCTACATATGCTGAAAGAGGGGGGCCCAGCCCAGCCTTGTCTGGCCGTGTTCAGGCGCAGACCATGCCCAGGCATGACCCACGTGTCTCTTGCTGCGGTAACCCTGCATGTTGGCCAGCCCCGTGCAGCAACTAGCAAACGTCTCATGGGTACTGCGCTGCGGGAGCCCTGCTGTGATATTAAAAGAGCACATCCGGGCACGACAACAGCATCAGCGGCATCCTGCCGTGTGTGTACCTGGGGCGTGTTATCCAGCCCCCGTACAACAACTAGCAAACGTCTTGCAGCTCGCGTGCTGCAATTGCCCTGCAGTGAAGATAAGAGCACCTCTGGGTGCAGACAGCAGTGTCGGCGGCGTCCTGCCACCTGTGTACCTGGGACGTGTAGTCAAGGACCCGATGCAGCAACTACCAAATGTCTCGCGGCTAATCATAATTTATGACTGTATAGCTACTAGCTATTTTACGTCTCGTTTTGCATCTGAGTGCGGAAATTCCACATGGTAGCAAATAGGAGATCTCTGTAATCGTGGACTAATCTCTGCTAACAGGGTGGAGAACTCGGCTTACCTGTAGCCAGAGAAGTGCCAGTTGTGGGTTCAAAGGTACAGTTTTGAGAAGGAACACCGGCCCTGGGAACCTGATTGGCAGGGCTCATCAAGTCAAGTTGCATCACATGTCAGGCAAATAGTGGGGGTAACCATGCAAAAAGGGTCACTTTCCTACAGGAGGGGCCAGCCCTTGCAATTAAATGTGTGGTTACAAACTACAAGCAACTACATGGGCTTTACTTACTGAGTGGAATCTAGAAGCCATCCTTATGGCAGAAGTTGTCTGAGTCATTCAGTGCATTGGGGGAAGAGTTTCGGATTGTTGTGGATATTACAAAAAAATGGCAGGATGAGAGGAAGCAGGTGAAGGAGATATTCTTGAGGATTGTGCTGGCTAAAATTCTTGCTGTATAACCTACTGAACCCATCTCTTTCTCACCCCTCCCCCACCAAGAACCATTTTGTCTCCACCATGTGCCCCCACCTGGTATGTGGTCTTCCACTTCAGGACAATATGGTCTGCCACTGCATGATAACAGTTATGTGGTGCCAGGCAAGATCATAACCTTCCTGCCCTCTACTTTCCATAGCTGCCCAGTTACCCATATGTATGCATGACAAGGTAAGGTAGTCCTGGTTTTTATTTTGAAATATAGGGCTTGTGGTGCTGGGTTTATACTGTGTTTAATAATACTCCGGAATTCCAAGAAGAAAATGGTGTTGGACTAATTGGCTGTGCATGCACCTGGAACATTTCACAGCTATTACTCTCACTATAAAAACAAACCCACAAGTACTCATCTACATCTGACCTTTACTCATACCTACTTTGTTAGTCTGCTTTGTTAGTTACACATCACATATATATGTACCTCCTAAATGTCGAGTACCAATAGCCCTACAAATGTATACATGCTGTGTTAATGCTTCTTTTAATTCCTCTTTAGAACTCGGCCTCACTGTAGAAGGGCAACACACGGTGCATGTCTCATACACAGACAGACATTTCCCTACACTAACGATCCGACTAACACACTACAGAGAGTAGTTCTGACTTTTTTTTAAATCCAAAATGTCAATGTGTTTTTCCATGTCATTTAATTGTACTCAAATGTTACCTTTTCATATATCATCCTAACATACAAATGAAGCCCAGTGCAAAATGTTGTTTCTTCCCAAGGAGCAACATGTCAATGAAATCCCCAGCAACAGACGTGCAAGAAGCGACTATTAGGAAATGAAAATGTCATGCGTGCTTTGAAGAAAGGTAGCATACACATCAGTGAAGCAGCCCTCGTATCAGAGACAGCCCGCACGTTGATTGAGTACCAGAGGTTTATTTTGCAAAAAAAATGGCTGTGAGGTGAGGTGGACAAAGACCCACATGAGTACAGTTAATGGCACTTAGCACACAGAGAACATGGACAAAGGTTTAGAATTCCCTTGCCACCTTTTGGCTTCCCACCAGTGAGTGAGGCATGACGATAAACTGTTGTACTCTTCTGTTAATTCATCGCAGTGCCTGATGCCTGTGAGATGCCAATCTTGTCAGAGGAAACCCTCTGGAAAGATGTAGTGGCCATGAAATTGAACTCAGCCTATATTTTGACATATACTGAGAAAGCCTGGGAGAGACTATTGGTGAATCCAACTCCTGCTCCCATTCAGCAACCATGTTTTGGATCCCATGAGGTAGAATGCGATATCTGGCAATTACTGCTTTCCTGGACATACCAAAGATGTTGATCCTTTGCCAGTAAACGCTCTCTCACCTCCTCAAATTATTCTTCCTCAAAAGAAGGGGAAATTCTACAAAGATGTTCAACAACATAGTAAACTGCAACAACAACGAAGTCATGTATGGAATGATTGAATTGATCTCAGCCACGGGCAACCACTCTGTGCCGTATTCCAAACAATCTTAGTGAAAGCACAAAAATTGGCTGTGTGTGTGTGTTCCTTTCTTATGCTGCCAGCTTGGCTATGATTGGTCATTGTTGAAAATAGTTTCATCTGGTGATGGGTGGTGGAGTTCGGAACATTCACTCATATCATTACCAGACATGTTGCAAGTGTTGTAATCCTTGTTATATACGTCACACATTTGGTTGTAAGAAACAATAACTAAGCTATTGAAAAACACATTTCCCCATGTTCAAACATTGTGTTGTGGTTGCTGAGTCTCCCTTTTTTTTGATCCACAATTGAAATAAATATCTAAATGTACATTTTGCAGTATTATTTAACATAAAATTATTTAAAAAAAATTTATACAAGTTTTACAAACCTATTTTCTTTTCTCTATACCTTACCATACAGAGATGTCGGCCCAACAACGGAGTCTCCTTATAGTAAAACATAGCGAAAAGTAAATAACTGTATTAACTATGTACATATATATATATTTAATTATTTTAAATGTCCACCTATTGTACAAAACTACAGCAATATTGAATACTTTTTTCAACTGTAAAAAACCTTAAATGAATGAACATTTTTAAAAATTGCTCTTTTAAATAAATAAAAACATTCAAGACTAAAGAAAAATAAAATAATGTATTATGAAATAATAAATACATAATAAATACAAGTTATGTGTACAGTTTGAAGTTTTATTTATTATGCGTGATTAATTAAAACCGTTGCATACAAAAGATAAGAATTTCTTGTGTTAAAATTATTATATAATAAATGGTTTTACATCGTACTAAAAAACATTCTGTACATTAGCCTTGCTCATTACTAATATTATTTTGAGTATTGCTATTCTTGTTACGTTCCAGTCAGTTCATGTAAAGATTAGTCTTTTTGCGGCTCTTTCCCATATTTTATTCTTTTTGCGGTTATATTGAGGAATTTAATTAGCCGACAGTTTAGCTGAACCAGATCGGGGTTCAAGCACATTAGCGCTTGTCTACATGTTCTGGCTCCGTACTGTTTGAGTGCTGGCTTTAACAGGGTAACCCTTATACCTTTTAACGTGTTGCAGATGCATATAACATGAATTGCGTCCTCGACACCGCTGCCGCATAAACAACACTGCTGGGCTCCTTCCTTTCTCTCCCAAGGCAGCAGAAATTGTTTAAAGGGGCCGACCCCCAGTCGGAGTTTTAGGAATTTTTCCTTGATGTTAATTTTTAATCTGTTGTATGTGTGTAGGACCATCCAGCCGTGTGATCGTTTAGCTAATGTTTTCTTGTCCTCAATTGCAGATAGTAAACAAGTTGCCTTTGTCACCGTTTTTTTGAATGTTAGATGGTTTACCTGAACGTCCCACAGTTCTCTTAAACCTAGATGTTTAATAGATTCCTCAAGGTAAACGCTTGCTGGTGTTTTTCCTGCACGGGAAATCTCCATTCAAAGTTGGTCGTTCAGGGTTCCCTTTTCATCGCCTTTAATTTTGTGCCAACATTCACAAATGCTCCCATGCATTCAAGGGACTGTTTTTGGAGCCCAAATTCCAAACGTATTTGGGCCGAGGAGACCATTTTCGGAAGTTGGAAAATTGCTCGGTATGCTTTAGATATTATATTATCGAGAGTTTTTGCATCTTTTCCCTTCAGCGCTTTGCTCCCATAAGTAATCGTTGGCTTGAGTTTTGCTTGCAAGATCCTTAAGTTATGTGTACAGTTATTTATGAGTTAATTAAGTAGATTTAACAAACATTTAACATTAATTTTAAAATGAAAAAAGGATATTAAACTATTTTATAATTTAGAAGTTTGTACTTTATATACATATATATATATATATATGTGTGTGTGTGTATTTATATATAATATGTTATCATTAATTATTTATTGTGGGGGTCTATTTTAAGACCTTAATTTCTTTATTTCCTATAGGGGAGTGGGGGTTGTAATACCAGTGGTTGTCCATGTGTGGTGCTAGACTTACTCCAGCTCTGAGCTGAAGTACTTTACTACCATTTTGGGACCCTTTTTGACTGTAGTAACTATAAGTTCAGTTTGTGAATTGCTATAGGCTTATTCTTTTGTGGATTGGGTGATGTCCCTCCCTAAACTATCGAACTGTGAGGCCAGGTCCTCCCTGAACCAGAATACAAACATCTCATGACCATCAGCCAAGTTTAGCTTGATTCTAGTGACACAGTGTGCACAGGACCCACTTTTGAGCATACCTGTCCCACTTACCCTGGCTGATGATCCCTAACAAGGTGATAACAGTCCTATGGTGCTTGTGTTAGGAAGCGGGATCTACCTGAAATTAGATGGTTTAACTTTGAGTGCACCAAGGCGCAAAGAGATCTCAGGAAAGCCGTGCAAGTGGTTCCTCAGAATATGGTCCAGGTAAAGACAGTGAGACAGATTTACAAAAAAGTTATTAATTCCAGGAGAAACTAATTAAAAAGAACAGCCTGGGATGACCTAGAGAGAGCCAGCTCACTTAAGGACTCTAAGAGTTTTTTGGGAGGTTATAAACCATCCGCTCTTCACTATTGATGCTAGGAGCATGGATTCAAAAGAACAAAGAGGGAATGCCAGTACTGATACAGAAATTATTTAACATTTAGACACAGAACCCGAAAGAGTAATTCAAGGCTGGGAGCTGATTAGTAGCTTTTATTATTTAGTTCAAAAGAACAGCTATATTTTAGAAAAACGTATTCAAAAAGATAAACAATATTACATGCTACGCACAAAAATAAGAAATAAGGGAATCTTTCATCATATCAAGCATGTCACAAGCATACAACATTCAACCATTCGGGAACAACAGGAATTATTAACATGTTCAATATATTACAGTGATTAATATGTTACAGTGAACAAACAAGCACAGCAAGGCTGGAGAAGGCCACGGTCTGCAAGATATCTTGGATGATATTACTAGAGAATTATATACAAAAAGTGCATTCCTTACACAAATTAAGCTATTCTTGGTTTTTTTTGTTTAAAGAAACAATAAACAAAGTAATGTACACGAAGTGGTGAAAAGCAACAAAGCGGTTCAAATGAGCTTATCACCCATGCAGACTCGAGGGTGGCAATGGGCCTACGCGTTTCGAATCCTGCCGATCTATGAGGATTCTCTTCAGGGCCTTTAGTTATATCTATAACAAGAGAAAAGAAAAGAAGGTTTGAGGAAGAGAGTTAAAATGTACATACAGTGGATCAACATCAGATTCCTCACTCAGGTCACCCCCTCTCATCCGCAGCTTCCCGGGATGGTGGAAATACTAGGGTCGGTGGAAAACATAATTATAGAAGCAGGCTCGAATTCCCTACGGGGCCTAATCAAAGTGGCTGAAGAATGAAAAACATTTGTGGTCTTACCTGCCTTAAGGTGGGCGTGAATGCTATGCTAGAGGCAGAGTCACTTAGGAGAACGGAGGTGGTACCTATAAATGGGTGGACACGCATATAATCAGGATAGGCATTTTACTGATACAGGGCTACAAGTTCTAAAAATAACTACCACAGTCCTTACCTATTGTTAGTAAGCCTTTATTTTGGAGTGCAACGGCCGTCGAAATGGAAGTGAAAAAAGCACGATGTCTATAAAAAGAATAGCGGGACACAAGCTTCTGTTAACTAAAATTGCCTCGAGACGCTAACATGTTGGAGTATAACTGCTGTCATTTCTTACCAAAAAGGATGGACATTCAAAGATGAGATTGCTGTAATCATTATCTAGGATGGTTTAAGGAACCGTGGTTGATTGCGAAGGGCGTGGTCCGCCAAACGCGGCTTGCTGCTTACAAACGGATCAAAAGCCCTGCAAAATGTAACATAATGAATGTTAGCGGACCATTGGAACGAGTCTAACTAAATTGGAAAAAAGTTGGCGTGGAGTGCGTACTCCCTGCCACGCCGTTGACCGAGGCCCTGGAATAGTGATTCAATTGTGAGTATTATCAGACGTATGTCTCGTAGTGTCAGCCAGCTATACTATACTGCCCCGTAACTAACCCTTATCCCGTTGTTTTTTACCGTAGCAATCCCTCTCAAAATGCTTCCAGCGTGCTGCGCCGTGTCCATGGTAATATGCCTACAATTTTTTTCCAATTTAGTTAGACTCGTTCCAATGGTCCGCTAACATTCATTATGTTACATTTTGCAGGGCTTTTGATCCGTTTGTAAGCAGCAAGCCGCGTTTGGCGGACCACGCCCTTCGCAATCAACCACGGTTCCTTAAACCATCCTAGATAATGATTACAGCAATCTCATCTTTGAATGTCCATCCTTTTTGGTAAGAAATGACAGCAGTTATACTCCAACATGTTAGCGTCTCGAGGCAATTTTAGTTAACAAAAGCTTGTGTCCCGCTATTCTTTTTATAGACATCGTGCTTTTTTCACTTCCATTTCGACGGCCGTTGCACTCCAAAATAAAGGCTTACTAACAATAGGTAAGGACTGTGGTAGTTATTTTTAGAACTTGTAGCCCTGTATCAGTAAAATGCCTATCCTGATTATATGCGTGTCCACCCATTTATAGGTACCACCTCCGTTCTCCTAAGTGACTCTGCCTCTAGCATAGCATTCACGCCCACCTTAAGGCAGGTAAGACCACAAATGTTTTTCATTCTTCAGCCACTTTGATTAGGCCCCGTAGGGAATTCGAGCCTGCTTCTATAATTATGTTTTCCACCGACCCTAGTATTTCCACCATCCCGGGAAGCTGCGGATGAGAGGGGGTGACCTGAGTGAGGAATCTGATGTTGATCCACTGTATGTACATTTTAACTCTCTTCCTCAAACCTTCTTTTCTTTTCTCTTGTTATAGATATAACTAAAGGCCCTGAAGAGAATCCTCATAGATCGGCAGGATTCGAAACGCGTAGGCCCATTGCCACCCTCGAGTCTGCATGGGTGATAAGCTCATTTGAACCGCTTTGTTGCTTTTCACCACTTCGTGTACATTACTTTGTTTATTGTTTCTTTAAACAAAAAAAACCAAGAATAGCTTAATTTGTGTAAGGAATGTACTTTTTGTATATAATTCTCTAGTAATATCATCCAAGATATCTTGCAGACCGTGGCCTTCTCCAGCCTTGCTGTGCTTGTTTGTTCACTGTAACATATTAATCACTGTAATATATTGCACATGTTAATAATTCCTGTTGTTCCCGAATGGTTGAATGTTGTATGCTTGTGACATGCTTGATATGATGAAAGATTCCCTTATTTCTTATTTTTGTGCGTAGCATGTAATATTGTTTATCTTTTTGAATACGTTTTTCTAAAATATAGCTGTTCTTTTGAACTAAATAATAAAAGCTACTAATCAGCTCCCAGCCTTGAATTACTCTTTCGGGTTCTGTGTCTAAATGTTAAATAATTTCTGTATCAGTACTGGCATTCCCTCTTTGTTCTTTTGGATATCGGCTCAGCCATACTGATTAGAGCCACCCCCTCATAGTTTTTAGGAGCATGGATTCAACATAACAGGTGAAGCTTGGGAAACCCATTTTCTAAAAAGTTTCAATCCTTGGGGCATACCAATACAAGAACAAAGTGATGAGACAGTTATTGATTTACAATCTAACAAAGAATTAAGTCTATCCCTTTCCCTAAGTGAGGTTGAAGATCCGATAGCTAAGGGCATATCTCTAAAAAGCTCCAGGATCAGATGGGGTGCCCCTAGATTTACTCAAAAGTAATCTACAATTATGGCCACCTCTACTACTTAATGTTTTTAAAGCGGTAGTAGTTGGCCACATTCCATCATCATGGAAGGAAGCAATGGTAGTACCAATTTTTAAAAAAGGAAAAAGGAATGACCCCACATGCTTCAGGCCAATTTCCTTAATAGATGACACTTTTAAAGTCACGGGGAGAGTGAATTTGGCGTCGTGAGCAAATGCCTCGGGATTGATAGCCAACACCCAATATGGTTTTAGAAAGGGGATGGGAACAAATGAACAGTGTCTTAATTTGTCCCGGATTATGGGCAAGTACATGAGGGCCAGGGGGGGTTCGATTCACCTGGCCTTCATGGACTTGTCCAGTGCTTTCGACACTGTTAGCAGAGGGAAGCTATGGACGTTAATGGGGGAAATGGGTTTTGAAGAACCCCTCATCACCCTCCTACGTAGGTTGCATGAGTCTACTTCTGTAGAGGAGAGAAGACCAGGCTGATTGTCTCCACAGAGAGGGTTCACCAGGGTTGTATCCTGGCCCCCTTTCTATTTATTATATATACAAATGGTTTAGAGGCATTCCTGATTAAACATCAACTGGATTTTCCAAAAATAAATGGCAAACTGGTCCCCTTGCTATCATACGCCAACGATACAGTCTTAATGACTTTGACGGCCAATAGCCTACAAAAAGCCCTGACCGACTTCACTGATTTTATGTTAGCCCTGGACCTCAAAGTAAATTTTAGCAAATCATTTGTCATGGCCTGCGGCCCAAAGAAAACTAAAACCAGGAAATTTATGGTGAAAGGAAAAACTATTGAGAAGGTGCCAAGTTGGTGGAAAGCACCAAATCCCACGCATGCACAGGCATGGCGTAACTCATTACTAGCATGGGCAGAAACGGAAAGCCTCACCATCAGACGAGAGGAAACATTGGGACTGCGCCAGGTTCCCCTTGCAACATATGGGACGCAATTTTAACTGAGCTGCTGCAGAATGCGGGCAGGGACTTGGGAGACTCCTCCGCTGAGTGACCTATAGGTAGATGCCATAAATAGGCTTGTGTATATGCCACGACACCTAGCTGGCAAATGTCTGTTAATTATGCTACTGCGCAGACACACACACCAAAGTTGGGAGATAACGGGTAGTAAATTGGCAGAGTAGCATTATGCAAATCTTTGTAGAGAAGTGGGAGGGGTGCCACGGTTACTGTTTTTTATTGTTCCTTCTCTTTTTTTGTTGAATGTTTTAGACCTGAACGGTCACTCGCACTAGTTTACGCCTTCTTTTGTTGCACTTAAACAAATCCAACTGTATGCAATACATGTGATGCAGTGATGAATAATAACTAAGTGATGGTAATGATTCTAAGCTCGTAGTCACTGTTAAGATGCGCCAGATAAATGTCAAAGGATCTAAGTTCAGAATAGCGGTAATATTGTAACCTGTCACATATCTGTGATCTGCTAATGTACATACACTGTATCAAACGTACCTGTAAAAGAAGCGACATCATATATGAGTACGAATTCTGGCAAAACTGTACAAAATCAATAAAACGGATGTAATTTTTTTTAATGGTATCTATTGACTTTGTAATTGCAACAGTATTCAAAAACTGCAATGTAAGAAAACCTGACTCTAAACATATAAGTACAACACAACAGGAAACTATCAGGTCTGAGCACCAACCTGTTAGGGCGTGCGATCCTGTGGGAGGGAGATAGATTCACACCAGCTGACACCCAATCCCACTGCAGGACTGTCGCTGTCCCAAATCCTTATAAGTACTTGGAATTGAGTCAGCCCTACAGGGAAAAGACAGGATGTAGAGAAAGAGAGTAATGTCTTTGTTTTCTACTTGTGTGGGTCTGGAATGGTCTCTCTTCTGCAAATGTTGTCTCTTCTAAAGTGTTTTTCGTCTTTGGTGATGGCCATAATTGTTTGTGTCTATGTTCTCCCTACTAAAAAGTAGAGGACACAGTAGACGCAAGGAAAAACCATAATACAACCCCTTCCACCATCTTCCCTACTAGAATGACCCTAATGTACTTCAATATTTACTCTTTCCTACTGTTATTATTTGGTGTCCTTAACTCTTTAGATTCTAGTGTCCAATTTTTCTGCTAGGATTCTAAAATGGAAAACCATAAAGTTACGTGCGGCAGGAATGGGGCACTTTCAGGTAAATTCCCAGTTGACAGGGGGTGAGACAGGGTTGCGTGCTTGCACCGACCCTGTTCTGCCTCTTTGTCAACGGGGTAATCACCCACTTGACCAGGATTGCTGATATAGACGCTCCAAAGCTCAACGGCAGTAGGGTGCCCGCTATAATGTTTGCGGATGACACCCTGCTGCTGCCGAAGTCCCCAATGGGAATACAACGGGTCCTGGATGGGTTTTCGACTTTCTGTGTGGAGAGGGGGCTCGAAATCAATGCCCTAAAAACTAAATACATGATTCTCAATCCCCCACCTTCAACACGCCCCAACCCTTCCATAAGCTCATTGAGATTAGAGCGGGTTTTTACATTCGAGTACTTGGGGGTAACCATCAACCAAAATATGACCTAGGACGCACATAGGACTAAGGCCAATATTAAACTGGTGCAGCTAACAGGCGGTATTTGTAGGATGTCAAATCGATCGTCCTACAAACCCCTTGGTCCAGTGCTACAAATTTATAAAATTCAGGCACGGGTGCTGTCACATATGGGGGGGAAATGTGGGGACACATATCTGCCCAAAACCTGTTGATTACTGAAAACAAATTCATCAGGCAGCTGGCAGCTCTACCTCCAGGTACTCCGCTCCTCCCGTTGAGATTAGACCTGGGTATTAGACCAATAGCAGAAGAGCTGGGACTAAAACCATTAACATTCTGGCGTCGAATCTGGAGTGCCCTAGAACTTACGAGCTACAGGATTGAGCTCTAAGAGATTTTACTCCTACCTAATGCAACAAATATCCCATGGTTAAGTTATATAAAAAGGACATGCGAGAGCCTAGGAAAGCCAGAATTATGGCTAGATCCGGCGAACGCATGCAGCAGGATCCCACGTAAACTCCTTTCAAAGGATTATTATGAACTAAATTTAATCACCTGTCTAAGGAGTACACAAGAGGGGTTCCTGACAAATTTATTCACCCTATTCAAAGATTCTTATAACTTGGAACATGTCCTTGATGGCATTAGTCCTGTTTTGACTAGAAAATTATTCCTGCAGTGGAGATACAATACACTCCCTCTTAGGTCTTTTACTAGCTGTTGGTCTCAGCCCCCGTCCACAGAGCAATGCCCGACATGCTCACATCACCAGGAAAATGATTTGCACGTGATATTTTTCTGTAATGCATACCAAAGAGCTAGAAAGCATTGGCTTGTCCCACTTCTTAAAAATCTGGGTTGCAGGCACTAACATCCAGCTTACAGAATATTAAAGACGGATGTATCACCTCCAATTGTGTTCGCGGTGGCAACATTTCTAACAGCGATGTGGCACACTCGCACCCGTATTATGAAGGCAGATATAGAACTGTAATAATTCAAGTCTCCTGATTCTTTTTTAACTTGAATGTCTTGCAATACCTTTATAATGTCAACTGCAAAGTTTTTTATCCTTGTTTTACTGTTTTGTACTACTTGTTAGTTTGATTTTAAATTGTTTGTATATCTTTTATGATCGAAAGATCGAAATAAAGATTGAAAATGAAAAAAATAAAGTTACATCCATTGTTCTCTCATGACTACCCCTCCCTTACCCTATGATTTCCTTGTAATTACCTGGTTCTATTCAGCTACAGAGTTTCCCTCTAGTTACTCCTCAATAACTGTTCTCATTTCTTGGGACCCTTGGCTCTGACACAAATCCCACAACAGTTCACTGAGTGTTGCTCAAAAAGTATTTTACATGGCTTTTTAATTCCTGTCTATTGGTGCACAATTCCTTAAAAGCTTACCACTGGGTTTCTAACCTTTGTGTTCTGTTCTTTTTCACCATAGAAGGCCAATACTTGGAGGGTGAGAGGACCCCTAAAGTATACAAAAATTGATGCTTTAATTAATCTCAGCCACTGGTAATTACTCAGCACGCATCCCAGTCCATTGTTATGTTGCACACCATGCCACCTCAATTTGGACCCAGCCATATGCAAATCCACCTCGACCCTGCTCTAATGAGAAAAGTCTAGCCTGAACTGCCATGCCAGGTGCTCCCAGAATCAAAATTGGCTTATTTAAGTTTTTGGCCACATTTGCACAAATTGATTTGAAATACTATATTACCATGTCTGAGGGGGAGTCAAAGGTTAGGCAGGTCATAAAATTACTTTGATTGTTCTTTAGAATGGTCTCCTCAAACTGCTTTGAGTCTACTGAACTCCATTTCAGCCTTACCCCTTGATTACGATTGTACTTTAGGGGGCGTTCATCCCTTCTGACTTTCTGTGCTGTGACATACATGGATAAGGTAAGAGGATTATGATCACTAGCGGGGTGTGGTCCAACAGCAAAGCTATCTACAAGCCATGTGTGTTTACTGGATAATAACATAAAATCAATTGTACTCGCACTACCTCCCCCCTGATAGGTTGGAAACTACGCAGAGGGATTACTAACCACAGTATTCATCATACAAAGATCATTTACCAAAATGATGGTATTCAGTGCGTCGCCCTGTGGTGTATGTTTAAAATGCGACACAAATTGGTTTTCTATATCAACCACCCCACACACTTTGTGTGAGCTGTACGGACAAAGGGTGCAGTTGAAGTCCCCCACCCAGATTAAACACAAAGGTTGATAATTCGTGACCAGATTATTAATCTCCTCTTTTAGTGTGTAAATGACCTCATTAATATTAGGATCAAAGATATTGTAGTACCAATTAATTAATAAAATTGTTAGACCAGTTAAATTAAAAATGAAAATAAGCGGGTACCAGTCGGAGTCTATTATGCTCTCTATCCTAATTGAAACATACATAAGTGAAATAAAAGTCACTGAAACTCCCTTGGCCCTGCCTGCTGGTATTGGGTTTGCGTGTTTATTTAACAAACGATATAAATCAATAGTGATATCAACCCGACTCCAGGTTTCTTGGAGACAGATAATATCAAAAGTCTTCATATATTGCAACCAGGCCTCATCTGTTAGGTTTGAGGAGATGTCCGCAATATTCCATGATATAAACCTAAAAGGACGTATAGCGATATTCTGAACCTCAGGTACTTCATGGACAATATCATTGTCATTAGGACTCAAAGCCAAAGGCTCTTCACCAACAATATTATTAACAATTAAATCGTCTATTTCGATATTAGAATCTATCCTTATATCACCTGCATTCTCAGTGTGCAGATGCTGGTGAGAGTAAGAATTGATGTCATGACAATTTATAGGTGATGTAGCCGCAAAATCATGCTAATGTACCAATATAAGGAGTTTGTTCCCTTGCCAATGTCTAACAGAAATACCTGAAAGGGACAATGGTTTGTGGCCTAATTACTCCATTGCAGGTCACAGTGCTTGCACAAAAAAGTAGTGGCATGATTGAGGGGAGAGATTATTCCTTGTTTGCGCTTTTTATAAGAGCATTGGGCCAGATTCATCAAACCAAAATCCGCTCGCAAAGGGCCAGATTCTGAGAATCTGGCCCCTTGTGAGCGGTATTTTTGCATTTGGGATGCATCATCCCAAATGCATAAATCGCAATTTTAGAAATCGCTACATTGCGATTATTTGCATTTAAGGAATCTCAATTTGAGATTCCTTAAATGCAATGCATGAACCATTTCAAAATTGCGAATTCGCAATCTGGGACCGCTATTTACCGTGAAGTCTGACTACGTGGTAAATAGCAAAAACTTAGAAAAACACACTTTAGTGCATTTTTCTAAGTTGTATGCAACACATACACATGTCCTTGGGACATGTGTGTGCGCAACACTAGTGTACATTACCATTTCAGGGGTGCAACAGGGTGTCGTTTGGACACCCTGGCACCCTTGAAATTGCTTCCTTATTTGCGATTCGCTAATTGCAAATCGCAAATGAGGAATGACTCCCCATTCATTCCTATGGGCCTTTTGGCCCATTGGGATGAATGGGAAAGCCATTCCTTATTTGCGATTAGCAATTAGCGAATCCTAAATAAGGAATCAGTAGAAATCGCTAAAAATACATGCATCCCGTTTTGCGAGTCTTTAATAGCGAATCCTTAAAATTCGCTATTAAGGACTCGGAAAACATGACTTTGATGAATCTGGGGGATAGTGTGGTAACAGTGATTCAGTTTTGTAACAGTTTTAACAAGACTCCAATTTAAAGAGGAGTGGTATTAGTGGGACCCATACCCGTAACTGGCAAATGACTGTAAGGGATGAAACTATGCACAGAAGTTTTAAATTATTGGAAGGTGAGTATATGTCCCGCCCACAAAGAAGGTCAGCCAGGGATTGGAATTTTGTTTTTTTTAATCAAAAGATTAAACTGGCAAACTAACAAATCCTACTGATTATGCTTGTAGATACACGGATGCAGCATATGAAACTATAAAGAACGATCTTTGAGGCTGTTGAATCCGTAAGTAGCTTATCTGAAGAAATTGGAACTCTACGTCGATTGTAATGTAAAAAAGACATTAAAACCGCTCTCCTCCAGTTTCAAGCTAAATTCCACAGAAAGAGCAGTTTGTGCTACAATCAAATAGAAGTGGTCCATGCTCCTGAGTTTTTAAGGCAAAACAAGCAAGAGTATGCTTCCCAGTCTAATAATGCACATTGCAAATTGATGTATATATTAATATATTTTATTACTCAATTATGATTGCGTTTTTGTACCTGATTGAAGGCCACTAATGCCTTAGCATTATTGAACACTTGCACTAATGTTCTATAGATTTCAATTTAGCTATTCAGTGTTGTACTACACACTTAACTAAACCGTTCAGTAAGTGTGGCTTCGTTCTGAATTTGACACTCTGAAGCAAGGATTTCAGAAAGTAATAGAGCCAGCCTTTAATTTGTGAAACATGTTTTTCTTTTTCAAGGCCTTCTCACACTCTTCCCATGAGAGGAGGCAAGCACCTGCTCATTAGTGCTCAACTGAAGGTTTCTGTTCATCACCTGTTCCTGCTTCCATTCACTTGCACTGAGCAATCGCATATGAATGTAGCACCGAAATGTATGGATTCGTTTAGGCAACTGTATGCTTATCTTTCGATGCTTGTTGGATATTTTCACATTAAGTGATTGTTAGACTTCTATGTGCTGTCCTGATGTCTTTTTTTTTTACACCTGGATGCTTAGTATCTGGAGCACTATGGGGCGTATCAGCAAGGAACGGCGATGAATAACACAAAGCGTGCTTAGAGCTTTGTTCACCTATTGTGAAGCGCTCTGACACCTTCGGGTAAAGTCCGCGCTATATAAAAATGCATAAATAAATAAATAAATAAATAAATTTGTTATTCATCGCCGCCTATCTCTGGAATTTATCGTACTGGTAGCGCGTTATAAACAGCGCGTTGCTCCAGCGCGATAAAAATTCCAGAGATAGTGGAGGAAATCGCCATTTTGCAGGAAACATCGCTGGTGTTTCAGCGACGTTCCCTGCAAAAGGGCGATAACCTTGCTGATACGACCTGGTGGTCGTAGCAGCATAATCCACCCCTTTTGAATATGCACTTGAACTGAAACCACATATTACCGTGGCTAGGCTAGCTAGGCAGGTGATTGACAAGCTGCCGCGCTGTGTCAAAATATGTAAAATATTGCTCTCCCTACTATTCCTTTTTACTTCTCTATTCACCAAAATACACTAAGCACTTTTTATCTACGCACGTCTCCCCCTCCGGGACAACCTTTCTCATCTACGGAATCCGAAGTATTTCAATTTAACTATATATGTTTCACCATTTAAGAAATGAAATAAATTGTATGGTGAACTCGTTTTTGGTTTGGTGCACTTCTTCCCATTGAATGTATGAATGAGGTATTAAGTATTGTGAACCTTTATAAATGTGATTGTCTTTGACGTTCACCCACTTAATTGAACAACCAGATAGGATTGATTAAGGATTTGTATCCAATCCAAATAAGGTCTAGGACCACTGTATTTTGTATCGTCCTTATTTAGTCCTCCAGATAACTGAATCACAAGAGAAATAAAAGGAGAAAAACAAGGAGAAGTAGGACGCCTGGGAGGAGGGTGTACTGGATGTTTTTCCCATGCTAGCTGATCAGGCCAGAGTTCAGCCACAAACACACTTAGAATAGGAACAATGCCTGTGGGACTTCTGGCAGATGGAGCACAAAGAGGTAATGCATAGGCAAGCTCTGCGATGTGAACAACTGATGGTAGGCAATAAGACAAGAGCATGTGAATAGTCGAGGAAACCATGGACTCCACTACTGTGGAGATGTTTAGACTGAGAATGCCCCAGCTTGGCATGGAGATCCCAGTGAGCACAGACCCACTATTAATTTAGAAAGTTTTTCGGTCATGCACAGGGTAGCTAAAGGGAAAGGGGAGAATCATATAGTAATGAAATACTATCGAATACTAAAATAACTGCATCAAAAATAGGGTAAGCAGCCATGACAACACGGGCTTTAAGCCCACGCTGCCATTACGACGCTGCTATTACAACGCAAGTCGTTAGAACGACTTGCGCTGGAGGGCGCTGTTGGGAAAGGAATAGTTTAATTTTCTATTCCAACACCTTCCCTACTGTAACGTGGGCTGGAGTTGGAATAGAAAATTAAACTATTCCACAATCCAGCGCCTACAGCGCAAGTCGTTGTAACGACTTGCATTGTAAAGGATGCGTCGTAATGGCAGCGCCGTGTAAAGCCTGCGTTGTCATGACATACATCCCAAAAATAGTACTGGGGGGGGCAGCCCTGTTAAAGCCAAGGATAGCCTTGGAGGCAGATCAGGTGACTAAGGCTGTGCCAGACTCATTCAGAGCCAATGTGAAACAGTATGAATGGCTTAATAAAATATGCATTGCCTATACCCCCTTTCTAGAGATGTAGAAATGTCACTAAAGAGATTTGACAATACAGACTAATAATATGGATGTCATAGAAAATAGAATGATAAATTGGTTAGAGTCCGTCAAGGACACAATTGATGGTCTAGCACTCAAACATGGTGATTATTTTTCTCAAGTAACGGTCTTGTCGCAGAAGTCAGGTGTGTCAGTGGCTGA
Organism: Lissotriton helveticus; assembly: GCF_964261635.1. Classification (NCBI taxonomy): domain Eukaryota; kingdom Metazoa; phylum Chordata; class Amphibia; order Caudata; family Salamandridae; genus Lissotriton; species Lissotriton helveticus. The sequence continues at coordinate 1,278,248,716 of NC_136061.1, forward strand.
TTACATCTTAAGGTACAATGAAGCATGGGGAGCAGGAGTACAGTGCATAACAGAGGCATATAAAGTATTAGCTACTCAGACACTTATGAATGGATTATTAGATCTGTTGCCCATAGTTATAAACTGCACCTCCCTGAACGGTCTACGAAAGGATATCAAGAGTTGGGCACACTTCTGATAACCATGGAAAGAGATGGTATTTTCAAGGTAAAGAAGGACACAGCTAAAAATGACAAAGGAATGATGTTGCAGCAAATACAAAGAAAGGAGGAGCAAGAGTGAATGTACTATTAGGAGGCGTAGCATAGACAGGATAAAGGACAAGGATACCAGAGAAAAGAAAAGAGTAGGAATCAGTTTCATGTTTGCAAGGGGTACGGGCACTGGGGCTGAAATTGCAAAAGGTATTGTGGTAGAAGAGATAGAAATGACAGGTATGAGAGAAATGATAGAAACAACAGGAGTGATAGGTTTGACAGGGATGAGGTTTTGCCAACAGCACCACCCATGCCTCCCCAGAGACCTCAAGCAGACCCAGCACTCCCTGAGGAACCCTTTCCAGGAACAACATGGATCAGCTTAGGACTACATGGAGAGAGGGATGGGACAAACTGCAGAAACCCAAGCCCAGTACTTTATGATGAAGTTATTAGACACACCTGAGGAAAATCAAGTGTTTCCAATTAAGGTAGGAGGTAAAGAGATCGATTTCCTAATAGCGAACAAACCCTATCATCAGTAAGAAAAAAGTTGGGTCCTAGTAGTGGTGGAACAGTCACTCCAATAGCAGTAATTGGAATGATGATGCATGAAGAGTTGGCGGAACCCCTACCAGTTTCTGTTGACGACTTCACACTGACCCATTAGTTTCTCCTGTCACCATATGTGCCAATCAATTTGCTGGGGAGAGACCTCCTCTGTAAATTGCATGCAGTATTATATTTTTCACAAAATGGTATTTACTTACAACTACCTGAGGACTAGTTTAAATGGGCTAAAAGAGCACTTACTTCTTGCAAATTCAGTAAGTATTCTGTGTTATGTGCACCTCCGTTCTTGTCTTTCTTTCCAACAAGGTACCAGCGGACTCCGTTACACAGAGATTTCTATGTTATCTTGTTTCAAGAACTGTTTGAATATAGGGGGAACATCCATTACGACGCGGTGTTTACACCGCACTACCATTACAACGATGGTTTTACAACGCAAGTCATTACCACGACTTGCGCTGGAGGGCGCTCTAGGCTAAGAATAGTAGATTTACTATTCCAACACCTTCCCTACTGTACGTAGGCTGGTGTTGGAATAGTAAATCTTACTATTCCTAAGTCCAGCACCCTACAGCGCAAGTCGTGGTAACGACTTGCTTTGTAAAACCATCGTTGTAATGGTAGTGCGGTGTAAACACCACGTTACAACCAAATATAGCCCTACATTGAGAGTGACTTGGTCACTCATTTAGTGCAGTTGACATTAGCACATGGGCCCGTACACTATACTGTAACATTTTTCAAAGGGCCAGTGAGGGGTCCTGACATAATGGAAATGGACAGAATGGTGCATACTGGGATGTTCAAATGTTACGCATCACAGGAAGTGGTCATCAGGTGGGAGGGAACCTGGTAGCCCATTGGCTACCTACTGCAACCTGCATGGTGTTTTTCTGAGCATCGGTAGGGCACCCCGAACTCAGATTTCCACTGGACTGGAAGGACAGAGGAAGGACTACCCTGCTGCACCGAGGACCGGGCAAAGAGAGGCTGCACCATCATGTACTGCACCTGCTGCACATGGTGGCTAACAAAGGGATGATACCTGCTGTGTCCTGCTCAAGGGGAAGCAGTCTCCAGAGCCCAGCCAAAGCCAAGAAACTCCAAGGGCCATCTGACTGGCCTGCTGTTTACATCACAGAGTCACAATAGCTCAGCATTGCCAAGATGCGTATACCGCACAATGTTGCAGCACCGGTTCTTTGTTTAAATTTGCTTTTACACAGCCCGTTATTTTATGTACAGCTCTGTGGCTAAATTCGTACTACACAAGGCGTTATTTTGTGTACGCCTGCCGCTGGAGTTCAACGTTAGTTATACGAGGAGCTTGCATGGCTTTGTAATTTGACGGTAAGACTGCGCTTTTTTTGAGGTTTTTTTAGCATTATAAGTGACATTTTCTACTGTTTTTGTCTTTCTTATAGATTTCTCTTGGACAAGTAGATTATGTTTTCATGCCCAGGCAGGCTGTCTCATACTACAGCCTTTAACGATTGATTTCGACCAACAGGACCAATTTAGGTTGCATACCTGTTTTTTAAAAGTAAGTCCCGTGCTTCAGTAAGCACCCATTTGCAGTGCACTACGCTAGGGATTTGGTTTTTAATGTCACCTTCTTTTTCCCTAGAGTGACTAGAACACCTTTTTAACCAGACAAACATGCCAAATTGAATGTGGTTACTTCGCTGTATTCTCTAGAAACCATTAGGTGATACACTTTTTTAATTTGCTTTAACTTTATCCGGCACCTTTCACTTATGATGGTGGTGGTCTGCATGAACTTGGAAGTCTGTCACGAATTCCTGTTTTCTCTCGCGGTCACATTTTTTTGGGTCCACGCTAGCCACAAAAATTCACTCACTGATTTCTCCTTTTTCTTTTTTCTTCTTTTTTTCTTTTTCTTCTTCTTCTCTTTTTTTCCTTGCTGTTTCTCCAAGGGAGTCCAATTAAGTAACATCATGTATTTATGTTTACTGAATTGTTCACGCTCTTACGTTCTCTTTGTCCTGATGATGACCGCAAGTTTCCACTGCAGTTGAAACGCCGTCAACGCATTGGTGGCACCCAAACTATAGAGGGCTCATAATTTGATGTTTACATGTAAACCCTTCTATCCGAGCAGAAGTAGTGTTCGCCACTTGTTTGGTTTTTACTGATGTACTGTATTTTTAGCAACCAACAATTAACTCATGAGCGTATTATTTAGATGAATACATTTTTGATATTTTTCTAAATTACTTGTTGATCTTTTTTGATGCACTAATTGTAATTTCGGGTCCCTTGTTTTTCTATTCTTTTCTTTCTTTTTCTTTTTCCCTTTTTATTCTACTTGATTTTTTCACTAAAATAATTTTCAGTGTTAACTGAATCTTTCTTGAAAATGTGTTGAATTATTTTTTGTCTCCTGAACTACTGTTTGGAACAATTATTAACAGCTGCTGTACAGCACCAGGGTCCAGGACCTGATGCAGAAAGTTGCATCGAAGTTTACTGACCCCAGGAGTGCTGTCCGAGTACAGCTAGGACCTCCAAAGGAAGAGTTATTGACCCTGGCAGTTATGACCTGTGACCTCAATACAGGGTGACTGAAAGTCCAGTGGTGGCTGGACTTCTGCCAGCTCCAAGAGGACTTAAAGGACATCTACTCTGTTACCAGGATTATCGAACCCCTTTTGTGGAACAACGAGCAGTGGCAGCAAGACCCCGGTTGACCATATCGCATCCACAGCATTCTTTGAGCATCTTCAGCATCCTTCATCCCTTGCATCAGGAGCACTTCTAAGGGAGAGCCCTGCAAGGCATAAAAGTGTCTGGAAATGCCTGAAGACTATTTCACCTGCTGAGGTGACTATTTTTTTAGGACCTTGCTGGTCCCCCTGACTGGCTTCCTACTGGGGCTGGTAATCTGAAGTGACTTTAAGTGACCGCATTACAGCTAGCCCAACCTTTTGCTGAAAATTGTTCTAAGTTCAAATTTGGTGAATTTGCCAATGCTTGGTCACAGTTGAGTGAAATGCTTTGATTTACTATACCTTGTAAGTTTCATGGAATCCTTGGTGGATATTTTTCATTGTGGTGTCTCAAAATATATAAAAATATTGTCTGTTTCTATAAATTAGTGTCAGATTTCTTTGGTGTTGTGTCGATTTCTTCTTCAATTGTTTTGGTGCTTTCTAAATGCTTTATACTTATTACTTTGTGCAAGCCTTGCTGATCAGAGCCACAGCTCCCCATGGTTAAGCTGAAGGTTTGACAAACAAAATCAAACGGTCCTAAAAGGATTGGTAAGTACATTAAACAGTGAGGTCGCACAACCACACCATATGATACTCCCCATTTCCTCACATTGGTGCCTATTTGTAGGATCCACAATTGTGTTTAGCAGTACTATACAACTGTTGCAGTTGAGGCACTAAGAATCTGCATAGGTAAACACCTAGAAAAGAAGTCTCTTACCTTCCAAGTATTTGTCAAGTATGTTGAACTCCAGAGGACTGGTCCCAGGTTCGCAAAATCTTCTCCAAGGAGTTAGGAAAAGTTTCCTGCAAATTCAAATGTTTGAAAACGTTTTCCGAAACGTTTTGGAAATGTTTCAAGAGCCACTTTTCTAGCAAAGGAACATGGAGCTCGACATGGCAACATTTTCCTTCTTCAAGAGAGATGAGCTGAGGGCATTTTGCAGAGGCATAAAGATCAACATGGGGCCAAGGCCAGGCAAAATTAGCTGATCGACACCCTCAGGGCCTGGGAGGAGGCTCACAGAGTACCTCCATTTCCATAGAAGGAATTACACTGACGTTTTAGGGGAGAAGATAATGTGGAGGACATAATTTCTTCAATACTCATTCTCTGCTAATCTGAACTCAGTGGGCTAAGGCAACATAAGGTCATACAAGAATTATTCAGATTCTCACATTGTTAAAGTGTGCATCAAACTCAGGCGAGAACTATCATACAGCTTTTATTTTCCGTACTGATCCTAAACCTGTAGGTGCCTCCCAGAAAACGAGCCTGACGGCCATTAGTGTCTAATGGACACACTAACCATCTCCTTTGTTTGGTACCTGAAGAATTGTATGAGTCATTGCGAAGCATGGTGTCTAATGTTTCCTCCATGTAATTTGTAAATTGTTGCCAGTTTGCAAATCGTGCACATGTGGGAATGCTTGGTGCGTTTAAATCTTTTATTTTGGCCAGGCCAAGAAAAGAAGGTTATTGCAGAGTCTTATTCAGGGAAATCATTTGTTGTGGTATATGGCATGCTCTATATAATGCCTCATTCCCCTGAACCTGCCAATCCTTAGTTCCCCAAATTGATTTCAAATCAACATTGCCTTTCCAAAAGTCAAACCCTTGTACAGAGACATCTGGGAAATGAAGGATGCAGAATCAAATCAGTTTGGAGTCAGTGACGATAGTTTTCTGAGCCTGTGAGGGTGTGAGTTTATAATAATAAGACTTTGGGTCAGCTGGATTGTGACCAGAAAAATATGCAAACTTCTGTGCAAATGCTTTTGAGCTATCCTATGGTGATGTAGGGAAGTGTTCCCATTGTGTGTAATTAAATAATGCATGTGGAGTACCTGCTTTATGCAAGAAATGGTGACCAGAATTAGTTAAAACAGAACATTTCATCATAATTAGCTGTACCCTCATTTTCGTTAAAAAAAACAGTTGAATGCTGCACATCATCTAGCATTTTGTGCACTGTATAAATGTCCAAATCATCAGAGATAGTACTGGTAGTAAAAAAGTCATGCAGATGATTTTTAAACACATAAGGAATTTGAAAAAATTCACTTGGTACAAATCCATACTAATATTATAAAGAAAGAGCCCAAACCTTTTAGGCGGGTAATCTTAGTAACCACAGCACCAATCACAACACCCAATACAGCGTTGTAAAGGGCAGTTGCAGCAGAAAGACATAGGCTATGCAGACGGCCACCATATATATATTTTTTTGCAGCGTTTTATATAGCGCGAACTTGACCCGAACTGAATCAGGTATCAGAGCGCTCACATAGCACCAGTTACGTTACATGAGGACACACATTCATTTTTGTTAGGCACGGGTAGATTAAGTGATTTGCCCAGAACCACAGGATGTTTGGCGTCGTTGCCCAGATCCCCAGGTCCCAGGTCGAGCGCCTTAGCTGTTAGGCCAACTCCTCTATACATTTAAAAGGTAAAAGAACCGTGCCAGCAAAGTAGTCCCTTGTGGGAGTGTCTGCGTTGTGCTGTGGGCGTGGGCTGGGGACGTGACTAACGATGGGGCGTGTGGTACGGCCATCACATCATGGGCTGTGGGCGTGTGCTGGGGGCATGACAAACGCTGGGGGCGTGAGAAACGCTGGGGGGCGTGTGTCCGGCCTTCATGCCATTGAACGCAATAGCGCCGCATCAAGGGGCAAGGTGGGGGTGTGAGAAACGCTGGAGGCGTGTGCTACGTTCCGCCCTTCATGCCATGTGGGTCGTATATTAATCAGAAGATCGTCTGCTGTGGCCGCGTGCTGGGGGCGTGACAAACGCGTTCACCTGGAGGCCTGGTAAGTAACATTACTGCAGCCTCTCCTGCGCGCTGTTACTGAACTCTCTCATTCAACGAAATTACACGTGCCTGCTACCATCAACCAGGGCTCTAGCCGGGCTCAGGCGGCGGATCAGTACACTAACTACACGCGCCTGATAACATCAACCAGGGCTGCAGCTGGGCCTCAAGCGGGGGAACACGCGCCTGCTAACGTCAAATAGGCCTGCATCTGGGCCTCAAGCGGGGGAACACGCAAATGAGCTTGTCTGCTGGGACAATTACTGCAGCCTCTCCTACTCGCTGTCACTCAACTCTCTCATTAAACGGATTTACCCGTGGCTGATAACTCTCTCATTCAACGACATTACACGCGCCTGCTAACATCAACCAGGGCTGTAGCCGGGCTCAGGCGGCGAATCACTACACCAATTACACGCGCCTGCTAACATCAACCAGGGCTGCAGCCTGGCCTTCTCTGACTAATCATAGGCGCATAATCCGTTCTGCTCGCGGATTTTGCGGATTTTCGGCAAATTCGCGATCCGCGAATTCCCGCGAATTTGCCTAAAATCCGCGAATCCTCGGATCCGGGGGGCAAAAGTTCAAGCTTCAACCTTGTAACTATTTTAGAACGGCGCCGGCAAGCTGCCAGCGCCATTCTAAAATAGTTACTAAGTTAGCTTCAACAGGAAGCACTAATAGATAAAATGCAGGTGCTCGAGCACCTGCTTTATTTTATCTATTAGTGCTTCCTGATGAAGCACTAATAGACGAGTGGGGCAAGGGACACAAGGGTACAACAACGAGTGGGGCAGAGGGCAGAAAGGCACAAAAACGAGCGGGGCAAGGGGCACAGGGGCACAATAACTAGTGGGGCAACGGGCAGAATGGCACAAACACCAGCGGGGCAAGGGGCACAAGGGCACAACAACGAGTGGGGCAGAGGGCAGAATGGCACAAAAACGAGTGGGGCAAGGGGCACAAGGGCACAACAACGAGTTGGGCAAAGGGCAGAATGGCACTAAAACGAGTGGGGCAAGGGGCACAAGGGCACAACAACGATTGGGGCAGAGGGCAGAATGGCACAAAAACGAGTGGGGCAAGGGGCACAAGAGCACAACAACGATTGGGGCAGAGGGCAGAATGGCACAAAAACGAGTGGGGCAAGGGGCACAAGGGCACAACAACGAGTGGGGCAGAGGGCAGAATGGCACAAAAACGAGTGGGGCAAGGGGCACAAGGGCACAACAACGAGTGGGGCAGAGGGCAGAATGGCACAAAAACGAATGGGGCAGAGGGCAGAAGGGCACAAAAACGAGTGGGGCAGAGGGCAGAAGGGCACAAAAAAAAACGAGAGGGTGGCAGTGATGAACCAGAGGGCGCATCGCGGTCTCGCACAAAAAAAACCCCTGCGAACACGCAAAGCACCCTGCGAACACGCCAAGAGCCCCGCGAACACGCAAAAATAAAAAAATCCGCAAATTCGCACAAATTCGCGAATTTTGCAGATCGCGAATTCGCAAATCCGCGGATCGCGAATTAGCAAAATTAGCCCATGCTTATCTCTGACCTTATTCTATTGAAACAAAAAATGTTGTTTACTGCGAGATTTTAAAATAAATTGCCCTTGCCAAATACACACATTACACACATTCTATTTCATACCCGGACAACGTCGGGACGGGCTGCTAGTATATTATATAATACATTATTTCAAGCATTTCCATCAGGAATAGCAGAAATGTTCACCAGGGAAAGGTCTCTTTTCAATTTGCGTGATGAAGGATGAGGTGTTAAAACCAAGTTCGCGGGGAGGAGCCGCGCTAGCGACCAAGATGGCCGCTTGAGCATCGGCTCCACTGGCCGCCACCTCCTGACCAACGATCCGGCAAAACATCCTGAACCCCGTCCCCGAAGACGGGTGGGGGACCAGTACCTGAGTCGCCAGGTGAAATTTCGGCTTGTTTGGCTGTTTCGGTGCCTGGCTATCCTCGCCGACAAGATTTGGGCATGTGGTCTCGGAGCCCGGGACCCCTGGTTTGGAGTCATCCGGGGTGCAGTGCAACAACATCGGCATCCGGGACCGGAAGTGGCCGGCCGGATCTTACTTTGTCACCTCCGGGTGGCGGACGAGACGTCTCGGGCCTCTTTCTTCAGTCCTGAGGTCACCCATCGCAGGACCCGCCTCCACTCGACTGAGGAGTGGTGGGTTTCTCCTGCCTTTGCGGTCGAGATGGCGTTGAGGGATCTTGAGAAGCCTCCGCCGAGATCTTCTAAATCTGTCCGGCAGATCCAGTCTAATCGCATAGACAACTGTGCCGTTTCCAAAGGGTCACCAGTGGACGCGAAACGAACCCCGTCCGGGGGTGCGGAGGGAGGCCCGGACGTCGAGGACCCCACCATGAAGGACTTTATGGTGGCTATCGCTGGGATTCAATCTTCCTTGGGCAAGATGGACACTAAATTTGACACTGTCACTATTGAGGTGGGTCTCATCAGGGCTGACCTCACAAAACCACTGAGAAGGTCAAGAACCTTGAGATCAAGACGGGGAGTCTCCTTGAGGATGTCTCGGAGCTCCAGAAGGCAGGCATGATCTTCAGGCGGCCCGCATCAAATTCGATGGGAAGCTCAATGAGTACGAGGGTCGGGCCCGCCGCAACAACGTCCGTATCCTGGGAGTTCCGGAGCGTTCCGAGGGGGCGACTCCAGACCTCTTTGTTGAGGACCTTATCCTGCAACATCTCAAGCCTAAGGGCCTCAGCAATTTCTTTACCCTGGAGAGGGCACACAGGATCCCCGGTGGCCGCCCGAAGGTCGGGGCGCCTCCGCGTCCCATCATTGCCCGGGTACTGAATTTTCGAGACCGGTCGCTATCCTGCAAACAGCACGGTCCACGGGCCCATTGGCCTACGAGAACGCTTCAAAACTCTTTTTTCCGGATTTTACGCAGTTGGTCCAGAGACAACGGCAAGGGTTTCTGTCAATCAAACGGCGACTGAGGGCCCATGAAATTAAGTACTCTACGATGTATCTGGCTCGTTTGCGGATTGTACGCGACGAAAAGACTTGGTTCTTTGACAATCCTGAAATGGCTGCGGACTGGCTGGATCGAATTGTGGGGTCGGAGCAGGAGGGTCGGGCCGATCGGACAACGAGGAACAGTGACCTGTTTCAGACTGTAGCGTTGGCGCATAAGGGTCTGGTGGGGGTTATCCCCGTTCTCTTTCCCCCTCTGGTCTAATTTTGTTCAAGACTCTTTTTCTTTTTGTGCTTTTACTGAATGGGGGAACAGTGGTTGGTCTGGGATGGTGGGGGTAGACGGCCTGTTGTAAGGTCCTCCTCCATTTTTCTACTTTTAGATACTTGTAGTTAGTTTGGGGCGACAGGCACACTGCGAGTTGGTGATGTGCATTTGCTGCATGCAGGGGTGCAGGGTCGGGGGTAGTGGGTCTGGGTGTTGGGGATTTTTGTGTTCTGTTCTGTTTGGTTTCTTTTGCTTGACCAGAGATTGATGTGGGTGCTCGTGGATCTGCTGCGCTCTAAGACGATGAATGGCTTCCGTTAGACAGGGCCTGGGGTTCTCCGTCCTCAGCTGGAACGTGAATGGATTGGGTGATAAGATAAACCGAACCATGGTGAGTCAGTTCATTAGGCGACAAATGCCGGACGTTGTATTGTTGCAGGAGACGCATCTCATGGGGAGGCGCTGTATGGCTTTGCACAGGGGCGGTTACAAACTTGTCACCCATGCTGGATTCACATCTGGCTCTAGGGGTGTGGGCATCTTGGTTAGGAACTCCTTCCCCCTTGCGATCCGTTCGACCTGGTCTGATAATCGCGGCCGTTATGTTGCCATATCGGGTCTATGGGAAGGCAGGATTGTGACACTTGTATCTATTTATGTCCCCCGGCGCTGCAGGTTGACACGTTTCGTGATTTAGGTCGGATGCTTTTAACTTTGCCCGTCGGCACCACTGTGCTGGGCGGGGACTTTAATGAAGTCATGGACGGGGAGCTGGATAGGCTCCCCTCCCGTGTGTTGTTGCCCTCCCGGAGGTGGTTGCCTGACTTTATTGCTGCGTCGGGGCTGGTAGACTGTTGGCGTCTCAGACACCCGTGCGCTACTGAATACATCCATGCCTCGGCGGCGCATCGCTCCCTTTCATGGATTGATCATGTGTTATTGACAGCGGCACAGGCGGCCATCATTCGGGACATAGCTCACTTGGCGCGGGGGGTCTCCGACCACTCGCCGATCTTGCTTCGGCTGTGTGTGGGGCAGGGAGATGTGGGCAGGATAGCCCCCATAAATGCGTGGCGTCTGAAAAACCCTATGGTTAAAAAAGAGTTGGTGCGGATTACGGACAGCTATTTCCGTGAGAATGAGGAATCGGTTGTCTCAAGGTGCTCCCTTTGGAGGGAGAGGTGTGGCGCCGCGGCCAGGGCGACTGACGCTGGAATCTGGGGATCAGGGTTCGATCCCCGGCTCCGGCGGCAGGTTAGCCCAGCACCATGTGACTCTGGGCAATAGCTTGCTTAATCTTCCCGACGGCCCCCAGCACCTAGAGACCCTAACGGGTGATTGCGCGCTATACAAATGTGGATTATTATTATTATTATTATTTGGGAGGGTTAAAAGACAGTTGTGAGAGGGGAGGTCCTCTCCCTCGTATCTGTGCAGAAGAAGAAGAAGAGGGCGGAGTTGGATAGGGTTGAGGCGGAGCTCTTGGCCTTGGAAACCGCTGTTTCTTCCAGGGGCGACCCCGGGGCGAGTCATCGCCTCGGGCTCCTCCAGGATGAATATAGGACCCTGACACGTGACAGTGCTAAGGCACAACACGCCAACACGCAGAATAGGATTTATGAGCACGGGGACAGGGCAGGAAAGTTGATTGCTTGGCTGGAGAAGGGTGACTGGGGGTCTCGCTTGGTGCCGGAGCTGCATATCGCGGGCTCGGGGGCCACGCCGGACCCCCAGTTGATTGTTGATGAATTTGCTAGATACTATGAGGAGGTGTATACCTCGGCCGGAACTTTTACTGAGGCGGATAACGCCGAAATGGTACGGGACATACCGATGCCTGCCCTGTCGGACGATCAAAGGGAACTATTGGACTCCGCTCTTACAAATGATGAGGTAGCGATGGCAATCAGGGGGGGTCCATTCTGGTAGGGCCTCGGGCCCTAATGGTCTCCCCATTGAATTGTTTAAGCCTCATGCCAAGCGGTTGGCCCCGTATTTGAAGGACATGTACATCGAAAGCCGTGACCGTGGGGTGTAAAAAAATTTTTTTTCAAAAACAAGTTCGCCAGTTCAACAGCAGAGTGTTCTGGGAGATTGTGCTCATTCAGGATCAAGAAAAAGACTGTCACAAAACCAATCCAAATGAAGAGGAAAATTAACGAAATTCTAATCCAAATATATATCCAAGGTGGGATAAATTATGTCTTATTCAGTCAAATGTAGAATTCAGGCAGTCTACCTCGGGCGGTAGTGGTAGTGGGTAAGATGAATCGAAAGAGAAGTTATCATAGCAAATGAAGTAGCCGAAAGCTGTTTGATCTATATGTGGCAGCTCTGGAGGCTGTGTTGAACTGGGAGTAGACTCCTATGGTGCTAAGTTTCTTTAGATACCATCTTTGTCTGTTTGCCACATAAAAATCTAATCTGTGTTTCTGTGCATGATATTTGTAAGGAGTTTGTTGATGTAACAGAAAGAAGTGATACTTCGGTATTAGCTGTACCCTGGAGGGGAGAGGAGTTTTCATTGTTGCTCAAAGCTTCCATAGGGACTTCCTGTAAGGTTGAGAAATGAGGCAGGTAGCTACCTAGTAGCCCTCTGGGCCTACTGAGTAGAACCGGCCACATAGTGTAGTTTGACATGATCTATTAACACAGATCTCTTGTTTTACAATCAGCAAGGGGTGGTAGAAGTACAGTTCTTGTAACTTCAATGGCCAAGAGAGGTACAGGCACTTTGTAAGATGCCCCGAATTCCTTCTTGTCATAATCTTCTTCCGGGCTAGTTCACCAATCTTGGGCATCCAACCAGGAGTTACGGGTCCTTCCTTTACTTCTCAAGTGGCGTAATGTTTCTGCTGAACATTGCTCTGAGCTTCTCGAAGGTTGTTGAGATCCTGTAAAACATCCAAACATTCATTGATATCAAATAGTGTTTCTGCGCTACTGTACTGGGACTGTCTCGGTTGGAAACCCACATTAACCCCAAACATGATCTTATAGAGGGTCCGACCACCAGGGAATTCCTAGGCACATTGTTTTGGGCTCTCTGGATTCCATACAGGTGATGGATCCAACAGCATCCTGAACATAATACCCTGGCTGTTAAACACTGCTTTAAGTCCCGGTACTTAATTTTACTACCATATTTTCCTCTGGATGATAGGGGGAGGAGTACTGCACAGTCATGCCCAATTTTCCAATGGTGTCTCTGTAAGCACTGGATTTTTTAGAAACAACAATGGTCCCATGCATCAAGGAATCAAGCATCAAGATAAACACAGACAAAGTCGATTCTGTATTAACCCCTTCGCTGCTAGGCCTTTCCCCCTCCTGTGCTAAGGCTTTTTTTGGCGTTTTGGAGTAGTGCGCCCTTAGGCCCTTGTAACTTTTTGACCACATAAGGTATCCACGCCAAATTTGTGTCCTTTTCTTCCAACATCATGTGGATTCTAAAGGCGCCCAGGGTTTTTGGATTCCCTGGGAGGGGTCCCAGAAATTAACCAAAATATAGTGATTTTTTTGTTTTTTTCAGAAAAATGGGAAAAACGGGCTGCAAATGAAAGCCTCTGGGTTTTTCCCTGAAAATGTTATCAAAAAAGGAGACGCGCCTGGACAGTAATTAACACATACTCCACCCACAAACCGCAAGGTTTTCTAGCTCAACACTACTGTCAACATTTAAAAAAAACTCACATAGCGTACCGTATGGGCTCGCACTTTACAAAAGACTTATTGCCTTCCTGGAAACGCAAAACAGATAGCGCCAACTGCAGACTATGTGGAGACAAGAACGAAACAGTGGCCCACATATTATGCGCATGTCCAACACTGCAAGGCCTAAGAATAAGATATCTTCGGGTAATTTTCAACATACTGAAAATCCGGACCTGCAGACAGGCGGTTATACGGTGGCTAAGCGGTGTTTCCCCCATTCTTACATGTCGAGGAACCAAGTTCATGTCCATGGCACTAAAACAGATACAAGAAAAGGAACAGGCAAACGAATTGATAAAGACCAAAGCTAAATATTTGGACTCTATACCGTTGAATGAGGCCCGTGACATACCGTAAAGACTATTGCTAGATAATCATTAGACTTAATGACAATTTTTAAACCTGTATTTTAAATTTTGTTGACGTACATTTCTTACTGCTTGTAAAGATTGTAAAGATTTTAAATAATCATACAATAAAAACACTATGACTATGACTTATCAAAAAAGGGTTTGTGGGGCTGAAATCTCCATTTTCTCAGCTTTTAGGGAATGACAGTCTTTTGTCAGAGAACCGAAATTTTTCACTCAGTTTTGGCTTTTTTCTGGGACATAGCCTATTTTTGCTATTTTTAGAGCTTTTCACCTCCTTCCAGTGAATGGTAGAAATGAGTTTGAAAGCAATAATGGATCCTGGAAAGCTTTACATTTTCGGAGAGTAGACAAAATTCTGAATTCAGAAAGGGGTCATTTGTCTAAATCCATGAAGGTTTAGTTATAGAAACTAACAGTTAGATATCGGAATAATTGAAACTTTGTTGAAAAAAACAGCCTTTTGTCTCAACGTTTTCACCTATAACTTTTTCTAATTTTGACAGCTCTTGGAAATCAATA